>NC_062230.1:23725483-24369838 GCF_902686445.1 Sciurus carolinensis | reverse complement strand
ACCGAAGTGGTGGGATGTGGCTGGAGGAGTGGGAATTATGGGTGTGGCTTTGGGGTATATATTTGTATCTGGCCTGGAAACTCTCTCTCTGCTTCCTGATCACCATGTGAGCTGCTTCCTTCTGCCACACTCTTCCACCATGATGTCCTGCCTCACCTTGAATCCCGAGGAATGGAGGAATGGAGCCTGCTGTCTATGACCTGAGACCTCTGAAGTCTTGAGCCCCTAAGTTAACCTTTCCTCCTTTACAGTTGTTTTGGTTGGGTCCTTTAGTCATAGCAGTGAAAAAGTTGACTAAAACAGAAATTGGTACTGAGAAGTGGGGTTGTTGCTGTGACTAACCTGATCATGTAATTCAGAAGCTTTTTGGAATTGGTGGGAGGAATTTTGAGATGTTTAGCAGTGCAAACTGGAAATGCTTTAGGTCGTTGTAAGCAGAGCTTAATGGCTGATTCTGGTGGGATCTCGGAAGACCAGAATGCCACTAGGACTGTGGACAGTGAAGACAGGGCTTCAGAGGGTTTAGAGGAAAAGGAGGACACTATTGGTAACTGGACTAGAGGCCATTCCTGTTATGTTCTGGCTAAGAAGCTGTCTGAATTTTGCCTATGTCCTGAGACTTTCTGTGAGGCTGATTTTAAAAAGCAATGGACTTCTTAATCTGGCAGGAGAAATTTCTAGGCAGAATAGCATGGATATTGCTGGTGGCTTTCAGCCAGGTTTATTGTAATAATCAGAAGCAGAAAGCAGAGCAAAAAGATTTAGAAAAAACGTGAACTTGAAAGGCTGAATAAAATTAGGGCTAAGGAAGTTGCAGTTGTTAAAGACATCACCACCACTAAAGACTTTGCTGAGAGACAATAAGAAAGATGACTTGAGGGCATCTCAGGAGCTGGCAAAACCACACCCATCTCAAGCTCCAGGGAGTAAAAGTGAAAATTCTTTTGAGAAGAGACCAGTGGGGCACCCTTCTCGCACCATGGGGCCTAGGAAGTTTTTCTCAATGTGCCCAGATGCCCAGATACTCAGAGGCTGCTGCAGCCAGGGCCCCTGGAAGCTTGGCTGCTCAAGATGGTGGCAGACCTTGGTGTAAACCAAGTGGTGCTGGTTCTGCAGGAAAGCAGGTTGCTGGAGTTAGGGGGTCACGGGGCTTCCACCAAGATTTCAAAGGAAGGCTTGGAAGGCCAGGTAAAGTGCAGCAGGGTTGGAGTCCCTGAGAAAGCTAAGTGTGGAGATTTGAGGAGGAAGCGGAAGCTGCAGTGGAGACCCCTGAGATTAAGAAATGCCAGTAATGTGGGACATCATCCTAGGAAAGCTGCAGGAATTGAGCAGAGACAACCCAACAGGAAGGTCACTTGGTCTGCAACCAGCATGGCCACAGGGCCGGAACTACATATGTCATTTGGAGAGAACATCCCAATATCGTGTGGTCTAGATGCTGGACATGGAGCTACAGGACTTGTTTGTCCAACTGGATTTTTCTTGCTTTGGTCCTATCCCTTTTTTCTATGCCCATAATTTTGTGAATGGAAATGTTTACTCTGTACTTTTATATATTGGATATTCGTAAATTGCTTTTCATTTTACAGGACCTCACAACGAGAGATTGCCTTGAGTCTCAGAGAAGACTGTGGACTTGTACTTTAAGTGATCTCAGAACTGTTGAGACTATGGGGACTCTCGGAAATGGGCAAAATGTATTTTACATTGTGAGATGGTTGTGAGCTTTTGGGGACCAGGGGCAGAATGTTAAGGTTTGGATGTGAGGTGTCCCCCAAAAGTTCATGTGTGAAACAATGCAAGAAGGTTTAGAGGAGAAATGATTGGGTTGTGAGAGTCTTAACTCAATCAGTGATTTAATCCCCTGATAGGGATTGAGAGGTAACTGAAGTGGTGGGGTGTATCTGAAGGAGGTGGGGACTGTGGGTGTGGCTCTGGGGTATATTTTTGTATCTGGAAAATAGAGACCTCTCTCTCTGCTTTCTGATCATCATGTGAACTGCTTCCCTCTGCCACACTCTTCCGCCATGATGTCCTGACTCAACTCAAACCCTGAGGAATGGAGGAATGGAGTTTGCCGTCTATGGACTGAGACCTCTGAAACCGTGAACCCCCAAATAAACTTTTCCTCCCCTGAAATGGTTCTGTCCAGGTCTTTTAGTTGCAGCAGCAAAAAAGTCAACTAGAATAAAGTTGCTTAGGACCTTGCTAAGTGGCCCAGGCTGGCCTCAAACTTGCAATCCTCCTGCCTGAACCTCCTGAGTTGCTGGCTTTATTGGAGTGCATGCACCACCATGCCTGGGTGACATTTATCTTTTTATTATTGAGTCATAAGAGTTTTATAGATTTCTAACTACTCCTGTATGTTCATTTTTATAGGTGAAGCTTCATCAAGAATGGCTACCAACTTTCATATAACCTAAAGGCAAAACAATTTATAAATTTTAGTCTAATAGATTCTACAGAAGAAGATTTCCCCAAAGCCTCTCTCTCCTTCATGCCCTGAGCTGTGGCCACGTGTACCTTGAAATTGATCTAACGTCACTTACATTCGTGAAGCAGGAAAGGGTAGCACAGTCCTTCCCCTGTGTACGGTGTGTGCCCATTAATTACTCTTTGGCATTACTTACTTTGCTGATTCAAAGAAAGAGAAACCCTTTCCAAAATCAGCATCCCAAGTTGGCCAGAGGTGATTATTGCAGTTTTCCGGGGAAGTCGACCCTTCCTGGTTCCCAATCAACCCACACTACACTTCCAGCCTGACTCTGGGGAATGCGCTCCTGTGATTGCTGGGCTTACTCAGGGAGAAGTGTGGTTTTCCACATGCTTTTGTCCCTGGGGGGGTGTCTGAAAGGGAATCAGGCATTCTTATGCCTGTTACTTAATCCTTGGGGTATCTGGGAGAGAAGCAAGCACTTCTTAGATCAATATGTTCAAAGCCCATTTGAGGCAAGCCTCTGCCTTGGGCTGGAAAACAGACTGTTTCTCCAGCTTCTTTCTCTCCAAAGTGGAGAGAAACTCTTGTAGTGAACTCTCGTAATGAACTTCTTGCATTTTCTCCTCCTGGAAAGCTTGTGTGATTATGATGAGGGAGGGCTTTAGAACTGGGCACTCTGGTGCTTGTCCCTTTACAACCACGTTTCTCAAGTTTTGAGAAATAATTTTCCCTTCCTCCCCTGAACTCTTGTAGACATCTTTTTCCTTTATTACCCCTCCCCCATGAAATTTCACAACCCCAAATATACCGTATATTTCTGTACTGTATGTGTATCTGTGCTTTGTACACAAAAATATAAGACTTCCCCTCCCTTCGGGGTAATAGGGCCTCTATTAAGAATGCAGATGCCCGGGCTGGGACTGTAGCTCAGTGGCAGAGCGCTTGCCTAGCACGTGTGAGGCGCTGGGTTTGATCCTTGGCACCACATAAAAATGAACAAGTGAACAAGAGGCATGCTATTCATCTACAAGTATAATAAAAAATAAAAAAAAAAAGTGCATGTGCTATGGTCTGAATGTCCCCACCAGAATTCATGTTGAAATTTAATCCTCATTGTGAGATATGAAGAGCATGCAAACTTAATCTGACCATGGCATTTGGAGGCTGGACCTTCGGGAGGCAATGAAGTTTGAATGAGGCCTTAATAGTAGCACCGGAATCCAATGGGTCTGTGGCTTTAACAGAACAGTAGGAGAGACCTGAACAGGGATGTGACGCCCATCTTACCATACGATGCCTCTGCTGCCTTGAGATTCTGCAGAGTCCACGCCAGCAAGAGGGACCTCATCAGATGCAGCTGCTTGGTCTTGAACATCCCAGTCTTCAGAACTATGAGCCTAACAAACCTCTATTCTTTATAAGTTATCCAGTCGTTGGGATTCAGTTACAGCAACAGAAAATGGACCAGCACAGTATGTTTAGCGATAGTTCAGAGGCAACTCCTTGGCAGCCTCCACTACATAAAAGGCAGAAGTTTGGGCTGGGTGGGGACTGTAGCAAATGGACAGGCCCTGGCTTAGTGGTGTCAGATCTTGTCAGATCTTGTCAGATCTCAGGAGAAGCCAGGAATTGGGATACATTTGCACTTAAAACATTGGCTTCAATTACACAGCAGGGATCATACTGTGTAGAGGAAACAAAAAAATATGAAACCAGGATGCACTGACTGTCTGGAGTAGGTGGTGTGGTTGGGATTTGCTCTAAATCCTCCAAATCCGGTTAGTGCCCTTTCCGCTTAAGGAGTCTCCACCCTGCCCCTCAGGACCCCTCCTGACTTAGCCCCTCCTGGGGTCCTTTGAGGTCTCTCCCTGCCCCATCCACCTGCCCCCAGACCCCGGTCATCCGGGATGGGGCGAATGCCTCCACCCGGTTCCCAGCAGGACGTGGACTCTGTGCGGCAGAGCGGGTGGACAGGGAGGGCCTCGCCCTGCGGGAGGAGGTGGGTCGCCTATCTGGTGCGGATCGTGAGAATGCAGACTCGAGGGAGGCTGGAGAGGGCGGGGCCCCGGCTCGCTCGGACTCTGCCCGCGGGGACAGCAGAATCTACGGGCTGAAACAGCCCGTTGTTCACACCCTCCCCTCTGACCCGCAACCCCGGGTATTGTTTTCTATTTGTCCGGGTCGCAGGTGGGAGGCGAGGAACGCTGGGGTTCTGGATCCTGGCTGCTCGCCAGGCCACTGGCCTTCGGCCCTAGGGTCACTGGGCGGCCGCGCCTCCAGAGCAGGAGGAGGGAACGCCTGGGTCCGCCTGGGTCCACTCCCGGCTCGGCCATGGGCTCCCGCAGCTCCCACGCCGCTCTCATTCCCGACGTGGAGAACATTCGGCGGGAGACCGGCTGTGAGTGCGCGCGCGCGGCTGGCTGGGGAGGGGACACCGGCAAGACCGGGCGCGGGGCGGGGCTGGAGGAGGTTTAGGGCAGCGTGGGGGCCTCCAGAGCAGGGTTGGTGGAGGGATGACCACAAGTCCGGAGGGCGCGACTCCGGCGCTGGGAGACCCGGACCCAAGCGACTGGGATCGCAGGGCGCGTTCACTCAGGGGTCCCGGAGTCCAAGTTTGGAGAAGGTCCCGGTTCACCGGCTTGGGGTCCAGATTCATTCAAGCAATCAGTTGTCCTCGAACCTGGATCGAGGCTGAGGCTGAGCTGACCGCGGATGGACGGAGGTGACTTTGATCCCTTGCTTTCCGGGAACCGCGCGCTGCCATGCTGGGGGCCTTCCCGGGCCTCCAACCCGGCGATTCCCTGGGTCTCGTCAAGCTCCCTCCAACCCCGTCAGCTCCGCCCCGGGCCCGGGGGATGCGGACCACAGCCAGCAAACGCTGGGCCCTGGCCTGCGGCTCCCGGCCGCCGGGAGTGGGTTTCTGGAGGCTTCTCCGCGGCGCTGGAGTCCAGCCGCGTCCCAAGCGTCCTCGGCGGGGTCACCCTTCCGCATTCCCTCCCGCAGTCTCGCAAGCCAGCCTGCTCCGACTCTACCACCGGTTCCGGGCACTGGACAGGAGCAAGAAGGGCTACTTGAGGTGAGGGGCTGGCCTGGGGACCTCCGCCCCAGCCGCTCCAGGCGCCTCCCTTGGGCCCTACCTGCCTTGTACTTTGACTTTACAGCCGCGCGGATCTCCAGCAGATCGGGGCGCTGGCTGTCAACCCGCTGGGGGACCGAATTATAGACAGCTTCTTCCCCGATGGGTGAGGCCCCGCTGCGGGTGGGGCGGTGGAGGTGGAAAAACCTGCGTGGGGCAGGTGGGAAGGTGGGGGCAGGTGACTCGCCACGGTGGCCACTGCTCCACTCCATCCCGCCCGCCAGGAGTCAGCGAGTGGATTTCTCAGGCTTTGTCAGGGTTCTGGCTCATTTTCGACCTATAGACGATGACACAGGAGTCCGAGACCCCAAGCAACCCGAACCCCTCAACAGCAGAACGAACAAACTTCGCTGTGAGTGTCCGGGGACTGGCCCAAGTGAGACCCCAGACCCCGGGAAGCGCCCCTCCCCCTGTGGGCCTATTGGGGACCTGCTCCTCCAGGTGCCCTTCAAGAGCACAGGGAAGACCCACCTACCTTTCCCCACTCCGCTCTCTTCCCAGTCGCCTTCCAACTCTATGACCTGGATCAGGATGGAAAGATCTCCAGGCATGAGATGCTGCAGGTGGGAAGAGCGCCAAAGAGATGTGCGGCGCAGGGCCAGACGGTTGGCCGGGGCTGCCTGAGGATGGGGGGAAATGGTCGGTCCATGGGCGAGGGACGTGCGGAAGACGGCACTTTGGGTGGGAAATGGAAAGCAGCCGGGTTGGGAGGTGGGTTAGTCGGGAGGCAGAGTGGATAGCCATTGGGTAGGAGGTGAGGAATAAATCGGTGATTCTCAATATCTGGGAGACGTTTTGGTAGTGGTCACTGGAGACAGCGTGCCTCTGGCCTTGGGTACAAGTCAGGAATGCTGCTCTGTGCTGTATAATAGAGAGGGTAGCTTCCCACTGCAAGGGGCCAACTGGCCCCAGGTGGCAACAGCTCACCTCTCTTGGGCTGTGTCCACGTGGTGATAGAGAGTGAGCTGGAGATGGACCCAGCTTGGGTCATGAGGTTGGAGTGTGGGCGGATTGCTTGTTGCGGTGAGTAGTGAGGGTTAGTTGGGGGATCAGATGGTGAAGCAGTGGGGGGATGATTAAGGGAGACAGTGGGGTGGAAAATGGATGAGCGATTATGAAACTGGTAGTAATTTCAGCAGTGAGGGGGACCAAGTTTGGGGGATGGTAGACTTTGGGCCTTTCCTTTACGGCTGCTGCTTCTACCTGCAGGTTCTCCGGCTGATGGTCGGCGTCCAGGTGACAGAGGAGCAGTTGGAAAGCATCACCGACCGCACGGTGCAGGAGGCGGATGAGGATGGGGATGGGGCTGTGTCCTTCCTGGAGTTCACCAAGGTCGGGTGTTCCCACCTCCTCAGGACCTGGGGAGGGGGATCCAGGTTCCCAGGAGTGATGGGCAGGAGACATAAAATAGAAGAAGAGCAGAAAAATAAGGTGTTCCCCGGGAAAGATGGGGCTCTGGGTAGTGCGTAGACCCCTGAGGGAGGAGGTTGGGGACCTAGTGGACTGTGATTCAAGACTTCTGACTTGACCGCATCCATCTCTCTGCAGTCCTTAGAGAAGATGGACATCGAACAAAAAATGAGCATCCGGATCCTCAAGTGACGCCCTCTGCATCTCTGGCTAGCTCACGCAGACCACTCTCTGCTTGGGATTCATCCTCAGCCTTCACGGAGGCAGGATCTCTATACGCCATTCTTATTTCTAAACTGAACTCCAGGGTCAAGGGGGAAAAGCTGTATTCTAAAGCTTAGCTCCCTTGATCTCAGACCTGTCAATCAGTCTGCCATCGTTGGGTTGCAAGTGACAGAAAATCCAATTGAAAGCAGCTTAAGTCAAAAAAGGGATTTTACAGGCTCACACGATTAAAAAGTCTGGCAGTATGTGTCGCCAGACACAACTGCATCCAAGGGCACAATGGTGTTAGGGCTGTTTTCTCAGCTGCGTTTCTCAGCCCAGCTTTCTACCGTGCGGACACCCTTCTCCAGAGGGCTCTTTCCTCAGGGCGTAGAATGGCTGCCAGGGCTCCAGACTTGCATCCTTCCAGCCGAGTAACACAGTGGGAAGGGATTCCTTATTCCAGTAATTCCAAGGGAAGAGTATCATTGCCCCAACTGGGGTCTTGTCGGGGAATGAGAGACTCTAATTGGTCAGACCGGTGTGATAATCTAAGTCCTAGAGACAGAAAATGAGGTTTGAAGATGCAGGATGGGGTGAGAGGCGGTGGCTTACTGGAAAATGAAGTACCGTTATAAGGAGAAGGGGAAAAATTGTGTGTGTGTGTGGTGTGTGTTGCTGTTGATGTTGTTTTTGTTCAGGCAAGACAAGATACGTCCATTACTGTTTGGTTGACCCCAATACAGGCATCTTTGAAATCTGGCCTCTTAAATAGGTTCTCACTGATTCCATGAAAGCATGACAGTGTAATAATAGAGGCGGGTGGTCGATTGGGAAATGATGAGAAAACAATAAACAATACATACTTTCCTGAGAGTGTGAAGTTATCCCAAGGTTTCAAGAGCATCTGGGCACAGTGCTCAGAGGCTTAGGAGGCCGAGACAGGAGGATTGCAAGTTCAAGGTCAGCCTCAGCCACTGAGTGAGGCCCTAAGCAACTTAGTGAAATGAAAAATAAATAAAGGACTGGGGATGTGACTCAGTTGAGTGCCCCTGGGTTCCATCCCCAGTACCCCCCCAAAAAATACTAATAATAAGATTTGAAGAGTAATCCTGTTACAAGAGGTTCAAACATGGATATATCACAGAATAGAAATAGCAAAGTCACCTAACAGTGCTCTGGCCGTACCGGTAGGAACTGCTGTCAGTACCCAGCCAGGTTCCTCTTAGGGATGTGCAGGAGCTGACTTGTCTCAACACATGAGAACCAGTATCTTTTTGACTCTGCATTCAGTGACATTAAGTGGGCAGCTTGAAACTGGCAATAGTGAGGATATTTGTATAGGCCAATGCGACAGACCAGGGCTCTCCTCTGGGAGAGCCAATGGTCCCACATTTAACATCCACGCCCTGCTTGGCACTCACTATTACTGTATGTGCCAATGGCTTTGACCCTCCCCTGGCACCTGCAATACTGTGCTTGGGGTCTTTGCCAGACATAGTCATGTCCTTAACCAGTGTGTTGGGCAGATTGGAGGTACCAGAAGTTAATGACCCCTGGTGCAGCTCTTAACCAAGGACAGATGGAAACTGGAAGATAAATACCCAGTTACTGCACCTTTCGGGTGGGATAATTTGGAGGCACACTGTCGTATTGTGCATGGAAATCCCCAGGTGTGTCCCCAGTAGCACGCGGTGTTCACCCGCTTGTTAAAGCACCCTGTCCAGCTTCCCTCCCTCTCTGTCCCACTGGCCTGCTCCTCTCAATGTGTCCAGGTCTCAGGATGTACCCGACCTTCTGGAACACAAGCTCTCACTCCCACGCGGCTGGAGAACTCTCTGGAACAGCGTGAAGAACTGCATTAAAGGATTGTATAACTCCCGGCATCTTCTTATTTCAAGAAGTTTGAGGTCATCAAATGCCTGTGAACCTTTGGGGCCCCAGGAACCTGGAATTGCCTGGGGTGACATACTAACCCCATTCCGACCTTGATGTTTTGATTATAGTAGGAATCTGAGAGATGAGTCCCATAGTTGGGGGGCAGGCAGAGATGAGGGATATTTGATTCCTTGGGGAATTTTGTGATTTTTGTCAGAGGAATGTCACATGAACAAGGATTTTCTGATTGAGGGGTGTTCATTGAGCCTTTGACCCCAATTAAAGGCAGGGGTGGGGAATAAAAGTCACCCAGTGGCCATTTTTCCCCCAGGCACTGTGAGAGATTTGTCTGTAGAGACAAATAGAAGAGAGGTGGAGAGAGGGAAGGAAAAGGGAAGAGAGAGAGAGAGAGAGAGAGAGAGAGAGAGAGAGAGAGAGAGAGATTGATTTATTTTGAGAGATTCCTTTTTTGATACCAGGGATTAAACCCAGGGGCTCTCAACCACTGGGCCACATCCCCAGTCCTTCTTTATATTTTATTTAGAGACAGGGTCTCACTAAGTTGCTGAGGGCCTCGCTACATTGCTGAGGCTGGTTTTGAACCCGCGATCCTCCTGCCTCAGTCTCCCGAGATGCTGGGAATGACAGGTGTGCACCACGGGGCCCAGTGAGGGATTGATTATTTATAACTGGTCTTTGTCCATTTCCATTATAGTGTTTCTCATTTTCCCTGATGGTAGATTTCATCTGATTGGACGTTGAGAACTTTTGGCTCCATTCAAGACTCCGAGTCTCCTGGGAAATCATCTTCAATAAGTGATTCTGGGGCTAGAGCCCAGGGACCAAATTTGACCTCAAGCTTCCAGCCAGGCTGCTGGTGCCTCTCTTTCTACAGGGACTCCAGCATCCCTAAAGCACTGAGCAGGGTCCTAGGCTCCCAAGAAAGGTGTCCCTATGCATCCTGTGCCCATCTGCCCTGCGAGCTCCTTATTCAGTCAGGTAACTGGAGGGCCCCAGGGCGCTCCCGGACTCCTTTAGCTAACTCCCCTCCACATGAAAGTCCCCTGTCCCCCACCACCCCACCCCAGGCTCAGGAGACTGGAGAGCTCTGTCATGCAGGTGAGGGGTCAACTCTGACTGGGACGCCCATGAATCGTTCTGGGGGGTGGGCAGATGACACTGAGCAGCAGCTGACACTCTTCACTGATTTGCCTACGACTCTCATTATCATTGGTGTATGGTATGGTACCTGCCCCTGGGCCATTATTTATCTATCACAGGCTGGGTAGCCCTTAACGGAAACACTTGGGACCACAGGTGTTTTAGATATTTTTTTTTTTTCAGATTTTGAAATTATTTAGATAATTTAGATGATTTTGAGATTGGAACTGAAGTCTAAACGTGAGGTTCATCCATGTTTCTTACACACCTTTCACATGTAGCCTGAAGGTAACTGATGCCTGTATTTTGACTTGACCTTTCACGTGATGTCAGGTGTGGAAGTTTCCACTCAAAATGTCATACCCTTGCTCAAAAAGCTTCAGATTCGGGAGTATCTCCAGTTTTAGATTCTCAGATTTGGATGTTCAACCTGTATTTGTCTATAAATCGATTCATTATAAAAATGGATGGAGTTGGAGACTATCATGCTAAGTGAAATAAGCCACACCCAAAAAAACAAGGACCAATGTTTTCTCTGACATGCAGAAGCTAATTCACAATCAGGCATGGGGATGGGAAGAATAGAGTTACTTTAGATTGGGTAGAGGGGAGTGAAGGGAGGGGTAGGGTGTGGGGAAGGGAGGACAGTAGAGTGAAACAGACATTATCACCTCGTGTGCATGTGTGACTGCATGACCCATGTGACCCTGCAATGTGCACAATCAGAAAAAGGAGAGGTTACACTCCACGTATGTATGATCTATCAAAATACATAAATGCATTCTACTGCCATGTGCAACTAATTAGAACAAATTAAAATTAAAAATAACTGAATGTATAGATTTGAGTTTGTAAATGGAATTGTATCTCACTTCTGGAAGTTGAAAACCAGCATCCATTGAGGGGAACTTTGCAGGGAAAAGCAATAGCAGGACAGTGGGACCATCTCCGTATGTTTCACTGGGGCAGCTGGAAGGCTCGTTGACTGTCCTGGAATTTTCTAGAAGAACCCATCTACCTATCCTGAAGAGCCGGGAGCTCCAGAAGGAGCCATTTCCCTTGCCACGCAGACTGGTCTTGAAGCAGCGTGTGCAGACCCTGGGACAAGAAGTGACTAGAAGGCAGGACATTGTGTAGGCCTAATGATGCCACCATCGCCTGTTGGTAACTGGTCAGGAACGTAGTTAAGAATTCTGGCCCAGACTGTCCAGTAGATGGGAGCTGCGTCCTGTCCCTTAGCCCCACACATTCATTACCAAACAAACTCTCTCCATTTTTAAGAGGAAACACACTGTCTTGATTCCTGGTAAAGACTTACCCTGGAAATCAGTGTGGTTTAGGAAACGTAATTTGAGTTTAGAGTCCTCCTCAGCCTGAGTTTGACGCTGAGCCCTCGAATGACCTGCTGTACAACCTTGGGTATTTAACACGACTCCTGCGTGCCTGAGCTTCTGCTCTGTGGGAAAATAGCAGCCACCCTACAGGGCTGTTGCCCAACCCTGCTTGCTCTCAGCCGAGAACCTCGGTCCCGTTCGCAAGCCTGGACTCTGACCGATATCAGCCAGGAAAAGAAAGACTAGAAATTTATTGGTTCTTAGAACGGAAAGAAAAGTCCAAAGGTAGACCAGGTGAAAAAGAGGCCCAGAGGTTCAATGACATCAGAAATTAGTCTTGTCTTTTCTTAACTTGGCTGTCTTCAGCAGCAATCCCAATGAAAACAGTGCCTCTCTTTCTTTTCTTTTCTTTTCTTTTTTGGCATTTTATTTTATTTTATTTTTTAAAATTTATTTTTATTGTAAACAAATGGGATACGTGTTGTTTCTGTTTGTACATGAGTAGAGGCATACCATTTGTATAGTCATACATTTACATAGGGTAATAGTTTTTTGTTCATTCTGTTATTTTTTGCCTCCCCCAACTCCTCCCACCCCTCTTTTCCCTCTATACAGTCCCTCCTTCCTCCATTCTTGCCCCCTCCCACCCCCCATTATGTGTCATCATCCGCTTATCAGCGAGATCATTCTTCCTTTGGATTTTTGAGATTGGCTTATCTCACTTAGCATGATATTCTCCAATTTCTTCCATTTGCCTGCAAATGCCATAATTTTATTATTCTTTATAGCTGAGTAATATTCCATTGTATATATATATACCACGGTTTCTTTATCCATTCATTAATTGAAGGACATCTAGGTTGGTTCCACAGTCTGGCTATTGTGAATTGAGCAACTATGAACATTGATGTGGCTGTATCTCTGTAGTGTGCTGATTTTAAGTCCTTTGGGTATAGGCCAAGGAGTGGGATAGCTGGGTCAAATGGTGGTTCCATTCCAAGTTTTCTGAGGAATCTCCACACTGCTTTCCAGAGTGGCTGCACTAGTTTGCAACCCCACCAGCAATGTATGAGTGTACCTTTTTCCCCAGTGCCTCTCTTTTCTAATAGTTCAGTCGAAAGTCCCAGAAGGAAACCTCATTGGCCTGCCCCCTAGAGGCAGGCAAAGGTAAAACTCTGATTGGCCAGACCTGGTCACCTGGTCTCCCAGAAAGTGGAGATTACAGTCCAATCCCACTTCCACCACATGCAAGGTATGAGTGTATGTATTGATTCCCTAACATAGTATCAGAATGTTTTTATCAGAATAAAGGGGCTGCATGCTGGACAGTTAAAATCAGCAGATAACTATATAATCGTAAGTTTGTTTTTGGCTACAAATAACAGAATCACCAACTAACTATGGATTAAACAATTAAGATAATTATCTCATACTGTAGGATATTTCTGGTGGTAGGCAGTCCTAAAGTTGTTGAGTGATTCAAAAGTATTTTTAAGGATCTAAGATCTTTTATCCTTCCATGCTTCTTGACTTTTAATTCTCAAACTGTTGACTCATGGCCACAAGATGGCTGTTATGGCTCCAGCCATCGCATCTTCACAGGAACAGTGTGTAAACATGTGCCTAGGCAAATGACTAGGGCAGATAAAGATAACTCCTTTCATGTACCTCTATTTTGATCAATGGAAATATTCCTCCTTGAGGTTTACCCTTGTTCCCTGCCATTGATAAAGACAGAACCAGAATACCTCTAACCATAAGGGAGGGTTGGAAACGGAATATCTCTGAACTATTCAGAGTTTATCATGAGAGGTGGGCTTGACCAACAGTGATAAAAGGGGGTAGGGATAGTAGGTGTGGTATATTGTTTGGGTTTTGCTAAGTGTGACTGTGTAAAGAACAATCCCAAATCTCAGCGGCTTGCAACCGCAGGAGTTTATTGCTGCCTAGGCTCCGTGGTGTTCTCTGGGGACCAGCCGTGGCTGTGTTCCATGCACCCTCACGTTTCATGCTTAGGGGAGAGGGAAGGAGTTAAAGAGCTGCCGAAACAGTGGCTCTTGGTCTTTCTGCCTGGATCTGATGTGAACCTCGTCTAGATGGTATTATTGGCTAAAGCTTAGCAGCTTGAAATAACCACCCTTTGGTTATTATACTTGATGATCGTGTGCCCCAGGGATGTGGGCAGGCTCAGCCGGGCATTATTCTGCCCCATGTGGCACTGACTGCGTCACTATGTGGTATTCAGTGGGCAGATGGCCTCGTCTGTCACTCACAGGTCTGTTACCTTGGTAGGGATTCCTTGAGGGCTGCGATTGCTCCCTAGCAATGAGGAGGTTGGAGACGTCTTAGATGGCAGCTGACAGCTCCCGGAGAAAGTCCTGTGGAGACAGGAAGTGGGAGAAACCAGCCTCTGAGAGCCTGGCCTGAAGCTGGTACAATAGCACTTCCACCACAATATCCAAACAGCCGTTGAACTCGCAGGGGACAGGCCAGACTCGGTCTCTGGAAGGCAGGAGTACAGAGGCGTCTACGGCCATCGCTCCACACGATGTGTGTGAAGATTTTGATGCTGGAGTGTGTCCCAGGGGTTCACGTGCTGGGGAGCTTGGTCCTCAGAGGTGATGGGAGAGGCGGTGGACCTGTAAGAGTGTGGCCTGGTGCAATGTAATTAGGTGACCGAGGGCCCTGCCCTGGAAGAGAATTGATGCAGTTCTCATGGGGCCCTGGTGGGTTTGTGAGAGAGGGTCATTATAACAGCACAGGCCCAGCCCCTCCCTGGTACTCTGGCTTCCTGTCTTGCCATGTGATCTCTTTTGCATGCAGTACAATCATGAAGTCATCCTCCATGAAGCCTTCATCCTCTGAACCTGTAAGCTAAACCAACCTCTTTTCTTTAGAAAGTATTCAGTCTCAGGTTTTTTTGTTACAGTAACAGAAAATGGACTGATGTGTGTGGCTACAGGTGGGGATGCATAATCCTCTTATAGGGAATGGAAGCAGACGTATAAAAAATAAAAGTAAGTTGGGTCTTGCCTTATCAGTTAACATTTAGCATGAAAGGAAAATATTAAGGATGGGGATATGGCTCAGGGTTAGAGTGCTTGCCTAGCATGTACAGGGCCAGGGTTCAATCGCACATGCACATACAAAGACAGGGAGAGAGAGGTATGATTAAAATGGTTGGGAAACCGCTACAGACAGATTACTGTGGCAAAAAAGAAAGCCGAGAAACATATATATGCATGTGTATATTGTTAGCACAAAAAGACCAGGCAGGAAGCAAACCTCACGTGTCATCTCAGCTCTTCATTCAGGGGGATGAAATGGTGCCCGTGGACCCACTCTCCTGGTGGAAAAGGAGCCACTGAACAAAGAAAGGGACTGGGTTTGTACAGGTTATTTTGAGGGGTGGTCTAGTGAACATATGTCAGTTTTGCTTAGTCAGGAATGTGGGCCTTTTGGTCAAGGTCTGTGGACAGCACCTAGAAGGATTTTGCTCTGGAGGAGATAATGTCTCCTAGAGACTGTTTTCTTTTGAGAATGATAAAGCATCCTCTGCTTGCCACCAGCATCTGGGAAACATTCATCTTGGGAGATGAAAGCTCTCAATCCCTGGCCTTCATTTTTACTCCCTTTTCAGGCCTCATAATTTTGGGAATTTCTTCTTCTCCATGTCCACTGTATGAGTGTACACGTATGTATCATGTGGTATGTTTATATACTAGATTACCTCAGACAATGTGAAGTGGCTAATGGTTTGGGAAAAGGGTAGGAGCGATAGGGACAGGGAGGCTCATGCCAGTAATCCCAGCTACTCAGAAGTCTGAAACAGGAGGATTGCAAGTTCAAGGCCAGCCTGGGCAACTTGGCATGGCACTGTTTCAAAACAAACAAACAAACAAACAAAAAACCGAACAAACCCAAAAGTGCCAATTGAGCTCTCATACTGCTAAACAAACAGCACAATTCAAGGCTTTTTTTTAAAAAAGGGAGACAGGATACAAGTGAATATGAATGCAATTTTGAGGAGCAGAGGATTTTTAAAAAATATTTTCGATATTAAAAATATTTGTAGTGTTAACTGTATAAAACTTATAAAACTTTAAAGGCAAAGGACAAATTGGAGAATATTCGCCTTATGCATATCAGAGAAGGGTTTGCAATTTTTTAGCTATAAATACCTCTTAGAATTAGAAAAACTGGGTAGGCCAAAAATATGAACAAGAAATTTTTAAAAAGAAATATAGATGTTCAGTCCATTGTTGACTAGATGCTAATAAAAACCATGACTCTCCTGGGGCTCGACCTGATTTTATGTGTCAAAAGTCCTAAAAATGGGAGCGTTCTTTGTGTCAGACACTCATTTCTAGGAATTTATCCTAAGTATTTAGTTAAGGATGTGCAAAACACTTGACCTACCAGACTGTTCACTTAAGTGTTGTTTATAGCAACGCAACATGAACAAATGAAGTCAGCTGACCGTGTGCCATACGGGTGGGGCGCCGGAACTCTCTTCGAGAAGGAACTTGCTCTTCAGCTGACCACTGACAGCTGCCAACTGTTATCCTTCAGGATCTGCCTCGTCTGTTAAGCTGTGGTCACGCTCTTAGGCGGCTCTAACGAAAACTGAACAAGACCAGGGCCTGACCTGAGGTTCCTGACCAGGCCATCTGAGGTTCCCCCTGGCCTATCCTGCTGGCTCATCATTTGACTTTTCACGGACGTGTCTCCCGGTGAACCTCTGCACTCCTGATACTGACTGTCTGATTCTAGGAGGGCCCAACTAACACTTTGAGTTTGAGTTCCTTTGGAGTTTGTGTTAGTCAATTTTCTGTTGCTGAAACAAAACACTTGAGGCTAGGTGTTTTATTTTAGAAAGAGATTCTTTTGGCTTATGATTGTGGTGACTGGAGGGTCCAACCAGCATGGCACTGGCCCTCGGGCTGTGTTATGACATGGAGAAATGGAACTGGTTGCGTGCAGGAGGGAGAGGGGAGTCACATGGTAAGACAGGAAGCCAGAGACTGGAAAGGCCAGGGTTCTTTCTGAAACTTGTTCTCACAGGAACTAACTAGGGTCCCAAGGCAACTACATGAATCCCTTCCAAAGGCAGCGCCCCCAGTGACCTAACCACCTTCCACTAGGCCCCACTTCTTAAAGGTCCCACCACTTCAACCAAACTTAGAGCATGTGAACCTTTGGGGTACACACTCGAACCCCGTCCACACCATAGCAGAGTTTGATCAGAAAGCAGAACCGCTGTGACCAACATGTGATAGAGGACTTGTTGAAAGAGCTGGACCTCAGGCCACTGTGGAGCAGATGATCAGTCTGTGTAAGGTGGTGACCCTTCTGAATCTGATGTTGAACCCGAAGTCAGCAGGGCCAACACCTGAGAAGAAATAAGGGACATAAAGTGGGGGAATCCGGAGACAAAGAGGAGCCTGGGGGGAAAACGTGGAACCCACGAGGACACCCTGGAACCCATGTCCACGTCCACCTCCAGCCTTGATGATGTGGGTGACTGACAGGAGAAGCTGGCGCCCCTCACGGGCACCTGGCCCAGGACTTGGAGAAGCTGAAGGAGGCACGAAGGAGCCGGAGGACCTAAGGCCTGGCGGATGCCCACACCCCAAGGTGAACCGTCGAATGAGCCACACGTTGGGTGAGTCCCAAGAATTCCACGTGTGGACCTTTGAAACCCAAAAATGGCTGCTCTTCTGCCTCTCTCGACCTAACCTTCCACACATTTTTCTTGGGGCCTAACATAACCCAGAGCATCAGGTAGGAATTTCTTGGGAAATGTTGTTCCAGCTACGTTGAAACCAAAAGAAACCACCTGTTGGTATTGGTTAAAAATAAAATGATATGTTAATAAAATGGAATGGCATTTGGCCATTTGAAAGGATGTCATCGATGAGTGTTGTCGTTTGAAAACGTGACGTCCAGCACGGCTATGTTGGTAAACGTGTAGAGAAACATACCGTTTTGCACAGTTTACTGTCTGTGTATTTCCCTGCTCCCCAGATCCTCTGTAGGAAGGATGGACTCTCCGTTCTTCCCAGCTTCATCTCTGTCTTCCGCGCGCGCGTTATTTTATGTTTTCAGAATCCTCATGAGATTCTTCCCCACTTCTCCATGTGATTTCTCACCAGCCCTGGCTTGCTCTTTGCTT
The DNA here is from genome assembly GCF_902686445.1 of Sciurus carolinensis. NCBI lineage: Eukaryota > Metazoa > Chordata > Mammalia > Rodentia > Sciuridae > Sciurus > Sciurus carolinensis. The sequence continues at coordinate 24,352,103 of NC_062230.1, read as the reverse complement.
GGACTGTCTTTCTCCCCAGACTTTGCCTGCTTACTTCCTACTTATGTTCCAGATCTTTTTCCTTAGTGCTTGGTGGACCCATTTGCCACTCAATAGGTCCCCAAGCTCTTGGAAACTTAAAAAACAACAACAACAAAAACACAGAATCTTGGACTTCACTATAGACCTATTACACTATAATTTCCAGAGCCAGGACTAGGAAATGTGTCTCTTATTTTGAATTATCTTTGTCTGCATATGATAGAGATCTGAAATAATAATGGGTCTGTAGTGAATTCCTGTCATTTCAAGTTGCATCCATTTTGAATATAAGTTTAAGTTCCTCATAGCAGATGCAGGGCTCAGTCACCTTGACACAGTTTCTAGTTCTCTATCTATCTCCTCCCAATTCCTCAACACAGTAGGTCCAGGTGTCTGCCTTCTATGATTGCCAGCTGGTGACCACCTCTCCATGTGATGGTGTACAACCTACTTGACTCACCCCAGCAATCCCTACACCCCATACAAACTGCCCAGACACACTGCAGTGACCACTTCTCAGGAACAAAATGGCCCCATGGAATTTATAACTGCCCACCTCACACCCACTAACTAGGACTCCCCAGGGGAACCAGCTTGTCCTTCAATAACGCTGTGGTCCACAGATCCAGCACTTTCTCTCTTGCTCTCTCTTTCTCTCTCTGTTTCCCATCTGCTGGAAAAGCAACCTGCTGTCCCTGGACTTCCCATCAGCCCTTGCGGACGCTCCTCTTCTCTTATGGATCTATGAGTAATAAGAGGCTTCCTAGCTCGAGCCTGGGTGTGCTGCCTCCTCTGTATCTCACTGGATGGACACATTTGAGCCTAACTCTACTTCCTGGGCAGGGCTGTCCTAGAAAGTGCTCTCCTGATGGGAAAACACTGGACACAGGTCAGACAAGAGCCACGCGGACATCCACACTGTGGACAAGTTTCCTATGAGGAGCGCTGGGTCACAGCTGAGGCACTTAAGCGTCAGGTGGTCCTTGAGGACAAAGAGGTATCCCATGAAAGTCACCCTGCAAACATCTCTGACCGTTCCCCTCCATCCGGGACCCCTACCCACCAGGACTGGAACTCACAGCCTCTCTCCAGAGGTTCAAGACCAAATTAGGGGAAGTCACCAGGAGGGTTATAGCAGAATGCCTCCAGGTGGTGCTGAGCCTCCTACCGGCCTCCCCTGTGGCTAACGCCCGGGCTGGGAGTCTTCGGTGGCTTGCCGCTGTGTGTCCACACTGTTCCCTGCGGCCGGCTGTCTTTGTGGGGTGCTGCCAACGTGCTCCAAAGTGGGTAGACCCTAGAAAGTCCACTGTTTCTCAGGACTCGGCAACTGTTAGTCTTACTAGGTCAGGAGGGACAGCCAGGGTCCACAGCCAAGGTGGCCAGGAGAATTACCAGCCAGAGGGACACCGAGCATATCCTGAAGGCTTTGCCTGGCTCCTCACAAGAGGCAGGAAGGGGAGACCTCGACGGAGAGGCTGCCAGGTAGAGGCTGGGCCAGGGCGAGGCCTGGGGGCGTGTGGGGAGCAGCACCTGAGGAGGTCCCTGGACTTCCCATCTGAGTATAAGGGTGTCCCCTTCCCTGGGTGGTGAGGGCGCTCAGTGGCTTGGGTGCCGTGGGACCCCTGAGTCGCTGCCTTCCCTGGCTTCTGTCACTCTTCCCCTTGACCTAACGAGGCCCTCGGGACACCGGAGAGGGGGAGGTGGTGCAGCGAACGAGGCCAGCGGGAGGCCGTGGCTCACAACAGGGGCAGTTCAGGACCTCCAGGGTCACAAAGAAGGATGAAGGAAAAAAACCAGCTGCCTATCAATACAAGCCATTAAAAAAATTCTACTTAAAAAAAGCTGGGGGAGGAGCTCGATTGTGCTCGGGTTGGGGCCCTTCCAAGGAGGCTCCTGCGGGAAGGCCTGGCGCCCCAGCCCTCCTCCTCCAGCTTCCGTTAACCAGAACGAAAACCAGCTTCCAGCACCCAGGAACCTCGAAGGAGGAGGGGGAGGGGAAGAAGAAGAGGCAGAAGAAAAAGAAGAGGCAGAAGAAGAGGCAGAAGAAGAAGAGGAAGAAGAAGAGGAAGAAGAAGAGGAAAAAGAAGAAGAGGCAGAAGAAGAAGAGGAAGAAGAAGAAGAGGAAGAAGAAGAGAAAGAAGAAGAAGAAGAGGCAGAAGAAGAAGACAGGAAGAAAGACTCTGGGCAGGGGCAAGTAAGTCCTCCCCACTCCAAAATAAGAAACTCTTTCTAATTCCTGTTTAACATGTTTTGTTTTCATTATAATATAGATTGTGTAAATACACAGAACACCTTTCCTATTATGAATACAAAATTTAATAAAGCACATTGTATTAACAAATATATGTATATAAAGCAGGTTACTGTAAATTACATATTTATAATATATAGGATAGATATTTTTAAAAACCAGCCATTAGTTTTTATTAGTCAACTTTCATTTCTATCTTTTCCCATATTTTTTATTGGTACATTATAATTATACATAATAGTGGGATTCGCTATTACCTGTTTGTATGTGCACAGAATTTAATTTGGCCAATATCATCCCCACTATCTGCCTCCCTGTCCCTTTCCTCTGCTCTACTGATCTCCCTTAGATTTCATGAGATCCTCACACCTTTGTTTTCCTTTTTCCTCTCTATACAACAAAGGAATTTTAAAAGGGACTTCAAATCTCATGCACCCTAGATTACTTATTGATTAAGAAACAAGTCCCTAGGTACAAGGGGGAAAATAAAAATAATTTGATAAATTATATATACATATATATTATACTATTTTAGTATAAAGACATAATAGATAAATTGCATGTGTATGCATAGCATGTAAACAAATTAAAAGAAATTTCCATAATTTGAACCAATTGGAAATTCAAATTTATAAACTAATTTGTATACTGAAGAATTTCCAAGACAAAAAAATGAAAAAGGGGCACTGGTTGTCTTTTGTGCCTCCACAGCATAGATTTTTAAACTCAACTTTAAAAGGCACAGAACTCTATAGGGCTTTGTGTTATTCAGGTTTCACCACTGTGACAAAATACCTGAGATAATCAACTTAATAAGGAAAGAGGTTTATTTTGGCTCACACTTTTAGAGGTTTCAGTCCATGGTCACTGGCTCTACTGTTTTGGACCTGTGTTGGCATGGTACTTCACGGAGGGAGCAAGTGGAGGAGGAGGCCTCATGCCCCTCAGGTGGTGGGAAAACAGAGAGAGACAGAAAGAGGCCCAGTCCTGATAGCCTCTTCACGGCCACGCCCCTAGTGACCTAGCTTCTTCCCAGTTGGCTCCACCTCTTAAAGGACCCACCTCCCAATAAGGCCCCTCCAACACACCAGCCTTTGGGGAACATTTCTGATCTGGACCACAGCAGACCTAGTCAATCCTGGGACTTCAGTTATAGCTATACCTCGGGGATCCCACTCAAGTTAAATTCTCTGCCTCCATAATCTCATGAAAAGGTGACTAAAATGAGAAAAGTGGGTAAGCCTCACTTTAACTGGGCCTTGCTTAAATTTCCCAAAGTCACAGAACCCTTTACTGTAAAATATTCTATGTTGGACATAGACGTTCTGACATAATAAATAATATATTAAAACTAAAGTTAAAGTGGGTCTTTGGCACTTATAAATAGGCTTGATAAAATGAGACCCCATAAACCTCCAGTTAAAATTGTAATTGGTTCAATATAAGCTGAAATAGGGCCTTGAAGATTAAAACATTATATAAAACCTAAGTAATAAAGCAGTGATTATCCCCACTGCTTCTGCATTTGACAGCTCCATTTTGCCTGTTCTCAAATCTGGGAAGAATAAAAGGCCCTAGCAATGCATTATGACAATCCTAATTCTGTGTTCCCATCCAGCAGGGACCCCAGACCCAATACCCGATATCGTTAAAATGACTGATTCTACCCAATCAACAACCGGTAAATATTCTGCTCTTGAAGATTATCTAGCATGTTCCATTTAGTGCCTGTTCCAACAGACTCCCAGCTGTAGTTTGCCTCCACCTCCAAAGGGACACAATATACCTTTTCCAGGCTACCCACAGGGGACCTTGACAGCTCGGAGTCATACACAGTCTCTGCAGACAAGATATTAATGCTGTCCTTGCACTTTCTCTAGGACTGCAGGTGTGACATTGCATTGCTAACATCCTCTCCCAAGGAAGTTCAGTTGACACTCGTTAAGGACATATACATCCTTACTGGGTTCTCCTGGAAATAGAGGCAGTCACAGACTGTCTGTGACCCCCCAGACCCAGCCCCCTGCTACACTGTGGGTCATGGAAATAGCACCTCACAAGCTTGGCATGGCTACTGAGGCTTCCCTAGACGGGATGGACCAATCCTGGGCCCCTGGACAGCCCACCCGTGGGAGGGGCGATGTCCCTGATCTTCAGTATCTTACCTTATCTACTCTTTCCTCTTATAATATCTGCCTGGCATTAAAAGATGATGTTGAGACACCAAGAGGAAAATTAAAGTGAGTTTCTCTAATTTTATATTGCTTTGTAAATTTTTTTTTTCTTTTTGCAGTACTGGGGATTGAACTCAGGGCCTTGTGCTTGTGAGGCAGGCACTCTACCAGCTGAGCTATCTCCCCAGCCCCTTGATTTTGTTTTTATTGGTGGGGTATAGGACATGGGCTGGGAAATGTGACTGTAGGGAAGCCTCCCCCCCGGGGATATCCATTCCTGGGATGGCTTCCGGAATGTTTTCCTGGTGCTGTTCTTATTCCCAGCGGCCTCTTCAGGTCCACTGCTGACAGGATCTTCTTTGGAAGAGAGGTTCCTCTTTTTCTGGGAAACGCCTGCTGCCAGCCTCTTCCGGATCACTCGCTGCTTCCTCCGTGGGTGAAGATTCCTTCCTCTCGGGAAGGCTTGTGCTGCCGCTGTCTCTTCAGCATTGCTCTGAACCAGCTTCTCCTTGCGGGCAAAGCTCTTCTTGGGTCTGGAGAAAGAAACAGATGGGCCTTCTACTCTTCTGAGGAGCCTCCTGGGGTTTTGCTTTCCCTTCTTTTGGGGTTGCTCTTGGGTCTCACACTCCTCCAAAGTATGAATTTTGAATTTAAGTTTGACGTTCTCGTTTCAGAAGCAGGGATCCATACTCTCGACACAGCGGCTAGTTCTCTGTCTCCTCCCAATTCCTCAGTGTGATGGATCCTGGTATTTGCCTCTACAACTCCTCCTGTGTCCACCTCCCCCGGGGACAGCTAGAGCAGCCTACTTGGCCTGCCCCACTGACGCCTACTCCACGAACTTCTCAGATAAGCTGAAGTGACCACCTCAGTCACAACATGGAACTCTTGGCTGCTTGCTGTAAACCCAACAACTAGAACTCCCCAAGGGAAATCAGCTTGGGTGATGCTTGGACCCCCTTCAAGGCTGTGATCCTCAGGTCTGTCTCTGTCTTGCTTTCCGCCTGCTGACGAGTGATCTGCCGTCTTCAGACGTCCCGTCAGCCTTTAAGGACACCTCTCTTCTCTGGTAGACCTGTGAGTAATAAAATGATCCCGTGCTGCACGCGTTTGGTTGAGCTGCTTCCTCTGAGTCTCACCCAACTGACAGACCTCAGGTCTTGGGAGGAATAAGCTGGACATGGGTCAAACAAAAACTACAAAGGGTGTCTGCCAGTGTAAACAAGTTTCCTAGGAGGGGTGCCTGGGTCATCATGGGACATGGAGGCAGTAGGTGGCCCACCAGGAGAAAGAAGTTTCCCAAAAAAGTTACACCGTAAACATCCAAAACATCTGTCTGGAGCCCTATCAAGGGGAGGGATGGAATTTATAGTCTCTGCAGAAAAAGACCTCGAGACCCAATTAGAGGAAAAAAATCACACCAGGCTCAACCCAAACAGATGTTTCTATCTCTCTCACATAAAAGTCAAAGAGATCATGACAGCCCTGCTCTGGAAATTCATCAGAGGTCAGCCTCCTTCCACGTGGTTACTCTGCTGTTCTCAGGAAGCTGTGATCCAAGATGGCCCACAACCACTTCTATATTCCAGAGGGGAAGGGAGAAAAGAGAGGGCGCACACTTCCTCTGTAGCCTATGCCTACATTACCTCCACATTAACTGCCCAGAACGTGGTCTACTTTCCTGCATGAGACTGGGAGGTGTGGTCTTTCCTAGAAGTTCTATATTTTGAGGAAGAAGAAGAGAATGAATTTGGGAACTGCTGGCTACAGCGTGTTCAAACACTCTTTCCCAGGAGATGACTTCTGATGGTCCTCAGTATGTGGAAGCACTGGAAGCTTTGTGAAGTCATCTCAACTAGCATAGCGATCATATTGCTTTAGAAGGTTCTCTTTTAGATGGTCTTCATCATGGGGGGGGGTCTCCTTAAGGGTGGGGACCATAATTGTGCTTCAAAGCCTGACATTTGTCTGGTGCGTAGCAGATGCTCAACAGACTTTTGCTGCAGGAATTGAGTGTTGAGGTTACACATTCCATGGGCAAAATATAGATCTGAAATTTTCTTTTTAAGTCATTATCAAAATTTCCTGATAGTTTCCTTGCTCTAAACCACACCATTTAAAATGTTATATTTTAATCCGAGTTTTGCTGGTTATGATGATCATGACTCCTTCTTATTGGGCTAAGCTGTCCACAAACATGACTTCCTTCCTTCTGCCACTAAACCTGTGTTAGGTATTTTATTTATTTATTTATTTTTGTGGTACTGGGGATCGAACTCAGGGCCTTGTGCTTGCGAGGCAAGTACCCTACCAGCTGAGCTATCTCCCCAGCTCAGGTATTTTTTATTAGCCCTGGATTATGGAGGTGAGCTCATATTTTCAAGGTCACCCAGCATGTATATAATGAAGTGCTTATTCTTAATCATTAAGCCATATTGTCTGCTTGAGACATTTCCTGATTCCAATCACAAAAGTATTTCTTTTAATTAAATGCTTTCCCAGAATTTCTCCAATTTTTATATTTGAATTTCTATAACTATACTTGAGTGTCTACTAATGTGATATTTAAGAGGTCTGTTTGTCACTTCCTGGCACAAAGGATGTCTGATTTAATAGTTAGATTATGTATTTTTCATTGAAAACACTGCCAGTCTCTTTCCTGACTGAGCAATATTTTTAGACTCAGTTTCCAATGAATGATTCCTTCACTAGTTATTAATATTCGGGAATACTTGGGGATATCAGGCTCAAATCCATCCACCATGGACTCTATTCCAGAAAGGGAGACAGGTAATACAACACACAAATATATTAAAAAGTAAATTCAAATAAAGGTAAGTTGCTGTAGAGAAAGGTAGGAAAGGGTAACTGTGATACCAGGGATTGAGGGTCAGAGTGGAGCTAGTTTAGACGAGGCCAGGGAGGTGCCTCTGGAGAGGTGACCTTTGGGGTGGGGCCCGGAACCTGACAGCAAGTGTTGCCTGAAAGGTCTTGGGGAAGAGACTTCCAGCCAGAGGGCAAAGCAAGTACCAAGGTCCTGAGGTGGGAACAGAAAGTGTCTGGTAGGCAAGGAAGGAGAGTGAGGGATACATTGGAGAGAGAGGTGGGTTCCATATTTTGTGGGCCAGAATAAGGAGTTTGGATTTTATTTAAGGAGAAGTAACAAACTGTTGGAGGGTTTCAAGTTGGATTGTGACATGATCTGTTTTGAATTTTATAACAGCCATTTCAGTTGCTGTGTGGAGGATGGATTGCAAGGGAGGCAGACAGGAGGAAGCTTCAGCAGTTTCTCCACACGTCCCGCACAGAATGGCCGAGTGATCTCGCAGCTCCATGCCTAGGTACACGCCCTGAAGAACTGAAAACAGGTGTTCAACAAAAACACTTGTACCTGAATGTTCACAGCAGTGTTATTCACAAGAGCTGGAAGATGGAAGCAACCCAAATACCCACCAAGGAATGATCAGATGAATACATGGGGTATATCCAAAAATGGAATATTATTTAGCCACAAAAAAGTGAAATACCATTCTACAACATTGTTGAACCTTGAAATATTATGCTAGGTGGAAGAAGCCAGTCACAAAAGCTCACATACTGTATGATTCTGTTGATATGGATGTCCAAAACTTTAATGCATCAATGGAGACGGAAAGCAGATTTGCAACTGGGACATACATGAATGGGTGTTGAGGCTTGATGATACGGGGCTTCCATTTGGGGTGAAGAACACGTTCTGGACCCGATAGTGGAGATGGTTGCAAAGCACTGTGAATGAGCACGAGGCTACTGAATCGTAAACCTTAAAGTGGTTAAAATGGTAAGTTTTATGTTCCCAGTATTTCATGCTAATAATGATAATAATTGACGAAGGAGGAGGAGATAAGAAAGGAAGAAGAAGAGGAGGAGGAGGAAGAACAGGAATCCAATGGCTTATTAAAAATGCAAAACTTCCTGGATCTCCTCTTAGAGATCCTGACTCGGTAGTCTGGAGAACCCTAGGGATCTGCTACAAAAGAAAAGAAGAGCAGCCAGGCAGAGTGGCACATGCTTGTAATCCCAGCGACTCAGGAGGCTGAGGCAGGAGGATTGCAAGTTGGAGGCAGCCTCAGCAAGGAGCGAGGCCCTAAGCAACTTAGAATTTTTCTCAAAAAAATAAAAATAAGTAAAAAAAAAAAAAAAAAGGACTGGGGATGTAGCTCTGTGGTAAAGCACCCCTGGGTTCAACCCCCAGTACCCCAAACAAACAAACAAATACATAAACAAAAAAGAAGAGCAGAAGCAACAAACCCAGGGTGGGGCTGTGCGGTATCTAGGTAGCGGGGAGGGTGGCAGGGACTAAGGTGGGCCAGGAGAGATGAGATTTAAAAAAGCATGGGATGTGTTTTGGAGTTTGTGAGGTGGAGTCAACAAAATGTACTCATTATTTGACTGTGGGGGTGAGGTCAAAAGAGAATCAAAGATGATTTGCAGGTTCTTGTCTTGAGCACGCGGTGGAAGATGGAGCCATGCATAGACTGGGGGTGGCGGGGGGTTCCAGGGGAGCAAGAAGTTTGGGAAAAGGAAGAGTTGTGTGCCGACTTTGGCAAGACAATGCTTTTCCTTGGAGAAGGTGCCCACTGCAAACACAGCAGGTGCCTGTCCTTCCCCTCTTCTTAATACCGGGAAGCTGATTTTATTTGAAGTGGCAAGGTGTCAGCTACAAGTTGACATTTCTTTGATTTCCTCGGAGGCTCTCCTCTTTTTGCCTGCCTAGCACGTGGGCTCTCTAGGCATCCGGTGAATGTGAACAACCTTGAGTTTTGAAATTAAAGGCTAAGAATAAAAGAAGGAGCCTGAATCTCAAATAACTGTGGAGTTGCCATACCAGTTCCGGCCTTTTACATCAGAGAATAAAAACCAAACTGTTTAATCTACAGTTAATTGGATCTCTGTTGCTAGCAGCTGATTACCATTCCAATCTGATACTCTGCCAATTCCACAAAAAAAAAAAAAAAAAAAAAAAAAAAAAAAAAAGATTTCCCTAGTTTGAAAAAAGATTTCCAAAGTTTGTTCTTTGGTTACCATCTTCTTTCAAGCAGAATATTGAAGAAGTTACCCAGAAATCGTTTGTTGCTGGGGGGGTCAAACCTAGGACCTTGTGCATCCTGAGCTCTCCCCCCAAACCCTCCCAGAAATCGTGTATTCATGGTATGCAAATCCAGTGTGTTAAAAATATTTTCTGAACCTGCTTTTGGCCCCATTATCCCTAACCAACATATGTCAGCAATATGAAACAAGCATTCGTATTTTTAGCGTGTCAATTCTATGCAATCTCCTGAAAATTTTGATGTTTTAAGCATCATTCCTTTTACATTAGCTAAAGCTGATAATATTGAGGAGGGTGATTGCGGTTCTCTGGGTACCAAGAATTATCTGGTTTCTGTCCCACAGCTGAGAACATAAATCCCTCAGTGCAGATGGAAACACTGTTGGATTCCCTACATTCCTTACACACATAACAGAGAGACTGGACATGGAGTTATTTTGTTATTTCTTTGGAAGCTTTAAAAATGGCCATTAAAAAAGTTACAAGACATATGTGTAGATAATGTTGTGGAGGACTCCCAAGAAACTGTTAAGGATGGTTACTTCTGAGCGGTGGGAACAGACATCAGGAGGGCTGGTTTTCACCATTAAATTGGTTATAGTGGCGTAGGGACCGGGCCATCTGTGTGGTAGCTGGCTTCTCAGATGACCCCCAGTGATCACTGTCTGCTGATACCCACTCCCACCTTGTATGAGGGTGGCCGTACAAAGTGACCAAGACAATACAGCAGAAGTGAGGCCATGTTATTCTAAGGTTAAAACATGAGCCATGTAGTTACCGCTGTCATGGTTCTCTTCCCTCTCTCTGCTTGATCATCCGCTCTGGGGAGGCCAGCTGCCATGTGGGAGCAGTCCTATGGAGAGGTCCAGATGATAAAGGACTGAGGCCTCTTGCCCAGCAGCATGGGAAGAAGCAGCCCTTTGAACCCTTGTGAAGCTGTTGCATGACTGCAGACCTCACAGAAAGATCCAGAACCAGAAGCTTCTCCCTGACTTTGGACCCTTAGAAGCTCTTTGAGATAACAAACATTTGTTGTTTTTAGTTGTTAACATTTTTTTGGGGGGGGTCTTCTGTTACACAGCAATAGCTGACTCATACAACCTCTCACCTGGTGTTCCCATCTTCTTGCTTCAATTTGAATAGGCTGCTCCCTAGTGCTGCTGTACACCCTCGAGACCTTTCACCTTGGTCACCTGGGAGTTCTCTTTCCTTTCTTCCTAGTTCCCCTGTCTCCTGGATCTCCTGCTTTTCTCTTTACAGTTTTAATTTCTCCTCTTGAGAGAGCATACGGTCCAGGAGCATCCTTAGAAGGAGCGCATGGGGCCTGGTGTGGTGGTGCGCACCTTTAGTCTCAGTGACTTGGGAGGCTGAGGTAGGAGGATCACAGGTTCCAGGGCAGCCTGGGCAATTTAGCAAGACCCTGTTTGGAAATAAAAAGCAAAAAGGGGCTGGGAGTATAACTCAGAGATAGAGCACCCCTGGGTTCAATCCCCAGTATTGCAAATAAATAAATAAATAAAGCATTGACGAAAAATATTTGAGAGCTTGCATGATTGATAATGTATTTATTCTGCTGCTGTACTTGATTGTAAAGTGTCAGGGCCTAGAGTTTTTGGTTGAAAATACATTTTTTTTTTTCACTAGAAAATTTGACAGTGTAGCTTCATTTGCCTCACGGCTTCCTATGCTGCTATTGGAGAGTATGAATCTTTGTACGTGACTACTTGTTTGGTTTTCCTCCCTCTGAAAACTTTTGGGGGCCACCGTTGGTGGTGGTTAAGTGAACTCTGGAATCACACTACCTGGGTTCAAATCTCAGCTCCAATAAATACAGGTTAGGTGACTCTGGGAAATTGAACATCTCTGTGCCCCGGTTTCCTCATCTGTAAAATGGGTAGAATCATTGTATGATGGCACGGACTCACCTTTATGTACTCCTCTGCGTCCATGGATGGAGACCCTCCGCAGATGGGTCAATACCTTAGACCATCTCCGGAAATACTTTTTGGCTTTGAGAACTGTAAGGTCTCTGACGGCTACTCAATTCTGCCATTGTCCTGTGACAGCTGAGATCAATTATAAGTGAATGTACATGGCTGTGTTCCAATAAAACTTTATTTAGATAGCGACAGGCAGATTTGGTGCACTGATCGCAGGTGGTTGAAATCTAAAGGGGAAAACTCTCCCCTCCTGTGCTCTTTAGACCATTCTCAGAGGTCTAGAGGCGCCCTCTAGTGGAAGCAACTCCGACTGGGAGACTTCACAAGTGCTGCGTGCGAGTGGGTCAACAGCCCTGCTGTACACACGGCCGAGTTGCTTGCTGCAGTGTTAATGAACTAACCTGGGTGAACCTCTCCTGCTGATGAGAGCCAACTGCCAATCATCTTCCACGTGGATTTGCACCATCGTGGATCACGTAGTCTCAAGGTTTCCTGAAGTGGGGATGGATGCTCAACTCTTTCTTTATCCTGTTTTAATACATAAAAATAACAATGCTATGGCCCTTTAAGTCATTTAATCTAGGTCAGGTGACAGGTTGGGATTGGAATGATGAAAATCACCATGTCACCCTCAAAGATCTGGGTGAGTGAGCCATTAAGACACAATGTCGCCTGGGTCAAAATAAAAATCCTCTTGGTCAATCAAGTTAGCAACGACCAAAGACCAGAACAAAAGATACCATCAGAGCTTGCTACGATGTGATGAAAAGGGCACTTTGTAGATTTCTGATGTCCTGGTAAATTGGAGCACAGTCTGGCTGCGGTACTATCTCCACCCCGGCTCGGTTGCCCTGGGCTGATATGTCTAACCACTGTGGTTTGGATAAGTGTCCCCCAAGGGTGGCACTATTGGGTGGTTTGCGAGGGAACCTTTAGGAGGCGTGGCTCCTGGAAGGAACTTAGGTCGCTGGGATCCTGGGAACCCACCCTTGGCTGGCTCTCTCTTTTGCTTTCTGGCTGCCGTCACAGTGAGCAACTTGCCTCCATCATGTGCCTCCACCATGATGTACTGCTTCACCACAGTCCCAAGAGTAATGAACCCACTCACCGTGGACCTAACCCTCTGAACCTGTGAGCTGAAATAAAACTTTCCTCCTTATAAGTTTACTACCTCAGGTATTTTGTTACAGCAATGGAAAACTACACAAGTACTCTAGAGGTGTGGGTGGAGGGTGGGGCACAGTGTCCTCCTTGTTCCACGTTGACTCTCAGGGAAGGTCGTCCCAAAGGGAGATGGCTGCCAACAAAAATGCCTCCCAAGCCTTGGGAGCTGAGGGGAACCCAAATACCCCTCCTTCCTTTGTCGTGTATTTCCTATCCAGCTTTACATGACCATCGGATGCTGGGGAGCCTCCTGAAACTCCTAACCAGGACCTGCTCCTGCTACTGTGTTCCACCCATCATGAGGACACACTGCCTGCCCAGTTACGGGACCCAATCACCTTGCACGTGCTCTCAGTTTTCCACGCGCTCAGTCCGCCTCCAGCCCTCACCTGCAGAACCCCCACCTGCCACCAACAACCCCCAGATGATTTTTCTCTCCCCTTCACTGACAAAGACCACCCGTCCCTTCCCCCGGTAGTATCATGCCACTCTAAGTTAACACTTACCTATTCCATTTTCTTCACTTAAAACTTTCAAATGCATTAACGCTTTCTGTCAACATGAAAGTGATGCAGAAGTGCACCACGCGACAAGGTGATAGCCACTCCATGGACCTCGGTCCCCAGGGATAATCACTGCTAGTGATTTTGTGCTCATCTTTCCAGAACTATTTTTCAAAATGCAATTAAGACTAATGGGGTTTTTGCACACATGTGCATAATTTATAGAAAATGGCAGATCAAGGGAATCACATCTCTGGGAATTGGGGCTGATTCCATCTGTGCCTTAGATGACTTTGCAGCCTTGGAACATCAACCACACGGTTGTGGAAGCTTCCCTCCTCCCAGGCTCCCCCCCGGACTCCTCCCAACCACCTCTCTCTGGCTGTCCTTTCTAGTTTTCTTTCACCTTCTTCCCCTTGAGAGACTGGTATTCTTCAGGGTCTGCTCTCACCTCTCTTGGTCGATGGGGCACAGAACATGTCACCCCTTCTCCAAGCTGTGAGCCCGTGGCTGCCATTGGAATATGTGCTGAGCGTGGCTGGAAGTCCAACTGAGGCCAGGCCAGGCAAATTCCAGCCTTGGGCCAGCTCGGATCAGTATGCAGGCAGAAGGTGCTGATGGCTAGGACTCCTGACACGAGGGTGTTGGCTGGCTGGAGAGGCGCTTAGGCTTGGTTGTGTAACCAACACCCTCCCTTCCGCTCCAGCCACCACCATTACCAATACGCATCTCCTTCCTCCTGCCTCAGCCTCCGGTGCTTAGGATGGGATGACAGGCGCGCGCCACCTTGCCTGGCCTGCAAAACCGTTTTGTACACATAATTTTTGGTGGGGAAGCGGGTGTGTAGCACGCATAGAGAACACGCAAAACATGAGCAGACAGCATGAGGAATTGGTTTACATCAAACGGCAACCATCCAGGTGTTTCAGTCAGTTTTTTTTTTTGCTCCTATGACTGAAAGACCCGAGCAGAACGACTGTAGGGGAGGAAGAGTTTATTAGGGGGCTCATGGTTTCAGAGGTCTCCATCCATAGACAGCTGGTTCCATTCCTGGGGGCTCCATGTGAGGCAGGACCTCATGGCGGAAGAGTGTGGGAGGGAAGCAGTTCACGTGGTGCTGAGGAAGCAGAGAGACTCCACCTGCCAGATGCAAATATGTACCCCGAAGCCACGCCCCCAATGCCCACCTCCTCCAGCCACGCCCACCACTTCAGTACCCACTCAGCGGCTCCCTATCAGGAGTTCATCCACTGATGGGGTTCAGACTCTCACAACCCCGTCATTTCTCCTCTGAACCTTCTTGCATTTTCTCACACGTGAACTCTGGGGGGACACCTCACCTCCACACCATAACTCCAGGTAAGTGCCCACCATTTAGGTCAAGAATTAGGACATCGCAGGATGTTTCCAAACCTCTCTTCTACCCCAAAGGGAAGCATGTTCCTGGGTCTTAGGTCTTGGGTCATTTGAATTTTTTATTCCCTTTAGGCTGCCTCCCTTGGGCTGTTTTGGAACTGTACCTAGATTTATTTAAAATTTATTTTTTGTGTGTTTTCTTTCATTTACCTGTATATTTGTGAAGTCCGTGCATGTTATTGCATGGAATGAACATTTTCCCTAGTCTCTGCTCTCCCATTTCACTGTGTGAATAAACCGATTTTTTTTAAAACCCCATTCTGCTGTTGAAGGACGTTTGGGTGGTTTCTGGTGTTTGGCTTTTATAAACAATGTTGTCTGCACAACTGTTTTGAAGAGAGACTGTGAGATTTGGGGGAACAAGCCGGGCTGAGGGGACCCAGAGCTGACTCTGTGCAGAATCCATGTCCTGTTGGCACCCTTGGAACTGGCAGCTTTGGGAGCATTGATTGGGACATGGTAGGCACTTCAAGGGCAGAAGATATTCTCACCAGGGACTCTCTCATCTAGTGGTGACTTTAGGTGGCTTCCTGAACCTCTGTCTGAAGCCAGAGAGAGAAAGAACTTCACAACCTTTGCATTTTCAGATGGCCGTAGAAAGCTCACGTGACTGCACAGGAGGTTGCTTGTTGGAAGCAGGGGAAGAGTGAGAGGCAACGTATCCTGGGCGTAAATGCAAATGTTCCTGTGTAATCCACGATAGCCATGGGATCCCCTGGACCTGCTGGGTAGTGGGGGAGGAGTTCTTGTCAGACCACCTGGCATGGGGAGCAACCCATTGGCTTCTCAGATGGGCAGCCAGCTACTGGCTGACTCTGCCGTAGCTGTGGCTCACCAAGGTGCTGTTGGAAGGATACATTCATGCTCCATGCAGATCAGCAATGACTTGTGGTGGTCCGGCAGGGTCTGCACTAGCCTCTCTAGAGGAGGGAACCAGACCTGGCCACTGCTGATTGGCTCAGTGAAGCAGAATTTCTTTCCTTATCCTCTCAGCTACCAGAAGGTTTCCAGTATCTTGGCTTCACAGATCAAATGATGTGACCTCTACTGAGTGAATACTTACTGTGTATTGGGCACTTGGCTACAGAACTTTGCTTGCATTTAAGGTTCAACATCACTGAATCAGTGTGTATCAGTTAGCTTTTGCTGTGTAACAAGTCTGCCCAAATAGGAGTGTCTTAAAACAACAAACATTCATTTTTTCCTTAGTTCTGTGGATTTGCTGGGAATTTCTTCTGATCTCTGCTGGCCTGACTTGAGCTGAATGGTCTAAGTGAGACTCACTGCAGGTCTGGCAGTGGGCTCAGGGTCAGCTGGGAGATAGCTATCTGTCTCTCATCCAGCCCATACCTGTTGACAGGGTGGTAAGAAGCTTCTCAGCAAGAGAGAGTAAGCCCTGATGTGTAAGCAGGCTTCTTGTTGGCTAATGTCCCAATGGTCAAAGCAAGTCACGTGATTAGAACCAAGGTCATCTATGGAAGCAATCTGCCCATGGCAGAGATTTGGGGTGGCTGCAAATCATGGCAGCCCACACAACCTATGACCTATTCTTATCATCCTCATGTTACTGAAGAGGTAACGGTGAGTAAGAAGTGAAGGAACTTTTCCCAGATACAGAGCTGTTCTTGGTCAGAGCCCAGCCTGATACTGGGGCCTCTGTGGCGGTGAAAGTCTGTGCCATCGTCCTGTGCGCTCCATCTTGCCTCAGACCTGGGTCACGTGTCCCAGCGCACCTGCTCACAGAAGGGCAGACACAAGAAGCTGGCTCACCCGCTCAGCAGGGTCCACTCAGTTGCAGAGCTGGCTCAGCAGCCTCTCCAAAGAATCCTCTTGAATCTGACGATTCAGACGTTGCACTGGATTAGTGCCTGTGGACTAATCTGGGAAGGTCACAGTCCATAGCTGCAAAGGATGAAATAGGGCAGCAGAAATGGAGCCCTGTATTCACTCAATCAGCAATTATTATGCATCTACTAAATCTGGGCTAGATCCTGATTGTTCAGAAGTCCGGGCAGGGAGAAGAGTAGCTTTCTGATGCCTCTTCCCAACCATGTGTGCTAAGGTGACATGTCGGCTCCACAACAGGAAGACTGAGATTAAAGGCACTTAGGCATGGAAGTGCCAAGACAGTGAGACCTTGACATTCACACAGCAGGGCAGAGATGGACATAACACCCACGTCTTTATTAACACCGGCTCGGACACCCCCTCCTCTAATCAGAGCCTGCATCTACTTCTACCCGACTCTGGTCCACCATTTCTTTTACATTTAAGGTCAACTCTAAAAATATGACTCACTCTGTCTGTCCATCCATCCATCCATCCATCCATCCATAGGTACGTACACATGCATGTCTATGTGTACATGCATAGGTATCGATACATATATACTTACATATACATACATATCATTTTTGGGGGGATGGTCCTTAGAAAAGGAGGTGAGCAGGTAGATCCAGGGTGGGAATTGAAGGAATAAAGCCCCACTTTAGATCTGCAATCAAGCTGAAACTCTCAAGCCCTCCTAGAGCGTTCCTTTAAAAGAAAATAAAAAGAGAAGGTTATTTGTAAGAAACAAAGACTAAAATTTGCATTCGAATGTGGTGCCAATCAGCGTTCATTAGGGGAATACAGGGCTGCACCATTAGCGGGCAGGGAGCTTTGGCAATTGCTCATTAGTTTTGTAGATTTAAATAATTATCCAAAGGGATGCTCCAGGGTCTGATGAGATCCAGCCGCATCAATGAGACACCACTTTTCTCCCCAGAGAGAGGGAACGCTCCCTGTGGTAATTGTATTCTCCTTTTCCTTCCTCTCTCTCTCTCTCTCTCTCTCTCTCACACACACACACACACACACACACAAACACACGCACACACGACTCCTCTGTAGGATTCTCCCAGGGCTGCAGGGTGTTAAAGGGCTGTAAAGGTGGTAGAAACTTCTAGATTAGGACCTCCTTATGGGAAAACTGGCCCTGAGAGGGAGACACACAAAGCTCGTCATCCAAGGAGTCGAGAGAGAATCTGTTTATTATGCACACTCCCTTCTTTTGTTGAGAGTAGGAATCTCTGCCGGTTGGAGGCCAAATGGAAACCCACAATGAGGCCCCCAACTTTGTGAAGGATCCCGGAACTGATGGGAATTTCAAGGGAGATCCACTTCTACTGAAAGAAATGGAAACTCGGATGTTTGGCTGGAAAGAACATTCTGAAGGATAAACTAGATCATGGGAGAAGCTGGAAAGGGACCCTCCCAAGCCTGCTTCTTCTGCTCTAGATATTCAGGGAGCTTCTCAAGGACAGCGCCCGGGAGGAAGTGCTGGCTGGAGCTTGGGTAGCCATCTTGTGACCATGAGGAGGTTGATAATGAAGGATGGCAGATTTGGGAAGCACAGAGAAGAGATCTTGGACTCAATAGCACAGCGGTGAAAAAACAGCAGTTGGAATAGACGATGTAGGTTGGAGCTCTAGCTTTCCCAGAGGTACATCTTCTCCGCAGGCTCCCCGATGACTCTTATGCACATTACTGTTTAGAGCTGCTGAGTTAGACTCTTGCTTCTGATTAACGCGGGTCCTCAGGACGTGGTGTTTGTGGGGAGAGGAGTGTGAATCCCAACGTGAGGTCCTTTCTTGGGCGTGGGGTGAGGCAAACACTTGGTTTCCTCCTCGTCTTATTCTGGTCTCACCTCTCCTGCCAAGGCTCATATTCCTTTGGGGAGATAGTCTAGTCACCGGGATGAGGGTCTTGAGGAGGTCCCCCCAAAAGGGAGGCAGACCTCAACTCAGGTCATGAGGGTCCTCGACGTCATTGTGAAAAAGAACCGGAGGAGAGACCAACAGGAGGCACCGATTGCATTTATTGAGAGGAAGACGGAGGGTCGCTCTGGGAGAGGAGGGTGCAGGGTCGGGGGTTGGAGAGGAAGGCGGGAGCCGCACCTTGGCTGGACGCACCCAAGGTCAGGGTCCACGGCCGTGATCTAAGGGGGCGGGTGTGGTTCTCCTTTGTGTTGGTGACTGGGCTCCCTGATCGGTCCAGAATGGGCGGCGGAGTGACTTACTGGTGGATTGATCCTTATCGGGAGGGGGGTCACTGACTGGCGTGTGGTCACTCCTGGGAGGGGAGTCCTCTCTTCTTAGTTTCCATGCCCTCTGCTTTGCGAACACAGCGCCTCATCCATGGACCTATGGAGAAGGTCTCACGATTGATGTAAAGCACTGTTTGTGATCCAGGTACATAAACGTGGCTTCTCGTAGCCAGCTTTTTCTCTGCTGTGACTAAAGGACCCCACCAGAACGATTACAGAGGAGGAAGGTTTATTGGAGGGCTCAGGGCTTCAGAGGTCTCAGTGCACAGAAGGCCGGCTCCATTCCTGGGGCTCCAGGTGAGGCTGAGCATCATGGCAGGAGAGAGTGGTGGAGGAAGCAGCTCTCACAGCCATCAGAGAGCAGAGAGGGAGGCTCCACTCAGCAGGTACACACCCAATCCCCACCTCCTCCAGCCACCCCTCCACTTCAATTAATCCCCTCAGGGGATTAAATCACTGATTGGGTTCAGACTCTTACAACCCAAGTGTTTCTCCTCTGAACCTTCTTGCATTGTCTCACACCAGTTTTTTGGGGGGACCCCTCACTTCCAATCCATAACAATTCATGAGAAGATGGGTTTTAAATCTGGATTTCAAAGCATGGCCACTCAGGTGTTGGCCCCTGTGTCTCCTCTCTGCCTGTCCTGGTTTTCCACCTGATCTCAGTCTCTGCCTCAGGGAAGTGGATCATACTTGGTCTAGACCATTGCATTTTCTGTTCCTCTTCCTTAGTAACTGGCTTAGCACAGGTACACGAGGCAAATCTGGTCAGTGGGACACGTGAGGGGAAGGGCCTGCAAATACCCTGCTTTCCTGATCTAAAGGAGGGAGAAGAAGCAACAGCTCTACTGTCTTTGGATGTTGGGAGGAAGTGCTGGCCGGAGCGTGGGTAGCCATCTTGTGACCATGAGGCCAAGGGGTCAAGGATGACAGATTTGGGACGCCCAGAGAAGGTATCTTTGACTTGGGTAACAGAACTTCTGCTGTGTCCTCGTTTTATTATGTGAGATAAGAACATTTCCTCAATGACTGAGGCCAGATCAATTGGCAGGTCTTTGTTTCTTGCTGTTGAAGCTTTCCCTAAAAAGAGGGATGGAGATGGATATTCTGGAGGCCTGAAGAAGGAAGGACTGTACAGAGGAAGAACTTGAGCTCAGAGCAGAAAATTTAGGAGCTGTGGGTGTCCTGACCTTAGTGAGGCACAACAGGTAACTGATATCCAGAGCTCTGGAATCCGAGGGCCTTGGATCAAAATCCACCTTACCATCTGTCATCTTGGGCCAGTGCTTAACTTCCCTGTTCTCATGTGGTAGCACTGACTTTATAGGGTTTAAGGAGGTAAAATTGGTACTGTGAACACCCAGCAGAACCTGTGGGGAGAGTCCACCCCATTATAAATGCTACATAAAGACGACCATGAGATAGGAGGTATGGGACGGTCTTTCATTCTTTTCCCTTCATGTGTTGTGACTTCTCTTCTTTAAGAATTAAATGTTTTTGGGAGAGAATTATACATTCACACTTGGTTCTAAGAAAAACTATAGAGAGATCCTATGTACCATGTATACAGTTTCTCCCAATAGTAATATCTTGTAGTGCCAGAATAATGACATTGATGTGAATAGACACCACAAGCAGAATAGGGACATTGACATGGTCAAGATATGGAAGGGTTCCACCACCACCGTAGGACAACCTCCTATGGCTTTATTATAGCCACTCTCACTTCCCTCCCTCCTCCATTACTTCCTTAATCCCTGACAGTCACTAATCTCTTCTCTATTTTTATAATAGTATTAGTTCAAGAATAGTATATCTAAGGAACCAGAAACTGTAACCTTTTAGAGTTGGATTTTTGCATTCAGCATAATTCACTGGAGAGTCATTCAGGGTTTTTGCATGTATCACTTGTTTGTTCTTTTTTTCTCTGCTGAGTAATATTCCATGGGATAGACATACTGCTGATTGTTTAGTCATTTTTCCAGTGGGCTATTTACAATTTGGGGGGATTAAGAGAAAAGTCGCTATAAACATTCATGTAGAGGTTTTGTGGGAACATAAATTTTCATATTTCTGGGATAAATGCCCAAGAGTGTAAGTGCTGGGTCATGTAGCATTTGCATGTTTAGTTTTTAAAGCAACTGCCAAACTTTTCCAGAGTGGCTGTGTCATTTTGCATTCTCACCAGCAATGTATATTTCTTTACATCCTTACTGACATTTGTTGTTGTCACTATCTTTTTTTTTAACAGACATTCTGATGTGAAGTGATATCTTACTATGGTCTTAATTTGCATTTCCCTCATGACTAATGATGTTCAGCATTTTTTTTCATGTGCTTGATTGCCATTTATATATCTTCTTTGATAAAATGTCCCTTCAGATCTTTTGCCCCTTTTCTAATTAGATCTTTTTTGACTGTTGAATTTTGAGTGTTCTTTATGTACTCTAGATACTAGTCCTTTGTTGGACATGCAATTTGCAAATATTTAGTCTCAGAATGTAGTTTGTCTTTTCGTCTTCTCAACAAGGTCTTTTGGGGAGCAAAATTTTAAAATTTCGATGAGGTCCAACATATATATTTTTTCCTTTTGTGGAACATGTTTGTTTGCTTGTTTGTTTTTGGTTTTGGGTGTTACTCCAGCAGGGACAGAGGGAGAGAGGGGAAAGAAGCCCACCTTCCCTGCTGAGTCTCCCCGCATTGGGGAGTCTGGGTTACTAGTGGACAGGAGGAGAAGTCCAGCTGCCCTAGGCCGCCCTGGTAGCCTCCTGTCTGGGAAGGGCAGGGATGCCCCTTCATCTGCATTACCTCTGGGAGGTGGTAACAGGTCTGACTTTCTTTTTTTTCTTTTGCGGTGCTGGGGATTGAACCCAGGGCCTTGTGCTTGCAAGGCAAGCACTCTACCAACTGAGCCATCTCCCCAGCCCTACAGATCTGACTTTCTACCAGGCCACCTGAGGCTCCACCCAGCAGCGGGGAGCCAGGCCTTGTTACCTGGCTGGGATGAACATCCAACTCCCTCCCTGATCTTCTTGGGTTGAAATGTCTCACAACAGCCTCAGGAGGGTGGAGAAGGTCTCTGGACTCGTCACTCAGCCTTTGCCAGCCTTGCGGGGCTGGGCATCTGTATTTTTTTTTCTCCTCCAGTGTTTCCTAGAGAAATTCCTTGAGTCCAGAGACGGCTACCTGATCTACCTCCTTCTCTCCACCTCACAGAGTCTTCAGACGTTGGCTCTGTGTAATGGGGGCAGGAAAATGCGCACGTCCTCCGCCCTCCCAGAAGCAGGAGTCCTGACATTTCTGATCCTGATACTGTGGCGAGGTTGGGAAGGTTTACATGGCTGTGTGACGGGGTGGGCAGGTCGGAGGAAGCTCCTGTTCCTGACTCTGCTGAGATCTCTATGGACCAGTGGCATCGCTTCCGAGGAGTAGCAGGCAGCCCTGAACAGGGAAGGGATCGAGTCTGAGCCAGCAGCAGTGGCTAGTTTGTCTACACAACAGAAATCACTCTTCTACTCTCTTTCCTTGAGTCCGTTGGGAACGGCCGTCTGCTCACTGGCAGAAATCATGATAATACGGGCCCAGCGTTGCTAACCTTTTGCCAGATCCACTTTTCCAGACTTCCCTTCCACTAAGAGCAGCCCAGTGACCCAGGGCTGAACACAGTATGGCCTTCTCGAAACGCTTTTGCCATTACATTGTCTTCTTTCCTGCTAGGGACAAAAGGAGGGAGGGCATGAAAGCTGGAGGTACAGCAGCCATCTTGTGACCCTGAGGCGATCAACCTAGCCGACAGGTCAAGTAAGCAGCACAGGCGATGTCCCTGAGCCCCGATATCACTAAGCTGCTGGTGGGACTCACTGCCCAGATCGAGGTTTCTTATTGAGAAAACCAGATATATCTTCATGGTTTCAGCCTCTGTGAGTTGGACCTTCTGTTATTCAGAGCAAACATTTCTTAATTGATTCAGGCAGAGAGGGGTTTATGATAAAAAGAAATATCTGCTGCTGAACTAGTTTCAGAGTCGATGTCACACAAACAGATGTTTCTCAAGTATTTCAAAGGCAGATGGTTCCTGAAGGGCAAGGGAGAAAGTAGGAACCAGGCTGTTGGATAATAAGTACTTAATGAAAGATACGTTTTTCATAATAATGGACGTGAGGTATGCAGAGTAGGACAGGAGGTAGAGTAAAAACAGGAGGCATTTGAGTTCTATCTGGTTTTTCTTTTTTGGTACCAGGGATTGAACACAGGGGTGCTTAACAACTGAGCCACATCCACAGCCCTTTTTATTTTTTATTTATTTATTTTTTTAATTTTGAGACAGGGCCTCTTTCAGTTGCTGAGGCTGACCTCCCATTTGCAATCCTCCTGTCTCAGCCTCCTGAGTTGGTGGGATTACAGGCCCGTACCACCCTACCTGATAATGTTACCTTATTTTAAAAACCATTTTACAAAGCTCGAAATTTGTTTCCTGCTCTCTTTTTATTTTTCCCAGCACATGGCGTTATGTGCCTTTTCCCTTGCTATTCTGGATTTTCGGTCCATATAATTTTTAATGCTGCTTAATAATATATCAGGTGCGTGTAGTACAATTTCCTGAGCAGACATTTCCCATTAGCTGGGCAATTAGCTGGTTCCCGGTTTTTCTCTATCAAAGCCAAGGCCGAGGAGGCGGCTGCGGCGAGAACTGTGTGCCTGGCCAGGCCCCCAGCCCTTACTGGGCCGCGTGGCTTACACCCCACCTTTAGCTGATCTTTTTAACAACCCAACAAAGCAGATGCTATTGTGCTTATTTTATTTCCTTTACCTTATTAAATTATGAAAGTAAAATGTGTCTCTGTAAAAGCGATGCGGACGGAAGCAAAGGGAGCTACGCACCCCCTCCGCCTTCCCACCGGCTCAGCGAGACGCCCCCCGGAGATGGCGCTCCCCACCTCTTGCGCATCGCGGGTACGGTGGGAAATGGCCTTGAGCTGCGCACCCTGGCATGAATTTGTCTCCGAAACTTCCTATTTGTCTGAAGGGAACTCATCTCGAATGTCATCCTTTGTCACCATCTGTTAGCATCTATTAGCTCACCGTGGTCCTCTTCATTTTACACTTGCGGTAACCGAGGCCTCGGAGGTGAAGAACGTTATGTGCATTCCGCCCCAAAGATGGACTGAGTTGGGTGTCGTGTCACACGCCTGCAATCCCAGCGGTTCAGGAGGCGGAGGCAGGAGGATCACAAGTTCAAAGCCAGCCTCAACAACTTAGCAAGACCCTAAGCAACTCAGGGAGACCCTGTCTCTAAATATAATACAAAAAAGGGCTGGGGATGTGGCTCAGGGGTTAAGCCCCCCTGGGTTCAATCCCCGGGACCAAAAAGAAATAAACAAAAGGTAGGTTGATGTCTGATCCCCAGCACTTTAGAATGTGACCTTATTTGGAAATAGGGTCATTGAAGATGCAATGAGTTAAGGTGAAGTCATACAGGAGTAGGGTGAGTCTTAAAAAGGTGGAACAGCCAGGTTGTGCACGCCTGTAACCCCAGCTACTCAGGAGGCTGAGGCAGGAGGATGGCAAGTTCAAGGCCAGCCTCAGCAATTTCACAAGAATCTGTCTCAAAATAAATTAAAAAGGACCGGGGATACAGTCAGTGTTAGAACACCCCAGAATTCAATCTCCAGTACTGAAAAAAGGGGGCGCAGTGGAAATGTGGACACAGCCCCGCACAGAGTGATGACAACAGAAGACACAGAGAAGGTCACCCGAAGACGCAATTGGAGCGATGCTGATGCTCTTGAACAGGAGACTTTACTTTTATTCATTTGTTTAGGTGAATCAGTTAGTTATTCTCAGCAAAGCACTTTAACCTGTGCCAGGCCGCTTCCTCTGCCCTTTGCACCTATTTCCGGGAAGTCCCGGGCTTTGCAGCTTGAAGTCATCTCCTCCTTGAAGTCGCTGGTAACGTCCAGCAGGGGGCAGAGCCAGAGCTCCGTGCACGGAAAGGAAAAGGGCGGAGGGCCGCCCCTCCCTCTGCACAAACTGCCGGCCCCAAAGCCAAGACCAACCCCAAGACCCGGGAGGATCCGCCTGGACCAGCGGCTGTGGAGAAACCTCCCTCTTGTCTGAGGGAGAGGGAGCCAAGCGCCTGGTGTTGAGGGCAGCTGATCTCCAGATGAGGCCCCTGGGGTGGGATGGGGACAAACAGATCCTGAATCCATTCTTAACCACTTTCGGATGAAACAAAACCCAAGCCAACCCACAACATCTGTGGGACAGGAGCAATGATGGATGGCTACTCAGCGACCTATTTCCCTTTCTCTGCAGTTGACTCAGCAGTAGCCACAGGGACCTAGACCCAGCACCCAGGAGGAGCTTGGGGTTTTGCACGGAGAGGCATAAAGTTTGCACCATAAGGAGAAAGTGGGCATGCTCCTGGGGCTGAGTTTGTGCCCCTGATCGGGGTGCCCACCCTGCTGAGCCCTGAGTGTCTTGCTGTTCCTTGGAGTCTTTTATATGCCCCAGTAATCCCAGAGTCTGTCCATTAACAAGACCCACTTTTTCTTTTTTTGGTGACAGGGTCTTGCTCTGTTGCCCAGGTTGGCCTCAAGCAATGGCCCCACCTCAGCCTGCGGGGTAGCTGAGATTACAGGCCTCCACCAGCTGCTGCCCACCCCTTTCCAACTGGTCAGAATCCATTTCTGTCACTTGCAAAACCACACACACGTAAAACGGAATTATCCTGAATCACTGTGATGATTTCTGTGGATGGAGACAAAGGATTAAATACATTCCTTAAAGTCATTGGGCTACATAAAAAGATAAAAAAAAAGTAACCATGTCCTAAGAACCACGAATGACACATTTTCATATACACACAGAGATAACTGGGGAAGACCTCAAACCCAGGGTTTATCAGGGGTTATCTCGCGGAGGAGGCGATGTCTTTCTTATTTCCAAGGTGTGCGGGTTCCTGGTACATATTGACTGACTGCAGAAATCAACTGACAAAAGTACCAGACAAAGCTGTGTGGAGAAGAGGGAAAGGGGGATGGTGATGCTGAGCCATGATCCGCTTTTTTGATGGCAATTGAAACAAGACAGCATGGTGTTGATCAATCAAGGGTTAGAGGTACACATATATTGCTTCGAATTGCAATGTGATCGTTAGGTTAAAACAAAACAGATTTCCTGAGACGTGGCAGTGTCCGTTTTTCTCAATCCTCCTAAACATCGTGCATTCACAACCTTTTGAATTATTTTATTTTATTTTATTTATTTTATTTTAATTATTAATTTAATTTAATTTAATTTAATTTTTTGCCAAGGGTCAGGAGCTTGTTTGCAAAAGGCCAGTAGATCTGAAATTCAGAACCTGCCCGTCTGGGGTCAGGAGGCGCGTGCGCCCAGAAGGGGGCGCTGTTTTCTAATTTGCCCAGAGGCGCCCGCAGGTCAGCCGAGCATCCTCCCGGGTGTTGGCCAATCCGATAGAAAAAAAAAAAAAAAAAAAAAAAAAGGTATCTCAACTAATGTTTTAATTTGCATTCCCTTAACGATGTGTGAGATCGAGTGTTCTCTCCTATGCGTCTAAGCCATCGCGTTTCCTTTTCTGCGAATTGCCTTGGTGTCCTGACACTAAATGGCAATGGCTTCTCTGGTCGTTTGGTTCTTTTTCTTTATCTGATCACAGTATTACTCAGCCCCTCTGTCTCGTTTATTTTTGGCATGCTCCGTCTTGCTTGAGCTCTTCTCTTTTCCTCTTCCTCCTCTCCCACTCCTCTCTTACTCCTCTACCTATTTGAATTTGTCAGGGCCGCCTGGTCACCACCCGTGGCTCTCAGGCTTGGTTCTCTGCAGCGGTGCTGGAGAATCAGGCGCATCTAGGATCCTGCACCAGCTCAGAAGTAGAAAATAACCGTCTTTGTTCATCGAGTGCTTTTCATTTCTGAAAACCTTTCCTCCTTCCCTTTTAGTTCTTTAGCAAAGCCCAGAAAGCTTGTCATGAAAAGTCTCTTGGGGGTCTTAGATTTTTGGAGGAAGATCCAGGAAGTCTTGCAATACTTCTGCTTTCCAGATCAGTCATAAAATGTCAGAGGCAAGGACTTCCAGGGCTGACCTCCTGCTTGCTTGGGTGAGGGAAAGACCATGGGGAGAAGGAAAGTGTAAGAAAACCCATAAATGGACTGGGGTTGTAGCTCAGTGGTAGAGCGCTCGCCTAGCATGTGTGAGGCACTGGGTTCGATCCTCAGCACCACATAAAAATAAAGAAATAAAATAAAGGTATTGTGTCCACCTACAACTAAAAAAAAAAAAATTAAAGAAAAAAGAAAATCCATAAATGAAAGCTGAAACATTATTCGACCACATTTATATGAGCAGAGAAACAATTCTGGAAGAACTGAAACTCAAGGTTTATCAGTGGTTAACTTGGGGGAGGAGAGTTTGTCCCTCATTTTGTCTAATTTCCTGGGAAAGGAACCTAGGGCCTGGTTCACAGCTAGGCAGGTTCTCTACCAGTGAGCCACGCCCCCAGCCCTGTATGATTTGTTTTAAAAGGAATATGTAAAGTTTTACTTTCTTTTCCTCTTTTTGGGAATTTCCATCTTAATGTTTCACTTAAAATATTTTATAGAAAAAAATAGCTTAGTAAAATACAGAGTAACAAAGTGTGTGTATATATATATATATATATATATATATATATATATATAAAATGAAAATGAAATTTCTTTTTTATCGGCATACCCAACAGCAATTAAAATTAATGCTCTCTTGGGTGAGTTTTTGGACATGTGCTTTGTGACTGAACCACATGCAGATTTTTTTCTCCCTGACAATATATCTCAGAAATTGTTTAATGTCAGAGGCCATAAAAATCCAACTCATTAAAGTATTCCTGTCGACTGGGGGAGATCATTTCTCATTTTTTGCGACTGCAAGCAACGTCAAAGAAGTAACCTGGAGCAACCGTCTTTGCTGAGATCAGAGTGGGTGTGGAGGAGAAATTCTTGAAACTAGAGTTCCTGAGTCAAAGATTTTTTTTTCTTCTTCCTCATTTCTAAATTTTGATAGTTATTTCATAATTTCCTTCCAAAGGTGTACCAATGCATGCTCGTATTGACAATGTGTGAAGGTGAGTGGCTTGACGTTTCCTGTCTGATTTTGCAGTCTCTGTGGGGCAAACACTGGTGAGTTGGTTTTTCTTTAATCCACGGTGAAGTGAGGTGTCACTCTGCTTGTGGGTCAGCCCCCTGAATTCATTTCCTGTGGGCGCCCTGTTCTTTCTTTTTTTTTTTTTTTTTTTTTTTTTTTTGATTTATAACAGGCACCTGAATTTTATTCTTTTTAAAAAATTTTTATTTTTACAGAATTTTTTTACATTTTGATTCATCGTACACAAATGGGGTACACCTTTTCATTCCTATGGTTGTACACCATGTAGAGTCACACCATTTGTGTGATCATACATGTACACAGGGTCATGATGTCTGTCTCAGTCTACTATCTTTCCTCCCCCCACCCCCTCCAGCCCCATTTTCCTCTACACCGTCCAAAGTTCCTCCATTCTTCCCTCCCCCCACCACCCTACCACCCCCACCTCATTATGTGTCATCATCCACTTATCAGAGAAAACATTCAGCCTTTGTTTTTTGGGCTTGACTTATTTCACTTAGCATGATATTCTCCAACTCCATCCATTTACCAGCAGATGCCATAATTTTATTCTTCTTTATGGCTGAGTAATATTCCATTGTGTATATATACCACAGGTTCTTTATCAATTCATCAATTGAAGGGCATCTCACTTGGTTGGTTCCACAATCTAGTTATTGTGAATTGAGCTGCTATGAACACTGATGTGGCTGCATTGCTGTAGTATGCTGATTTTATGTCCTTTGAGTAATTTTTATTTTTATTTTAAAATTTTTATTTTTATTTTTATTTTAAGCCAAGGAGTGGGATAGCTGGGTCAAAGGGTGGGTCCATTCCAAGTTTTCTGAGGACTCTCCATACTGCTCTCCAGAGTGGCTGCACCAATTTGCAACCCCACCAGCAACGTATGAGTGTGCCTTTTCCCCCACATCCATGCCAACACTTATAATTGCTTGAACTCCCTGTTCTTGCTCTCTGTCAGCTTTGCTTTTCTATTGGGTTCTTGGTCCTCCTCTTCTTAATTCTGAAAAAAAGTCTTTTTATACTTGGAACATTAGCCCATGGGTGGTTATGAATGTCGCATATATTTTTTCTAATCCTCACCTTGTCTTCTAATTTTGTTGGCTATTTTTTAATTTACTCCATGGAAATTTAATTTTTTGATCGAATTTATTTATCAGTCTTTTATCACTTCTTAGAGTTGTGTCTTTTTTAGAAAGACCTTCTGTTTTCCAAGATTATAAACATTTTCCCATTTTATTATTATTATTACTTTTTTATTTTTGGTACTGGGGGTTGAACCCAAGGTGCTTAATCACTGAACCACATCCCCAGTTCTTTTTTTTTTTTTTTTGAATTTTTAATTTTGAGACAGGGCCTTGCTAAGTTTCTTAGGGCCTCGCTAAGTTGCTGCTGAGGCTGTCTTTGAACTTGTGATCCTCCTGCCTCAGCCTCCCGAGCTGCTGGTATTGTAGACATACACCACTGTGCTCGACCATTTTCCCATTTTATAGTAGTTTAATGGTTTTGTTTACTGCAACATTTTTGCCCTATCTGGAATTAATTTTGATATAAGGAGTGAAGTAGGGACTCAACTTTTTTGTTTTTGCTCTGAATATCCACCCAGGTCTGCGAACACGGCTTGTCGATGAAGTCCTTCCCCACTTATGGGAAAGGCCTCTCTTGTCTTACATAGGGGATCGAGGACAGGCTACCAGCAGAAAGTCTTGGGCAACTAAACTCAGTTCCTGCCAGTTCTTCATTTTTCTTGCTGACATTTTTGTCTCTCAGAGGGTAGAGGAAGTATCTAGAGGAACCGTTGCCTGGAACCAGCTCTGGCCAACCGGGCAGAACACGCTGGTGAGAGGAAGTGACAGGAACCTTGGTAGAAAGTGACCGTGTCTTCTAGACATGCTGTCCGCCTCCTACCTCTTTGGTTAACCTCCCAACTTTGCCCAGCCTCGTTGGGAACGTCCCCTGTGGTCAGCGTCCCTGACGGCCTGGCTCTGCTCCTGACAACAGGAAGTTGGACCAATGAGTTCCCCAAACGTCTCCTTCTCTTTCTTTCATCTGCCTCTTTGCATATATCCTTTCCTTTGTCTGCAAGACTTTGAATTCTTTGCCTAGCTAACTCCTCACCCTTCCTACCTGCAGTTCAAAGGTTACCTGCAGTGTGGGGCCCTCCCTAGCCAGATGCTCCGTGACCTCCTGTTTCCTAATAGTCAGGAAGCCACTCAAATTCCAGCAGCCTGAAGGTTTGGAAAGTGGGCTAGGTAAAGGCTGCATTAAAATTTTCCCATTATCCCTTCAGTAAGACCAGGGTTGGCTACATCGTTTGTGGGACTCAGTACAAGGGTGCTTTGCTTAGCAGCTGTGAACTTCAAGATGGGTCGGCAGAGCCTTAGAGTGAGTTAGGGATCCTTCTGAGAGCAGGTCCTTGGCAGGGCCGGGCCCACTGTAGGTTGTGGGTTGTGTGTCTGTCATGAAGTGTGGAATCGTGGCCCCTGAAAAGATACGGTCATATCCTCACACCAAGATCCCGTGAATGTGATCTTACTTTGGGGGAAAAGGTCTTTGCAAAAATAACTAAGTTAATGAAAAGCTTTACACCAAAAATTACAAAGAACCCAATCAATAAATGGGCTAAGGAACTGGGCAGACACTTCACAGAAGAAGATATACAGGTGATCAATGTATGAAAAAGTGCTCATCATCCCTAGTAATTAGAGAAATGCAAATTAAAACCACTCTAAGATTTCATCCCACCCCAATTAGAATGGCTGTTATCAAGAACACAAGCAATAATAAGTGTTGGCGAGGATGTGGGGAAAAAGGCACACTCATACGTTGCTGGTGGAGTTGCAAATTAGTGCAGCCACTCTGGAAAGCAGTGTGGAGATTCTTCAGAAAACTTGGAATGGACCCGCCCTTTGACACAGCTATCCCACTGCTCGATTTATACCCAAAGAACTTAAAATCAGCGTACTACAGTGATGCAGCCATATCAATGTTCATAGCAGCTCAGTTCACAATAACTAGATTGTGGAACTAACCCATATGCCCTTCAACTGATGAATGGATAAAGAAACTGTGGTGCATATATACAATGGAATATTACTGAGTCATAAAGAATAAAATTATGGCATTTGCTGGTAAATGGATGATGGAGTTGGAGCATATCATGCTAAGTGAAATAAGCCAAGTCCAAAGAAACCAAAGGCCGAATGTTTTCTCTGATAAGTGGATGATGATGCATAATGAGGGGGGATGGGGGGTGAGAGAAGGAAAGATAGTGGACTAACCCGATGTGCATGTATGATCACACGAATGGTGTGACTCTACATGGTTTGTACAACCTTAGACGTGAGCGGTTGTACCCCATTTGTGTACAATGAATCAAAATGCAGTCTGTAAAAATAAAAATAAAAAATACAAATAAATAAAATAAAAATAACTAAGCTGAGGGCATGGAGATGAAGGGACCATTCTGGGTTACCTGGGTGGACCTGAGACTCAATGACACATGTCCTTATCAGAGGTCCGCCAGGAAGATGAGATTGACAGGGGAGAGCAGGCCGTGAAGATGGAGTCGGAGCCTGGAGTGACGGGGCCACCAGCTGAGGAAGGTGGACAGTCACCAGAAGCCAGAAGAGGCTGCGAGGGATTCGGGGCGCAGGCACCCGCCAATACCTTGGTTTCAGCCCTCTGGCCTCTGGAAACGGGAGAGCATGGATTTCTGTCGTGAGCCGTCCACTCTGTGTAATGACGGTGACACATCCAGGAGGCCAGCCGTGTCCAGGACATTTGTTGAAACCCCAGGGAAAGGAAACGCGCTTTCCATTGGGGTCACTGAGTCAGCCGGACTGAACTTGGAGCCGCCAGGGCCGCTACCTGGCAGAGCCTGTCTCAGGATGAAGCCAACCAGGGGAAGTCGAGCCAAGAAATGAGAAGAGTGATTCCTGAAGGGAACCTGGATCAAGCTGTTCCTGACTCTAACCTGGATCCCAGGGTATTTTTGATAGATGAGTCCAAAAGTGCTGAAAAAAGAAAAAAAAAAAAACAAAAACAAAAACAAAAAACCAAAAACGTCAACTCAGTTTCAGTTGTTTTTGTCCTTTGAAACCTGAAGCATTCTGACTGGTACTCAGATTCCAGATAATTCAGAAAAAAAAAAAAAAAAAAAAAGAAGTCAGACAGGATTTCATGAATGAGACTCAGAAGGGGGAGTGGCTTAGGAGAACGGGGAGGTGGTAAGGGTGGAGGAGAAGCGAAGGAGGAGGTGGCGGCCCCTGGTGGAGCCCTGTCCCACCAAGGGGCCCTTGCGGGAGGCTGGATTTCGAGGGAGGCTGGATTTCCAGGGTGCGTCTGGAAGATAAAGGAAGGACAAGCCATCAAAGGCCTGGACGTGACAGGGCATGTGAATCCAGGGAGGTGCCGGGGATTCCAAGGAACTCACAGAGCTGAGGCTCCCGCGGACCGGGTCCCGTCGCTGGAGAAAAGAGAGAGACCCAGGCTACCTGGCCGCCGTGGAGGCTAACCAAGGAGTCAAGGCCTTAAGGATCTGTCTTCCAGTGCTGGGGATCAAACCCAGAACCTGACGCTTGCTAGGCAAGGGCTCCGCCGGGGGCCACGCCCAGCCTGCAGCAGGCCCGTTTAGTGAGCAGAGTCCCCCAGAAGGTGGGCCACGGGTTCCAGAGCCGGCGAAGGGTCAGCCTGGAACAGGCGTCGAAGCCACACTTCTTTGGAGCCTTCTGTTTGGCTGTTGGAAGTAGATGAAGTCATTGAGAGTCATGGATCAGTGTCCCCACATATCAAAGGCTCCAACCTCACCAACCCCGGGGGGCACGGTGCACACTGGGGCTCTTCCTCCGGGTCTCCCAGCCCCTCTCCGTATGCGCGGTGCCCAGCTGGGCAGAGCTGCAGAGAGCGCCCCCCTGTGGTCACGCCTCGTACTGTCCTGGACTTTTCTACCCGGCTCCAGCCATCCCGACTCCTTCCTGTACCTGGAAAGGAAAGGGGCTCACAGATACAGGGGACCCTTGACAAGGAACGAGGGGAGTCGTGGACGCATCGCTGCCCTCTGGAGCCGTGTTTGGAGAGCACTCTTCATGGATCCTCCACGGTCCTGGGTAGGACTCAGCCCCAGGTGCCCACTGTCCCTCCTGCTGAGCTGCTTTCTTCACCCTCCTCCACCTCCCTGGGCTCAGCCTCCCAGTGAAACCGGCTGCATGCCAAACCCATATCCCAGGTTTCTGCCTTTTGGAGGAAACTAGACTAAGACGACGAAGAATTCCACCAGAGATAGATGTCATTTCCCACAAGGATTTCAGGATTGAGTTATTGCTGCTGCTGCTGCTGCTGCTCTTGATACCCTGAAATGGTTCCAAAAGGTGGGGGGAAACAGTCTGGCCAGGAGGAAGCGGGATGAGATTGGGGCTGCAGAGAAGACGGGCAGAAACGGGCAGACAGGACCAGCTGTGCATTTGGAAAACTCAGGACGCATTATTAGGAGTATAGAACGGAGAACGAAGGAGGCCAGAGTTCTTCTTCATTCTTTAGGGGTCAGACTGTGGTCGGGACACTGTGTCTCAGTGCTGGGCATGATGTTTGAATAAAGGTGTTGGGAAAGTGAAGCAAGTTAAGACAGAAAGTCAGCAGAAATGTTCAGAGACTTGTTGCCAGTGTGCAGACAAAATATAAGGTTTTGCAGGAGGAAGGAAGGGATGTGGGAACTGTTTTCCAACGTGTGCAGGGTTGTTGTGTGGAAGGCAGAATATATTTAATCTGGGAGAGAGGAATACTCAGTGGAAGTTAGAGGGAGCTGGATTGAGCTTAACGTAAGGAGAACCTCTCCATCGCCATCTTCCTTCCAGGGCATGGTGTAGCCTGGGTCTCCATGCAGGGCATGGGGTCCAGAGAAGAAAAGCCACAGGCTCTCGAAGGGTCTTGGCTCATCTCATTTCCTCTTTCCCGTTGTTCATGCATCCAGTGCCTGAGCATCTCCAAATCTGCAGGAAGGTCTCCCTACGAGAAATATAAAACCCGCGGGGAGCTTGCGTCTTCCGCAGCTGTGTTCTCCCCTCGGGCGAGGACAGAAGTCTCCAGTGTGGCTTTCTTTGGTCAGAGTCCTTCTTGACATGTGGCTCGTGGAGCTGGGCCTCTCTGTGATGCCAGGTTCGCCGGGTGGCAGAGGAGTTACTGGCATTTGTAGGTCATTCACGGTCCTGTGATTGTCAACGAGAGAAATGGACTCTGGCTAGACCTCGTGAAAGAATGAGGTGACAAAATAGCCGTAGGTCGCGCTGAAGGTCGATCTGTGACACAGGACCCAGGCAGGTCCTCTGGGTCTGGCTGGCAGGAAGAGATGGACGTTCACACAGGAAGCCGGACGTGTCACCCTTACGTGCGGCAGACTTCTTCACAGGGACACGACCCTGACCTCAGCGGACACGTGGCTCCCTAAGGAGGTTCTCTCTCCTCCCCAGTCTCCACGATCGTCCTGAGCAGTTCCTGGGTCCTTACAGACGGCTCTCCTTGTACTCCAGAGGACAGTTCTGGGATCATCTTCACTAACAACTGTCCCCTTTGTCCACCTCTGGGCACTTCCTGGACTTGGTCATCAGCCAGAATTGTTTTACATGAAAAATGTCAGAATGGAGACTTCCACCAACTGGTGGTGACTTCTTTTCTTTCTTCCCACTCCGTCTATTTTCCAACCTGGCCCAGGCCACCTGTCCCTTGATTTCTCTTGGTTTCACCTTCCTCCCCCGCTGGGAGCCAGTGGCCAGTCCAGCGCGCGCCTCGCTGACAATAATCCCAGTTCTCCTCAGCCTTGCCTTCCTGGTCCTTCCCTGCCTCATTCCTACTTTCTGGCTTTTCAGCCTAACTGGAAAAAAGCCTCAGCATCCGACTCTTCAGCCTCATGAAAGTTCATGGTTCCAGCATTAGCTTGATGTTCATGCTGACAAATGATCCTTTTTAAGATTCTTCCACGTTCTCTTTCTCATACTCACCGTTTCCCCTTTCCTAAAGGCCTCTCCCCAGTTGGGTCTTTTTATTCCCAAGAGATAACTTTACTTGTACAGAAAGTGTGGATCGACAAATGGAAGCCACCTCAGCTTCCCTCTCCTCCGGGCTGACACTGCTGTTGGCCTCATCTTTACCAGCACTCCATTCTCAGGAGGACATGGAGCCTAATTTTCTTTTTTTATTTGGTACCTGGGATTGAACTCAGGAGCACTCGACCACTGAGCCACATCCCCAGCCCTATTTTGTATTTTATTTAGAGACAGAGTCTCACTGGGTTGCTTAGCACCTCACTTTTGCTGAGGCTGACTTCGAACTCACGATCCTCCTGCCTCAGCCTCCCAGGCTGCCGGGATTTACAGGCTCTGTCTAATTTTCAGGGGTAGGTAAGTTTCCCACCTCTCTCTTCCTCCTCTTTCCTCTCTCCGCCCCCCAGCCACCTGGCCTCATCAGCTCATTGTATATTCCTTGAACTTTTATTCTTTCTGGGCTATCACCTGCTTTCTCCCCATCTGGCGGATGTTCACATCACCTAAAAACTAAAAGCCCAGCATCCCCTTCTCTCCATCCTACCTTGGCCTCAAATGAGGATGACGTCATTCCACGTAATCACGTGGACCTCTAGAAAGAGGAGGTGTGGTACCATTTTAAAGCCAATTTTATCTTGAGGTCACTGCAGATCGACGTGCAGTTGCAAGAAATACTACGGAGAGCTCCTGTGTGCCTTCCACCGCTTCCTCCAGTGGAAACCTCAGGCATAAATATAGCACCATATCACACCAGGAAGTAGGTCTTGATGTGATCAACAGATGCTACTCAGATTTCACCAGTGCTCCTGCCTTGTGTGTGCGCGTGCAGAGCTTCGTGAGATTTAATAGCTGATCACTAGCGGTCAAGGGAAAGCGAAATCCCACCCTGGTATGACTCCCTTCTGCTGCCTTTTTATAGCCAGGGCCTCTCTCCTTTTCATACACCTCTGTGCCCTGACAACCACCAACACAGACCCTATTTCTGTAATTTTATCATTGCAAGAATGTCACAAAAAGGTGAACACATGGCTGGGAGCCTTGGGGTGGACTTTTTCACTCAGATAATTCTCTTGAGGTCCGTCCGAGTTGCTGCGTGTCCCCAGTTCATTACCTTTCACTTCTGAGTTGTGTTCCTGTTTTGCAATCTGGACATGGTGTGTTTTGTTTGGCTAACCCCCCACTTCAAACAACGTTTGGGTTGTCTTTGGTTTTTGCCTATTGCAAATAAAGTTGTTCTGCAAATCTGTGTATTTTTTTTTTTGTATAAATATAAGCTCTCATTTATCTATGATTTATTATTCTGGGCTTGCATGGCAAGCAGGTATCTAGTTCTATTGATTAATCTATTGTGGCAAAAACACATAAAAATTACCATCCTAACCATTTTCAAATGTTCAGTGGTGTTAAATATACTGACGTGGCTATGAAACAGATCTCCAGAGCATTTTCATTTTGCAAATATGAAACTGATCCCATTAAATGATAGCTCCCCTTTCCCTACTCCCCACTCTTCTGATACCCACCATTCATTTCCATTTCTATGAATTCAACTACTTTGGATACCTCATCTAAATGGAGTTGTACAGAAATGTCTTTCTGTAACCCACTTTTTAAACTTTACATAATATCCTCCAGGCTTATCCACATTGTAGCATGCATCAGAACTTCCTTCCTTTTAACAGCAGAATAATATTCCATGGCATGTGGGAGCCACATTTTGCTTATCCATTTAACCATTGAGGGACATTTTGAGTTGCTTCTACCATTTTGGTTTTGGAGAATAATGCGTCCACGAACATGGGTGTACAAGAATCTCTTGAAGACCCTGGTTTCAGTTATACCCAGAAGTAGGATGGCTGGATCACGTGAGAGTTCTATTGTTAATGTTTTGAGGAATCTCCATATTATAAATTGGCTACACCATTTTACAATTCTACCAGTAGTGCCCAAAGTTTCCATTTTCTCCACATCCTCTCCAACACTTGTTATTTTCTGTTTTTTCTTTTCCCCATTGATAGTGGTCTTCTAATGGATGTAAAGCAACGTCTCACTGTGGCTTGGGTTTGCATACATCTGATGATTAATGGTGTTGAGCATTTTTCAAAACTTATTGGACATTGCATATCATTTTTGGAGCAATATCTACTCAATGCCTTGCCTTTTTAAAATTTGGTTATTTACAATTTTGTTGTTGAATCGTAGGAGTTATTTTAATTTTCTGGACATTAACACCTCACCTTGTCAGATATATGATTGACATCTTTTCTCTTCCACTCTGTAGGTTGCCTTTTGACTCTATTGATTGTGTTCATTGACACAAAAATTTTTTAAGCTAGATTCAGTTCACAAAATATTTAGTTTTGTAGGAAAATATCATATATTATTTTTCAGAGTGACTGTACCATTTTAAATTCCCCCCAGTCATGCAAAAATGATCCTGTTTCTTTGCATTCTTAGCAGCATTTGATATTATTTTTGCCATTCTGATAGATGTATAGTAATAACTTATTGTGGCTTTGATTTTTTTCATCTTCCATTTATTTTAAATGTGCTATTTCTTTTTAATTTTGTTTATTTGTTCTAATTGTTGTACATGACTGTAGAATGCATTTATATATTTTGACAGATCATACACAAATAGAATGTAATCTCTCATTTTTCTGATTGTACATATTGCAGGATCACATGGTCACGCAGTCATCATGTACATGGGGTAATAATGTCTGTTTCACTCTACTATCCTTCCTATCCCTTCTCCTCCCTTCACCACCTGCTACCTAATATAAAGTAACTTGATTCTTCCCCATCCCTCCCCCTTATTGCGAATTAACTTCCGCAAATCAGAGAAAATATTTGGCCTTTGGTTTTTTGGGTTTGGCTTATTTCGCTTAGCATGATATTCTCCAACTCCATCCATTTACCAGCAAATGCCAGAATTTCATTCTTCTTTAATCTGAGTATTCCTCTAATGTCTAACCATACTGAACATATTTTCACATGCTTATTTTCTACCTGTATATCTTTTTCCATGAAATACCTGTTCATATTGCTGACCCTCTAATTTTTTTTTTTTTTGCTGTTGAGTTTTGAAAGTTCTTTATATACTTTAAACACTAGTCCTCTGTGAGTTATGTGATTTGTTAGTATTTTCTCCTAGTATGTGGCTTCTCCTTTTTTTTTTTTTTTTTTAAATCTCTTAAGGTCTTTCAAAGAAAAATTTAAAAAATATTTTATAAGATCTAATTGGTCAAAAGCTGTTTTGCTTTTGGTTTCGGGTTTAAGAAGTCTACTCTAGGTCTTCCCCACTTTGCCCAGCATTTTTTAGAGAGAGAGAGATCATGTGCCCTATTCCGTCAAATCTGGTGTGATCCTTCTGTTCTGGAGGGAGGTGGCAGCTAACACGGGTGGGACCCATCTCAGCAGTCCGGTTCCTGGGTTGGCGGGGTGGCCATGTCCCAGGCTGGACCGTCCCGAGTCCCCGCTGATGGTGTTGCCAGCGTCCTGGGAGAGGGTGCTCTGTACTTCTGCGTGAGGAGAGAGGTTTCCCACAAGGCAGGCTGAACTGGGGAATGGAGAGACAGGTTTCCACTGTGTAGCTTGAGCCCCTGAATCCAGGAGTGTCGGAAGCAGGCTGCCCTCTGATGTTTCAGCCAGGAGAGCCACAAATCCCTCCCCCAGTCGGGTTTAAATGGGGATTAGGAGGCACGGAGTCCAAAGAGTACCGGGTAATGCAACATTCTGTATTTATTAGTCATCCTTTCACTTTTCAATTCATCATAGTCTGTCATGTCCCTAAAACGGCTCGTGCTTATGTGACCAAGTGATGACATTTTATCGTGTCTTTTGAGCCCTTCTTCTGTCCTTCTCTGTGCCATATTTGATATTAAATAAAACCCTTTCCTCCTAGTTTTCACAAGACCTCGTTCCTCTTTCCTCAGGACTGGAACACTGGGTAGTGTCTAGGGCATAGCAGAGACGAAGATGTGCGTCAACTCATAAATTATAGCATTATATGAGCCTAAACACCTGCATTTCCCACGTATTCTGCATTTTATACCATATTTCTAACTATAAATGTGTGTATTTGGATGTTCAAATCCTAGAATCGAACTTTTAACAAATTTTACTTATTCTGTACTGACATAGAAATTTCAGGTTAATGGGGGAGTACCATGTGACATTTTGATACATTGTTTAGTATTTTACTCATTGGGGTGAACATGTCCGACTCCCCAAGCATTTATCATTTCTTTGTAGTGAAAACATTCAGAATCTTTTCTTCTTTTTGAAATATAAAATACTTTTTTTTTTGAAATATACAGTACTTTATCATTATCTGTAGTAACCCTAGTGTTCAATAGAACCTCAGAATTCATCTCCCCTGTCTGTTCCGTAGTACCTATTGACTAATCTCTCCCCACCCCCCGCCTCACTCTACTCTTCCTAGACTTGGCTTCTCATCTTCTGGATTTTGCATTATATCAGGGATGCTTATGTTTGCATTTCATTTTTGGGTAACTGCACCTCACAGTTGGCTCATGTTACGCATGCAATTAGCCAAGGCTTCTTCACAGAGACATCAAAAACACAGTCAATTTGAGAAGTCTGGCAATGGGGGAACCATCTTCAATTGTCTGGGAACTGATCTCTCCTCTGCTGAGGTATTTATGCAAAAACAAAAAAGGCAGTATCAACTCAATTGTCTGAGAGAGAAGTGAAAATTAATTCTTTCACATAATGAGAACTTCCAGGGTAGCACCTCTCCAGTGTTAGTAAATTCACAGTTCAATGTCCTCATGGAGAGTCTTTCCCATCTTTTTCTGCCAACATGACTGGGACTCCGGGTGGTCTCAAGATGCTAGAGTTCTAGGCATCAGTGTGAGACACTAAAGAGCACTACAATATTTTTTTTAGCTCTTTACCATAAAGAGATGTAATCTATTTTTTCATGCACTCAGGCTTAGCCATATGACTTGCTGTGGTCAGTGGTACAACAGCAATTGAGACATGAAGATATACTGGAAAGTATTTGCACAACGAAACTGTTTTTCATCTCTTGCTGCGTTTTGGAACCCTGAGACGCCACGTGACCAAGCTTGGACTGGCTCTCTGATGGAGCAGAGATGAGTCATCCTTAGTTTGCCCCCTTCAGACCAACCAACTTGTCAACTGTCAGACTAGTGAATGAGGCCCCGCCCTGTCTTCCAGCCCCAGGTGAGCTAGCCCAGATCAGAAGACACCTGGCCAACTCACACAATCATAAGATATGGTAAATGTTTCTGTATTGTCACTAAATTTGGGAGTGGTTTGTGGCGCAGCAAAAACTAATAGAATCTTGTGCAGACACAGCAACTCAAAGTAACAGGCAAGTGGTCATCTTGACACTGTACCTGTTTTAGTTGTGAGGACTGGTTCCTTGTAAATCGCCAGCTGGAACTGAATCACATGACTGTTCCTAAACCCGTCACTAGCAAAGGGAATAGAATTACCGTGACTGGATGGGAAAACACTGGGGCCATGCACAGAAGGGTAGACTATCCCCCAAGTGGGGTTTCTGCTGGGAAAATAGAAGATGGACCCCACTTGGAGGAATAGCCATCGGTGAAGGGGTGATTGGATTTACCACGGGCATGTAATTGGTATGGACTATGGGAAGACCCCAGTAATGACCGTTTCTGATTCTCTACATTCTTCTGATTTCCAGTTTGCCAACTGGACAAGGGATGCTGCACTGTGGAATTAAGATGGATCCATCAGAATTTCTCCCTGGATATTTGGAATTGAGACTCTATGATAGCATATTTGGGGGCTGGGGACTGTGCTGGGTACACTTGGGGGCAGTGGGGACCCCTGCAGGTCTACATTAAAAATGAAGCATTTCACAAACGAGACTTGTGGGAAGGCGGGGGGGGTGGGGAGAGAGAGGCAGGTATATCTGATAAATCCTTCCCATATTCTAGATCTGGGGGCCGTGTTGCTCTGTTGCCTTGATGTACCTTTATAATTCTTAAAAGTAATTTCCCCTTCATCTGCTTTAAGTGAGCCCTAATGAGCTTCTGTCACTTGCAACAAGAGCTCTGAACACCATTTTCATGAAGAGAAGCTCAACCTCATTCATAATAAGATAAATTAAAATTATACTAAGATTTCATTTATCACTTATCAGGTGGGCAAAAATAGAAAAATCTGGCAACTTTTCTCTTGCTAAAGGCGGTGAGGAAACAGGTTTTGCCACAACGGGTGTGAATATGAAAGGTCGTAGCCCCCGGGAAGGGCAAACCAGCAGCACCGTCAACCTTAGACACGATCTTAACCTTGACCTAGCAGCTCCGGTCCTGGGACTTTATTCTCCAGATGCGCCGCCATGGGGAGGAGGTGATGTGCAGGCAAGATCACTTATTGCGGCACCATTTTTGTTGAAAAAGTTTGGACACAACCCAAGTATTCTCCCACGAGGGACGGGTTAAGTTAACCTGTCCATCCTTTGAGGGAGCATGATAGGACTGTGATGATTAATGAGGCACTCTCGGTTTACTATGGAAGAAACTCCAGAAAGAGTAAGGGAAAAAATACAGAGCAGGATGGGGTCCAGCGGATGATGCCTTGTGTGTAAGACATGTATTCCCATTCTCTTATTTTTAAAAGCATTCCCTTTTTAAACCTTTATGTTATCCATTTATTTATATGCGGTGCCGAGGATCGAACCCAGTGCCTCACCCGTGCTAGGCAAGCGCTCTACCACTGAGCCACCACCCCAGCCCCCATATTCTTACTTTTAGATCAATAAGTTTAAGAAAATGAATATGGAAAGATGAACAAGAAACTAATAAGTGAACGACCACGTTTGCTCCTCGGGATGGAAAGAATGACTGGCTTGGAGACACACTTCCTAGTGAGAAGCTTTTTACCTTGTTTTGACTTGTTGAAGATGTGAACCCATGAACTGTTCTAAAAATGAAAAAAAGAGAGTCATTTTCAATTAAAAAGTAAAAAGTCATTATCTCAATTGAAATATTCTATCATTCGATTCTATTCAATTGTCGGAGGGATTAGGGAGCTGGGAAGAAAACATGCTGTTAGTAAATACCTTGACACTTGCTACCAAAAAAAAAAAAAAAAGAAAGAAAGAAAGAAAAGCATCCAAACCTGTAATGTACTGATAAAATCCCAAAGCAGAGAAAACGTGCAACCAACATCCCTTAACTGAACAGACTCTCTTGTGCTCCTGCGTTTGGCAACGTAGTTGTTTGCTGAAGCTTCCCATCTCCAGGCCACAGAGCATCTGGAAGCAGTTTTATGGATGGATATTCTGCTTGACCAGCTAAAGATTAAGGTGACCGGCCAAGCATATGAAGGAATTCCAGGACAAAGAGAGATGTTAATATTGACGATTTCTTTTTAACCTGCAGGGATCGGGAAATGACAAAATCTATTTTCTCTTCCTCCTGTGGTCTGGCCATTGGCCCTCTCTCGTTGCTCCCATTATGAGCAGAAGTAAAGACGGCCTGGGGAGGGGATAAACTGGTACCTCTCCAGCAATGTGGGTGGCAGGGTCCTGGTAGCCGGGGGAGACCAGGTTCATTCAGTTCTCAGGAGCGTGGACGCCAGTCAGACTGAGGGTTTGCAACACACCTCTCCAGCTTTGGTGACTGAGTGATTTGGGGTTCGTACTTGATTCCTCTGTCCCTGTTTCTTTATTCGTAAAAGGGCATATTGATATTACCTCTCTATAGGATTATTATGAGGATTAAATGAGTTAATAAAAGGAAAAAGTTTAGAACAACTTTTACTACCTAGGAAGTCCTCAATAAGTGTCAGTACCTTAAGAAATAATAATAATTTTTATTACTTTATAACTTCAAACTGAATAGGAGAGTTGGCAATTCTCTAAAAGATGGCTTTCCCTTCCTTTCCCTCAACCAATTTAGTGTAAGCCCATTTAAAGGAGGAGTGAGGAGAAGTCTCTGCACACGGACACACACTGGTCAGATAAGAAGTACAATTCCGGTGGTTATGAAGTAAAAACCAGTCACCAGGAGAGGACAAACTCCACCCTCCTGGAAGTCCTCGACTGCCTAGGAAGATGGATGTAATGAGCTGCATGCTCATGTCCCCTCCCCTGTTCTCTGTTGAAATGCCAACTCCCAATGCCATGGTGTTTAGAGTTGGGGTCTTCAGTAGCTGTGAGGCTTAGCTGAGGTCCTGAGCATGCGGTCTCCATGGTGGGATCAGTGTCCTTGTAAGAGGAAGAAGAGACCAACACTCTTTCTCTCTCTGTCCTGCAAGGATCCAGCAAGAAGGCATCCATCTGCCGGCCAGGAAGACGGTCCTCATCACACACTGGATCTGCCCACACCTTGATCTTGGACTTCCAACCTCCAGAACTTTGGGAAATGAATGTCTGCTGGTTAAACCACACAGCCTACTTTGTTGTAGCAGCTGGAGCTGGCTAAGACAGTGGTAAGAAAACACCAGCATACAGTGTAAGTGCAAGGATCGGGTGAGTTCAGGCTGCCAGAGGATGACAGGTGAGGAGCTCCGAACTTAAACTCCAGGAATCAGGAAAGGGATAGGACCTGCAGATCCCCCCTTGACCCAGTGAGGAAATAGCCCTCTCTCTCACAGAGCAAAGAGAGCAGTTGTAGAAACAGCTTTGATAATAGTGGAACTAGTAATACTAATGGAAATCGATGAGACACATTCAGGCTGGTTCTAAGCAGGCTACGTTCATCTATCTGCCCATTTAATCCTAACGAATTCTTTGTGGATCTACTCTGCATGTGCATGACTCCACCCTTCTCACCTCACTTA
Organism: Sciurus carolinensis; assembly: GCF_902686445.1. Taxonomy (NCBI): domain Eukaryota; kingdom Metazoa; phylum Chordata; class Mammalia; order Rodentia; family Sciuridae; genus Sciurus; species Sciurus carolinensis. Next base: position 24,308,451 of record NC_062230.1, on the reverse strand, counting down.
CCCTAATCCTGCCTATCCGATCCTATCTTTAACTAAAAAGTTAGTATGTTCCTTATTTTTTTTTTCTTTTTTTGGCATTAGTTTAAAAATATTGCATCGAAATATTATTGATCTTGCTTATTGCTTCCCTGGCACCTCTTTAATTTTGCACTCAAGGCAAGTGACTTATTCTCCTCGAGGAGGAGTGCCAAGTGAGGCAGGTTTGAGGCAGGTGCTGTCTAGCCCTGGATTCAGACTCTCTATGCAGAAGGCGTTTCCAGAAGGGATCATGAGAGGAAAGACAAATAGAAAGCATCTCTAATCAGCCTTAGTCATCCCTTAGAATCTTGTTTCCCAAAATGAGAAGTCTCAGATCTGGGCCGGTGGGTTTTTAAACATTTCTCCAACATTGAATGCACGGGCCTCTCATTTCCCTCCGAAACCCCTTGAAGGAAGAAGATAATGGAGCTAGAGTTCTACAACAGCAAGTCTGCCCTTGGGTTGGAGCCACCGTTCCTGGCCTAGTCCTGCTGGGAGGACCAGAGGACCATGAGGGGGAGCATACCTCTTTCATTTGTGCAGCATACCTTCATTTTTTCAATTTCCTTTTCTAGAATTTAGTCAAACGGGAACGTTCCCTGACCTGACTCTTAGGCTTAATCGTGTTCACTGTTACACAGCATTTTACCCACAAGTACTTCCTGTGGGGGAGGGGATCATGGGAGAATTATTCTTCAATGGGCAAAAAGTTTCAATTTTGCAAGATGGAAAGAGTTCTAGAGATGGGTTGCACCATGATGTGAAGGTATGTAACCCAGCTGGACGGCACACTTAGAAATGGTTCAGATGGCAATTTGTGTTATGTATATTACATCACAATTTTCTTTTTAAACCTAATCTGTGATGACAGACACCAGACAGTGGTTCCTCTGCAGGCAGTTTCCTGGGAAAGGGTATACAGGAGTTTTCTGGGGATCTGGAACTTTTCCATATCATTACTTAGTCGAAGATACACATGGCTATATACATATGTAAAAAAATCTGTCGTATGCTTAAAATTAGTGCCCTTTATCATATCTGTGTTCGACTGCCACAAAAAGGATTTTTCAAAAAGGTAGCTGGTTATCTTTTCTGGTAGACTTTTTCCTATGCAGAAATTCCCCATCCTTACCAGACACTGATATGATTCTTGGGGAATGTCTAAAAGTAGCTGTGCTAGCTAAGTTAGGAGACCTGGGTTCAAGTGTCAGTACTGCCAGTTTCTAACACAGAACCTTGGGAAAATTATTTAGGGATTTTGTTCCTTAGAGTTCTCATCTGTATCTAATGTAGGGATCAGACAGAAGAGATAGGAACACATGAAAAATGGTTAACACAGAATCTGGTTTATTCCAAGTGTCCAATCCACATTAGTTTTTTTCTATTGGATTTTTAAATTATGGTAAAATATACATATATAAAATTTGCAATCCCAGCCATATTAAGTGTGTACTTCAGTTCTAGTGCATTCATATTTTTGGGTATGACACTTCATCTTGTAAAACTGAAAATCTCCCTTCTAATCTCCAGTCTCCAGCAACCACCAGACCGTTTTCCATGTCTATGATCTTGATGACTGTAGGTGCCTCATGTAAGTGCAATCATACAGTATTTGTCATTTTGTGATGGGCTAATTTCACTTCACATGATGTCTTAAAAGTTCATCTATGGGCTGGGGTTGTGGCTCAGGGGCAAAGCGCTTGCCTTGCATGTGTGAGGCACTGGGTTTGATTCTCAGCACCACATATAAATAAATGAATAAAATAAAGATCTATCAACATCTAAAAAATATTTTTAAAAAAAGTTTATCTTGGCTGGGTATGGTGTCACACGCCTGTAATCCCAGCAGTTTGGGAGGCTGAGGCAGGAGGATAGCGAGTTCAAAGTCAGCCTCTGATGCCCAGTGAAATAGAAATGATTTGAGGCAAAGACACCACATATATAGTCACTAGGTTCCCATATGCTAAAAAGACATGTGCTATGTTGAAAGGAACTGCAATTAGGCAATGGAAATATTTGTTAGCTACAAATGTGATTTGCATTTTGGACTTTTTCATAGCCCAAATAGATGTTCTATTGACAATAATACTAGCAGAAATTTATTGTGCATTTACTATGAACCAGACACTGTGATAAGCATATATTCGTTGTTTAATGCACATAGCAATCCTCATGGTATTATCATCTTCATTTTAAACAAAAGGAAACAGAAGTTGAGAGAGTTTAAATAACTTGTGCAAGGTCACATGGCTCTGTCATACTTGCTTAGTAAAACCCCATCTCCTCTTTGAACACCACCACCACCATGTTGTCACACATGTGATCATTCCTTCTTAAGGCTGAACAACAGGCCAATGTATGGATAGACAACACCCCACACCTTGCTTATCCATTCATTCAGTGGGAACTTGGGCTACTTCTGCATTTGAGTTTCTGTGAAAAATGCCACTATGAACATTGGTACAAATACCCCTGCCAGACTTCTCTCCCTGTTTTTTCCCTTCCAACCTATTTGTGTCCGTGGATCTACAGTGAGTCTACTGTAGGCAGCGTAGTTGGATCATGTGTGTTTTTTTTTCTTTTAATCTATTCTGCTGGTTTCTTGTGTTTTGATTGAAAGGTTTGATCCATTCATATTTCAAGTAATGACTGAAAAAAAATAATGACAGAGCTAGAGGGATTTGCTTATGTGCTACTTGTTTTCAGTTGCCTTACAATTTTCCCGCTCATTTTCTGCATATCTGGCTTCTTTTGTACTTAGCTGATTTTATTGTATTTTTTCAGAGCAAAATGTTTTAACTCCTTTCTCATTTTCTTTTGTGTATATTCGGTAATTATTTTCTTTGCGGTTACCATGGGTATGACATTTAACACCCTAAAGTTAGAAAATTCTGACTTGAATTTATACCAGCTTAACTTCAATAACATATAAAAATTGTTCCTATATACCCTTGACCCTACATCTTTCAGTTATTGATATAAAAAATTATATCTTGATAAATCGTGTGTTCCAAGAATAAGCTGATAATTTTTTATCATGCCTTCATCTCTTGTAGAAATCATGTAGATTTCTTCAAATCATGTAGAAAACAGAAACAGGGGTCCCCTCTGTCTGGTTTCATGGAAATCCATTCATGCATTTTCTCAGAAAACTGTATTAGTTTGCAGCCTAACTCTAGGTATGACAATATTAGCTTTTATAATTGCTTATGTATTTGATTGAAACCTTTATTTCATCATGTTGCTTCAAGTTATTATCCAGAGTCCTTTAACTTCAACTTTCTGAACTTCCTTTAGCATTTCTTTCAGGTCAGGTTTTGTGGTGAGAACTCCCTCAACTTTTGTTTATTTGGAAAGGTCTTAATGTCTTTCACTTCTGAAGGGTACTTTAGGTACTTACAGTATTTTTTTGGGGTGGGGTTACTGGGTATTGACCTCAGAGGCACTGGGCCACTGAGCCACATCCCCAGCCCTATTTTGCATTTATTTAGAGACAGGGTCTCACTGGGTTGCTTAGCGCCTCGCTTTCGCTGAGACTGGCTTTGAACTCACCATCCTCCTGCCTCAGCCTCCCGAGCTGCTGGGATTACAGGCGCCACCACACCGGGTCACTTCTAGGATTTTTGAGTGACACTTTTTTCTTTTAACACTTTAAATGTATTAGCCCACTCCCTTCTGGCCTCCAAAGTTTCTGATGAGATATCTGCCAATAATCTCATCGCAGAACTCTTGATCTATCCATCTGGGATGGATTGCCTGTCTCTCTCACTGAGTTCACAATTCTTTGTTTTGTTTTTCAAAAGTTTGGTTGTAATGTGTCTTGGTGTGGAGTTGTGTGAGTTCACCCTGCTTGAAGTTTGTTGAGCTTCCTGAATGTTTATATCCATGTCTTTCATCAAACTTGGGAAGTTTCTGGCCATTATTTCTTCAAATAATCTCTCAATAATTCCTCTCTTTCAGAGGCTCCATGCGTTATGTTGATTTGCTTGATGTTGTCAGACAATGGGTAGAGGGCGGGAGCAGGGTCAGACCTCAGCAAAATGCTGAGACCAGTGGCCATGCGTCTGCCCCCTCCTCTGTCTGCACCCCCTCCTTTCTTTTCTTTATTGGTTCTTTTTAGTTATGCATGACAATAGGATTCATTTTGACATAATTATAAAAGCATGGAATATAATTTGTTCTGATTTAGTCCTCAGTACTTCTCCCTCCCCTCTCTGCCTCCCGCCCCTCTTCCCATTCTTCTTCTCTTCCCTCTACTCTACTGGTCTATCAGCTGTTTATTTAGAGTTGTTGTTTTTTAAAAATTAGCATCTTGTGGATGTACACGATGGTGAGATTCGCTGTCATATATTCATATATATACATAGGAGAGGAGGTCAGATTCATTCCACCCTCTTTTCCTACTCTGTCCCTCCTCCCTTCCCTTCATTCCCCTTTGCCTACTGAATGGAGATGATCTTTGCCTTATTAATTCATTTTGAAATTAATTTGCTTCCTATTGAATCTAGTCTTTAGAAATGAGAAATATTAAGTGAGCCATGTAGACAATTTTACATTTTTTAGTAGCCACCTTAAAAAAAAATGAAGATAAAAATGCTGTATTAAAATTTTACATCCTTTTCCATACTACATGCTTGGAGTTCAGGGTGACTACACAATTATATTTACATTCAATTCAGACTGGCCAGGTTTCAAATGCTGAATAGCCACAGGTGGCAAGTGACTGCTACATTGGAGTGTGCAGCCCTAAAATGCAAGGCCGGGAGGGCAAATTACTCCATCCAGTGCTGTTGTAGAGGGAAGGAAAATGAGAACCAGAGGGGGAGAGAGACTTCCAGGTGTGCAACACAGTGGTTTGAATGTGTCGCCCACAGAGAGAGGCTCACGATCTACTTCCTGGAACTTATGAATGTTATCTTATTTGGAAAAAGGATCTTTCTGGATGTAACTCAGTTAAAGATCTTGCAATGAAGAGATCATCCCTGATTATCTGGGTGAGCCTTATGTCCCATGGCCCATATTTTGATAAGAGATAAACTTGGGAGATTAGACAGACAGAAGAAAAGACAGACGCACACAAGTGAAGGCGATTAAAAGACAGAGGAAGACGGATGATGTGGCCACAGGCCAAGGACGCCAAGGAAGGCTGATGTCCACCAGAAACTGGACGAGACAAGGGAGTAGACTTTGTAGACTCCAGAGGGAGTGGGGCCCGGATAACATTTGATTTAGTTCTATCCTCTAGAACTATGAGCAATACATTTTTTTCTTCCTTCCTTCCTTCTTTCCTTCCTTCCTTCCTTTCTGTACTGGGGATTGAACCCAGGGACACTCAACCACTGAGCCACATCCCCTCCCCAATCCTTTCACATATTTTATTTAGAGACAGAGTCTTGCTAAGTTACTTGGGGCCTCGCTAAGTTGCGGAGGCTGACTTCGAATTCTTCGTCCTCCTGCCTTGGCCTACTGAGTCACTGGGATTACAGGCGTGTGCCTCCTTGCCCAGTGAGCAATTTATTTCTGCTATATTCAGCCACTCAGTTCTGTGATAATTTTTTTGGAAGCCACAGGATATGAATATATGCAATCAGTATGAAGCTTAGACTAACGAACCAGACCTTGGACTTCATTTCTAGCCAGAGTAACCTGCCTCCTCATGGCTTCTGAAATCTCTCAGGTCAGTGTTTGCTCCTTGAACAGAGTGGACCAGGTAGATGGGGGCTCTGGTGACCTGGAGGGCCCCTGATAAACATACTCCTCTCCAGGTTCTTTGCATTTACTGTTTTCTGTCTAGAACATTCTACCCCCAAACAGGCCTTTGGTCCACCCCTCTGCTTTATTCAAGTCTTCACTCCGATGTCCCTAATTATAAAATTTTTCCATGGCTACTGTCATTCTTTGGTTTTTACAATGTTTTAACTTTTTTTTTACAGAATGAACCTCCTTAGCGCCCAGCATGGATTTGCTACTTGATTAGGTTATTTTGCACGTCACCTCCTCCCACCATTAGACCCTGACCTCCTCAAAGGGCAAGGGCTTTGGCCTGGTTTATTTAATAGTTCCCTCATTTAGTGAATGAACAAACGAATGAGTGAGTTCAGGAAGGCAAGCTCCACTTATATCTTTTTCTTTTTCCCAGAGAAGTGAGAATTTGGATATTTAGGTAAAATTTATTTAAATAGCTAAACTTGTGAATTTGGAAAAAAAAAATCACTGGGCTCGTTAAAAGGGTATCTAATGTCTGCAGTTTGAGACCCCTGACTTGCAGGGATCTGGATCCAATGGGAACCTTATTCCCCACCCTCAGCTTAGGCCCCTCCAGGAACTGATGGCTTTTCACAACCCACCAGTCCAGGCATCCCTAGGCCCAGGCGCCATGAGGTTCTGTTTGTTGTTACAGACCAAAGTCATCCAGGGCACTTCGTTCAAAAGGCAGGATGTGGGCTGCGAGCTTCCAGATCATCGGTTCAAAGGAAATCTACTTCAGCAGCAATGTCTCTTGGGATGTTTCCCCAAGCCTCCCTGGGAGGTGGTGGGGCCTCTTAAAGGACTAATAATAGACAGGCACATCCAGTTTCCCAAACATGTCAACCTTAAAAGTGAGTGCTATTTTTTCCTGGTTACCTTTGAATTACTATGTAAGGGAAGGACATTCTATTATTATAGCCATGGTGCTCCACATGCTACCTAATAATGACTTACCACTCAGTTGCTTCCAGGCAAAATTGTCATAATGGGACCCAATTCCTATCACTACTCAGGTTTACCCCTTTGTCATCCATGCGCTTTGTAGTTAGGAAAATCCAACCACCATTCTGCAACCATGTGATGGTGGGTGTATATCTTAATCACGCCACGCACGCTGCACTATCCTTATCCATAATGAGACTTGCTGAATCTACATAGGGTTGTTGTTGGGACTAAATAAGACAGCACCAGCACCTAACACCCATCAAGCACTTGAGGCTTATTGTCTTGGAACATCTATGGGGCATGGGTAGGGATAAACAGGTGCTGTCTTTTAAGTTTTCATTCACTCACGTGTTCACCCACTCCTTCATATTTATTTGGCTCTTAGGTGTCAGACTCTGAGCTGAACACCTGGTGACATGAGGGTGAGCAGCTCCCTCTATCACAGCATCTAGGTCAACTGAAGGAGTTTGTTGTCCAATGCAGTGCTCATTCCGAGTGTAGGGCATGATGGGGGTTGGAGTGATAAAGGGTAGGGTATGGAAGGGCCTTGAATGACTCCCAGTTGCACCTCTAGACAATTGCCGCCCTCTTAGTTACGTCCCTATCTTTCAGGATGCATCAAGCAAGGAGTCCAGTTGTTCACTGTTGTGTCTTGAGCATCTCTCCAACGCTTGCCAATCTTTTCTCTTAGCAGGTAAAAGAAGGCCTCTGTCTTAGATGCTTTGGGCACATGAGAGTAACCGGAGAGGTTTTCATAATAACTCTTGTTACTCAAATACGAATAGATCAAACCAGATAGACTTGTAAAAAAAATTGGTGCACAAATATTAGAATTTGTAAAGCTGGGTCCCAAGTGAATTAAATTTGGGGAAACACTGAACTATTAAATTTCTCTATTAGCCCCATTTTACAGTTGAGGAAACGGAGTCTCTTTGTGGAAGGGAAGAACAGAAGATAGGGAGCTCTCTTCTAAATATTCTGGCAAGCAAACCCAAGAATCTTCTTTGTGGTGGAGTTAGATATATATAAAACAAAGATCGCTCCTCCCCTACCTCTGCAGAACGTGTGGATGTATGTGTGTGTAAGGGTGTGGAGCCACAGGCCTTTCCGGATGAGTGACAGAGAGAGCCCATCCCTCCAGGAGACGCGTGCAGAATGACCAATGGGATGGATGGGTGGATGGGTACCAGCCTCTCCGCAGAGGCCAGGGTGGAATCTGCTGGGCCCTCGGCTCCCCTTCTCCCCCTCCCAATCCCCCAAGGTCCTTCCGCTTTGGGTACTCCCTGGGGCGGAGGCACCGAGGTGCTCATCTCCTTAAAGCAAACCCGGACCGAAGACTGGGTAGGGGGCGAGGCTCGGATCTGAAGAACACAGGCTGCGGTCCCCGCGCCGCAGCGCTGCGGCTAACACTTTGCTGGGAGGCCGGCAGCCGCGGGGGGTGCCAATATGTAAAGCAGCTGGCGGCGTTGGGCGGGGCCTGGGCGCGATGCAAATGAGGGAGGCGGAGCCTTCCCGTGGCTCCGCCTCCCTCCCCCGCAGCTGGGGCCAGCGGTGCCAAGCGCAGCTGGACCAGCGGCAGCAGCTGGGCGAGTGACAGCCCAGCTCCGCGCGCGGCCGCCGCCAGAGCCGGCGCAGGGGAAGCGCCCGCGGCCCCGGGCGGCAGCAGCGGCCGCCTCCTCCCGCGCCTTCCGGGCCCCGCAGCCCGCGGTCCCGCGGCCCCGGGGCCGGCACCTCTCGGGCTCCCGCTCCCCGCGCGCAAGATGGCTGACCCGGCTGCGGGGCCGCCGCCGAACGAGGGCGAGGAGAGCACCGTGCGCTTCGCCCGCAAAGGCGCCCTCCGGCAAAAGAACGTGCACGAGGTGAAGAACCACAAATTCACCGCCCGCTTCTTCAAGCAGCCCACCTTCTGCAGCCACTGCACCGACTTCATCTGGTGAGAGCGCGCCGGCGCAGGGCACCTTCCCGGGCCCCCCGAGGGCAGTGCTGCACGCGGGGACCCCTCTCCGAGCCCCGGGCTCCCGAGGGAGAAGCCACGCCGGTACCCCTCATCCTCAGGCTCTCCCCTGGACCATTCTGCCCTGAACTCCCTGATGGACTGTCCCGCAGGTGCCCTGTCCTCTGGTCTCAGACGGCCGGCCGGGAGGCACCTCTTGCCCTCTCTTACCCCCAGTCGCCTCCAGAGCATCTACGGGCAGCGTCACGGGAGCTTTTTCGCCACCTGGCTCGGAGCACGGGGTGTCTGTCCCACCTCCGCAGGGCAGCCCCTCGGGTGCTCTCTCTCCTGGGGTTCCCTACCGCTCTGCTTTCTTCCGGGCTCGAGTCGCCCTAATCCCCACCCCTCCTTTCTCTATCTCCCTGCGGGCACGGGACATCCTTTCCTCCTGGGTGTCTCCGGAGCAGCGCCCTGTGTTATCTTTTATTGCGCCTCCCCGAGGACCTGGGTTCCCTTTCTACTGATCAGTTCTCCCCCTCGCATCACTGCGGGGGGGCCTCTTTCTTCTCCTTGTCCCTCCAGGCATCGGGTGTCCTTTTCACTTTCCTAGTCCCCCAGGGGACTCCGCCGCTGCTCCGGGGGTCCCTCTCCTCCTTCCTCTGGATGGGTCTTTATTTCTTCTCTTTCCCTAGGGCACTCGGGACGTCTCTACGGGCAGGTCTTCTGCCTGTCTTCCGCCCCCACCCCAACGGAAATGCTCACCCCCACCCACGCCCCCATCCCGCCACCTGGTGGTCGCAGTCCCCTCTCTTCTGCCCGGGTGACGGGAGTTGTGGGTTACCGCCGAGTTCCCACCTACACCCACCTCCCCAAGGCGGAAGGTTGTTGGGCACCTGGTTGTGACTGGGAGATTGCACCTGGCGTAGAGGGCAGGGGAAGAGGCTGACTGGGAGAACTAACCGGTGTCTGGGCCCCTCAGGCTGACATGCATCCTTCTGCTTTTGCAGGGGCTTCGGGAAGCAAGGATTCCAGTGTCAAGGTAGGCTCTGGGGCTCTGGGATGCCGTTTGTGGAATGAGAAGGTGAAAGAGAATTTACAGAAGTGATTGAGTTAGTAGAACGCGAGGAATCCCTTCTGTCAGAGTGACCTCCCAGGCTAGGAATTCTTCACCATAAAAGGGTCCTTTTAGGGGATGTATGTGTATGGGACAGTGATGCTTCATCCAGGAAAGCCTGGTCGAGCTGGAGGCCCTAAAAATCAAGGAAGTGCTTCCACCCCTTCTCCCTTCCCACAGTGGAAGCGTGGAAAGGGGTCTCCTGAATCTGTCTTGGTGTTGCCCATCCTGCTTGGGGAGGACCCTTTCTTGCCCCTTTTGCCGCTCATTGCCCTTCCTCACCTCACAGTGAAGTTTCGCTGCTTTTCCTGCTTTGCAGAGGTCTCAGCAGGTGGCCACCTCCTCTGCAGATGGCCCATCCCCTAGAACAGCAACTGTGGTATCCCCTGGGCCTCCTCCTCCTCTGAAAGAGGTGGTTCCAGATGGGGTGCCTCTCAGATCTGCGTTTAAATGGTTCTTTCTATCTTCTGGGTAGAAACAGGAAAGACTCCAAGTGATTGGTTACCTGGGTCCTTGAATCCAGTTTGAGACCCTTGACTCTAGCCTGGCGTGTCCAACCTATCTTGATCGGGTGTACAGTGACCTTGGTGGTCTCTGGGATTATAAATGGGCTCCCCAAAGCCATCTCCTCTAAGGACTTGTTTATCCCCTAGGATATCTTTAAACATTTTGTGAATTAGATGTCGGCATTTTAGAACTGAGAGGTTTCACATACATCTGAATTTCCAACTTCAACTTTGCTGAGAAATGGTCTCATTCTGATGTTAGAGCAATCATCTGGAACCGAGGGCAGCTGTTTTTGTAGACTGGGCACACATTCACCATTTTGTCTCGGTCCATTTCCACCCTGGCCTGCTTCATCCACTTTTTTGGGCCCTGTAGGTCTTTGAATTGGAAACCTCTGGTCTGGAAAATTTGTTTGTGCCCCCTCCACCCCCACTTTTAGGCCAGCGCAGTTGGGTTTGGTGAAGAATGTCACATTTCTGCTATGTGACCCTCCTGGTGCTCTGAGTTCAGACTAGGAGAAGAAAGCACTTGAGTGATTGGGGTCTGAAATAGGACTTAGCCCTGATCACCGTGTGCTGGTTGCCTCAACTCTCCAGGAAGAAGGGAAGCGACCCCTGGTGAGGGGAGGTGGCATTGTGAGTTGTGTGCAGGGCTAGCCTGGAGCATGGTACTGCTGTCCTCTGAGATGTTAGCTCTTTTCTGATATCTGGGGCAGGACAGACTCAACCAGGGAGACTTCTAGACCTTCCCTGCCTCTCTTACCAAGATTTGGAGCACCATCTCATGAAGCCACCAGAGGACTTCCCAAATCCCTTTAAATGGCAAACACTTGGGCCCAGGTGCAAACGACTTGAATTGCTTTCTAGAACTTTGTCTAACCCCCTCGAAGAAAATACCAATGGCCCGTGGGTGCCCGGATGTGTCATTTCTTCTTTGAGATGGCCTTTCAATTCCACAAATGGGTTTCTGTCTTTGTCTCTTGCTGAGGTCAGGGGTGACTTTTAAACATTTTTGCTGCTGCTCTCCTGAGCTGCAAGCTCTGCCATTATTGATGGCTGGGAAAGTCACTTTGGAATGCGTGGGGATGGCACATCAGAAGCAGGAGATCCTTTTGTTCACAGCCTGGAAAATGAAGGGAATTTTCTGATGTAATGAGAAAAAAAAAAAATTAAAATTTCTAATGAAGTATGGACACTTTAGAGATAGGAGTGCCTTTCTTTTTATTTATTTCTTTATTTTTGCAGTAGGGATTGAACCCAGGGGCACTTAACCACCGAACTACATCCCCAGCCCTTTTTATATTTTATTTTGAGACAGGGCCTTACTAAGTTGCTTAGGGCCTTGCTAAGATGCTGAGGCTGACTTTGAACTCTCAATCCTCCTGTCTCAGCCTCCTGAGGGGTTAGAGGCATGCGCCACTGCAACTGGCCCACTTTTTTTTTTTTTTTAATCATCTTTCTTCCTGTCATGCTGTGGGCATGTGCATAGGCTACCAGGTAAGTTAGTGTGGGGTTGAATCATGGCTTTGAGACTTATTAGCTTCTCTGTACTTCAGATTCCTTATCTGTGACATGGGGCCAATGACAGTGCCTACCTTTAGAGTTGCTGAACAGCTCTAAGTGGTGGCATTATTTAAGATGCTCCAATGAGACATTGAGCATTCTGAGTGGTACAGAATGACCTCTCAGAAAACAATCAACTGCTAAGATGGTCTCCAAACTAACCTCCGTGGTAGGGCAGCTGGTGCGTGAGAAGACTGACTCTGTAGGGTTGCTTTGCTGTGGAACTGTCGGCTAGGTAAGAGTCCAAGTTCAGTTGTGAACATGTGGTCTTCCTGGGTTGCTGCTTTGACCATGTATTTCACTTGGGTTGGAGTGGGGAGGAGAAGAGAGTGGGTGGGACAGATTGGCAGCCCCTGAAATCGAGGTGCTTAGGATGGGGTACATCCGGGAAGGAGGGAAGTTTATCCCTGGTATTGAGCATTGCCTGGGATTAATTTCTGGAATCACAGAGGAGCACCTTCTTATCTGATTATTTTTGGTACCAGATATTTCCTCTTAAAGTGAATCTACTTAGAATGGGATCAACATTTTAATAGAAAATACATTAGGCTTTATTTTTTCACCTAAGTCAACAGTCCAGAGCCTAGGTCCTTCTGTGCCTTTGAACTTTCTACTCTATCATCCCTAGGGAGTGACAGTTATCTCGTAGAATGATGCTAGACTCTGCAGTCCTCACATGCTTCTTTCGGCCAGTAGGAAGCAGGGTCAGGGTCAGGGTCAGGGTCACTTGTGGAAGTTATCTCCAGATACTTCTGCCTGTATCCTCTCGGCTAGAACTTGATCATATAGCCACACCTGCCGCAAGGGAGCCTGTGGGAAATTCAGGTGGCCACGTTCCCAGCGAAGAGCTGGGGGAGGGGAGTTTCCATTTCAAAAGTAGATACATGGAGAGGATAAACCCTCTGCCATTCTTGAGTAGGAGATGTGTGGGATGATCATAAGGCCAAGAGGCCATTGAGAACAGCCCCCATGCCCCATTAGGCTGTCATGGAAATTGGGGATGTAGGTATGAGCTGGGAGTGAAAATACGGAAAGTTCACAAACCATGGGAAATTATGGATTTTTATGTGCTTAGGGGAGCTTAAGAATAGATTTTCTTGCTTTTGTGCTGCTAGAGGGCAAAACTCTTGAGTTGACTGCTACATAATTTCTCCCTTTTTGTTTTCACTCTCTTTTTAATAAAACCACACTCGGTGAGGTAGTTCAAGAATGCTTCTGGTGACAGGGCACTGAGGATCCCTCTTGTGAAATTGCCCACATTCAGGATTAGAAGTGGGATCCCTTACACAAGCAGACTTCTCTCAGTGGCATTCTGCAGAAGAGCCTAGAACCTGCACTTGTGCTTTGATTATAATTGAGACAAGCCCTTGGGTGGAATTCCCCCCTCATCCCAAGAAGATTTTGCAGTTCGGCAGAGAAAATATTTATTTATTTATTTATTTATTTATTTATTTATTTATAAGAAAGTCACTTCAGTAGAAATATGCAGTAAAATATAAAGATCCAAAATTCATAACATGAGATTAGAGTCAGGGGAAGTGGGCTCAAATTTCTGATCTGCCACCTACTCACTGTGTGACCCTGGGCAAATCGCCCACCTTGTTGTAACCTTGGTCTCCTCATCTGTAAAATGGGGCTACTAATGCCTACTTTATAGGGTGATGGGGAGGAGGAATGAGGCCAGGCAGGAGAAATGTCCTCCGTAAGTATTAATGGCTTTAAGTGAGATGACCATTGTTACTGAATAGTGATAGGAAAGTGTGTCAAAGTGGGAAAGAGTTCATTCTGGAACTCACTAAATGACTGTGCCTGTTTTCATGTGCTTCGATGGGTTTTCTTATTAGGTGTGTCTCTCCATAGGCTTTGAGGTACACCAGCGAGGACGCAGTTCAGTGTCTGGACCTGAAGAGCTTGGCTTGGTTAGCATCATCTTTCCTTGTGAGAAAGATCTGAACTCACCATGGACTCTAGAAAAACCCCAGGGCACTCATTTTCTGACTCTGAAGAGCTAAAACTGATGATTATGATTAGTAAGTCAGCTCTTCCCTTTCCTGTGTAGATTCAAAACATCTTTTCTAAGTTTCTAATTGAAATTATTGTAAACCCTAAAGTATTACATGAACCTAAACAGTTGTATTTGTTTCCACCAAATAGCAACCCTTTAGAACGGAAGCTTCTTTTAGTGTGTAGTTAGCACATATAGGTTAGAATTTTTTAAAAAATATAATCTAAGATGAATGAGAGTTGGAAGTGTAGGTCAGTGGTCGGGCATTTGCCTGGCATGTGCAAGGTCTTAGGTTCAATCCCCAACAACAACCACAACACACACACACACACACACACACACACACACACACGTTAAAAGTGAATCAAAGGTTAATTTTATTTTGGGCATAGTTTTCCCTATGAATTTATAATATAACACTGTGCATTTCAGGTTGAACTTTCTCAGTAAAATCCTAAAGAAGGCCATTAAAAAATTACTAAGTCAGGCTACAAGTTGTTGGACACCTTCAATCCCAGAGGCCTGTGAGCCAGCTCCACCCACCTGTTGGCTTATTCTGAATGGCTCCTGGGGGTTTCCATGCAGATAAAAGACAGATAAGCCTTTTGATTGTGTTTGATAGTTTGGCTTGAAAAGAGCCACCTGAAGTGGGATTTCAGGCTCAATGTCCCAATTGAAATAAGAATCTTTTGAGTGGGTTAACACTGGGTCTTAAACAGGAGGGCTGATTTGTTGGAGAGGCAACAGAAAATTCATTTTGAGCTGTAGAGCACTCCAGGGAAGCTTGAAGCTTTGTCACTGAGCAACAGAATGCCTTTCTAAGTAAATATGGAAAATATGACCTTTGAAAATCTAGTTGATATGAAATACAGGTTCTTAGAAACTAATTAAAAATATATTATTTCCAATACTAGTGATACTCCAGGTACTGCCCAGAACCAGCTGTGTCATGTTTAAAATGTATCAAGGTCAATAGAGAAAAACATAGAGGAGAAGGTAATTGGTCAAGAAATGAACTTGGGGTTTGGAAATGATTTGTGCACATTCTTGCTGTGCTCTACACTCTCTTTCTCTGTGTCTGTCTCTGTCCCTACCCATAGCCTCACATACACACATGCATGCATGCACACATATGTAAATAGATCATTACATCATAATTCGGAAAATAGGCATCTCCTTTTGATACTTTTCAACTGTTTATCTAAATTAAATTATGGAGTATAATTTTAAATCCATGATTTGGTCTTTTGATTCTGTAATCCAGTTAGTTCTTGGGTGCACAGGAGGATCCCCTGAAACGTGCACCAGCTCTGGATGATGTCTTCAAAGGCTTGAACCCTTATCATTTTTGGCACTTGGTGTAATATCATGTGTTCTTTGGCTTCATTCATCTTATTTCTCCATTGAAATTGTATATTTCATAAATAGGATGTCAGCCTTTTTATAGAGAATACAGCGTACAAAGTGTTTACATATGGCATTTTGAAGTGTGATGGCTCTTTGAAACTCTGGCAGGAAAGTTGTCTTTTCACCACATACATGCAGTTTCCCACTTACTCATCCTTCCATTTATTCGTCCATCTATCCACCATCCATTCATCTATCCATCCATCTGTCCATCCATCCATCCATCCATCCATCCATCCATCCACCCATCCATCCATCTTTCCATTCATCCATCCATCCATCCATCCATCCATCCACCCATCCATCCATCTTTCCATTCATCCATCCATCCATCCATCCATCCATCCATCCATCTTTCCATTCATCCATCCATCCATCCATCCATCCATCTGTCCATCCATCCATCCATCCATCCATCCATCCATCCATCCATCTTTCCATTCATCCATCCATCCATCCATCCATCCATCCATCCATCTGTCCATCCATCCATCCATCCATCCATCCACCCATCCATCCATCCATCTTTCCATCCATCCATCCATCCATCCATCCATCCATCCATCTTTCCATCCATCCATCCATCCATCCATCCATCTTCCATCCATCTATCCATCCATCCACCCATCCATCCATCTTTCTAAAGAGCATTCACCGATTAAGTTGTATATGTCAGGAATTACTTTTTGATGTCAGGAAACAGTGGTGAAAGCTTTTAGGATGATCTCGACTGTCATGGAGCTTACAGTGATGGAAGATGAGGTTTTCTACAAATCATTGCACCAAGATTTAATTTCACTTGTGTTAAGTATTTTGGAGGAAATTTATTAGGTGCTATGAGAATGTATAATGGGAGACCAACCTAGGTAATGACTGGAGGTGGAGCTGGGACATTCTTTGGTCTGGGAATTAAAAAAACAGTATTCCAAGTTCTTATTCTCTGAGGTAAGTGGAAAAAGCCTGCATTATCAGAGTCTAGAGCTAAAAGTCTACACTGTGAAACTGCTCATATGCTGGATAAAGATGTGCAAGTGGCTTATCTTTGTGACATTCTGTGGAGGAGCTGAGCCTTTTCTTGTGCCGTGGCTGTAAGCGGAGTCCTGGGCAGCACTAGAGGGCTACTCACGATGGCTTTCCAGAGTGACACGGAACTTCATCTCTTCTTAGTTAGGAACTCAGATAATGAACGGACTTTCCTTTTTTTAAATTTTTTACTTCCAGGGCTTGCAGTTTGAGGTGACTGTTCTAAAGCTGAAATATAAGACTGTTTCAGAGGTGAAAGAGCAAGTCTGAGCCAATAGTCAGAAAATAAATAGAAAGAAAGAGCAGAGCAGAGCAGAGCAGAGTGGAGCGTCAGTTCCCAGGGGCCCAGGATGACTCGTGTTACTCGCAGATACGCCCCTCACCCTGGTTCTCTCCCTGGTGTACTGTACATCATTCCTTTGACTTAGTGTTTTCTCTCATTTGAAGATATTTTGTAAGTCGTTTCATGATACGCGGCATTGAATCAAGTGTGGAGAACCATCCTTTGTCAATTGACCTTCTGTCTTCCTGATCGCATTAAGCAGGGAGTCTCAGTTTGGTGTTGTTATGTCTTTAACATCTCTCGAACACCAATCTGGGCACTTAGTAAATATTCATTGAGTTTTCTTTCTTTCTTTTTTTTTTTTTATTGCAGAGGAACTATGGAGAATTGTGAGAGCATATAGAGACTTTCTTTTCTCTCTGTGATCCAACTTATTTATTTTCTGATTTTACCCAGTTTTGAGCCTGGACCTCTTCCTCCTCATGGACTTGATTTGTACTCACTCTTCCTCCTCATGGATAGGGAAGGAGCCTTTCAGTGTTCTTCTGGGAAGTACTTGTGTTGGAAGTGTGCTCAGTGTTCCAGAGGACTGGAAGGCACAGCAGCACAGGGTCTGGTAGTGATAGTGACCCTGATTCAGGAGTACCCATCTTTTGATCACTGTGTTGTTGTTACCTTTAGTTGTTCTCTCCTGCTTCCTTGTGTCTCTTGGTATCTCCGTTCCTCTCAGCCCACAGGCAGAAAGTTGTCCTACTGAGTCACATGGGGAGCTCAAACCCAAGACCAAGAAGGTTCTGATTCTCTCCTTTAAATCTTGGCATTTGTTAAGTAGATGGAAATTACATTTGCCAAGTAGGAGATCCACAGCATTACTTGTTCAGCAATGACCATGTTCTGTGGGGAATTCTAACCTTCTTTCCTCGTGCTATTGAGAACCTAGACTTTCTAGAAAGACCGTATAAAATTGGGCTTGAGAGTTCAGGCTCAAAAATCAACAGACCTGATTTTAAATCTTGATGCTATCTCTTCATCACTCTGTGACCTGGAGGCAGGTAAGACATGATCCTCCCTTTATCTGCCCACCCATTCATCCATCATCCATGCACCCACCTAGCTGATCTTCCATCCATCCATCCATCCATCATCCATCCATCCATCCATCCATCCATCCATCTGTCCGTCCGTCCATCCATCCATCCATCCATCCATCTATCTGTTCATTCAATAAATATTTATCAAGTGCCTACAATAGATCAGGTACCATCCTGGGCATTGGAATAAGAATAGTGAATAAGACAGTGTGCCCACCTTCATGAGATTTACATCCTAGTAGAAGGAGGAGAGCAGTAAGCCCACAGCATAGGACAAATATGTGCTATGATGTCAGATGGCAGTGGGGACTTTGAAGAGGAATAAGACAATGGTGTTGCCCTTGAAGATTCATTCTCCTGGACTCTCGAAGGAAGAGCAGCACGTAGCCAGTCGGTTCTGACACATACGCAGAAGTGTTACACCACGGGTGTAAAAACACTTTGGATGGCATCCCTACTCCTCTGGGAGGGGTGGAGAAGATGCCACAGAGAAGGTGATACTTGGGCAGTCTTACCATAGGAGTGGGAGTTCCCAGATTGACAAGGGGGTGGGGACAGAGGAGGGAGTTTTGGGCAGAGGGTAGCACAAGTGGAGTCTTGCGGGAGAGAGCGTGGCACCTGCAGGAAGCAGGAAGAAGGGTGTGTGGCGGAGGAGCTGGTGGCGGATGAGCACCACGTCACAGGGTCTGGGCCTGAGGGAGCAGTGTCATGACGAGGGAGTGGTGATTGTCGTTGTTTGAAAGCGGGATGTGTGTGGGGGGTGAGTGAAATGGTCAAATATTTGAGAAAGAGGAGCATGAGATGCATTTTGAAACAATAATTGACAGGACTCAGATCCTGAAATTCCAGGCTCCTGGGGTTGAAGGTCAGGTAGGAGAACCTGAAACGGTCACTCAGGAACAGCGGGGAAGTGTTACCGGAACATCTTGGGGCTGTTGCTATTATTATTATTGTTATTTTTTGCATCCTAAAGAGAGACTTGAAATTTCATGTCAGTCATGATGTCGATTTTCCTATTTTGGGGGGTGGTTACTAGGTTATTTCCATGGTTCTAACAATAGGGATCTCTCTTCCCTGCATCCTTAGGTGTGGAGGGCCGCAGAAATGAGTTGTCCTCTGAAAGGAATCCTCCCACTCTTCTCCTCCTCTACTGCTGTCACTTCTCCACAGCACGTGGTCACGGGGCACAAGCTGTGCATGATGGTGAATGGTTTGTGCTTGGGGGACAGACAGGCTTCAGCTCAGGCTTCTTACCGTAAGACCTTGACCAAATGACTCATGCTTTGTGCTTTGGTTTCTCCGTAGGCAAAAGGAAATAATAAGAGCACCGAGTTTATAGAGTGCAAGAGTTTCTTTAGCACCTTGCTTGACATACAGTAAGCATTTCATAAACAGCAGCTATTTCTGTTCTTCTTGGACTGGGCACTGTCCTTGTCCTTTGTAGAGTTTATAATCTTATTTGGGGAAGCAGGATGGAAGCTCCTGAATCCAGGAGATGATGTAAGAATGGATGCGCTTACTGCGCTGTGGTCAGTAGCCTCAGCTGCTACTGAAGCTGGATCTAGGAGAGAGATGCTGAGCTGGGGCCAGGAGGTGACTGGATCGGGTGGGGGTAAGGCTTTCTGAGAAACTCTTTTCTAGCTTGCAATGCTTTAGTTTGTGGGAAACCTCAGAAAGTTGAATTGGAGTCTGTGATCACCCCACCTGCTGACCTCATTTTGAAAGGTATTGATAGCATTTCAACTTTTTTTCTGGCCGTGTCATTTTTTACATTCTAGTTCCTTCGCCCTTTGGGCAGAGTTTTTGTGTGCTCTCTGAGTTGAAGAAGCTGGCAGAGAGCATGGCAGAAGCTGGAGGGCACGTCTGTTGCTTGTCTTGTTTTCACGGTGAGGGTGGTGATTTCTGTGGGTAGCCCTATATTGAAGGTCCTCCTTCCTCTGTCATGGTGGAGACCACTCTTTGGAATTCAGGCAGTCATGCAAACGAGAATTTTGTTGTTTGTCCAGTTTTTTTAAAATTTGTGGATAGTTTTTCTTGGGGGCAGTAGTTATCTGGATGAATTGAATGTCGGATCTCATGCCTAGGGGCTTTTCTCTCTGGGCCAAATAGTGCTCTTAGGGAAGCAGGATTGGCACAGAGTGGTGAGGGGCCTGTTTTCGTGTCAGCTGGATATCCGTTCCTTGGTGGTCAGCTTCCCCTTCTCTCCAGGATTAAGACCCAGACTTTGGTCTGGAACCTTCCCATCTCTCTTTTTTTTCTCTCCAGCTGAAGATCCAGCTGGTTTTCTGCAGTCATAACACAACCTTGTCCATGGCAGGACTTTTGCACGTGCTCTTTCTTCAGCTTGAATTCCTCCCTCTCTTCCTCCTCTTCCTCTGCTCACCTCCTGCTCATCCATGAATGCAGTTGTCTCCCTTGGAGAAGCATCCCTTGACCTTCCAAATCGGATTCCCCTGGCGCATTCTCATAGCCCCTTCTCATTTACATTTTCAAAAAGGAGAAAAGAGAGAAAAAAAATATACACTATAACAGCCATATAATATTCAAACCTCCCAGTCTTCAGTCACCTGATACATGAGAGGTACCTGACAATGAGCTTCCAGTCTTCAGCAGGCATCTCGGGATGGAATTTGCCCCACCTAAAGATGGCAGCTTCTGCTTCCAGGATAATCCAAGGTGGCTGCACTGACTTCCAAATGTGTTGGCAAATGGGCAGCTGTAGCTCGGGGCGTGAGCATGATTGGCCAGGGGTCCTGGAGGCGGGGTACATTTGGTCAGGCAAGGGTCCTGGAGGCGGGCTGTGGTCGGTCAGACTGAGGGGTCCTGGAGATGGGGTTTGGTCAGTCCTGTAGGTCCTGACTGTTGTCTCAAAATGGCAGCAGCCATGTGTAACCAAACTTGTGGGTTCTGAGACAGTAGCCTCCTGGCAACAGCAGGCAGCTGGCAATCTGCTGGCTACCGGTGGACGATCTGCAGGTGGACCTTGGGTGTTGGGTATGAGTAGGTGAAAGGCAGGTGATGGGCAGGCAAGAGGCAGGCAAATGGGCAAATGGCGGATGATAGGCGGCAGTCAGTGAGCGATCTGCACTCAAAAAGTAGCTGATATGCTGGCTCCATTTACATTTTCTAAGTATGTATTTATGTGTTTTGTTCATTTGACAGATGTCTTCCTCACCAGAGTGTAAATTGCGTGAGAGTCGGGACCACATCAGTCTCATTTTCCATTGTTCCCACGTACTGTGCTTTGTTCTTGGTATATAGTATGTGCTCAGTAAATACTAACTGAATGAATCATACAGGGGAGACATGAATGAATAGAGGGAGTAATTTGATTTAGGCATTAGTATGTACCTTAATGAACTTCCTGAACACACCCATGTCACCAGGACCCGGGTCAAGGAACAACATTGCCGGCACCCTCAGCAGATTCTCTCTACCAGATTCCTGAAGAATAATCATTATCCTAGCCCCTTTTGCATCCATTCCTGAACTTCCATCAAATAGAATCACATCGAGCGTATTCTTTTGGGTCTGCATGATTCCTTTCACGTGTGTCCACTTCTCTGTTATGTATATTACACTTTAAGAAACATTTAAAAAGTCCAGAGTTTTGAATGACTGAGGCTGAAGCTGAGAAATGTTAACTGGGACTTTTCAGTTTTGCCTGAAGAAGTGAAATCCACGTGGAAGACAGGCACCTTCTGGAGTCACCCGTTGACGGAGGGTGCCATTTTGCCTTCTGGGCGGGGGAGGGGAACATCTGCTTCCTGTTTCATTGTTGCCCATCAGTCACAAACTGCACTACAAGGAAGCCAGGGCATTCTGACAGTTTTCCCACCCAATAATTGAGCTCTGTTAATACCAGGGAAACTTGAGCTCGCTGACTATTTTTAGGACTGAAATTTTAAAAATCCTGTGTTAGTTATAAGGTATTAGTAAGAATCTACTAAAGCTGCTGTAACAGATAAGCCTTGACGTCTCTGTGGCTTGACAGAAGATATATTTCTCATTTGCATCACAGACCCATGGAGGTGATCCTGGGCAGGCAATCTTCCACTGTCCTGGTCATACCAGCCCCAGGGTCCTCTCCACTGGGCCAGTGGATGTGGGAAGGGATCCTGAGAAAGCACCCTCATTGCACAACCACTTTGCCCGGAACATTTATCACTTCGGCTTCCATTCTGCTGGTCAGAACTCAGGCATGAAGCTGAACCAGCTGCAGGGGCTGCTAGAACATTTGGACTGACTCTGTGTCCAGGAGAAGGAGACAGGTTTTAGAAAACACAGTAAACCCCACCCCAGTCCCCAAAGTCCTGGTTTCCTTTTGCTTCCTTTGGGGTGATGTATCCAATTTGATCTCTTGCTTGACCAATAAAACTGAGCTGTGACACTCTAGACCTCTTTATCTTATCAAACATGCTCGGGAACATTTGGGGGAGAGCAAGTTCCCTTTGTGTTACCAAGAGCAAAATAAAGCAGCATTCTTCTTGTTTTTAGCTGTGAGATCAATTCGGTTCTTGTCCGAATTTCTAATTTTTCTACCAACTAGAATTCTTGCTTCCTCTGGTTGCCAGTGTGCATTCTCAATACTACCTCCAGAGTCTGGGGTAGATAGGGATCATAGCTTCATTCTTTCTTTTGCTTATTTGTTATCTCTCATGTGGAAGAACTCTTTGGTACTACTTCTTCCAGATATTTGGCCGGACACTCAACAAATCAATTATCTACTGTCGTGTAACAAACCTCAATTCTTAGTGGCTGAAAATAACCTTCCTTTTATTTAGCTCTAGTTTCTGTGGGTCAGTAATTTTGGCTGGGCTCAGCTGGGTGGTCTGTCTGTTCTTGGCTGGGTTCACTCACAGGCTGGGGCCTCAGCTGAGATGCCTGGGACAGCTGGACCTTTCTCTGTGTGACCTCTCATCTTCTAGTGGGTCAGCTCAAGCTTGCTCACCTGGTGGTGGCTGCGTCCCCCACACACAAGCCAAGGCTGCCTGGTTTCTTGAGGCCTCTGCTCAGACGCCGCAGTGTGGCTTCTTCCCTAGTCGGTTAGTAAAAGCAAATCACAAGCTTGCCCCAGAAATAAAGGAGGAAATAGAGGAGAGAAAAGATTCATCCTCTTGATGGGAGCTGCTGCAAATAATTTGTGACATTTTTGGAGCCTACCACCTCAAGGTCAAAGTAGCCTTTGGGATTGCTTAGCTCTCTAAAACATGCTCTAGTTTTGTGAGCATCTCCTGAAATGAACTTGACCCGATGGCAGGCCCCGAATAAATGCTTACTGCTTATACCTGGCAATGACAGTACCTCCCCCAGAAGGGCTGAGGCCAGATGAGATACTGCATGTGAGGAGCACAGGTAGGACTTAGAAGTGCTGAACTCTCCCACCACCCTCCCACTCAGTACTACCACTCAGTACTACCACCACCGCCGCTGGGCACGGCAGACCTGGAGGGTAAGAGAAAGCAACACAAGGCCCCTGCTCTTGAGGGAGACATCTGGGAAAGAGTCAGCTCTGCAAGGGGACTTACGTAATCCAGTGTGGTGAGTGATAAGAGCTATGGACAGGGGTGTGGATGAGATCTTGTGGCATACTGTTCAGAAGCGTGGCTTCAGACCTCGGTTCCTCTGCTGGTCTGGGCATTTTTCTTGACCCTTTAAATCGTTAGTTTCCTCATCTATGAAATGAAGATCCTGGCCTGGAGCCTACCTCCTAGGGTTCCATTAGATTAAGCTAGATAGGGGCATGCCAAGAATACATGATTGTTCATTAAATGTTAGTACGGTAAAAAAGCATAAATTCCCCAAAGTGTTCTTGTAAAAATGTCCTAAGAATACTGTGTTAGATAGCTTTTTCATTGTTGTGACCAAAAGACCTGACGAGAACAATTTTAAAGCCACCACGTTGTTTTCCGAGGTGCTGGGGATTTGAACCCAGGTCCATGGGCACAATAAGCAAGTGCTCTGCACGCTGAGCTATTTGCCCAGTCCTTGATGAGAACAATTTTAGAGGAGGAAAAGTTTACTCAGGGCTCATGGTTTCAGAGGTCTCAATCCATAGGTGATGGATAAACCATAGCTAATGCCATGGCTGTGGTTTAGGGATGAGGCAGAACATCAAGAGCATGGTGGAGGAGAGCAGCTCAGGACACGGCAATCAGGAAGCAGAGGGAGGGAGAGCTCAGCGCACCAGGGACAAAAATTAAACCCCAAAGGCACATCCCAGTGACCCACCTCCTCCAGCCACACTCTGCCTGCCTATGTTACACCCAGTTAATCCCTATCAGTGGATTAACGCTCTGATTAGGTTAAAACTCTCATAACTCAAATCATTTTACCTCTGAACTATCTTGCATTGCTTTACACGTGAGCTTTTGGGGGACACCTCACATCTAAAGCATAACCGACACCCTTCTAACTTAGTTCTCCTTTGAAACCCTGGCTATTGTCATTGCTGCCTTGTTTTAAAAGGTGAAGATTTTCACGTGGGAGGTTTTGGGGGGTATCTCTTGGGAACAGCACTTATAAGGGATTGAGGGAAGCAGGACCAGGAGAAGTTGAGGCTTGGTCTGATCCCATGGCTGGAGTTGGGAGGTCGCTTCAGAAACGAAGTGGATCTGCATGCAGTGGTCACTGACTGTGGGATGCTATTCAAGGGAGGGAGTCTCAGGAGGACATGGCTGTGAGCCATTGGACTTCAGCCCTCTCAGCAGCTGGGGTATGAGTGTGTTGGCTCTGCAAGTTGCGGGAGGGTTTGGAGGATGCAGCCTGGGATTCACTCCATGCTTCCAGGTCTCTGTTAGAGGTTCAGTCCAAACTGTACCTCCTGTCAGTAAACCTGTGGAGCCTCACCATTTACAAATGGATTTTGTTACTAAATCTATACTCGTAGATTGCATCTTAACAGAACTGGAATATCATTTACAGTGGGTCCTAATCCGACTCGGCCTAGGGACATGGGAGTGGCTTCCCCAAATCCACCCAGCTACCAGAGAGGAGAGCTAGGCAGTGGGACTTTGTGCCTCACCCCACTTCCCTATGCCGTCCTCTCTGAGTCCCAGGAGACTCCAGGCCGTGTTCCAAGACTGGTCTTCATGGTTCCACAGCCTTGTTCCCCTTGGACCCTTGCGCCATATTGTAGTTCCACTTTGGGAAGCGTTTTCTTGAATTCTTCTACTTATGTTTTTAAAAAATTCATGGATCATCTCTCATGACAGCACCATGAAATCAATTGAGTAAGTCATGAACACCGTGAAAAAAATAGAACAGAAAATATCAGAGTGAGCACCCTTAGGAAGGGCAAGTATTGTTTCGTGAATCCTTTCTGTCATATCCACACATCCAGGCGTGTGTGAACTGGGTCAAAATGCAAATCGTGTGTCTTGCTGTGGGGCTGGTCAACACCGTTTGCAAATTGTGAAGAGGAATAGGAAGAGGCCCTGGAGGCTCATGAAATTGGCCCATGGGCCGTTCAACTTAATTTATTTTTAGGGATGATATAAGGGCATTATTTGGAATTGGTTATGGTTAGAAGTTTTATTTGGACCCCAACACAATATCCCCAGATTATTGAGAATGTCATCTTTGAGCTTTAACATCTCACAGACGAAAGTTAGTTTTCCCCATAGAATTTTAAGTGTGGCATAAGAGTTTTTGAAAAGTGGGATTATGGGTTTTGGTGGAACTGCTGGGTCTGACCTGTCACTTGGGTGAAGTGTCAGAGTGCTGTGTCAAGGGCTGGCAGAGAGCTGTCCCTCTCCTGCAGAGAGAAGGAGCTGCTTATCCTGGGGGATCCTGTGGGTTGAGAAAGAAGTGTTTTAGGATCAGAACCAGCACAGGGGGAGGGAGGAGGTGGTGTGGAGGGGCTGCGCCCGGCCTCTGGAGGTGTGGGAACAGCTTGCGGGCGTGGGGGGCGGTGTGGCTCCCCATTGGGGGGCCGTGTGGATCCCCATTGCGGGTCTCTGCGGAGGGCCGCCTCCAGCTGGGGCTTCCAAGGACTGGGATTCAGTGTGTGTTTATAGTCTCTGGTGTCCCTAGATAGGTGGGGGCCTCAGCGACAGCTGGCCTCATTGTGTTTCCCTTCTGGCCTTCTGTGATCTGGGGCCCAGCAGCCATAGGGGGGCCAGAGAACTCCAGATGGGACAAAAGAGTCAAATCCAAGAAAAAAAAAAAAAAAATGAAATCAGACTAGGCCAGTCTGAGGGAGGAGAGAGAGGGAGGAGTGTGTTAGTTTCTGTAGTCCCTAGAAGGGCCTCTGTTAAGTTGGGCAGATAAGCTGAAGGAATTTTCCATTTCCTGGACATCTTCAAATAAGATTTCCAATGCTGCTGACTCAAGCTGACATTTACTGAGTGCTCACGATGTGCCTGGCATTGGTCTCAGTGCTTTACATATATTAACTCATTTAATCCTCACCGCAGCCTATGTGGTCCCTGCTGTTCTTGTTCGCATTTTCTGCTGAGAAAACTGTTAAGAGCTTTTATCGGTGTTCTATGTAGTTATGATTCAAACATGGATTTGGGTTCAGGATGGAAGCAAGGTGGGACTTGAGAACTGATGATATGGTGATAATGAGGAGGAGGAGGAGGAAGACAAAGTCAGCTGACATTGAAGTGTTGGAAGGAGCTGGTCATTTCTAAAATTCTATCCCTTTGAATCTTCACCTTCCACTAAGATTTGCTGGTATCACTCTCCCCATTCACAGATAAGGAAGCAGGCTTAGAGAAGATGGAGAATTTGCTGTCCTGGAGAACTGCAGAGCCTAGATTGGATTCAGGTCTATCTGAATCAGAGTCTGAGTTCCCGGCCACTAAGGTGAAGGTCGTGATGACCCTGGAAGGGTGAGGCAGAGTGGTCAGTGGCAGGACAGTGTACACGGTGGGGAGATGGCCCATCTTGCGGGCCAGGAAAGGGTTCTTGCCCTGCTGGGTGAAATTGCCAGCATCCGAGAGGAAGTGGAAATTCTCTGGTGGGAGAAGTGTGTCCCTTAAGTGTTTTTTATTTTTATTTTTCTTCCAGTGAGAGATTTACACATCTGTCAATCCCCCCCGTGCTGGGGATCGAACCCAGGGCCTTGTGCTTGCAAGGCAAGCACTCTACTGACTGAACTATCTCCCCAGCCCACGTCTTGTTGATTTTTAACCATCGCCCTGGGTAAGGAATTCCGAAAGTAGCTTCTGAATTGGGTCTTTCAATGGTAACGTGAACACAGTCGCCTGGTTTTTTCATGCGTGCGTCGCTGGGCTGGGAGGACAGGCTGAGAACTGTGCAAGTCCTCGGGGCATTTGGAAGGAAGGAGGAACTGCTTCCAGCAGAAGCTTCCGTGGAGTGCTCACTACTTCCCGGAAGGGCTGTTCTAATTCATTGAGGCACTGCCCTGAGTGCTTCACACCCACGATCTCACTGAATGCCCACAGTCCCCTCGGGGGTCTCATTATTAACCCCAGGAAGAGACGGAGGCTTAGAGACCCTAAGTGACTCACCTCAGGTCTCACAGCTGAGAAGTACGGATGCTCTTCTTCCTGTGATCAGGTTATATCCCAATAAGCCCATTGAAAAGTTGAAAATGTCCTGAGTTACAAACGCATGAATACCCTGGACCTCCCCAGCATCGTGGCTGGGCCACGCGGCTGCGGTGATGGCGGGGAGGACCAGGGAGGACCGGGGAGCATGGTTGACTGTGGCAACCCAGCTTCTCAGGGGAGCGTCAGACTGCACATCACTGGCCTGGGAGATGATCAGAATTGAAATTCTGAGGCGCTGTTCCTGCTGAACTTGTATCACTTTGACGCTGTCATAAAGCTGGGAAATCAGAGGATGAAAGAGCCCTGCTAAGTCAGGGACCGACCACCTGTATGCGTCTGCCTCTGAAGCCCACCGTCCAGCCTGAGTGGCAGATGCTACGGAGAGCCCGAGATCCCTGTGTATCTTTTCCAAACTCCACTCAGAAGAGAGCGAGTGGAAGGGACTCACTGCACAGGGTGGAGTGGTTGACCATCTCCGGCCACTCTGTGATGGACAGGAGGGCCTATAGGCAAGTAGGGTGTGCTTCTGCCCCGTGGCCCCTGGCTGGCGGAGCAGATCCAGAAACCAACCGTTGAGAACTTAGTGTGATTTGTGCTGTTGCAGTGGAGTTGGGAGGGTGCTGAGGAGGCTGCACAGAGGACCCCGAGTTCTCAGTCGAGTTTTGAGGGAGAGAGAGCAGTGAGAGGGAGGAAGAAGGTCGGCAAGGCTGGCGGAGAAGCAGCGGGGAGAGGAGGCGCTTGGTGGGTAGAGGAAGTAGCTGAAGGTCCCAGGGTGGTTTTGCCTGGAGAAGAGATTTGGAGGGGGTAGAGAGCAGGCAGGGGAATTTTGAAAGTAGGAGAGGAAGACCCTCCACGATTCAAAATGAAACTCACTCTTCTCAAGGAGATGAGACTGACAGCTTTGGGTGCTGAAGGGAGAGGGGACAAGCAAGGGGACCCATGGCAGATGGCTTTAGGGGAGGTGGGAGGAGAGCGTCCATGGGGACTTGAGAAGCAGAGGGAAAATGTGCAGGGTATAAAAGGAGTTTAAAGGCCCGTTGAGAAATTCTTGCCTGGTGGTCTCTATCTTCTTTGTGAAGTAGGAAAAAAGAGAAGTTAGATCTACCTTCAAACCTGTGATCCTAGGCAAATTTCACGTCCCCAGCTTCCTCATTTTTAAAAAAAGGGTGAATGATAACGAGAAGACCTGTGAGAGTTGTCAGGGTCAGATCTAACAGTGTTTGTGTCAGGTTAGTGGCACCTTGGCAGGCTTGTAGCAGGGAAGAAAGTGGTAGAAACATTGTCAGCTATTGAGGGAGTTCAGGTTTGAGAACTAGATGAATTGGGGTCATAGATTTCAGCAGAAAGTTCAAGAAGAGGAGGAGGCTCAGGGGAGAAGAGGCCATGTCTGCATTGATCTGTTGAGTGTGAGTTACCTGTGCCGATTCAGGGTTAGGTGTCCAACAGCAATTGGGAGTAACAAGAAGTCAGGGATGGAAGTAAAGAATTGGGAGTTATTAATACAGGGAGATATTTTTTAAAAATACTTAAAGCACATTACTGGAGGTGGAGGTGCTCAAAAATTCCAATGGTGTATGACATTGGACAAAATGGAATTGCAGAGTTATCTCAAAAATTCTTTTTTTAATTCCTCTAGTTAAAGGAGAATGTCTCAGTTGGGTGCTATCATGTGTTAAATCTCTCTCTAATGCATGTGTATTTCCCATTTATTTATTTACTTTTATTTAAAAGTTTCTTTTTGATACTGGAGATTGAAATCAGGGACCCTTTACCACTGAGCTACATCTCCAGACCTTAAAAAAATTACATCTTGAGACAGAGTCTCACCAGGTTCCAGGATGGCCTCAAACTTATGATCCTCCCACCTCAGACTCCCAAGTTGCTGGAATTATTGCCATGTGCCACCATGCCCAGCGCAAATCCCCCTTTTAAACAAAAGGAGTGAGGCATAGCTCAGAGCCGTATACCTGCTAGCATTTAATGATTTTAGTCTTCGTGCTTGTGATCTATTTATGGAAAATGTTACTAGTTCTTCACTTCTGGTGGTGTTTTGGGTCGGGTGCTTGGGTTGTTGATAACAGAACACTTAACCAACTGTCTGGAGGTGGGTGGTGGTTCCAGGGTTGGTTTAATGAGAGACTTAACAACATCATCAAAGACTCAGGCTCCTTCCCGTTGTATGCTCTGCCATCTTCAAAATGTCATTGATCTCTCTCCTCTTGGTCCCAAAAAGGCTGCAATATCTCCAAGAATCACATCCTCAGAGGACAGAGTACAAAGCAGAAAGGAAGGGGATACAGGACAAAGGATTTTTGTCTTGAGTACCTCATGTCATTGGTATCGTGCTTGGAACTGTGTCAGCTCTCGTTTGTGCATGAGGAACAAGACTGGTACGCTGTGAACAGCAGTGTGTAAAGATGTCATTAAGCCACACTGAATTAACTAGCCTAGATAGAGCCCTGTGTCTTGAAATTTTGTTTTGTTAGATAATTAATTCTCTTACCTCTTTGGCCATTTCAAGATGTATTTTCTGCTGATTGCTGTTGAATGCACTGTGTCTCACACTATTTCAGATTATTGCCCCCAGATGGGAGGAATGATTTGTCCCCCTCCCTTTTCTCTTCTTGACTGAGTAGTCTTCCCTTGAGGTTAGGTCATCTCATCTTGTTTTTCATTTCAAGTACTTTTGGATGGTATCCTAGACATTATAAATGTTATGTTGTGGAGACTCTGGATTCTGTTGTATTTCTCTGAATAGTGTTGATATTTTTCTGTTAGTAGGCCATTGACTTGGTTGGACAGTAAACTATCTCTTAGA
The DNA here is from genome assembly GCF_902686445.1 of Sciurus carolinensis. Taxonomy (NCBI): domain Eukaryota; kingdom Metazoa; phylum Chordata; class Mammalia; order Rodentia; family Sciuridae; genus Sciurus; species Sciurus carolinensis. Next base: position 24,278,476 of record NC_062230.1, on the reverse strand, counting down.
TGTCAGCTCAGATGTCAGCTCTGTTTTTAATTTTATCCATGAGTCTTCTTTGAGGCTACCATATGCCTGAATGGTCCAAGAGTCTGCGAGACACTTGGATAGTGTTTATACACAGAATTTGGGACTTCCTTCTTTTGACTCTATTTTAAAATTCTCTCCTCACTTTCCAGCAGCTGTGCGTGACCTGAAATCTGTCCTCTTGTCCTGCATACCAGGAAGACTTAGGGATTTACACTAAAGTCTTAGCTACCATTTAGCTCTCAGTACAATACTGTAAAGTGGTCATCCCTTCTTTCAGGTTTCTACTTCCCTCCAGAATCTCTGTTTTGTTCTCAAAGTGTGGAGTTTTTGTTTTTGTTTTCCTTTTTGGTCTAGAGTTTATATTTGTTATCTGCAGGAAGATTGGGTCCAGTTGAGGCTTGCTCACCCATAGTAAAAACAAACCTTTCTCTCTAACATACACGTAAAAAATGGATGCCCAGAGAGGTGAGGACATTTCTCCAAGATCGCAGAACTAGAAAGTGACAGAGCCTGGGACCAAAGTCAGGCTGTTGCAACCAGTGTCCCAACTTCCTGCAGGGCTGTGGATTTGTGCTTTAGAATAGTCTCCTACTTTGGGCTCAGCTTCATTTTTGCATGGGAAGCGTCTGCTTTGCGATGGGACTTGAGCAGCAAAGCCAAGCTGGGCAGTTTTGCGTCAGCCTTGAGTTCTTCCTTCCCTTCCGATCATTCTGCCTGGGGTGGTTCCTCTATGAGAGGTTGCAGCCAGTTGTCAATGTTCTGGGCAGAGTTTTGGATTGAAACTATCAGCCAGCACCAGCATTATTTATGATGTGGATTATTATTTATTCGACAATATTTTTACCAAAGTAAAAGTCAGTAGTAAGTTGTGGTTAAAAGAGAGGAAGTTCAGAGTTCAGCGAGTTTTTTTTTTTTTTTTTTTTTTCAACAAGAGGAAGTTGCTGCTCTTATTTTTGTACCAGCCTGTTACAGGGTATGGAGCAAAATCTTAGTTAAGCCGAGGTCAAACTTTGAAACTTAGTAAGAAGAGTCTCCTTTTCTCATTTGCAGGGCTACTGACATGAAAGTTTCTGTTAAGCAACCCCCATACGGGATCACAGCAAAGAATCGGGGATCTGTTTCCTTTGACAAACAGAAATGGTCTCCTCCAAAACAGTCATTTTAAATTCTTTTTCCTAGCCAGTATCTGTTCAGCTAGCTCTCTCTCCATCACTTGCTCGGTTTCAGGCTTCTTGCTGTATTGCTGGAAGTACCCCTGCTTTCCAGATTCAAAAAATATTTATTGAGCACCTGCTGCATGCTGTGGATATAGCAGTGAGTGAGATAAGTCCTTGCTCCTCATATAGCTCCTTACATTACAGCTGAAAGCAGGCAATAAGCACATATACAAACAAAACATTGTTACAGGTTGTGACGGTGCTGGGAAAGAGAAAAACAGACTCTTAAAGCAGGAACTTAATTTTTTTTTTGTTTTTAATGATACTAGGGATTGGACCCAGGGGTGCTCTACCACGAAGATACATTCCTACCTTTTTAAATTTTATTCTGAGACAGGTTCTTGTTAATCTGAGGCTGGCCTCAAATTTGTGAACCTCCAACCTCGGCCTCCTGCCCATCTGGGGTTACACTGGGATTACAGGTGTGTGTCCCTGTGCCCAGAGGATAAGGCGTTTCTTAGGACTAGGGTCTCGGAGATACAAGAAACAGCAGGTAGATTGGATGGGTCCTTGTTGGACTGGTCGCTGCGTTTTGTCTGGTGCCTCTGTATTGGTCAGTGGAGGGGAATACCCTTCCTCTGTCAAAAGTCTGATAGTTGACACCTGACCCAGATTCTGCCCTTCAGGTTGGAAGGAGTTGAGTGAAGGTTCTGGAAAGGTAGACTTAGAGAATCTGAAGGAATCTGCATGTCTTGCTAGAGGTTGCCTTTTAGACCTGGTCGTCTTTGCTCTCCCTCCTCCTCTTTCCTGAGCCACATTGCCCCAGGTTCCAGGGCTTTCCTGTTGGATTCTACCTTTGTACTCTTCCTCCATTCCTAATGTATTTTTCACTTCTTTTCGCACCCAAATGGAAGTAGATAAGAGCAGCAGTTGTTAACGCTATTGATTGTAAATTGCCTGCATTAAAAATGTTAATTATCACCCCTGGGAAGGGATTAAGCCTCTCTAGGCTATTAGGACTGCGAAAAGCCAGGTGTGCTGTGGTTTTCTGTTTCTCAGAGGCCAGAGAAAGCGTCAGGGGAGGAGATGTGGCAATAATGATGGCCATATTTAACCTCACACGTCCATCTTCTGTGGATTCTGGAGTCAGCTAGATTTTGTGACCCACCACGGATGATGGTTGACTTGGAGAAGGTGGTCTTGCTGCATTAAAAAAAAAAAAAAAAATCATCCTCGTAAGAAACACGCAAGTACAGCCTGAAATATCACAAATGACGGAGAAGGTGGAAGACCTCGGTGAAGCTTCTGACACGGTGGTCCAGGTCCCTCTGCTGCCCGGAGGCCGCCCTTGTGTGTGGATTTGGCGTCTCCGCTAGAACTCCGTAGTATTCCATAGTACGAACTTTCTCCGGTGTATGTCGGTCACTCCCCCGTGGAAGAGCATTTAGATTCCTTTCTGGAATCACACATATGTCTCATACATATGCAAGTGCTTCTCTAGTTCCTGAGAAGTACAATGCCGTGGCCAGGGCGTGGAATGATTCAGCTTTTAATAGCTATTGCCAAATGTTCTTCAAAGTGGCTGGACAGGGTCCCCGCCCACCGGCGTTGACATTTCTCGGCATCTTTCCCTAATCATGTGTTCACTAGGCTTTCACATTCCTGCCAATCTGATGGGAGAGAAATGGCATTTCATGCACATTTTCTAGATTATTAGTGAGACCGAGCACCTTTTCACACACTCAGCGAACCTTGCTCTTTCATCTTCTAGGAACCCCCTCCAAGTTTTTTTTTTTTTTTTAACACTTTAATATTGATTTGTAGGAATTTTCGCTTCAATCTTCAAGACACCAGTCCTTTCCTGGCTATTTCCGTCTGTGTTAGTCCTGGTCCATTTCCATCAAGTCCTAAGTCCTCTGTCCCCCTAACACCTGGAAGGATCCACCCCCTTATTTTTGGTTTAGCTCCTGAAATCTTACAAAGTGTCAATCCATTATTCCCACTTTAAAGGTGAGAAAACTGAGGCTCAGAGTTTGAGTGTCCCAACTTGTGCAGGTCCCGGGCAAACTTTGAAGTCCTGAGCAGACTTAGCAATAGACCCCATTGCTGGGAGCCGCAGGGAGATTGCTATCCTTTCCCTATTAGCCGGGCATTCCCACGTGGTATTTCCAGAGAGAGGTCTGTTTAATTATTCATCTCTTCTCTAAGTAATTGGTGACGAGTCCTCCATCTGGGAACAGGAACAAACTTGATTGCTAGAAACACCTACTTACTGCTGCTCCAAAGAAGGGTAGGTGGGGACCCGCCCTTGGGGTCTGTTTTCTGAGGGTCTCCTTGGACGCTGACAGCAGCCTTTTGCTGAAACACCAGGTGAATAGAAGACCAGAGTAACCAATATTGCCATGATCTGCTTCCATCTGTCACTTTCAGAAATGACCTCTGCATGTCGTATTGCTTTAGGTCCTTAAAAAAGAACAGAAGATCCTTTATAGACAGAGAAAAGGTCAGCCGTCTCTAGGGAATTCCCAGGGAGAACGCACTGACCTGTATCAACGAAAGGGAAACGAAAACTAAAATCAGACTTACCCAGCAGGCATAAGCAAGGACTTCCTTACACTGGATGCAAAAGATTAATTTGAAATCCTCGAACATCTGTTCTCTGGGACATATTCTGATTACCAGGAGTTCCTACTTACTGAAAATGTGTTTGGACCAGGTTTACGTAGAGGTAAGATGTACCTAGGAGTTAGCTCATTTAATTTTTCACAGTAACCCATTAGTGAAATAGTTCGTTGTGTCCATTTGTGGATAAATAATCTGAGGCTCAGTTATTTCACTTGCTCACAGTCCTATAAGAAGCCGGGGAGCCGTGATTTAAATTCTGAGTGTTGTGTCCTCAGCCACAGCACTGGTGCTGAGATGTCAGTCCACAGAGTTGACGTTTTCTCTTTAGTTTCAGAACCAGTACGTGCCAGTCCACTAGGACTTTCATAAAGAGGTGACATAAATGGCATATGGGGAACAGTGCCCAGTGAGAAGGGCCCTTCTCACACGATGAATCGAGGCGGCTTGGGTTTGTTTGACTGGTTACAGATCTTGGAGCACACTTGTGAACGTGGTTGGTCGCTCAAGGTCTCTCTGAATTTGGTTTGAGTGGCCACATGAATTTCAGGAGAGGAGAAAGGGGAAGGGAACTGATGTTTATTGAACTTGACTCTGAGGACACTTGCTTCACAGATGGAGAAAGAGAAGTGAGATGAAGTGCCCTGGGTCACCTTGGTGGATTGTATTATTGTCTCAGTGACTTGCTCGGGTCCCCGTAAGAGGATGACACTTCTCCATCCATTGCTCTGTGACTTAACCATGTCTCCTTGCAAGGTGGATATACTTTTCTAACCCGTGGATACGGAGCATGGCATATGAATTGGCCAGTAGAGTGTGAGCAGATAGGATATGCTCTATGTCTGCACAAAAACTGAAGAGCTATTACTTGGTTTGGCTATTGTTCTTTTCCCTTTTTTCACAAGAATTAAAAAAAAAAAAAAAAGGCATTTCCTTAGCTCATATTCTGGGATGGAAAAAACATAGAGCAGAACCATAAGGCTGCAGACGACTGCAATGACATGAACAAGAACTAAGCTTTGAATATCATCAGTTTCTGGAATTTTGGGGATGCTTGTTATTGCAGCCTTACCTGGGAAAAGCTGACTAATACAGTGACATAGCTGGTCACTTGGCTAAGCCGGAATTTGAATCAGGTGAAATTCCAAATGCTATTCATTTTCTTTTCCTTATTTCATCTTTTCTGATACCCTGCTTTTCACGATATTTACTGCATCTCTGGGTGACACCTGTCATTTTCTTAAAAAAAATAAATATTTAACAAAATGGTCTCAGTGTTTTCATTCCAAATGAAACATTCCATGTTTATTCTAAAGGGAATGAAAACATTCCATGTTTATTCTAAAGGGAATTTTTTCATGATTTGAATGGAAAAGTAGAGTCACCGTGAATAATCAGCAACTATAAAAATGATTAAAACCCCGTTATGAAACCCTAGGTAGGTACTTCTGGCTACCATGATCTGAATTTGAACAGGGAGTTTATTATTCAGAGGTGAAATGATTGGATTGTGAGAGCAGCGATCTAATCAGCTCATCCCAGTTGGAATGGACGGACTGGGTGGTGACTGTAGGCAGGAGGGAGGTGGCTGGGGGAGGTGGGTCACTGGGAGCTGCCCTGGAAGGCTGAACCTTCCCTGTGGCTCTTCCCCTTTCTCTCTCTACTTCCTGGTCATGAAGAGAGTAACGCTCCCCCCTGGGCCCCTCTGCCCTGAAGCTCTGCTTCACTCTGGGCCCAGAGCAGCAGAGTGAGCCCAGCATGGACTAAACCATGAGCCAAATAAACTCTTCCTCCTCTAAGTTGGTCTTGTCAGGCATTTGATCACAGCAACGTCAAACCGACTGATACATTGGGTCATTTATAAACAACAGAAATTTTTTTTTCCTCCCAGTTTTGGAGACTGGAAGTCCAAGATCCAGGCACTGGAGATTTGGTGTCTGGTGAGGGCTCGCTCTCTGTGTTCAAGGTCATGCCTTGCTGACCTCGTGTTTCTGGAGGGGATGAGTGCCGTGTCCTCAGCTGGTGGAACAAGAAATGGGGACAAGGACTAACCTTCCCCCACAAGGCCCCCTTTTCTTTTTTTTTTTCCAGAGCAGAGGCAGAGATTTATTTAGGAGAGCAGAGGCACATTCAAAGGGGAACATGAGAAGTGACCCTCAAGCCCTTTATATAAGGACATTGACCTCTTCATAAATTCTCAACACCCGCCCAACGCTGTGACCTGGGAGGTTAAGTTACAGCCTGTGCTTTTGGGGGAACACATAGCTTCAAACCACAGCACCCACTGATAGGGAAACAGAGGTGCAGAGAGGTTGGGCCACTTCTCGAGCTGGTAAGGGAGTGAGGGTTGGGATTTCAAGCCTGTCTTCTTTGATTGTAGGGACAGTAACCTTAGCCAGAGGTTCCTTCTAACTGTTCACTTGGGACTTCCTTGTAGCACCTCGGAGTAGTGGACCCAGGACCCTCGCTGGGCTGTCACGAAGCAGGTTCTGAGGGGCTGTTTTCCACTTGGTTCCCACAGTTTCTGTGTTTCTCTGTTGAGCGTCTCCCCAAGGTGTACGGATTAGCTACTTCCTTGTAACAAACACCCCTAAACTGGACCTGGTTTACAGGTTGGCTGGGTGGTTCTTCTGATCTTGACCGGGCTTGCCTGTCTGTCTGTGGTCAGCTAGCAGGCCACCTGGTTGTCCTAGGATGGCCTCACTCACGTGTCCAGCACTTGGCTGTATGTTGGTCACAGCAACAGGGAGACCGGGCCCTGTGTCTCCTTCTGGAAGACCACATGGGCTTGTTGGCGCAGTGGTCAGGCGAGGTTCTGAGGCCCAGAGCCCACCCCACGTGGGTTAGCTTCTGAACCTGTGCACGCTTCCTTCTGCCGTATTCTGCCTGCTGTCCAAAGGCAGGTCACGCCATTTCAGATTCAAAAAGTGGGCGATAGGCTCTCCCTCCTCAGGAGAGGAGGGGCAGGGTCACATGGCGAGGGGCACGCAGGGTGGAGGAGCAGGCTGTCGTTGGCAGCCTAGCCCGCTCGCCCCATCACTGGTGCCTGAGGCACTGCGTGAGGGACCAGACGGAATCGTGGTCCCCGTCTCTCCGCGTGCCTGTCACACAGTGGTGTCCCCGCAGTCGGAAGAGGGGACGAGTAATGCGGCAACCCCTCTGCCTGGTCCCGGGTCCCTGAGCTCACCAGGCTCCTTCCTGCCCCCGTGACCCTCTGTATCTCTTCCCCAGAATGATGGCATCTGCCAGTCCCTTCTCGTCCTTTGCATCTCGGCTGAAAACGCCACCTCTTTCAGCCGTCCCCCGCTACCCTTCCAGATTCTCTTTTTGCATCGCCTTTTTTTCCCCTTTCTTCTTCTGACGCAGCCTCTGTGACGGACGTGGTTGGCTCTCTTCCTCTCCCAGGATGCAAGCTTTGGGACAGCAGGTCCTCCCCTGGCTCCATCTCTCTTTCTCCAGCCCCCGGGATGGTCGCTGGCACCTCGTGGGTGCTCAACGCCCACAATTGTTGGAGGATGCTCAGTCCAGCCGGGAGCGGCTTCACCATGACTGTCCTGTGGCTGCAGGCCCAGGTGACAGGAGCCACCCTCGTTCCAGGAAATGGTCTCTGGCTGGCCAACTTAGCGGAAAGAACTGGCAGCGTCCCCTTCCAGGTGGCTGCTTTCCCCCAAGTCCATGTGGCCGCTCTCTGTCTCAGGCAAGATGTTTGGAGTCGCAAGTGATGGAAATTCACTTAGGCCAACTTAGGCCAAGAGATGAAATAATTACCTGGAAGGCCCCTGGTGGGATGCTGTTGGGGTTCAGTCTGTCTCTGCCACATCCTAGCTGGGCAGCTTTGGGGAAGTTCCTTTACGTCTCTGTGTCTCAGTTTCCTCATTCACAAAACCAGGAGTGAGGATACAAATGTTAGCTGCCTTATGGGATTTTTAGGAAAATTAGATGATTTCAGGTCCAGAAAACACTTAATACCCAACAGACGGGAAGCATCTCCTAGCCTGAGCGGTTGCTGCCGTTGTTGTTGTTAGTATTATTATTATTTTTGGAGGTCATCATGTGTGAATGAAAGGCAGGAAATTCAGCTGGTCTTCCTGAAGGACTGGATAGAAGATCTGGAGACCTTCGGGACCGCAGGCAGATGTACGGCTTCAGTCTCTGGGTCACCGGTTCTTCTGTTCCTGTTTGTCTTCTCCTTCTCTATTGTCCTTCTTGGCCCGTGTTTTTCCAGGGTCAACCCTGCTTTTTCTGACCCATCCTTCCCACTCATTTTCCAACCAGGACAGATAGCATCTCTTTGGTCTAATTCCAAATTTCTGGGACAATCTGATTGGTTTTCCTGGGCGTTAGAGGCCCACCCTGGGCTAGTCAGCTGCGGCCAGAGTCTGTGGACACAGCGGTGACGGCGGGGGCGGTTGAGGGATATGCAGAGACCTCCAGAGAGACCCCCTAGAGGCAGCTGCTCTCTGTTGGGCTGTTTCAAGACCCCTCTTCCTCTGGCTGCTTTTCAAGGCCCCCCAACCACTCAGTCTCATTTAAAATTATTATTTTTAAACCCCCCCCCCCCCACAGCACACATACCTCGAGTTACTCTCGATTCTTGCCTTCTGCCTCTGTAAACCACTTGGCCATTTCCTGATCTTATTTGTGGCTCTCCTGAATGTGGCAACTTCACAGAACCCTTGACTTTCCGAGTTGGACGGGAAGACTGCTTCTCTGTGCTTAGAACAAGTGCACACCCACACCCCGGACTCAGGTGTCTACCGTAATAGTATTAGGCTAAACGTGCACTTCTACAACCTTCCGATTTCACCAATAACGTCGATCTTCCTTGTGAGAGCACAGAGGCATTTTTAAAGAAGTGGCAGCATCGAATTCCATTGCGTGGATGAACAAAATGTTCTTTAACCCATCCTCGATTTTCCTTTGTCCGTGTACCTTACACATAATGGGTTCTGAAATCCCACGTAAATAATTCAGCTGGAGTCTGGTTATCGTGAAACAGGGGTGAACCATTATGTCCCATGTGCTACATTGGAGGGGGATGTAATATAAATTCAAATTCCTATGGGAGCCAGGCAACTGTTTTAAATAGAAGAAATGCCTGTATATTAAACCTGAAGGCTTTTCTTCACCTCTACAAAGAAATATACATTTTTTGGAAATATGCATATTTTTCAGCATAACCTTTATTTTTATACTTTGCATAAAGATATGGGTGCAAAAGAAGGTTTGCATTCTCCTAAGTATTATGGGGAAAACACAATAGTTCATGTGTGGTGTGAACCGGCAATTGACAGTCTTCATAATGGGAAGACAGCAGGGAGTGCTGGGGACTGTGGCAAAGTACAGGGTGCACACCCCATCCAAGGGGATGACCCCTGCTCTCAGCTCAAGGCATTTTTGCCAGTTTGGGAATTTGGGCCCAGTGATGTCATTTTTTTTTTTTTTTCCCCCAGGAGAAATAGGCAATCAGGGTATTTATGGGAAATTTCTTCATTTTGGAGTGTTGGTAATATATTTATTTTTTAAACTAAAAAAAAAAAAACGTGAAGGTCCAATAAAATGTGGGCCACCAACTGATAATCAGTGCTGTGGAAAATACACTCCAATTATTCTAAAATCACTAATTTTTGGAGGCCCTCTTTCACTGCTGACTCACTGAGCTTTTTGCCTAATGAAGTCGTTAAGTGATTTCATGAACACTTCATCTGAAAACTTCTTAATCCAAGTAGTGTTTCTGGACTTGAAAGTGGGGTTTCTAGCCCTTGTGCACGCTTATGTCGAATCCGTTCTGTTTCCTGTGTTAAAAACCCTACTGCTGTCTTCCAGCATGGCCAGTAGCCTTCTCAGCCGTGTGTTGTTCTTGAACTTGATTCATTTGATCTTTTCACCAGGTCTTATGATAAAAAAAAAAAAAAAAAAAATACTGGGTAAGACAGGACTGAGGTCAGAGATCCAAAATCTGTCTTAATCAGAGCTCACCAGCAGGTGTCCAAAGATTGGCTCTCTCCCGAGACATGTTTTTCGCAACCAAAAATAAGTATTTTTTTTAAAGTCTGTATTTAAAAATAGGAGAGTTTCATAAGAAAATATCTGTGTTTAGGTACCTTTTTGAAGATCATCCTAACTGGTACCCCTGAGGTTTTGTATTCTCTCATGGCTCCAGGTTAGAACAGAGCAGCAGCTGAGGTTTTTGGATGGACGTGGCCTCCTCTGGTCCACTTGCCTCGTTTTATACCATCACCCTGTAGTGTCAGCAGCTGCTGAGGAGCGCCTGCCAGCTCGTCACGGGCCCGTTGATTGACGCACGCCTGCATGCCTGCAATAGTTTTAGATCCGAGTGAGACATGGTGGGGACCAAGACCGATGATCCCTTCTCTCATGGATCTCCTGGGGAAGTCAGATGTGAAACAATTAAATGCAGTTGTACTCGTAAGTGCTGCAAAGGCGGACTGTATTAATCAGGTCCATTTGGCTGTAGAAGTTTAACTCATCACCAATCTGCCAGGCTGTCGCAGAAGGCAGCACATTGCTCATCCTTCCCAAAAGGCAGTGGCAAGCAACAGCGAGGAAGGCTTTGCTCAAGTCCAGAGCACATACCACATCCCACTTCCCCTGCCTACCAGATTAGCGACTGTCCAAAACCAAAACCAAACACACACAAAAGGAAACTGGCTCAGTGGGCTATGCCTCACTCCCTGTGTGGCTGGCTCTTTTGTCTGCTGTCCACTGTTTCCTGATCTTTTTGATGACATTTCATACCTCTTAGTGTTTTTCTCCAGGATTCTGGGATCCTAGGCAGGGGAATTTTTAAATCTCATTTGTGAGATCTCTTGGAACCTTGGTATGAGATTCATTTGAGCAGAAAGAACTGAGCTGACTTAAGGACATCCTGGTGTTTCACAAATGTAATTGCCCCATCCTCTGCTCTCAAAACACTACCAGTGAAAGCAAAGTGGTTGGGGAAAGTGGTCAAACTGGAAATTTCCGTTTTTTTTTTTCTTAAGACTTAAAGTGACAAGGAACAGTCATAGAAAAACATCCTTCTTTGAAAATTCCTGTGTTAGGTTCTTTTGCTTGCAATTAATATAAGTGGACTCTGATTAACTTAAGCAAAATGAGTCAAATAGAAGAATATGGCAGAAATCAGAGGTGTGAAGGAAAAGACCAAGAATTAGATTTTTAGAAAGTTCTGGAACCAAAAAATCCTCTGGGAATCTAGGAAGCAGGAAGTAATGACCTACCCCTCAAGACAACACAGACAGGGTGAATAACTGGGTTGAAGGTGCAAACTTCAAGCAGAGAAATTCTGATTGGCTTACTTTGTGTCCATCCTTGAACTATTGACCCCACCAAGATCCCACGTATTGCTCCCCAGGAAAACAAGAAGGAAAACCAATTTAGCCTTGCTAAATTGCTCAGACTGACCTCCAACTTTTGATCCTCCATCTTTAGCCTCCCTAATCTCTGGAATTTCAGGCATGTGCCACCATACCCAGGTGTTCATTTGTTGTGAGACAAGGTCTTGCTAAGTTGCTTAGGGCCTCACTAAGTTGCGGAGGCTGGCCTTCAACTTGCAATTCTCCTACCTCAGCCTCCTGAGTAGCTGGGGTTACAGACATGCACCACATGCCTGGCTCAAAACTTTCTGTAAGTTTGTCTGGGCCACTCAATTGTCCTGCTCAGTTCAAGTTAAGAAGGTCAGTTATTCGAACAAAACACCATTATGTATAACTACAATGCACCAATACGATATGCGAAAGGAAAATAAATAAATAAATAAATAAATAGTGAACGTGAGTTGTTCTGTGTGGGACCCTTGTTTTCTTTGATTTCATCTGAATCTTCAAGCTAAGAATCTGCATAAATGGAAATGAAAAATGCCTCCGCAGCAGTTATGCTGAGTCAAAGCACCGTCTAAGTGCCTTCGTGATGTTAGCGCGTTGAAGACAGACAGTCCTACGAGGGACCGTCAGTTTTCGTTATTTGCAGGAGTTGTGTTCTATAAAGTCACCGCAAACGCTGAATCAGTGAATACCGAACCACCGCTCCTGGGGGGAGAAGCGAAGTTAGGTTCCTGCGAGTCTCTGGTCATCACATTTTCATCAACTGGTAGATCCATAACATGGTTTTATTTTTTAAATGTGTGTTTCTGGGTAGAGACACTTTAATGTAGATTATGGATTCATCAGCATCAAACTCACAGCCAACAGCACTACAGCTGGGGCCTGAAGGAAGCTTATGTAACTCACGTGTGACCCGTTATCTGCCTGCCCTCCAACCCTGTCCTTGAGGGTCATGTGACTGAAAAATCACCAACAAACCCCATAAAGGTTGGTTGGTGCTCATTTACTGCCAAAAAGAACCTTTTTGCTCGGAGCCTGAGAATCGGGACCAGCAGGCGGAACATCACTGTTCAACCTCGGCCGGAGGCACGGGGGTCAGGGGACTCCAGTTTTGCTGCTCCGCGTGTCTGCGGATGACCCTGAAGCACCGCGCGTGTTGATTGGGGTTGTGAATAAGCTTGAGCAAGGAGGCGCACGTGTAAATATGGAGCCTGTGAGCACTGAGGCCGGGCTGTAAGTGCTGATGCTGTCCCTGTTGTAGAGGGCGCAGGGGACAGAGGACTAGAGAGAGGTTTGCTGGCCTTCTGCAGGACATGCCGCCCGGGAGTGCACGGCTCAACCTGACTTGTCTACCTGGCTGCAGAGTCTGTGCTCAGAAGAGGTAGGGTGGTGCAGTGGTTGGGTGCAGCCTGGCCCCTGCTGAGCGTTGGTTTCCATGTTTTGTGGGCACTTGGGAAGTTGAGAATACGGAGGGCCAGGGACTGAAGTTGTACTGGTGTGGGGTGGGAAGGTGGTTTTCCAGAATCAGTTTGGGCCATTTTTCTAGCTTGTGATGAGGGGCAACAGTATATTCGACCCCCAGGCTTCCTGTGCAACTTTCATTGAGATAAATCTCCTGCAAACAGATGTCACAGTAGTCTGGAAAAAACTCTGGTGGTCTTTCCCTTGGAAATCCCAACTTCCTCAGTTTGAGTCCTGGCTCTGTCCGTTATTAACAGTGTGACCTGGGGCAAATTACTTAACCTCTCTGCACCTCAGTTTTCTTATCTGTCAAATGGAGATGATAAAAATGCTTATCTCAGTCAGATCCTGTGGCACGCATCTGTAATTCCTGGGAGGCTGAGGTAGGAGGATTCCAAGTTCAAAGCCAGCCTGAGCAACTTATCGAAACCCTGTCTCAAAAGAAAAACTTAAAAGGCCTGGGGACGTGGCTCAGTGGTAGAGTGCCTCTGAGTTTAGTCTCCAGTATGGCTCAAATAAAATAAAATAAATAGAAATAAAAATGCATATTTTATCGAGTCATTGTGAAGATGAAGTCATGGTGGGGATGTATACAGTAGTCTCCCATTATCCCTGGTTTCACTTTCTGCGGTTTTAGTTATCCACAGTCAACTCTGGTCTGAAAATATTAAATGGAAAATTCTAGAAATAAATAATTCATGAGTTTTAAATTGTGTGCTCTTCTGAATAGCACGCTGGCAGTCGCAGGCTCTCCTGCTCCCTCCTGCTGAGGGCATGAGTCATCCGTTTCTCTCGCAGATCCAGCCTGTATATGCTACCTGCCTGTTAGTCACTTAGCCACCTCAGTTATAAGATGGGCTGTCTCTGTGTCTCAGTGCGGGTAGGGAGGGCTGGCTCCCGTCTGCAGTTCCAGGCCTCTGCTGGGGGTCTTGGCACGGGTCCCTGTGGATAGACAGGGATTCCTCTATGGTGTTTACAACAGGGCTGGCACCCGGGACCTTCTGGGAGTCTTCCCTTGTATTGTCATTTGTCCCTAGTCGTGATGGGACTCTCTGGGAGTCTCACGGTACCGGGTTGCGGGCCTCCCCAGTCAGTTCCGGCACCACCGTAGAAGCTGGGTCAGCTCGCAGGCTTCTGGGTCTCCTCCACTCTGCAGGGGGAGCTGCCTGGCTCACCTCTTGTGCTCATGCACATGACAGCTAAATGCAGGAACTCGTTCCTCCTGGTATTAGCTTAATTATAGGGGCTCCCGAGGGGGCGTGCGGAGCGAGCTTTAGAACTCCCCCTTCTTGCCGGGAGGCTGCTCTGGTACCTGAGGGAGGCGTGGACATCGCTCCCTGCCCCCGCCTCCTCCCCTTACCTGCCTTCTGTCTCTGTCTTTCTGCACGCTTCATCTTTACTCTCCGGATGGGTCCTATTACTTTTTTCATGTGTTTTCTCTGCCCTGATTTTCGTTCCAAAAGGTCCGTTTGGGTCTCTGTGGGTGTCTGGCAGCCTCCGCAGGTCTCTCCGAGTTACATAACTGAAGTTTTGTGTTTTCTGTTCCTTACTGGGGATTCTTTCTCTGTGATAATTTTTACTTGTAGTCAAAGAAGTAGGGTACTAGAATTTTCTTTGGGATCCCCTAGGGCTTCCTTATAAATGTGTTTCTCCTGCTGAATTTTCTTCTTTAAAATATTTTTCCCCCCTCATTGCAATGGCAATAACATATTTGTTGTAGAACATTTTGAAATGCAGGGAAAGCAAATAACTCTTTGTGCAGAATTGTGGACAACGTGGTGTATATCCTTGTCTCTGTCTCTCACACACTTGCAGGTGGGGTCGCCATGACACTTGATATTACCTGTGTCTCAAATCACATTTACTCGTGGCTTTTGCTGTTTGCCTCTGTTGTCTCCACTGCACGGTTTGGCTAGTCTACACCTGAGAGGTTCTCTGTGGCGTTTTCCATTTCTCACTATTTTAAGCAACATTCTGGCTGCACTGCTTTGGATCTTGGATGTCTTCAAAGAGCCCATGTGTTAAAGGCTTAGTCCTGAGTGTGGAATTACTGGGACATTGTAGAACTGGGACATTTAAGAGGCAGGGCCTAGCGGGAGGTCTTTAGATCATTGGGGAATGTGCCCTTGAAGGTGATTGTGAGATTCTGGACCCCTCCGCTCTGTTTTTGCTCCCTGGCCATGAGGTAAGTGATTTTACTCTGCCATGCACTTCCACTGTGATGCCTTTCCTTGTGGTAGGCCCAAAGCCACAGGGCCAGTGGGTCATGGACTAGAATCTCCAGAACTGTGAGCCTAAACAAACCTTTTATCCTTATCGGTTAATGATCTCAGGTGTTTTGCTATAGTGACACAAAGCTGACTAATGTACTCATAAATATCCATGCCTACATCCCTAATTATGTCTTCACAGCAGATTTCTAGAAGTTTTTAGCAGTGATGTGAAGGGGAATATAATCCTCTCCTCCTGACTGCTCTGTGATACTCAAGGGGTCCCAGGCCCGTGGGTCTCTGTGTCCAAAGGTTGAAGAGTAGACATTGCAGTTGATTGGGCTCTATATCAACTCCTTTTCTCCCTTTTTCCAATTCCAATTGTTTCTGCTTCCTTCCTTTTAGCTGACTTAGCAACAGTATCCCCCTCTATTTGGGGGGAAGGTGGAGATTTTATTTAAAAAAATTTAAAAATTTAAATTATGATAAAAAACACATGACATGAGATTTGCTAGCCTGACCATTTATCAGTGTCATTTAAAGCATATTCACATTGTGTGGGACAGATTTCATGAACATTTTCATTTTACAAAGCTGATGAAAACACCCACTGGCCGTAGTTCCCCATTCCCCCTCCCCCAGCCTTTGGTAACCACTGTTCCACTTTCTGTTTCTGAGTTTAGCTACTTTAGGTATCTTATATAAGTGAAATCATGACATTTGTCTTTTGTGACTGGCTTATTTCATTTAGCATAATGTCCTCGGGGTTCCTCTATGTTATAACATGTATCAGAATCTCCTTGTTTAAGGCTGACTAATATTCCGTTGTATGTCCATGCATTGCCTATCTGATCATCTGTTGACGGACACTTGAGTTATTTTCTCTTTTGGCTATTGTGAATTATGCTGCTGTGAACATGGATGTGCAAGTCACTCTTCCCTATTTTCACTTCTTTTGGGTATGTATCTAGGAGTAGGATTGGAAAGATTTTTCTGTGGACCTGGCCTCTAATTCCTCCGTAGTTGCAGCTGACACATCCATTGGTTAGATGGGCATTTGTTGGGTACCAGTCATGTCCCCGTCACCGGGCTCTGCTGTGGGGGATAGAATGGCTCGATAACTCCCTGCCCTCATGGAATCGACGTTCCTACAGAAAGACAGACAACACACCAGTAAGCAAATGGAAAGAACAGGATGAGCTCAATTTGTGGTAAGTGTCATGAAAAAATTGAATCAGGACTCAGTAAAGGGGTGACGTGGAAAATCTACAAAGTTCCTGGGGAGGAAACAGCTTGACACGATCAGGGTATGGGGTGGTCGGAGGAGGTGGGTGGGGGCCAGGGTGAACTTTTGTGCTAAGTGCGGTGAGAGAGTCCCTGGGAGAAGCTTAGGGAAGAAGGAAAGGACAAGATCTGTCTTAGAAGCATCTTCCATTGGCTGGTGAGTGGGGTAGGGGGATGAGTCAGGAGAAGATTGCAGACCTCCCAACAAGAGATGATGGCGTGTCTACAGTGGCGGCGGTGCAGATGGAGAGATGTGGGAAGATTTGGGAGTTGAAGGGACTTGCTGGTGATGGGAGTAAATTGAGGGAGTGAAATTAACACACACCTGAATGCCTCGGTTGCTTCACATACCACATCTTTGAACTGCGTGTCAACCCTGCAGATTGGTTGTCTAATAGAATCATAGTGTGAGCTGTAACTGTGAGCCACATGTGTGCAGTTAAACATTTTCTAAGTAATCACATTTAAAAAGCCAAAAGAAACAAGTGAAATTAATTTTGATGTTTTCTTTAACTCAGTGTATTCCACATGTTATCCAATCAACATGTAATTGGCATAAAATCGTTATTGAATTATCTTACTTTTTTCCTATATGGAGTCTTCAAAAGTTGGTGGGTATTTTATACTGATAGTATAAAATTAAGATACTGATAGTATCTTAATTCAGACTAACCACATTTCAAATATTCAACAGCCACATGGAGCTATTGGCTACCATATTGGTAGCACCGTTATAGAGGAGGAAACAGGCTCAGAGAGTGTAAGTTACTTCTACAAGGTTATAGGTTTGGTATTTGAACCTTAACTCTGGCACTCATGCTGTGCTTGGGGTTCCACGTCCACCCATGATGGCCAAGGCCAACTCTATGTCAGTAAGTCTCCTTGGAATTTCCATAGATTTCCCCCATATCATATACATGTGGACGCAGGAACTAGCATTTTTCATATATTTGCATTTTTTTATCCAAAGCAGAACAACCCCAAGTTCCTCTCCTTTTCACTTTTCTGCTCCTCTTTGTGAATGCTGGTGACCTAGAAAAATATACAAATTCTCTTTGCTTTCCCTGTGGGCTCCCTGCTTGAGCATCACGTACAAGCACCCTAGAAATGTGGCATCTCCTTTTCTTTTGAGGCATTCTGATAACCCTTGTGCCTCACATCCTGTCCTCCCTCTCCATGTCCCTGTGGGGTTTAGAATGACTTAGACAACTCCCTGGCCTCACGGAGCCGGTATTCCTTCAAGAAGACAGACAACACACCAGTAAGCAAATGGAAAGAACAGGGTGCGTTCAATTTGTGATAAGTGGCATGAAGAAATTGAACCAGGCCTCAGTAAAGGGGTGACGTGGAGAATGGGTATTTGGCTAGGGAAGGCTGTAGCACCCCTCTGGTGCAGACCCCTCTTTCCTACACTCCTAACTGCAGACTGGCTCAGTTACTACCTGACAACTTGAACTGGAGGAAAGGAAGTTCTGTTTTCAGCCTGGGGTGCCTGGAGCTGCGGACATCTTTCTACCCTGTTCCTTCTCTGAAGTGGACTCTGGAAGTAATCTCCAAATCCCAAGGCACTGCACGGGCTTTCTCTGCAGCTACCAGGTAGTAGTGTCCAAAGATTCTCTAGCTGGGGGTGCCAGACCCTGAGGCTAACATTTGTGTGATTCTGGCTTTTCTCTATCAGAGTCCCACTTACCTCCTTTGGTGTATACTTTTTTTTTTCCCCATGAGCATAGTTAGCTTTGAGAATCTTATTTGCTTTCCTCTCATTTATTTCATCCTTCCTTCAGAGTGTTGCCTCCCCCAACCCTTTTTCATTTTCCCAATCTGGTCTTGGAAAAACCTAGCTAGCAAAATAATTCAGGCAAGTTCTTTCTCCTCAGTGGGCTGCTGTGTCCTTGCCAATAAGTCAGTGCTCTTTCTAGATTCAGTCTGTCTCCTAGAACAGATACTCGGTACAAGTGCTTTTGAGGTTGTTGGACTGAGCATTGAAAAGCATGGCTTGGCTTGGCTAGAGGAAGTGTCGTGGAAACTCTCTGAGTGGGCCTGGTGTCCTCATGCGATGGAAGACAAGCCCTCTCCAGGGAGATGGTGGGCTCTCATTTGTTGCAGGAGGGGCCACTGGAGAAGACTGTTCTGGAGATGAATGCTCAGGGTTATCTTTCTTCCTGCTTTTCTGTGTGTGTGTGTGTGTGTGTGTGTGTGTGTGTGTGTGTGTGTGTTTTATTCAGGGAGCTGACTATCATTAGCAAGTCAAATGATGCTTGGTAACCATTTCCCATTTTAGTATGTGCTGGTGTTAGGGAAGGGGAAATCCTCAAAACCCACTGCTTCTGACTCAGTACTGTTGGTTTTTCCTAGTCATGTCTGCTTTTCCTTAACCATGACCTGTCTGGGCCATCCCTGAATTGACCTGGCTTTGACTATTCATCTGTAAGGATTCACTTCTTCCATACCTTCCAGAAAGGGACTTCTGTGTGGGGACTGGGGAGTAGGCTTCAGGTTATTAGATTGTCTTACTGGCAAGTATGCAGCACACATGATATAGGTCTATGGCCTTGTGCCTAGAAACCATGACTGCTTTTCCATTGACAATGTAAGTGGTGACATAGCTAGATGACCAAGACTAACGGGATAAATATGAGAACTGCAAGTGTTTGGCCATCAGTCTATCCATCTATCCATCCATCCATCCATTCACCTATCCATCTATCAATTCCCCATCCATCCATCCATCCATCCATCAATCCACCTATCCATCCATTCATCCATCCACCATCCATCCATCCATTCATCCATCCATCCATCCATCCATCCATCCATCCATCCACCTATCCATCCATCCATCCATTCATCCATCCATCCAACCATCCATTCACCTATCCATTCATCCATCTACCTATCCATCCATCCATCCATCCACCTATCCATCCATCCACCATCCATCCATCCATCCATCCATCCATCCATCTATCCATCCATCCTATCCATCCATCCATCCATCCATCCATTCACCTATCCATTCATCCATCTACCTATCCACCCATCCATCCATCCATCCATCCATCCATCTATATTCGACATAGTGTAATAGTTAAGATTTTGGAGTTTTCTTGTCTAGGTTTGAATCCCAGCTCCCTACTCACCAGATATGCAATCTTGTGTTTTTAATCTGCTCCTTCCCTCACTATAGAATCAGATTGATATTGAAAAGAATAAGAAAACCTACTTCATAGTATTACATGGGTTCTGTGTTCTCTATTTTCCCCCTGGTTGAACATGTGTTCATAAATATTATTTTTGGAAACAAAAAAATGCACAAACAAGCATCAGGGGCTCTCTTTCGGCATTTTCCAAAGTACTTTGTCCAGTTCCCGTGGTGGGTGTATCTGAAAGAGGTATAAGGCTTTGTCAAGGATGATGATGGTGATAGTGATGATGACAACGGTGGTGGCGGTGGTGGTGATGATGATGGTGATGATGATTACCATTTTTAGCAATCCTAGTTCGACAAAGAACCAGGATGGATGAGTGAGTTTTTAATTAGAAGAATTGCTCAGTTATGGTGATTTCAGCTTTAGCTCCAACTCCCAGTTTTCCAGGGGTGTGTTGCCCTGAAGCCTGGGCTGGGTGGCTGAGCATCTTCATGAAGCCATTTGTGAGAGGGGACGCCACAGGTCTGCCCTTCACGCTGACCTGGGAGAGGAGCTTTTACCAATGACAGCAGAAGAAGTTTGTAGACTCTGACCAGAAGGGGATTTGTCAGTGTTTAATTTGGCTGGTGTCCCACAACCTACCTTCTTGTGCAGTTAGAATCCTTCCCAGTGTAATGTGCGAGAACCCCGTAGGGCCCCTGCCCACGCCCTCACAGAGCTGTATCACCAACATCTTTGAAGTGTCTGCAAATTGGGAAATGGCTGGATCCCACATCTCCCTGTGACATTTACTGAAACAAATGCCTGTTAATAAGTGACACGAGTCCCTTGGTCTCAGTGATAAAGATGTACCTGTTACTGGGAGCCCTTGAGAGGGGATCTTTGGTGAAGACCTTAACACTCATTTTAATTGGTGGTAGACAGATGTGTTGGGAAAGCTCACAATTTTTTTTCTGTATTCTTTTCAATAAGAATGATGTGAAATAACACCCCCTTTGTCCTTCTGTACCTCGAGTCCTTTAAAGACTGACAACATGGTGGGTTTAAACAGCTCGGTTGCTTCAGGATGCAGAGTCAGCTGCTTTGGTGGATTAAATCATTTTAAGGTCATGAGCTTTAATTCTTACTTCAGTGATTCTCCAACCTTGTTTTGTAAAGCCCCAGAGCCTTTATCTCGAGGGATGAACATGTTAATTCCAAGACAATATTATTTCTGCCTCATATTAATAAAACATTAAAACATATATTATCTTTGTAACATGACGTAGGAATTCAAAGCACTTGCACTCCTGTTTATCTGGTCTTTGTGCAAAATTGTATTGTTAGTGAGGATGCAGATAGTCTTGTTTATTATTTTATTCAAGGTACGCATTTGCCTACTGATCTGCAGCACTGAACAGAAGAGAAAAATATGGTTTCTCTTGGGAGCTTAACAGGATCCGAGGGGACGTCCTGAACCCATTTGCTGAGGAAAAAGGGACAGTTCAGAGAGATGAAGCAAATTCTGAAGTTTTATATCAAGTTAGCATCAGAACTAGATTTTTTACCCAACTCTTCTGATCTCAGCTTCTTGCTGATCTCAGGTCTTTTGTCTCTGATACCATGTGAGAGGGACCGGCTCAGTAACATGGGGGATGAATCCACCAGCATCCTTTTAGCAAGATTGGAAATCTGCATTCCTTGATCACTCCGTCTAAAGGGTAACGTGGAGTGGCCCTGGTACTGACCCTTAAACTCCAGGGATGGTCTGATGGGGTGTAATCCAGACCTGGGATGCACTTCATCTTCAGACACATCTTCTCTCATCCCCTACCTAAATCCTTCCTTCTCTCCTCAGGAGACTCTGAGAATATTCAGATGATGGGTAAATAAAGAAAAAAGTAAGAAGGAAACATGGGGAGGAGAGGTTGGAGGAGCAGAGCGAGACTGGAGGAGTGGGAGGGAGAAGCCAGGAAGACTTGCCGAACCCGGAGCTCACAGATCGGCCAGTGAAGGAACGTGCTGGTTGGTTCCAGCTCTTTCTCCTTTCACTCTTCCCAGCGTCGCAGACGAGCACCATGGTTAGGCTGGTGATTGTGCCAGGCGGATTTCGTGCCTGTCTGTCTGCATGCCTTCTCTGGTTTCTTAACAGTGGCCTTAGTGGACTCGGTGTTCCAGGGTCAGCTTCCTGAATAATTTGATGACAGTTTATAAGCCCCAACTTTTAAATAGTCAGGACATAGGAAAACCGTAGGAAAACACAAAGGAAAAGTCATCGTCTGGCATTTTTAACATTTTGCATATCGTTCTAATATTTTCCTGTGCCTATAGAGCTGTGCGTAGTCTCTCCTTTTTCTTTCTTTCTTTCTTTTTTCTTCTTTTGTGGTGCTAGGAGTTGAACCCAGGGCCTCCTGCATGCTAGGCAACCATCTGCCTCTGAGCTGCACCCTCTGCCTTTCTCTTTCTCTCTTTTAGTTCCAGAACAGTCTTCATGCTATAATTGTTTTATGACCTTATTTTTGTGAAAAAAATGATACCTTGTAAACATTTTTCCAGATCGAATCTTTTTCTGCCAAAAGATTTTTGATAACTGCATAGATTTTCATTGAACAGAGGTACCACAATTTACCTAAAGAGTTCCTATTAGTTAACCATCTTCATAAATAACATATTTATTCTTACCTTTATGGATGGTCGTTTCTGAATATCTCCTAAGGATACGTTCATGTATCAGTTAGCTTTGGCTGTGTAACAAGGCACCCCCCCACCTAAGTGTTGTCAAACAACCACTATTTATTTTGCTCTGCAGGTCTGCGTTTTGGGCCAGGTGGTTAGTTCCTGGCACCTGGACTGGAGGCAGTAGATCTGGGATAGGTCTGCTTGTGCATTTGTAGCCAGCTAGTGAGGTGCTGGGGACGACGGTGGTATTTCACCTCTAGCAGGCCAGGGGTGTTTCCATAGCAAGCGCAGAGTAGCAAGAGGAGCAGCAAAGCAAGCCTCGAGGCGCAAGCTTTCTTCAAGTTTTTGCTTGAATTAAGTTTGCTCGCATTAAGTCTGTGCCCTAGGTCAGAGCATACGACAGGGACAAGCATGGAGCCAGCTTGATAAAGCATGACCATAGGGCACGGCAACTGGAGGCTGGAAACTACTTGGACCATTATTGCAGTCAGCCTATTAATGCCGTTCCTCAGAAGTGGAATTTCTGGGTCAAGGAGTGTGGTCATCGTTAAGGTCTTTGTTGTTAGATTCTTCTTCAGAGAAGTTGCAAGGAATCTACATTTTGCATGCTAGAGTACCTGCCTCGCTGGACATAATCATTGCTTTAATTTCTCCCCAGGAAAGAAAACTGTATGTGTGTACCAGCTAATGTTATGCAGAACAGAAGAATCACCTGACTGAGCTCAGCCAGCCCACCAAGCTGGGAAAAAGAAATAGTTATTATTTTTAAAAAAGCAAAAGAAAAAACATTATAAAAATGGAAACAATATCATCAATATCATTAATATCTTCTGATTCATTCTGCCATTATTATTATTATTATTATTATTATGGGTGCTGGGATTGAACCCACGGCCTTGCGCATGCTAAGCCCATACTCTACCACTCAGCTGCACCCCCAACCTCTCTCTCATTATTTGTTCACATCGTTGGGCTAAATTTATTTATATTATATTTAGGATCCTTGAGTCTGTATTCATTAGTGAAATTTATCTGTAGTTTACTTTTTTTGGTCTGCTATCTCTGACAAGTTTTTTCTATTTTTATCAAAACATCTGGGAGATCTTCCATCTTTTCTTGTATTTAATGCTTACGAAGGGTTTCAATGGCAAAGGATTTGCAGTGTTTTGAAAAGTTTGAGTGAATCTTCCACACCCCACATAAAACAATGTTGGGGACCCCAGTGTCTTTTCTGCCTGGTGTCTTTTCTGGGTTTGGTTACCTGGCAAATTTCTCAATGTCTTCCGTGATCATTACTGAGACCTTTTCAAATGTGCTATGTTTCTCTAAGGATAATCGTTTAATTGAATTTCTAGTTTATTAGCATAGGACTGTGTATATTATTCTGTAGTGACTTGAAAATATCTTTGCCATCTGCAGATCTGCCTCCTCTCATTCTTAGTGAGAAGTTCCTATTTTTATTTTTCAAAAATTTTCTTGATGAGCTTTGCCAAAGCGTTACCATTTCATTTTCCCCTCAAATAACTACCCCTTACATGTAGCCTCCAATCCTGTTTTTCTCTATTCCTGATAAATTAACTTCAGCTTTATTTTTCATTTTTTACTCAGTTTTATTACCTCTTCCTAGTTTCTTGAACTAAATACTTTTGATGTTGTCTCTTGATTTGCCAAAGACTGGAGACTATGCTGGTCTCCTACTATGATAGTGATTTCTTTAAATATTTTTGTATTTTTAAAATTGAATTTTGCTTCTTATATTTTGAATGGGGTTTTTTTTTTTTTTTTTTTTTTGGACCCAGTTAAACCCAGAGGTGCTTAATCACTGAGCCACATCCCCAGCCCTTTTTATTTTTTATTTTAAGACAGGGTCTTGCTAAGTTGCTTAGGACATTGCTCAGTTGCTGAGGTTAGCCTCAAATTTGCCATCCTCCTGTCTCAGCCTCTGGAGTTGCTGGGATTACACATGTGTACCACCAGGTCCAATTTTGAATGTATTTTTGTTATAGGAGCCCAAGTTTCATCTCCCATTTGTGTTCTGAAGTCAGACAGGATCTCCAGTATAAATTCTCCTTTCTTGCTTACCACAGGATGAACCAGTTCTAGATTCTCCTGAAGGCTTGGCAATTGTAACCAGGCAAGTGTTACTTTTTTTGGATATTTAAATTAAACGATATGATCAATGTAAAGTGCTTAAGTAATGCCAGGCACGTGGAATGCACACCACCGTCGGTTTTCTAAAATTATGGATGTATCTTTTATGAAGAGAAAATGCTCATCTTTGTCCTGTGTCATAGTTTTGTGCTTCACATTTTATTTGTCTGATGTTAATATTTCCACTTACGACAGCATTTCTCAATTCTTCATTTTCATTTTGTGTCATTTGGCTCTTGGTGAGTTTCTTACGAACAACATACATTTAAATTCTGATTTTTTTCCCCCCAAATTATGAGTCTTTGTCTTTAATGGGATAATTCAATTCATTTCCATTTTTTCAAGACACAGCACTTAACAGGCTTTTACTTCTTGCCTTTCTCAATCCATTCTCTTGACTTTAAAGATCTGAGAGTCAGAATTTATGAAAAATTTAAATATTTTCAGTTTTGCCTGAATCCTTATTGACAGAAGCATTATTTTCGATGATTCAAGACTTTTTGAGGAGTGAGTCCTAAGATCTGCTTATTTCATTTATTATCCTTTTTATGGACCCATTTCCCTTTTATGGAATGAACTGATTGACAGATTAATTCAGTCAACGAGAACTTATTGGACACCTGCTACATGCCATCGCTATGTTTGGTGGTAGGCGGGAGGTAGGTGACATCACTCTGGCCTGTCACCATTGAACCTACTTTTAGGAGGTGAGAGAGAAGAAAAAGAAGCAAAAAGACTTGAAGTTAAAACAAATATAAAGGAAACAGATAAACGTCTCAAGCAAAGAATAATGACCATGTGTAGGAAGTTTAACGGGAAGGGAGCATCTTGTGAAGGTGATGATTATGGGGCTACGTGTAAGAAGAGGTGACTTTAGCTGCATGGAAAGAGGAAGAAGAGCATATCAGGCCAAAGGATCAGCATGTGCAAAGGCCCTGAGAAAGGAAGTAGTCACATTCTCAGGTTCTTTCTGTATAAATTCTTTTTTCTGTACTCAATAGTTAGCTTGGAATTAAAGGAATTAATACAAATAGGCGTGGTGAATCTCATGTCTGCTCAACCACGTGGAGGGCAAGAAAATGCCTTTGAAGGCCAGCGGGAGCTTTTCCTCCCTCCTACCCACCACCCACAGACCCACCCTGCCCACTTATCACCCCTCCATCCACCTCCTACCCACCATCCATCCACGCATCCGTCCATTCATCCAGTGAACATTTATTGAGTGCCTACTATGTGCCGGCCCCTGCGCCAGGCACTGACCTTGTAAATAACACAAGCCCCTCTCAGAGTGCGGAGCCCGGTTGTGTGAACAGGCTGGAGGGCCCATGAGGATAAGGCTTGGCACTGATGGAGTGGGACGTGCTGGGGAGTGGGAGGCACGTGCCATGTGCTCCGCAGGGGCCTGAGCACGGAGGGGGGTGGCGGGAAAGAGCCGGGAGCAGCTCCTGCCAGATGGCTTCATTCTTCCCCCAAGGAAGTGGGGACTTCGTGCTGCGATGTGATACACAAGAAGTGTTTCCTGTGGGTGTGCAAGGGCAGTTTGAATCTAAAGACTACAGCTTGTTGATGTGTGAAAAAAAAATTTTTTTCTTGCTTTTTCAGGCTTTGTGAAGGGATAATCAGACTAATTTTATGAGCCTGGAAAAAAGGTTCTTGGGGGTGAATTTAAACGCAAACGTCATAGTGGCTGGAACCCTAAATCAAATGCAGCTGTCACCTGTCACCTGTCTCCTAGGCAGACGCTGCTGGTTTATCTAGCTGTCACCTGACGCCTGGGGTCTTCCAGTTTTTGGAATGGATCAATTCCCTGCAGTTGACCAGATTCGGATTCTGCATCCTGTCTGATTTGACCCGAACCTCTAGGAACCTGACCGTCCTGAGCTGAGATGAGGACAGGATTAGGGTCCTTGATCTCTTAAGACCTCCTTTATCTTTAAAGTCCAGTTCTTCATTTGATCTTGTCCCCTCCCTCCCTCCCTCTGATCCACCCACCCACCCATGTATCCTTCCAATGTCTGTGTGCCAGGAACTGTGCTTGGTGCTCACCCAGTGACCAGCAAATTAGGCACAGTCCCTACCTCTTGGAGCTTCCTATCTAATAGGGAAGACAGACAAACAAATGCGTAATATAGTTACAGGTATGATAAGTGCTGTCCATGAGAAGAATAAGTTGGTACCAATGTGTATCAAGGTGATCTGTCTCAGTTTGAGGACCAAAGAAGTCTTCCTTGATGAAGTAAGCTTTAAGCAAGAGCCAGGTGAAGAGGGACAGAAAAGCATCCAGGCAGAGGACACAGCTAGGGCAGAGGTCTTGTGATAAAAAGGAGCAGGTGACGTGGGGAAGGTGAAACTTCATAATAAATTAATAGTGTCAGGAATACTAATTGGAATGACCTGTAGGCATGTGCAGTCCTTGACTGTGTGATCCTGACCGAACCATTTACCTCCTCCAGCCTCAGTCTGTGCATCTGTAAAGTGGGGTGCTAATGACTGTCCTGACTCAGTTGGGTTGGTTTAAGGATCTGACCAAGTAATGGCTGTGCGGTTTCTCAGCCCTATGCCCAGGGTCGTAGTAAGTGTCCAGAGGATAATAGCTCTGACTGTTACTTTCATGAATGGTGCTGGCTGAAAGGTCTTTGTGTGGCTGAGGGCTTGTCTTTGAGTCTGCGGATGATTTCTCTGTGGGGGTCACTTGGAGTTTCTGCAGACGTGGAAGTTGGCCACGGGGCACGGCCACGCCTGTGGAACGGCAGCTTCTCTAACGGCTTCCACAGGAGGAGCGTGGGCATGCCAGCACAGCCTGGCCTTCACGCAGTGGGGACGCTGGGGATTGGCCTTTGGCACTGGCAACACTGGTTGATATCAGAGAGGGCGTGGAACGTCGAGGATAATAATCACACAAAAGACGGTTCAGGGGACACGGGACATTCCACGCCTGCTCTTTGGCTGTTGGGAAGACAGTTCCCCTAAGACCCTCTGCTGAGAATCAGGGCCCTTTCCCTGTTTCGGATTTCAAATAGTAATTTTCTGGATTAAACAGTGACGGACATGTCTTCGCAGCACACAGAAAACCCGGTTTGCCATTAATCACTGGTAAGAACTCTTCGTGTGTTCTGAGTAGGGAGAGAGACGGCCGTTAAGAAGGCACAGGTTCCACCCTTCAGACTCGTCATCTAATGCCTTTGGTGGCCTTTGGCAGTATCTGAAGACTTTTGGTTTGTCACCACTTGGGCAGGTGGGGTTGCTCCTGGAATCTGGCGGGGGAGAACAGGGATGCTGCCACACACGTAGACGGACAAGACAGCTTCCCAACAGAGAAATGTCCCGTCCAATATGTCCACAGTGCCCGGCACCAGAAATCCTGATCCAAGTGCCTACAAAGTATCACTTTTGTAGAGTATTTTTTTGGGGGGGAGGAAGGTATCAATTTTTATGCAATCACCACTTTACAGGTTGTGTGTATGCGTGTGTGTGTGTGTGTGTGTGTGTATCTAAATGGATACCACCACCTTTATCTTCTTTTCCTGGATATTTCAATTACCCATTATCAACTCTAACAGTTTACTTTTGAATATATAATGCAAAGTTTGAAGTTGTATGGGGACAACGAGGTACGTGGTGAACAGCACATCTCCTCTGTCCACTCCTGTCCCCAGGCATCCAGTCCCCTCTCTGGGGCAACACCACCATTGCTAATTTCTCATGTGCTTGTACAGAGATATTTCACGTACAAATCTGATCCCTTCAGTGGAACCTTACGCCTTTTTTGGCCTGTTGTCTTACTTGACGATGTGTCTTAGAAATGTTTCCAAGTCAGCACATAGAGCCACCTGTTCATTTTAACAGCTCTCTGTCTTCCTTTTTGTAGATGTCTTTGGGATGGACATGAAGGTTATTTCCAGTCTTTTGCTGTTAAAAAGAATGATGCAGCTGGGTGTCGTGGGATTAGAGCTGGTGCCCGTCTCTAATCCCAGTGATTCGGGAGGCTGAGGCAGGAGGATGGAAAGCTCAAGGCCAGCCTCGGCAACTTAGCAACTTAGTGAGACCCTGTCTCTAAATTAAAAAATAAAAATAAAAAGGGCCGGGAAGGTGGCTCAGTGGTTAGGTGCCCCTGGCTCAATCCCAGGACCCAAACAACCAACAAAGATGCAGTGACTGAATGTCCTCATCTCTAACTGGGGACACACCTTTGCAAGCACACTCCATAATCCACAGTCCTGCAGGTGGAATGCCTGGCTTAAAAAGGCGTGTGCATTTTGCATTTCCCTAGGGGTTTCTGACCACATGTGCTGTGCCTGCTCCCTGTGCCCCTTTCTGTCCCTCATGACCCTCCTCTTCCCCTGGGGGGTCATCTCTCCTCCCTCCCCGTAGTTACTCTCTCTAATCTACATGGTTACCTTTTTCCCTAAGGAAAATAAAGTTCCCAAGGGTGGTTTGAAAAAAACGAATCTCACCTGTCATTCCGAGGCCCTGAGCACGTGAGGTTTGGGGTGTAATCTTTCCAAACTGCTCATGGTTCATACAAGGCAGTGAGGGCCTCTCTCTCTGCAGCCAATCCTTCGTGATGGATCACACACACCCTCTTTCCCGAGGGTCTTTCTTCTGAGGGTAAGTGGAAGGCTTGGGTTCTGGTGCTTAACAAAATTCATTAACTCAACGGGGGCACCTGCTGTTTGATGAGGAGTACGTCAGGTTTAGAGCCTGCTGGCTGCCATCTCACTGTGCGCCCTGGAAGTTGTGGGGTGTTTATATCTGCAGGAAGCGGCTCTGGGAGCGGAAGAGGAGTGAGAGAGGTGGATAGATGAGGGAATGAGAAGAGGAGGAAGCCGTGGGAGAGATGTCTTCTTTTGGAGACGGGCATGGCAGATTTCTCCTGCCCATGTCTTTGGAATGCCAAGCAGGAACTAAATGGGAAGTCGGGTGGCTTCTGCCAGTCCTGCTCAGTGACCTGCCTCATCAGGTTTCCGGAGTTGTGATCTGTCGTCTGAGCTTGTGACGGTCCCCTCGCTGAGGTCTCTTGCAGGGATTGGCTGGCAGCCGTATTTTCTCTGAGGTCCCAAAGATTTGAGTGGCCAAGAGGACGTGGAAGGCCCTTCCGCAGCATCAGAGGTCACAGCAGTAACTCTGGCCTGGCGATCACATTCCTGGATCTTGGAGGGGTTCCTGGTACACAGTAGACACTCAATAAACATTCACTGAAAAATGAGAAAACTTGTTGACAGATGTTGGTCTGGATTCTTCCTCTGGGGGAGAGACTTGTTTTTAGCCCAGATGATAAACAGCTTCGAGTGCAGAGGGAGGTTGCTTGGGAGAGACCAGGGTGTGTATGGGGTGGGGAGGGCTCTTACCTCTGGGGCCAATATTATACCTTTTCTAAAACTGGGATTTCTCTGCTGAAAAGGGAGAAGACCTGAAGAGACGGCATGTAAATATTTACCTTATCCTTAAAAAAAAAATCTTTTTTATTTCAGCATAATTTTAGACTTTCAGAAAAGTTGCAGAGTTTATTCAGAGGTTTCCTTTGTATATTCTTTACTCAATTTACCCTAATGCTGGCATCTTATGTAAACACGATGCAGCTGCCCCTGGCATTTTGTGGGATAATTAGAAATCCTCGGAGAATTCGTAGCGACTTCAGTTTGGGTCATTGACACCATCATCATCATCATCATCATCATCATCATCATCATCACAACAACAAAATATTAATAATCGCAGTGACAGGTGTCAACAGTTGTGACGGCACTTCTTCTGGGCCATGTAACTCTTCTGACCCTTTCAGCATCCTAGGAAGTACGAACATCACAAGAATCCCCATTTTACAGACGGGCAAGTTGAGGCAGAGGGTTCAGGTACTCAGCTGGTCCCCATTTAGTATTTGGAACCTGAGTTTCCCATTCCCCACCATTGTTTTCTGCACAACAATGATCAGAGCCTTCACGTCTTGATGACCCCGTGTTCAAGAGCTGGGTTCGAAGTTGGACATGCGTTAGTGGCTCTGATGTCCTGCTCAGGGCCAAGACACACGGCCTGAAGCTTTTGTGTGAGGGAGGAGGAAGAGCATTCAGCCTCTGTGTGTGTGTGAGAGCTAGAGATTCTACTGGTTTCTGTCCTAGTTATTTTTTCCCAAGTGTGTTGAGACAGACCTGCCCGGTGCATCCGGGCATTGCCTTCTCCTCCTCCGTTCTCTCCCAGCAGCAAGAAGATTCTCAAGGCGTGGTCAGAACACGAACTATCAGGACTGCTTTAATGTTGAGTCAAAAAAGATAATACTTCAATTAAGCAGCAAGCACATGTCTGGGGAATTTAAGAGGCTGAGTGTTTTCTGCCCCAGATCTTGCAGATAGCTGGGGAGACGGTATAAAAGCAAGTTCATCTGTGGGTGTGGGATCGGAGGAGGGGATGTCAGGGGCAACCAACAGTGGCAGGCTCCTTGGGGACGGGGAATGAACCCATTTGCTTCCCAGGGTCTTGCAGAGTGCACCCATCTCGCTCTCTGGAGTATTTTTCCCTTTTCAAAGAGTGAGCTCTTGCTCAGGCTGAACATCTCCTTCTCAGAGGGCCTTTGCTGACACCCTGTTGCTATTTACTGAACTGGAAGCTTCTTGGGGGTTGAGATCGCAGCTTTGTTCACTGCTGCATCCTCTGGTGTTGGGGGCAGTGCTAGGTACAAAATAAATAAATGCGTGGTGTTCTGTTTTCAAGTCCTGGCTTGTGTCTGTCAGAACTTAGCGCTCTGTCACTAGCTTGCCTGTTGACTTGCTGATGGTGTACGGTTCAAGGTCTGGGTCTGGGGTCAGAATACCTGAGTTCCAATCCCAGGTCTTCTCCTTCGCAGCTGCATGATTTGTGTTAGTTGCCGAGTCTCTCCGTGGCTCAGTTTCCACTTACGCACAAAAGGAATAAGAAGCGTATCTATTTCGCGGGGTTGTCGGAACAACTAAAGTTAGTCTTGGTTAAAAAGGCTTAGAGAAGTGTCTGGCGTATAACAAGTACTTCATAAATGTCAGTTATTGTTAGTGCTCAAAAATATCTGGGAGTTAAAGGCTGGGGAAATCTTTGCATCAAATGCACTGTTTCCTCTTTGAGTGATAAAAATCTCCTCGAAGAAAGAGGCAAGGACAGATGGGGATGATCTGAGAGGCCCAGGAGATCCTTAAAACCAGGCTGTTGAAGTAATCCAGCACTTTCTTTCTCTCTGTTCTCTTGGAGAAGGCCCCTTTCTAGCATGCCCTGTCTTTCTTGCTTCTCTCTGCTGCTTTTTATGCTGCTTCTTTTGCACTGGCCCTGTTTTTAATTTTTTAAACAGCACAGCTCTGAATCCTGCTTGTTAGCTTGCTGCTGGGATCCTCTGCTTCCATTTAGAGAAGCAGCTTCCCTTGGAATGCAGCTGCAGGGCTGCCAGGCCGACACTGAGGCCTGAGCCAGCGGAATGCACTTTGCAGCTGACTCGGAGTGAGACCTGGGGTCCGCGGAATTTCTTCTCTGGTCTTCCTCCTCTGTGTCAGTTAGAAACATGATCCAAACGACGCAGATGCCCGATCTTAATTCCAACAGCGAAATGCATTACGACGTGGTTGAAGTTCCCTTCCCCGGTGCCCTTGCTCTCCAGCAGGCTTACCAAATTCATCGAATGAATTTTGGACAAAGAAGGTATAATGGTTTTAGCCTGTCCCAAATATCACATGGCCACCAACTTCTACAAAACATTGCTGGTCATTTATATGAATTTCAGATTTAACCAGGTATCCTGTCATTTTATTTGCTCAACAAACAACCCCAGAGCCTCTCCTATGACCAGTTGGTCATATTTTCTTCCAGTAATTTCCCAAGCATGTGCGACGCAGGCGAATCTCGACAGGCTTGCTCTTGATGGAATCCTAGCACCACGAACGGTGCTGGACACGTTGCAGGTGCTTGATAAACAGTAGATGAAGGAATGATTCCATGGGCCCCGTTTTCCTTCATGCAGTTGGGAATGTGTTGTTACATTATCATTTCACATTTAGCGTTTCCTGTTCATAATATCTCATGAAGATGGATACCTAGAACTGCCTCTTGAATTTCTGAGGGTTCCATAGTATTTCCTTTTATAAATGCATGGTAACGTATTTAACCGGTCCCCTGATGGTGGGCCCTGGAAATAGTAAGAGTCTTTTGCTATTACAGACAATAAGGTCGTGGACGTGCCTATGTATACCACTGAGTTTGGGTGTGTGTGTGAGGACAGATGGAACACTGGCAGGCTTACACCAAGGCTCTGTTCTTCAAGATGTGAATGGAGGGTGCTAGATTGTTTTCCACAGAGAATCTATTCACACTTCCCTTGGATGTCTTGTTCCACATATTGTTCCAATATTATCAAACTTGCTCATTTTACCAACCCAATCACTGAGCACCTGATACCTCACGGTCATCTCAATTTGCATTTCTTTGCTTGCGAGAGACATTTTGTGTTTCTTTCTCTGCGAACTGCCTTTTCTGGTCTTTCCCCTATTTTCTTGCTTATTTATCGTAAGCTTTTAAAATGTATCCAATAACATGTCTTATAGGCGTATGATTTACATATAATATCATAATACATAATTGGTTTTTAACTTGGAAAAAAATTGATTGGTATGGGAACTTTTTACCTTGTAAAGCATGTAAAAATGTCTTAGTCAAATTTAGGTCTTTTCTTCCACATAGTCTGCATTTTGTGTCTTGCTTAGAAAGGCCTCCTTCCTCCTCAATGAGATTATGGAACAATTCTCCCATATTTTACTACTTTAACTTTTTTCTTTTTTTTTCATGTAAATCTTTAATCCATCTGGAATTTATTTTGACTTTAGGAGGGAGGTGGGATCGAGCTTTACTTTTTACCAGATGGCCAGTCAGTTGTCCCAATACCATTTATTGAATAATCCATCGCTTCCCACAGAATTGAAATGCCGCCTTTATCATATATTAAATTGTGGAGGAGGGATTTTGTGCTCATTTTCTGAGGGTTTCCAGAGTCAGCGAGGCAGCAGGGATTTGGGGCGGTGGGGGGGCGTCTCAGCTGACTAGAGGCAGAGACCCTGGCCTCAAGGGGGAACTCCTGTGTGTAGGACCAGGGGGGGTCCTGGGTGGGGCTGGGGCAAGGGCAGCGGGGAGCAAGTGTCTGGTGCAGGAGGGACTGACTCACAGCAGGACTTCACGACTCCACGCTGGTGGCATTTGGGGATGGGTGAGCCTGTTGGGGGCTGTCCTGTGCACTGCAGGATGCCCAGCAGAATCCTTGACCTCCACCTGGTCAATGCCAGTAGCAGTCCTCCCCTGAGCTGTGATAATCCAAACTGTCTCCAGACATGGCAGCTTGTCCCCTGGGGGACAGACTCCCCTATCTATGGTTGAGGACCACGGCTTTATCAGGCCTGGGCTGAGCAGGCCTTTGATGAGAGGAAGGGTGTGGGAGGCCCTTGCTCATATTGAGGTTCTGCAGTGAGCAATATCAAGGCCTCTAGATGGCTGGGAGCCAGAACGGAAGTTGCCTTTCTATCTCAGAGACCAGACCTCCAATGTGTCGTGTGGGCTAATCTGTGGAGGAAGGGTGGGAACTTCACAAGTGAACTCTGGGAGGGACAGAGGCTCCCACTTGAACCTGCAAGCAAATCTAAGACTCCCCAGCTCCCAGCCTGAGCCATGCCCCTGGTCAACGGCACCCCCAGGGAAAGGGGACTCACCGGGCCATGGCTGCAGGGGCTATGACTCCGAGAGCCAGAGGCGGCAGAAGTTTTATGAGTTAACAGGGTGTCCGTTTATTCCTTGAGGGGCAATAGGATCCACAGGCTTATCTTTGGAGCAGCAGGAAGTGTATGGGCTAGGAGACTGGAGGCGGTGGGTGGGGAGAGAAATTCCATATAGAATAATAAGTCGGCGTGGGAGTGAGATGGAGGAAAGAGGAGGAGGCCAATCCCGGGCCTCAGGAAGGAGGACGCGCGGAGGCCAGCCGTCGGAGGCTTGAGCAGTGTCTTTGGAGAGTAGCCAGGGGGAGCGAGGACCCGGATTCTGCACGGCAACCCTGCAGAGGAGGAAGGATGGTTGCCGGGTGGGGTGGAGGTGGGTAGGAGGAGCCTGAGAAGGAGACACCATCGGAAGGTGTCTCGATGGGCGCCAGGGAGGGAACAGCTTTTGCAGAGGCACCTGCGCAGCGAGCTGGACCGACGGGGAGTCCTCGCCAGGCGTGGTCCTGACCCGGGTGGCAGGCGTGACCGGGACAGGCACCTCGGAGGCCTTCCTAAGGGACTTGGGCTCTTTTTTTTAAAATGCCCCTCCCCTCGTCATGGGAAACCGTGCCATAGAGGTGAGCCCGAGAGAGACGGCGAGCACCGAGTCCTGCCACCCACGCAGTGACCTCCTGCAGAGACCACCTCGTCACCTCGGCCTCAGCGTCGTGGGGCTGAGGACCAGGCTGGCCTCGTCGTGTCGCGGGTGCCTGGCGCCCTGTGGCGCTCGGTACCTGCGGGCGGGCTGCGCGCGTTCCGAGCACCTGGCGCACCTGCTCTTTGCCGTTTGTGGTCCGTGGTCGGCTCCCCGGCGGTCACTCGCTTTCCGAGGCTTGGCTTTCTCATGGGTGCAGACCAGTGGACCGTGAGGGGACCACATTTCACTCAGCTGACCTCTTTCTGCTGTTTGTCACCTGTGGCCTAGTCTGTTCCGGCCACAGGCTGGGTGGCTTCAGCCAGAGAGAGGTACTTTCTCGCAGTTCCGGAGGTTGGCGTCGGTGACCAAGGCCCTTGGTTAGGGTCTTCTCCTTCACAGAAGGCCACCTTCTCACTGAGTCCTCAGATGACCACACTCTTGCATCTCATCAGGACACTAATCCCAGGCCTGGGGATCTGCCCT
The DNA here is from genome assembly GCF_902686445.1 of Sciurus carolinensis. Classification (NCBI taxonomy): domain Eukaryota; kingdom Metazoa; phylum Chordata; class Mammalia; order Rodentia; family Sciuridae; genus Sciurus; species Sciurus carolinensis. The sequence continues at coordinate 24,243,554 of NC_062230.1, read as the reverse complement.
CCTGACCAGCCACCTCCCAAAGCCCCCACCTCCCATCACCAACCAGCTGGGACTGGGCTTCAGCTTGTCAGAGGGACACATTCAGTCCAGAGAACACAAGTGAAATCTTTTGCATCTCACTGTCCTCCTCCAGCTCACCCTGAAAACGCCATCAGGGTCACCTCCCTCCATTGCTGCCCCCTTCCACTCCGAGTTCTCTCCTGGCTCCTCACCCTCTCTGTGGGCTTGAGCCTGGACACACATTATAAGGAATAGATGATGTGACCTGAGCAGAGTCGGGCACAGCCGTCGGCATGTAGAAGACCACACGTGACGTTGGTTTCAACCTTCAGAGTTTCCTGGAGTGCCAGGTGGGTCCTGCTGGGATTTGGGGGCGGGGACAGGCTCCAAAGACCTGGCATAGTTATGGTTGGATGCCAGTGTGGGAAACACATTTCCACGTCCTTTCTCTTCAGATCCTTCTGGGGACCAAAGAGAAAGACTCGGGTTGGGGCCAGTATTCCTTTAACAAGTCCTCCGAGCCCATCCTCACACAGAGCAGGTCTCAGGCTCAGAGCCTTGGGCAGACAGGGCCGTCAAGCCAGAACAAAGCAGCGCCATTTTGTTTTTGCTGTGTTTATTTTTCTGGTGAACTTCCAGTTTTGTTCGGAGATACTGATTTTTCATTCCATTTTTTAAAAGGAATTTTTCATTGAGCTAAAGTTCACATAGAGTTCACCATCTTAACCATTCAAAAATGTGCAGTTCAGTGCTTTTTAATAACTTTGCCATATTATGCACCTTCACCACCCATTCGAGAATGTTCTCATTATACCCCCAAGAAACTTGGAACCTATTAGTAGTCACTCCTCATTTCTTGCTTCTCCCCAGCACTTGGTAACCACTAATTTATTTTCTGTCTCTATAGGTGTGTATATTCTGGACATTTCATATAAATGGAATCATACACGGTCCTTTGTGACTGGTTTCTTGATATGTTTTCCTGACTCAAGCACATTGTAGCACACATCAATACATCATTCCTTTATGTGACTGAATAATATTCCTCTGTAGGATATCCCACATTTTGCATATCCATTCATTGGCTGGTGGAAGTTTGGGTTACTTCCACTCTTGGCTGTTAGGAATAGCTATGAATAAACATGTATAATTTTTGTATGTATGAACATATGTTTTCATTTCTTTCTCTCTCTTTTAGTACCAGGGATTGAGCCCAGGGATACTTAACCACTGAGCCACATCCCCAGCCCTTTTTGTTTTTCTTTTGAGACAGGATCTTGCTAAGTTGCTGAGGCTGGTCTCGAACTCATGATCCTCCTGCCTCAGCCTCCTGAGCTTCTGGGACTGCAGGCATGTGCCACTGTGCCTGGCTGTTTTCAACTCTATTGAGAATCTTCCTAAGAGTGGAATTTCCAGGTCATAGGATAGCTCTGTCTTTAGCTTTTCCAGACCATTTCCTTTATTAAGATGTCATAAATTAAAAAGGAAGTCAATTTAAATAAAACTGTTAATAATACTGCAGATGGTGTGTGGATGTGGCAGGTAGCATGAAGGTGGTGTGCCGTCATGGAAGGAGGGGACGCCTACCTGGACAGGCCCCCTCGCTCCTGCTGACCGGTTCCCACCCATCTTTCCAGCCTTCTGTGCTGCCATTCCCTGGAGCCTCCATGAAGTTCAGACCGGCCTCTTCTTCATCTTCCAGGAGCTGTTTTCAGAGGTGCTGTCCTTTGCGCTATCCTTGGGGATGCTCCGCCCCTGCTATCTCCTGGGGAGCAGGGCTTCTAAGAGCCCTTTTATTTAGGACCCACAGTTGAAGCCCTAATTTACTGCTGGCTTCTCCGCGATTCTTCTGCTTCTACCGACGCTGCTCTGCGACAGGGAGTGCATTGCTGTGGCCCTGTGCCCATCTCAGCACGGCCTCCCCATGGAGGGGTGACAGACGCTTGCTGAATTGACTCTCCTTGACGCCCCGTCTCCTTTTCCGGACCTGCCCAGCGTCCTCACTCTTGGGCTGTTGGCTGTGCGTCTTGGCTTGGGGTTGACTCTTCACTTACTTCCGGTGTCTGGAAGAGGTCTTTGTGTCTTGGGGAGCGAGCCTGGGTGCTTGATGAACCTGTTTGGTTGCAAGCATCAGAAACGGAGCCAGCAAAGCTGGGACGGGAGCTAGAACAAGAGGGTGGGGCCACTGCTTGCTCCCCAGGGAAAAAGGTCAGCCTGGCAGAGGGAGGGAAGAAAACCGGAAGAGTGTCCGTGTGTCTCCCGGCTGCTTCTCTGTGCCCATACTCATTCTCTTGTCCCTGGGCATGCCTGCTTTCCTCAGTTCTCTGCATGGAAGGTCGACCTCCCAGAGTTGTCTGGTAGTGTTCATGGCCTTGACTCTCAGTCCCCACGTTGACATCCATGGAAGAATATGATTGGCAGTTTTTAGGATCAGTGCCAGTGAACTGGAGCAAGAGGCTGGATGGTCTAATACCATCAGGGTGGGTCAGCGAGGCGGTCCAGGTCGAGATGGTTGCGAGTGGAGCCCTTAATGGTGTCCAGAAGTATTTAGGGTAGATCTTGAACTGTGAACTTCAGCCTCCCCTTCCTCGGGAGACTGTAGAGGAGGAGGAGGGACAGGCTAGTCATTGGTGAGTGCAGGGAAAAGAGCAACGTGACAAAAACAAGGCAGCAGACCTGCTAACCTTGGAAGCTCTCAGGAGTGGTCTCTGTGGAGAAGCCAAGCACGTAGCAGCTGATCTGCTGCACCTGGGGGTCTGGGTCCTGACTCTTTCCCTTTGTCCTTCGTCTCAGGATGTCTGCTCAGGCAGTGCTTGGCTGGGTGCCCTGCAAACGGCAGACGAAACCTCGCTCCCTGTTTCTGGCTTGCTGCCTCTCCTGGGGGTTTTCTTAGCTTCAGCTGTGCCTTCTTTGTGCTACCTGCTTGGGGACAGAGAATGGCCTATGTGTGTCATAGGGGTGAGAATGCTCCCCAGGGGGTGGAAACATGCCTAAGTCTTTAAGCCTCGGTTACTCAAATCTGTATAATGGGCTCAAACAGCCCACCACTGGCATTGGCATCTGAGGATTTGATCATGGTGGTTCACTCCTATCAGTGGCTCAGAAGAGCCTGGGCCCAAGGTCAGCAGTCACTGTCTTGAATTTCCACCTTGAACCAGATACGTGGCAACATTTGGGAGAGGCTCTGTGCTGGTGTGACCAAGACCCCGGGCTCTGGAGCGAGGCTGGGTTCTGAGCACGCACACTGGGCTCGGGCAAACCGTTTCTTGCCTCAGTGCCTCATTTCCTTGCTTATGCATGGGAGTGACAAAGGTGCCCCCCTCGGAGGTTTCGGGAGGTTTCAACGAGTTAAGATGCAGATGAGCCTTAGAACACTAAGTCCTCAATTCTTGTCCACCATGACTTTCTACCTGGTTGATTTTACTCTTTCAGGTGGTGCCTGGGAAGGGGGAGTGAGCCAGCCGGGAATGGCCTCCTCGCGGTCCCATCCAGCTCTGCAGGGGACAGTGCTGGTGATGCCCAACAGGCCTCAGCTTTCAAGCATGCATTTTTTTTCTTTCAAAACCACTTAGCAGGGCAGGTTGGTACCAAGCCGGCCCAAGCCAGATCCTGGGTGCCTCTCTCTTCTCAGTCTGTTTACCTTCCGCGAGACCGGGAGCCATGAAACCCCTCTGGGTGGCCCTTTTCTGGCTGTGACATGCACCAGAAACCCATTTTTGGACTGGTTTGCATTGTGTTAGAAAACAGCAGGTGCAGTTGTGCCTCCCCTCCCCCTCCCTCAGCCCCGCTCCCCGGGGACTCCTTAGGCTAATGCAGTTTTAATGAATGCACATTACTGTTTACATGGCTGCAGTCAGCACTGGCTGCTTGTTTTATGCCGAGGTTTACAGCCCTGCCTTTTAAAATCCTCTCTCCCTCGCCATGCTTCTGGCCACGGGGACGTATCCTTGGCTGCTCCTCTGCTGTCCCTCCAAATAAGGTGGTGAAGTCCTGTGGCAGTCCCGGAGACACCGCCTGGCCCAGGAGAGAGCGAATCGTCTAGAACAAGAGCATAAGGATGGGTCCTTCTTCTTCTTCTTTTTTAATTTTTAAAAGTATATTTAAAAAAAAATCCTCCAATGTTTGCCTATTAGAGAACAATTAGAAATCGAAGAGGCACGAAAAGAACCTAAAAATCACCCGCAGTTCCACTAAGGAAAAAAAGAAGGAGCCATGAACACTTGGGTTTATGTTCTTGCAGATTTTAATCAACACGTCGATGCATTTTAAATTAAAATTAGAAACTGGACTTAAAACATATTATTCTCACATCTGCTTTTTGCACCCCACAATTAGTATAGGATGACTATCTTTCCAAGTCAAGAAATTAAAAAAAAAAAAAAAAAAGAAATATACATTTGCAGATTCTTTTCCCCAAGTGTCTTTGTATGCGATTATATGGTTGTTATCTCTGTCCTCATTTACAGGAGACTTTAATTGCATTGACATTGGAATGGTTCTGCACACTCACTAGTTGAAAATGAGCAAGGTTCAAAAGGGATCTCTTTGGAAATTCTGTTAGCCTTGGCCTTGGCCATTCAATTGACCTCCCTAAAGTCAATCAATATTACCAATTCTTTTTTTTTTTTTTTTTTGTCTCTACTTCTGGAAATAAACTATAATATACATGTGAGTATAATTGATTTTTCTGTCCTCCAAACACAGACATTCAAATGTTAGCTTACCTTGAACTTTTCACCTAACAGCACATCTTAGCGTTTCTTCCGTATCGGTAAGGAAAGAGTACCCTTATTCTATTTTATGATGGTGTCATGATCCGTGGTGTGGTGTATTTTAAAACCTGGGAAGAAGTGACTTGGAAACCTTCCCTGTGGTGCTGTCCAGGATGCCCATTCAGAGATCAGGAGGGATGCAGGTCCAGATTATGAATGGGATTGGCCTTGATGGGTCTGAATGACAAAGAGAGCTGGTGAGCCACATGCCAGGTGGCGGTTGCTGGCAAAGGGCCATTTGTGACGCCTCTGCAATTTCCCAGATGGACCGCATTTGAAAGAGAGGCACTGCCCTTCATTTACATTTGGTTGAGAAAAGGTAGCTTCCCAGACTCAGAGAATTGGAAGCTGCTTGCATGTTCTGGCAAGACATATCAGGGGCCATCAGAGCACAAGGGATCTAAAGCTGATCCAAGGAAAGAAAGAGGACAGCGAAAGAGGACAGCGTTTGCCTTCGTACGCTCGCCTGCAAGTTGAAGGCGTGAGATAGGGGACTGAGCAGAGCGCTTCACACTCAATGTCTTCGTCTTTCTCAGGGATATTAAGTCACCAGTTCAGAATGTGTTTTAGTATGTTGAGGGAACACTGTGAACTATTAGGATGAGGGGGAAATGAATGAAATGGGGTTCATCAGCAGAACAGCAAAAGATCCTCTAGAGTCAAATAAGAATTGTTTTGTATAAGTAAATGAGCAGCGTGAAGCTAAACAGGAGGGGCGACTGATGTGGGGATGGGGAATTTCTGTCACTTGGAGGGACGGGAGGGGGTCAACAAGAACATAGGAGAGACAGGAGTGGTGGAGATGGAGAAGCTCAGAGGGTTTCCATGGAGAGACACAGGACGTAATCTTGTGTCCTTGATGGATTAGGATGAGGTCCTCTAGAAGTCCTCACCTAACACCTCTTTTCTAAATTTTGGTGAATGTCACGTGATTGTTTTCCTTATTGGTCAGAATCAAGACTCTTTTGTACTGTTGCGTGTCATGAGGCAAATGCAACAACAAATAGCCAACCAAACATAGCCATCAAATAATTTTAACATACCTTCTTAAATAAGTCCAATGGGACTTGAACAATTGCAGAGAGACTCTAAGTGAAGAAAAATAGTGTACAAAAGCTTGGGCGATCAGCCAATGCTGTGCTTAGAGATATGTTCATAGCCTTAATACTTTGATTATTAAAGGTCTGGAATGCTTTGTTTTGAATATAATTTGACTATTCACGTATTCTAATGGGCCAATGTGATGGCTCAAAAACATGTCTGGCATCCTTCTTAGGAACTCCAACCAGATCCAATTTTCTTTATTAAATCTATAATGACTCTATTCAAGGTGAGGCATTCATTTTGTTGCTCAACTTTACATGTATTTGTTTATGGAGACACGGTAACTGTGTTATCTGTCAAATTTATTTTTGAACCTTGAGCACAGTATGATGTAAGGGATATAAATTGCTAAGGATCCAGAAAGAAAGTCGTTTCCGAAAGAAAGTAACAACGGCTCTGTGACTTTTGAAATGTTTCCTGGGGTGCATCCAAAACCTAATCAAATTGAACTACTTGAAAATACATTTGAGAAGATCCTCTGGGACTATGCTGTGAACCCTGAGGTTCATATGAGAACATTAGGGAAGAATCTGGAAGAATATCTGCATAATTTTCTGGAGTCTGACAAAAAGAGTTCTTGAATATATTTTCAAGAACTCTGCTGGAATGACCAAATATCTACATATTTCAAAATGAATTCTGTTTTATTAGTTTTTCTTTTTCTTTTTCTTTTTTTTTTTTTTTTTTTTTTTTTATAAAGCAACATGTTATCATTGTGGAAATCAGAGAGTAGGATCAAACAAAAGAAAAAGAGGGCAGATGAGAGTAGATAAGCTGGAACTTGTCACTGAGGGCTCAGGTTCTTTGATCTTCTCACCCTGCCAGCCTTAACAGGGAATTGTCTTTCAGATGGTCACAGGCTCCAAGCACCCGATCTGCATTGTAGGCATGAAGAACATGCAGTGACCCGAGTGAGCTCATTTCCTCTCGAGACTTCGCCCTTTTTTACTTGAGAAGAGATAGTGGTACACTTTCTAAGGAATCCACCCACGTCTTCTTACTGGTCAGGGCTGAAAATAAGACTGAGTGCTAGCTTTTTATCTGGGAGAATTGTGGTTTGGAATAATTTCAGGGTCCTGTGAGGAGGAAGGTGGGTGTACATTGGGTGTGCAACTCACAAACCTGCCACAAAAAGACTCCTCTTAGTCTTCATCATGGTGACAATGTTGTTTCATAGCATTTTCAATACACTGGAGTTTTGTAAATGGTGCTTTTTACTAACATATTATCTTTTCTCCATCAAATGGGGATTGTTTCTGATTTGTAGTAGGAGATAATGAATACTCCAGTGGATGAAGGCACAAAGGTTTTTTGTTTGTTTACTTGTTTGTTTCCTGTTCCTTACAGAGAGGGTCTATATTTGTCTAGTATTGACCATTGGGATAGATTTTGCTAGATGTTAGACACTCTTTTTTTTTCTCTTCTTTTTCTTTTTCTTCCTTTCTCCCTTCCTTCCCTCCCTCCTCCTCCTTTCCTTCCTTTCCTTTCCTTTCCTTTCCCCTTCCTTCCTTCCTTCTTTCCTTTCCTTTCCCCTCCCTCCCTCCCTTCCTTCCTTCCTTCCTTTTTTCCTTTTTTCCTTTCCTTTCCCCTCCCTCCCTCCCTCCCTCCCTTCCTTCCTTCCTTCCTTCTTTCCTTTCCTTTCCTTTCCTTTCCCCTTCCTTTCTTTCTTCCTTCCTTCCTTCCTTCCTTCCTTCCTTCCTTCCTTCCTTCTTTCCTTTCCTCCTTTCTCTCTCCCTTTTTCTTTCTTTTCCCGGGATTGAACCCAGAAGAACTTAACCACTGAACCCTAAGCCCTTTCTATGTTTTTATTTTAAGACAGGGTCTCACTATGTTGCTTAGGACCTCACTAAGTTCCTGAGGCTAGCCTCAAACTTGCGATCCTCCTACCTCAGCCTCCCAAGCCACTGGAATTGCAGGTGTGCGCCCTTGCACCCAGTTCAGGCAGTTTTCTGCTTGCCTTTATTTTTTTTTTTTTTTTTAGTTTCTGACTGAAAGACAAAGAAAGTTGAGCTGCGTAGAACTTTGCTTTGGCAGCTGTGTCAACTTTCGGTCCCTGTGACAAAATACCCGACATAAACAACTTCAAAGGAGGAGATCCGGGCTTGGTGATGCTGCCTGTAATCCCGGCACCTGGGAGCTAGCACAGGAGGGTTTCTTGAGTCCAGGAGTTCGAGATCAGCACGAGGACCATAGTGCAACTCCAGCTTAAAAAGATAAAAAAAAATATGGAAGGAAGATGGATTTTGGTTTTGGCTTAGGTTTCAGTCCATGGTTGGCGGCTCTATCGTTTTTGGTCTGTGGTGAGGCGGAGCGTCATGGTGGAAGGGCTCCGGGAGAGGGAGACAAGCGATGGGCGTCATTTATCCTGGCTGTCTCTCTCCTCCTTCACCACCGTGGTGTCGGGACTCTGGAGGCTTCCATGAGTGGTTTCTGACGTTTGGGGCAGAGGCTCTTTGGGACTAGCATTTTTCTCTTTAACCCTCCCTCCACATCAGTCCACACTCCTCTACTTCCACGGAGTGTTGAAGTTCCCCTGGGTCCTCTGGGTGGTGGCCTTGGATCACAAAGGTAGGATGCACGTGAACACTCCCGGTTTTTAACCCTTGTGACAAGATGCACCTGACATAAGCTGTACCCTCTTAACCAGTTTTAGGCGTACCATGCTCCCGCGTTGAGCCCATTCATTCACACTTTAGTGCGACACGTCTCTAGAATCTGTTTGCTTTGCAAGACTCCAACTCTACACCAGGTAAACGGTTCTCCACCCCGCCCCACTTCCTGGGGCCCTGGCCACCCCCAAGCTGCTTTCTGCCTCTGGATCTGCTGCTTCAGCTACGTTGCGTGAGGGGACTTGGAGCATATTTGTCTTTCTGTGACTGGTGTATTCTACTTAGCACAGTGTCTTCAAGGGGCGGCCCTGTTAATTAGCATGTGTTTGAATTTCCTTTTTTTATTTTTTAAGCTAAGTAATATTTTTGGATTACCTTTTTATCTGTTCATCCGTCAATGGCTATTTGGGTCGCATCTGTCTCTTGGCCATTGTGAATATTATACTGCTGTGGAACTGGCTGTACGAATATGTCTTCCAGACTCTGCCTTCAAGTCTTTCTGGATGTGGAATTCCTGGATCATGCAGTAATTCTATTTTTGATTTTTTGAGGAACTTCCACACTGTCACCCATAGCAGCTATGCCATTTTGCGTTCCCACCAACAGTGCACAAGACTTCCAGTTCTTCTACATCTTCACCAACACTTGCTATTTTCTGCCTTTTTTTTTTTCCTGTTAGTGGCCCTCCACGGGTACAAAGTGGCATCTCCTTTTCGTCCTCAGTTCTCTCATGGTGGGTGGTGCCGGGCATCTCTTCATGAGCTCGTTGGACATTTTTATGTCTTCTTTGGAGAAACGTCTATTCAAGTTGACTTCCATGATTTTGCCTTCTCACCTCCGTCTCGGCTCAAGCCGAGAATAAATACTGGCGTTTAGACCGACTTTGTGGCTTTCTGCACATAAATTCTGCCCCCAAATAACCTCCGCCTTGCTGGAAGCAGTCAGCCCGAGAACAGTTCTGAAGATAACTTTCTTTAAAAAAGGAAATTCATAAAAGTATCATGCGTCTTCCTTTTTTGACACTAATGGAACGATTTAATGTAATTTCAGAGGGAAGTGGGGTCGCTGTGAAGGCTCATGTGACGAGGGAAGGTTCCCCAGCTCTCTGTCAGCTGGTGTGTGTGGGAGCAGAGTGGCGTTCTCTGCAGACTCCCTGGGAAAGGAGTGGGAGAGGCAGCCCCTTGCTGGCCGCTGGGCTCAGGGTGGAGCCCAGGAGGGGGGACAGAGGAGGGGGAGGCCGGTTCTTCTAGAGTCCTGCAGTAATTGACGGAAGCTCCTTAGTAGAAGTGTTCTCCTGCATCTGAGATTCTGTGCCTCCTAAGCACAGGGTAATGGAGGCTGTGTACCCAAGTGTACCCAGGAAGCACAGGGATTTAAACAAACAAACAAACAAACAAACAAACAAACCACTCTTTGGACTTTGTCTCTTTCTAGGTCTCAGTTTTCTCACCTCATAAATGGAGTATTTTTTGGGGGGGTACTAGGGATGAACACAGAGGGGCTTCATCACTGAGCCACATCCCCAGTCCTTTTTATATTTTATTTAGAGACTGGGTCTTGCTAGGTTGCTGAGGGCCTCGCTAAGTTGCTGCACCTGGCCTTGAACCTGTGATCCTCCTGCCTCAGCCTCCCCAGCTGCTGGGATTACAGGCGTGTGCCACCACGCCCCACTAAATGAAGGTATTAATAGGATCTACCATATAGAAGTGGTGGGGTTTAAACAGGTAGGTGAAATGTTGGCACCTGGTGTGTAAGTTACTATTAGGGTGCTGGAGACTTGACCTTATCCTTGATGTTGTGAGGAGATAGCCTGGTTTGTATAAAATTATAATGCCAAGGCAGAAAAATAGGGCTAAGACGTGATGTGCCCTCGTATTGTGAGGCTGCCAGGAAATGAACCAGGAATTCTGGAGCGTGATTCTTGGGTGGGCATCAAGGTGGGCCTCACTAGAAGAAGACAGCTGGAGTTGACTCTTGCAGGCTCAGACTTAGCGGGAGAGCAAGGCAGGCCGGGGAAACAGCACTAGCTAAGTCCCCGAGGCGGGAAAGTTCCTGATTAACGGCTGACATGAAATGTTTGGTTTGGCATGGAAAACCATTGCAAGATAGCGAAAACATCGAAACTGGTGTTCAAAGAGACACTGGCTGATAAAAGAACATCTTCATGTTTATCCACTGGCAAATATGTCCGTGTATAAGCGTGGCAAATTCAAATCCTGCAGGAGCCAGGCAGGAGACCTAAATGGGTGATGTGAGTGAGCTTGAACAGAGGTGGTGTTGAGCTGAAGAGTGGGAATCTTATTCAAGGGTGCACCCCAAAGTCATCCCTGCCCTGTTGGAGTCTGAGTCTAGGACTTTCAGCTCTGCTCCTGTTTCATGAGGGGGTCAGGAATTTTATGGATTTTATGTACAAAACAAAACAAAACAATTTTTTAAAAGTGGACCACATAAAAGATATTGGCAAGCTAGCACGGTTGCCCCTTATGTGTACTCTATTTGAATTTTAAAAAAGAATACATGCAACCTTTATTTGGCAGAACTGCTTATTGAAATCTTCATGGGCCCAGAGCTTGTAAAGGGGCTGATTCACTTTGGAAAAGACAACATGGAGGGACATATATACCATGGTGGTCATGACAGCAAAATCCCTGCAGAAATTCCAGTTGCACCTCCTTAAAGTGATGCTGTTGCTTTGACCACACATTTTCAAGAAGAAGAATAACAAAGTACCCTTCCTCCAGGGCATTAGCCCCTGAGCTCCTGCCACCAGAACCCAGTGTTGTGCTTTACTGAGGGAACGGAAGATGTGGTTTGTTTGGCTGTTCTGGCTGCACAGGTGGAGTGGTAGCTAATGTCTACCTGAGTTCACTGGCTAATATCCAGAGGGTGGTCGTTTATTTTAGGTAGCCAGTGTTGACAGGCACAGTTTGGATTTTGGCAAATTTGATTGATGTTAATAGGATCTGCCTGTTCTTTAGACTTGTATTTCTCCCCCTCTTAGCTACCTACACTTTTAAATGCAAAAGGTAGCTAGCTAAAGCTGACATTTGAATCTTAAAATCTTAGGCTCAGAAGGAAAACTTAACATTCATTTATTCAACCACTGTTTATATGAGGCAGGAATCTTGGAGCTAGAAAGCTCAACCTGGCTTAATTTGGAAGGGAAGTCATTGCTTCATGTAACTGAAAAGTCCAAGGTAGTTACCTTCAGGTACAGTCTGATCCAGGGGTTCATTATGTTACCAGGACATGATTTCTCCCATTCTATTCCTACTTCTTCTGAACTAGCTCCATTCTCAATAGAAGACTCTCCTGCCATCATGGGAAGATGACTGTGGAAACTCTACTTGCATTTCCTCAGGTCCAAGTCCATGCAGGGAAGGGTACTTCCCTCTTTCTCATATCTCAGTGGCTCTGAATTGGCTACTGAGGCCAGTGAGAAAGCAGTGCTCTGATTGGCCAGCTTCGCCCACTTCTGGAGTTCAGGATGGAATTAACACTCCTTGAATTATATGGATCAAGAGAGGGAAAGGATATTTGGTATTGTTATTAAAATGAGGCTAAGTGAACGCCACTGTGCCATCTCACACTTGAATTCCTTTCCTAGCATACCCCTGGGCAATGCCCAGCCTTCACTTACCAAAGGACGGCTTGCTAGGTGGTATGACTGGGCAGCTCTAAGAATTCAGTGTCTCCTGATGTTGATATCTCTGTGCTTCCAGACATTATTTCTAGACCTGGTCATGAGCAACATCATTTGGTAAGGGGAGGGTGCAGGGGCGGGATGGTTATCATGGTCACAGGGTGACCCAGCTGCAGAAGCGAGCCAGCTTGAAGCATGCTTCCATAACCTCTGAGGGAGGAAACGGACCTTGGGAAGCGTCCTGTCCCTTGAAACTCTTCCTGGAAGCACCTGTCACAGCTAGACACACCTTTGGCCATAGCAAATCATGTGGCCACATCTGACTTCAAAAGTGGAAGACAAGCTTTGCTCTGCTACAACTTGGGGTGGGAAATCAAAATACTTGACTCAGTGACCACCATGCAACCGAACTTCCGTATTTCTGTTTTCCTCTTGTTCGCCCATTTCTGTTTCCTTTAGTGACAAATGCAATTAATATTTTGAGACCCAAACTTGACCCTCCAATATTCTAATCTTTTTTTAGTTACTTTCAAATCAACCAAGCTATCTCTAAATCTTGTTTTAAAATTCAAAGATTCTGTATATATTACGGTGTGTACAGTTGATAATATACTGTATATCTGAAAATTGTTTGGAGAGTGGATTTTAAGTGGTCTATGTAAATAGCTTGATCTAACCATCCCACAGTGTATGCATATGTCAAAGTATGTCGTAGACCATAAATACGTACAGTTTTTACCTGGTCATGAACAATGACAATGAAAACCCCACCAAGTCTCCTTAGACCCACCCAGTTGAACATTATCTGCTCATGGAATGAGTGGACTCCACATAGCTTCATTCTAGACCCGGGTAAAACTATTTAACAGGTCGGGGTCAGGGGGAGGACCCTTGTGGAACTTGTTAGGTAAGGCCTGTGCCAAGGCACCAAGGGCTGGGTGCAGGGACACCCTGGCAATCCTAGTTTCTCTGGAGGCTGAGGCAGGAGGATCGCAAATGTGAGGCTAGCCTGGGAAAGTTAGCAAGACTCTGTCTAAACAAATAAATAAGTAAATAAATAGTTAAATAGATAGATAAAGTAAAAAGGCTGGTGATGGAGCTCAGTGGTAGGTGCTTCCTTGGTACCTGCGAGGCCTGAGGTTCAATCCTCAGCATTACAAAAGAAGAAAAAAGGAAAAAGGGGGAAAAATAAATAAAACAAGGTCGGTTTGTCCTGGCTGGAGCAGAATGTCTGTGTGTGTGTGTTTACAGGGTGGGGGCCGTGGTTAGACATGAGACCAGACAAAAGGAAGGCAGGAAGCTGATCAGAAAGAGCTCATGTGTCCCATTAAAGAGCGCAGATTTGATTCTGAACAAAGTCTTCTCTCTTTCAAAGCATTACGTGATTAGATTTGCCTTTCAGACACCACTCTGGCAGCGGTGGAAAATGAATTTCGGGGGGGCAAGGCTGGAGGGAGGAACGTGGTTCCGAGGCAGATGTAGGGATTCAGGCAGGACTGAGGATGCCTGAGCGGGAGTGGGGAAGGGGACATTGGGAGATGTCTGGGGAGCGTTGCTGGAGAACTTGATGGTGGATCTGGTCTGGCTGGGGAGGAGGGAGACGGAGAATGAGGATATGGGGTGGCTTCCATGTCTGGCTTGGGTGCTATGTGGGGTGGGGGTGCCCTTGACAGACAGGCCCTGGGGAGGAGGAGCACGTTCTGGGGGAAGCCGACTCCCCTCTTAGGTGCCTGGTTGATGTCTGGGCGACCTGGGGCTCTCCAGACCGGGGGCCTAGGGCATGGATCGGCAGCGGCCCGGAACCTGGCTGCCTGCCCAAGGCAGCTGGAGTCATGGAGGGTGGTGCGGTTTCCCCAAGAGCTTGTGTAGGCTCAGGTGAGGGGACAAGTGGGCCTCAGGCTGGCAACGAGGACTTTGGCAATATTGCCAAGGCGTGTAGAAATGAGAGGATCGCAGCGTTGCTGCAGGAGACGTGGATTGAGCAAGAGCTTGGGCAAGGTTCGCTGGTAGCTGTGTCATGGGATCCTCCGACGAATGGAACTCAGGCGTTGTGTTAGGACGGAATGTTATTTATTGAACATCTCAGGTAAAAAGTGAATCGTGACGGTTTCTTTTTGGAAGGGACCTCTCTTTTGGTCCGGAGAAGTACTTTGATACTTTGATTAAAAAACCTCAGGGAGAAAGTAAAATTTCCTTTCTTCTGGTGCCTGGGTTGCAGAGAGAGGCTGACTGGTCTGTAAAATAGGAGAGAGCATTGGGGGTCTTGAGATCACCCAGTAGGGAGGCAGCGAGGAGGAGAGGACCGGGGAGGTGGTGGGAAGAGTGTGCTGTGACCTGAGATCCCCCCTGCCCACAGAGCCCCCTAAAAATCTTCTGCCACATTTTGCACATAGAATGCTTCTGTTTACCATCTGCTGTGGTCCAAATGGGATTTATAGAGATTCATGTGATTATCAACCTCCTAATAACTCTGCTTACATGGAAAGACAGCTGTCTCCCGGACAGCTGGTTTTTTGGATGTGGGAAGTTTTCACTGGGTGGGGGGAAGTTAACACCTGGAGGAAAGATGTCAGCCAGGGAGCGGGGTGCTGGAGGGTCCAGTCTTTCTAATGCCCTGAGACAGCCATACTTTGCATGGATGAGCAGGTGCTCAAGGTGAGTTACTTTTTTTTTTTTTTTTTTTTCTACCTGAATTCTTACCTGAATTTTTAGAGCTGCGCGTTTGAAGAGCATTTCAAGGACTTGCCTGCAGATTCTGGGGAAGAAGTTAAATCCAGTTCTCAGGGTCTGTCTTTCTGGATTTCTTCCCTCTGTCTCACTGTTGTTAGGTCTCCGTTTACTAAGGTTTAGTACTTACTATAAGACTCACGGGGCTGGTGTGAATCATGACATGAAGCTCAGTACCCAGCCCACAGACCACTTAATGTGATTGCTCTTATCAGTTAACCCAAGTCCCTTTAATTCTCCCAACCCTGTCATCTGGTCAGTACTGTTACTGTGACACTACCATCGATGTGGAATTGGAAGCACGCAGAGGTTGATGACTTGCTTAGGATCACTCAAAACCCAGGCAGCATCGCCCATCTCCATGGCAACCATTTTCAAGCGCCAGTGCTGGGAGGTGGATGCAGTCTAGCATTGGCTGGTCCCTCTGAGCATCGAGCCTATCTGGTCAGAGAAGCAAAGGAAGCTATTAATTGCTGAAGAGTGCCCAGCTGTGACTAGGGGGCAGTGAAGATGCCCTCAAAGACTGTGCCATCCAGCCCTTTGATCTGCTGTCTCCACTGATGCGCCCAAGAGCCCCAGGAATGTTGATCAAAGGGAAATCTTTTTCTCTGTCGACTTGAGGCAGGAAACCAGGCTTGCCCCAGGTTCCAGGGTGCATGGTGGGACCAGACTTCAGTTTCTGTGGTTCCAAACTCAGCTATATTCTCCTCGTGGGAGAACACGAGGCCTCCAGACGAGACAGATGGCAGACGGTTCCAGGAGTTTTAAATAGACTGAGCTCACTTCAGAGGTAGACATGTGCGTGCAGTGATCTGGAAGACGGGGACCCCTGTGTGGGAAAGCATTTTGGCAAAGAGGAGCCCAGAGAGGAGCTCTGAATGCTAGGATGAGTGTAGTCAGCTGGTTGTGAGGGTGTGAGCAGGACCTGGGCAGGAGCCAACTGAGGCTGGGTGGGGAGGAGGGAAGAGAGAGGATCGCTGCCCGTCAAGGTGCGGAGCTTGGAGTCATCATAGGGGTCTCCCTCCTCCCCAGCGGGGCTCTGCACGACTGAGAGGCAAGGCAAGGTGGTTGTTTTGGGATGGCCGCTGCCTTTTATTTCCCAAACTTCTGACTTGCACCATCTTGGAAGTCGATGTCCACGAAGACGTGTGAAGTTCCTGCAAGGAGAGCTTGCATAGACCTCTTTAAGGTAATTTTGAAGCATTCCTTACTTTTTGGCAGACAGGCCCCAAGGGATGTTCCCTGGCATCCGAGTTCCAACAGTGGAACCTGACATTCCTGCCCATCCGTGACTGGACCAGGTTTGACTCCACCTCATTGTCTCTCCAGGACTTGGACTTAGCTTTTCCAGCTGGTCTTCATGAACTCCAGACTGGAAGGACGTGCCCTTTGAGGAACATGTGACATACACCAAGAAGCAGAAGTTGTGTCTGACCTGTGACAGTCGAAGGATCGCAAGCTGGGAGGTCATGTGGACCAGGGAGAAGGAGGGGTGGCCGTCTTGGTTCCTGATGGTCCTACGTCCAAGTCACACTGCCTTTTCTGACCCTGGCTTATGAGATAACTTTGTTTCCTTAAGAAACACTTCTTTCTTTGTTTGAGTTAGTTATGAGTTGGGTGAGCAATTGGGGTTATTGGAATGTTTCTTGAGGACATATTATGGGACTTATTAGGTAGAGTTTTAGTCAACTCTATGTCCCCATAACTAAAAGTCCTGACAAGAACAAGTTAGAGGAGGAGAAGTTTATTTTGGCTCATGGTTTCTGAGGTTCAACCCATGAGAGGCCAACTCCATTCTCTGGGCTCGAGGTGAGGTGGAACATCGTGGCGGAAGGGCATTGCAGAGGAGAGTGTATTCAGTTCATGACGGCCAGGAAGCAAGAGAGCTCTGTTCACCAGGGACAAAATACAGACCCCAAAGGCATGATCCCAGTGACCTACTTCTTCCAGCCACACCCTACCTGTCTACATTACCACCCACTTAATCCACATTGTGGATTAATCCATTGGTTAGGTTACAGCTCTCGTAACTAATCATTTCGCCTCTTAGCATCCTCGCCTTGTCTCACACCGGTTTCAGGGGACATCCCATATACAAACCATAATAATAGGGTACAATTCTGTTTGAAGGGAGTCTGGTAGGTGTATGGGGATTTAGAAATGGGAACACGAGCTGTAGCAGACGTGGTTGCTTGCCCATGCAACAGCCATCTCCCTCTTTGTTCTTTGTTTTGTTTGGAGGCAATGTACCCAGGGGCTAGTGTATGAGGGATCCATCGTAATTCCATTTCCCTTTTCAGCGATTGGTCTAGAGGTGCTATGGGATCCAGTTTGGCCCATGTAAGAGAAGAGAACTCTCTCTTTCATCTCAACCCCTTCTTCTTGCCTTGGAGATTGTTGGTTGAGGATGTAATGGTCGGAGCTAAGGCAGCTCTCTTGTGATTATGAGTGAATGCCTAGAATTCTAGTGACACTGACCTAGACATCCTTGAGTCACTCATACACCCCCAGCAACCTCTTTTCTCCAGGTTATGTTTTGACAGATGACATTTATTGACAAGCCCCTTTTACTTAATTTACATATAGTTGAGTATTCTGTAAATTGATGTCCAAAGTATTTTCATCGATAGAACTCAGTTTCATGCTTTGGATATTTTTGAGGGCAATGAGGTGCAGGAGCATGTACCACTGGGGAAAACAGCTTTTTAGAGCAGAAGAGTTAGCCTTTCGTACAGGAATACCTTTGGTTCTGGCATTATAGTGTGGGTTTTACAGTCCTGAGAGTTGTGTGAACTGATATCTGATCTCCATTCATCTGTCTGTCTGTCCATCTACCCATCTTTCTTTCTTCTTAAGGAACTTTTCTTTTGAACAATGCAGGATTTTCTTCTTTGGAAATTTTTTTCCTTGATTCTGTCCATTGTCATCTAGGCTTACTTCATATAATTAGGCCACATGTAGGAAAATAAGATTGGGTGGTTTATAGCCCTCGGGTGAAGGGGGTTCTGCCTTGGTCTCTCCCTGGGGACCCTCTGCCTTCACAGCGTCTGACATTTTTAAGAGCCATGTTGATTTTTAGGCATTAGGGAAGAAAGTATTTCTCTAGTTTTTAGGACATTAAAAGCTTTCGTTTCCCCTTATTTACTTCCTGGGGCTTCCTCGGACATAATCCGGCCCAAAGGAGAGCTCCAGCCTTGGATTGTTTGGATAGAAAGGGTCAGGGTGTGCCTTCAGAGAAATCTTATGGCATTAGAAATGCCTCTCTCAAGGGATAATTATTATCTTCATTGTAATTTTAGCAGGAAAATACTCTTTGTCTTTTGATCCCTCCGTGCTTTGGTTCCGTAGGTGGGCTTCTCTGTTACAATAATCGACTCCGTGAAATATTTTCAGCGGATGGCATTCTTGCACATGCCGACCCTTCTCCCTTCCGAGTGAGGTGCAGTCAGTGGTTCTGTGTGTACCTTGTCCCTCTCGGTCTGTTTGTTGCTTACCAGCTTGGTTTCCAATTGAGGATGCTGGGGTTATGGGTGGAGAGGAGGAAGAAGTGAGGCGGTCGGAGGGCGATCCACATTCTCAGGAGGACTCAGAGATGCCTTCCCTTAGAGACTGAGTTCTTCCTTTTGGAAAAAAGTTGACTTTTCTTCTCTTGGGTCTTTGAGTGGGGGCTGGGGAAGAAGAGGGATTTGCCTTGGGCAGCCAGGACAGCTGGCACCCACTGGCCACAAACCTGGCTCAACAGTCACCTGGAGAACATGGTTTTAGGTACAGATTCAGAACCTCACCTCTGCCCTGCCAGATTAGGAGGCTGTCACTAGTGCTCCCGTTACAGGGACCCAGGGAGCTTTAAAAAGTCCCAGTGCCCTGACCCGACATCAGACTAATTAAAGCAAAATATCCAGGGGTGGGGTGAGAGCAGCCATGCTTATTAAAGGCTTCCCAGGTGACTGTAATCAGCATCCAGGCTGGAGAGCCACTTGGGGAGATAATTTGTGCTTTCTGTAAAGCCTGATGAGCCAGCCTTTTGAAAATGGCCACTTACCTGTGTGGACAAAGCAGACTCACCTTTCCTTCAATACTGCCTCAGATCGCTTAGTAATGGACGGGCTTCAAGAACAATCAGCCCACAGAGATCCCAAAGGAGCATAAAGTTGAAATTCAATTGCACCAGCTCTGGGCATACGTATCCTTCCTCCACTTCAGGAATCCTTAATTAAAACAAAAAACCCAGACCGTTCTTAAAAGGCAACGTTTTATTTGTAATACATTCATATGGTCCAAAAAGTACAGAAAGGAAAGGACTGAGTTCTAAAGTCCCTTGTTGGCTCTGTCCTTGGTCCACCCGCTGCCCACCCATTCCTTAGCAAGCCTTTCAGGATTTTCTTCTGTCCACTTTGTTTCCACATGAAGGTGGCTTGCTATAACCTCTATGTTCTACCTTGTTTTTTTCCTGCTAATATTTTGTTCATAGACAACAGTATAATTAAGTGAGTGGCATTTTCTCCCCCCTCATTTGTGGGGCACCCTCTTGGATTGGCTCACGTGGTACCAGTATTTAGATATTTTAATGTTTCCCTCCCTTCTCCGTATTCCCCCACATCTTGGAGACCTTTGTGCACCAATACAAAGAGAGCTTCCTTATACTTAAAAATAAAAGCTTCACAGTATTCCATTGTACAGACTATTCACAATTTATTAAACCGGTCCTCTAGTGATGGAGTTTAGGTTATTTCCAACGTACAGACAATGTCATTTAGAATGACATGACAAATGCATTCATTTAGATGTGTAGGAATCCGACGGTAGTATTCCCATAAGTTCTATTTCTTGGTCAAAGGGCATTTTCTGGAGTCTCTTTAACTAGCAAAGAGAAATTTTGAGAAGGTATCCTTTTATCCAGTATTGCTACACCAGGCAACTCCACTTCAGAAATTGTAGTAGGTGCAGAATCGTATTTACTTCTTTCCATTTGTGACTTTGAGGAACTGTCAGATGGGATGGCTGGAAAGTTATGTCTGATGGTTTTAGAGGTTATGCTGCAATTCCCCACGGGCTCTTCTTGGACCAGCTGTGTGCTTCACCTGCTGTTTGTTAAAAATGCAGATGTTGGACCCCATCTAAGACTTTGGCTGGAGCCTGATAGATTTTTAATAAGCTCCTCAGGTGATGGATTTATAATCTGAAGTTTGAGAATCGCTGCTCAAGGGGATTTGTTGCAGGACAATGCCCTGGCAGGTGTCCCTTCTGCACAGAGCACACGTAGCAGGAGCACACTGGTTCATTCTGGACAGGGGGTGCAGCCACCACGAACTTTGCAAGCTTTGCAATTCCAAGCAATGACTTTGCCTTGGCCGAAGGCTGAATACAGATTTAGGTATTCTCTAATACAGCAATTCCAACTTTCACCTCAAGTACCTGTGAAAACATAGATAGGAGGAACACTATCAAGAACAGTGAAGATAGATAACCGGCTGTAGGAATTCAGTGTTGGTTGTTAATTAACTCCGTTAACAACCAATCCAGTTGGAGCTGAATTGGAGCTGGATCAGTTCAAGCTTCACCTCCAGAAACAAAGACCAACTGGAAGCAATGGGATGATCCTTTTTTTCTCTTTCACCATCCCATTCTGAGACTGGCAGATCCAAGTTTTAGCAAGTGGGAAGTCACACTCTTCTGCAGAAGAATAACTTTTTGAAATGAGCAGAGCCCTCTTACAACTCTTCATTGTTCCTTTATTCAATCAGAAAAGTCAGGAAGGTGAAGGAGGCGGTTTTACTTGTGCATTGGCTTGTGTAGGGAAGTGGTGGTGAGTTGAAGCTTGAGCGTGGCTTCCTGGGTAAGGTGTGTAAAAGCATAGCAGAGGAAGCGTGTCGTGAATGCATCTGCAATTAGAGATCCAGATCGTGGAGGTGAGTGAAGAGCCTGTGGCAGGACAGGAGAGTTGGAGTGGATGAGTGTGTGCTCGAAGCTTGGGCTGTGTACGCGATTCCACCCTCCACCCTCGACTTGAGAAGAGTGGGCAGAGAGCAGGATCAAGGGTAATCTGTACAACTCATCTTTTGGCAAAGGTGGCCCCGGGGACATATTTACAATGAATAATACAATACTTAAGACAATGCAGCTGTGCCTTCAGAGTGTCAAAAGGAAATCTCCCAATCTGCATATTGGATTCTCAGATTGTTGTTTACATGTGATGGCAACAGAAAAACAGGCTTCAGATAGAGCCACGCTCTGGAGTCTACCACCAATGAAAAAGTTATTTTGAAGTACAAATTTAAGAATTTAAGAATGGAGAAGTAATGGTATAGAGGAACTATGATAAACAGTTTGATGAAAAATAATATTAAGTCCAACTAATCACTATAAGTCTCACAGTAAATTAAGAGATATCAAAAATTATTTGTGAATGAAAGGCTATATATGTGGTAAAAAATAGGTTCCTAACTATTCAAGGTTAAAATTCCAGCTTGCTTTAATGAAGTATGTTGTAGTGGAAATTTTACATAATTTATCATCTCTTATTTGGAAGACTCAATTAGAAAATATGCTGTCAACTGTCTCTGGTCACAGCGAAATAATACTAGAAGTTAATAACAAGCAATGATTGTAAAACTGAAGGACTTAAAAATAAAACACATTTCTTAATGACCCTGGGACATATCCACCATAGTGTTGTATGTGCTGGCCGGTTCTCACCATTGCAATAAGGCAAGAAAAGGAAATAAGAGTCATGAAAATAACAAAAAGAAGAAGTAAAGTAGACGATATGACTGTCTTTGCAGAAAATCTGAAGGAATCTACAAAAAAAGTGCCCCAACAACCCAAACCCAAATCAAACCTTCTTACAATAATAAATGAATTTGACAAGGTTGCAGGATACAGGATAAACAAACAAAAATCAATTGCATTTCTTCATACTAGCTGAGAACATAGGGAGACTGAAATTGAAAATACACCGTTTATAATTGATTGAAAAAAAAGAAATACTAGGTTGTAAATCTAAAAAAACATTTAGAGGATTTATATATTGAAAACCACCAAGTTCCAATGACAGAAATCAAAGAAGTTCTAAATAAGTATAGAGACATACTGGTTTCATGAGTCAAAAGACTCAACATAGTAACGTTATCATCTTTCCCCAAACTGAAGTACAGGTTGAATGTATTTCCTATCATGATGCAAACAAAATTATTTTGTAGATATAAACAAGATTATTCCATAATTTACATGAAAAGGCAAAGGAACTAAAATAACTACAACAGTTTTGAAAAAGGATAAAGTAGGAGGAATCAGTTTTATTATATAGCAACAGTAATGAAGACTGTGATATTGGTGGATCAATAGAACAGAAGAGAGAGCCCAGAAATAGACCTGTACAAGTAAGTCCAATTGATTCTTGGCAAAGACTCAGAAGCAGTTCAGTGGAGGAAATGAATTTTCAGCAACTGCTACTAGAGCGATCGGACATTTATTGGCAAAATAATGAACCTCAGTCTGTTTCACACTTTATACAAAAATTAACTCAAACTAGATCATGAACAAATATAGAACACAAAACTATAAAACTATGAGAAGAAAACATAGGAGAAAATCTTTGTGATCTATGTTTAGGCAGAGTTCTTAACACCAAAGGCACAACACTTAAAAGGAGAAATTAATAAGCTGAACCCCATCACGATTGAGCACTATTGGTCTACAGAAGACATTGAGAGTTTGAAAAGACAGACCACAGACTGGGAGCAACTCTTTGCAAATCCCATCTCTAACAAAGGACTATTACCTAGACTATATAAAGAACTCTCAAAATTCAACTGTAAAAACCAAACAATTCAATTAGAAAATAGGCAGAATACATGCATGTATGTTTCAGCAAAGGGAGGACCTAGATGACAAATGCTCACATAAAAAGCTATTTAAGTCATTAGCTGTTAGGGAAATACAAATCAGAAGCACAGTAAGCATAGGTAACAATAATGGACTGTATATTTTATAAAGTGAAGAACTATTTTTACCACAAAGAAATGATAAATGTTTACCCTGATTTGAACATAAAATGTAGACATGTACTGAAACATCATGTGGTACCCCATAACATTTTTTTCAGTGTGAATTTAAAAAATAAATGAAAGTACTTTTTTTTTTTTTTTTAACAGAAGGTGCAGTCTTTGTTAATCACCTAATCTGGGAGAACAAAAGATCAAGGACAGAAAAGTGCTCATTACTGTTTCAGCAGTTCTTCTATTTTCTCTTTTCTCCCTTAATTCTTCTTCTTCTTCTTTCCTAGACTTCCTTTCCTCTTCCCGCTTCTTCTTCTTTTGTTCTCTTTAGATATACATGACAGTATTTTGACATACCGTACATACATGGAGTATTCGCTTCCCATTCTTGTACATGATGTGGAGTTACACTGGTCTTGAATTCATATAAGAACATAGGAAAGTCACGTACAATTCATTCTACTGTCTTTCCTATTCCCATTCCCACTCTCTTCCCTTCAGTCCCCTTTGTCTAATCCAATGAACTTCTATTTTTCCGTCCTCCCCCACTTATTGTGTGTTAGCATCCACATCTCAGAGAAAACATTTGGCCTTTGTTTTTTGGGATTGGCTTATTTCACTTAGCATGACAGTCTCCAGTTCCATCCATTTACCAGCAAATGCCATAATTTCATTCTTCTTTATGGCTGAGTAATATTCCATTGTGTATGTACACCACATTTTCTTTATCCATGCATCTGTTGAAGGACACCTAGGTTGGCTCCATAGTTCAGCTATTGTGAATTGAGCTGCTATGTACATTGATGTAGCTGTGTCACTATAGTATGCTGAAAATGAAAATACTTTTTTAAAAAAGCACAGTGAGATATCACTTCACACCTATGGCAAAATAAAATATCAAACTAGGATGAGGAGTAGCTAGACTGCTCCTATATTGCTGGTGAGAATATAAAGTGGAACCACCTCTTTGAAAAATGGGCAGTTTCTGGTTTTTTTTTTTTTTTTAGTTGTAGATGGACACAGTACATTAATTTAATTTATTTATTTCTATGTGATGCTGAGGATCGAACTGTTTGTCTCACATGTGCCAATCAACCGTTCTATCCCTGAGCCACAATCCCAGCCCCTGGCAGATTTTTAGAAAACAAAACATTCAACTGTTATATGACCTGGCAATTTCACTCTTGAGTAACCATTGCATAAAATGAAAAATTATGCTCATACAGATACCTCTATGTGAATGTTTATATCAGATTTAGTCATAACATCACCAAACTGGAAACCAATATCCTTCAATAGGTAAATGGCAAAATGAGCCATGTGTGTACATACCATGGAGTACTATGCAACAATAAAAAGAAACGAACTATTGATATACTTAAAAACCTGGATAAACCTCCAGCGAATTACGTTGAATGAAAAACACCAGTCCCTGAATTATATATCCTGAATGGACATCCTTGAAAGTCACAGAAATGAAGAACAGATTAATGATCGCCCAGAGTGAGGAGAGACAGTGACTGAGGAGGCTGAGGCGTGAGGATCCTAAGTTCAAGGTCAGCCTCAGCAAATTGGCAAGGCTCTAAACAACTTGGTGAGATCCTGTCTCAAAATAAAAAAATAAAAAGGCCTGGGGATGTAGCCTGGGTTCAATCCCCAGTACCAATTAAAAAAAAAAAAAAAAAAAAGAAAAGAAAAAGAATGAGGAGGGATGGGATCGGAGGGAAGTGGTGAGGTCGCAAAAGGGCACTTGGAAGGTCCTTGTGGAATAGTCTGTTTTAGCCATTTCAACATCAGTATCCGGCTGGGGCACTGTGCTGTTTTGCAAGGAGCTAGTGTTGGGATAAACTTGGTAAAGGACCCATGAAATTGCACTGTATTATTTTTTATAACTGGATGTAAATCTGCTAGTATCTTAATCTACAGTTTTCTTCTGGGGCCGAGTTTAAACAAAAGACCCAAATTCATTTAGGTAATTTAGCATAGTTCATAATGACAAACTGCGGATCATGATTTATGAGCTGCCATCAACTCGATATCTCAAATTCAATCTTAAATGTTTTAAAAACCATTGAGAAGATCACAAATTAGTTCAGCATTTCACTCGAGAGGTGAGGAGAAAAACAGCCTCACAGGAGAAGCTTAAGTTAAGGAGAAGTAAGAATATATAATTTAGAATATGGCACTAGAATATAAGTATTTTATTTTAGGATGCAATACAGCATTAGAATATATAAAAAGCATTGCGTTGGTAACTATAAGAATAAGCAAAACAAACAAAAAGCCAATAAAATAGATCTACTAACTATTCACATATATGCATATAAAATGAATATATATGTGTAAAAATAAAAAAAAATCAAGTTAGGAATGTGAAAGGACATGTAGGTACATCTAAATACATATTAAGTAGTTATAAGTCAATAGACATGTACTACATTGGCGTCCGTACAGGTACTCCCGGATTTACCTTGTCATATTTCTACTACGTCCTTCTGACCTTGGGCAAATCATTCACTCTTCTCAGCCTTCATCTCTCCACTGTAAAATGGTGATGGGGATTCAGTGACATAAAGTGACCCAGGACTGGTCACCTCGCAGGACTCAGATGGTCGCTATTGCTATTCAGTGCTTCGTCTTAAATTTCAAAGTCCAAGAAAACCAAAGCTCCAGAATTGTTTACCATAAAAAAGAGCTTGTCTAGATTTAGGGGTGAGCAAACTTTTTCTTTCAGGGCAGGTAGTGAACAGTCTAGGTTTGGGGCGCTTCTGGTAGCAACTCCTCAACTCCACCGCTGTAGTGTGAACACAGAGATGGGGGCCATTGGGAATGAAGTGGGCTTTGCTGAGTTCCAATAAAACTTTATTCATAAAAACAGGCATGATGCCCAGATGCTGTGGTTTACCGGGCCCTGGTCTAAACAAATAGCAGAGAAGGAGATGATGAAAGCTTTCAAATCCATCATCAAATCCTGCAGGTCAAGTGATCCTTTTGGTTAAAAAAAAAAAAAAATTCTTTAGACATATGAAAGAAGGAAACTGTTTCAGTTCTTTCCTCTCACCAAGTGATATGCAGACATAAAAATCCAACAAAGGTGAAACTATATAGATATAGATGGACATGTTATATGTGTATATACATTTATAAAATATATAATATATATGCTGTACATATTCTATAATATATAGAGATAAACACACACACAGAGCCATGGTCTAATCTCACCTTTAAACACAGAGAAAAAAGTCCTAAATAATACCTTGGCAAATTGAATCCTCCAGGATATTAAAATAACAATGCATCATGATCAAGGTTCATCCTAGAAATACATTATGGCCTATTATTAGGAAGTCTATTAATAGCTCTCATCAATATGCCAAAGGAAAAAAATGTGATCATCTTTATAGATGCCAAAACCACATTTGTTAAAATTTCCGTATTCACTCTTGGTGAAAACAGAGAAAGAAGTCAAAATAAAGGATGCTTTCTCAGCATGATAAGGACTCACCACCCCCAACCACTCATCAAAAAAATAGACTTCATTTTGCGACGCTTGTGGCATTCCATTAACATTAAGAATAAATGAAGGATGATTGCTTTTAACTCTGTTGTCATTATTGGGGATGTTCTCGTCAATGAACCAAGAAAACAAACAGATATAAGTAGTAATTACATATCATAGAAGAGAATGCCAAATGAACGTTCCTCACAGGTTCTGTTATTATTTACTTTAGAAACTTTCAAGGAATCAATTGAAAAGTTATTGGGACTCATCAGGGAATTAGGTAAGCAGGCTGGTTACAAAACATACCAACCCAAATCAATGACTTTCTTCGAGAGCAGCCCTAACTAGTGGATGACATAATGGAAAAATAATCCCTTTGGTCTCCAGCTGCCACCTCTCTGCCCACCAGCTCCGCGCTTCTCCTCTGCATGCTTGGCAGGAAGCCAGGCAAGAGTGCTGTAGCCTCTACTAAAGGCCACGTGGGAAGGTTGAACAGGGACCAGGGACCCGCAATCCGGGCATCTAATGGCAAGTGATTTCATTTACAAAAATGTCACCCTTGGTGCCGGATCCTAAATGCCATCAGAGCATACCGGAGGGATAGGAGATCAGCGCAAAGCATTTCAGGAAAAAAATACTTGGGCATTGTGTAGAGTTAGGTTCTTGCCAGTGGTGTGTGCCAGGTGACTCTGGAGCTTGCAGCATTACAGGTTGAGCGGTTCTGGAAGAATGCAGATAGCGACTAGGTCCAAACTCCATTTTTATCTTCTGTCCTGATTTTGTGTTCTTCAACCAGCTCCTGAGCTCCTTGGAGCCTCTGGTGCCTGCCTTCCTACCGAGGATCCTCAGCCCATTACCCCTGTAGATGGTGATGATGATGATGATGATTTTTCTAAGCATGCCCCCAGAGGCCCCTTAGAAGTTGACATTTCTGCTGCCTTCCTAGGAGTGCCTAATTCACGGGGCTCTTTGAAAATATCCAGAAGCCCAGCCTCGGACTCTTTTTTTGGAAACCAGGCTTGGATCCCAGAGTTGGAGACATCTTGACTGGCTCCTCTGGTTCAGTTGCTGCCTGTTTCTGAGCTTCACTCTCATTTCAGGAAAGGAGAAAAATAAATTATTCACAAGCATCATTTCTTGTGGGCCGCTGACTGCCTGTCCCACCTCCTTCTCCCCAGCCCACCTGGGGCATCCAAGGGAGGCCTGGAAACGGGAGCGCAGAGATAAAGGCAGGGATGGAGGAACTGCAGAAGCTGGAGCGGTAACGCCCTGGACAGAGACGTCCACAGGGCTGTCCCCTCAAGTCCCCTGCTCTTCCATCTAGCAGCCAACTTCTCTGAAGATTCAGGGCTCTTAGCTAAAATGAGAAAAGGATGTCCTGTGCCCTAGGGCATTGTGGACAGGCTATACCCGGGTGAATGTGCCTCATTTAAATATGTTACACACGCCATTGTTTATTCAGAGCCTATCTATAGGCTGTGCGCGGTAACAAATGGAAAGCTTTCTAAGCTGCAGAAGTCATCTCAAAAACAGATGATGTGCTTTATAGGAAAAATGACTGAATGCTCTGAATTTTTTCCACCCTGCCCCTTGCTCGCATGACCTAGCAGCAGCATGAACACAGAAGGTATCCAGGGGCACAGAGCGTCTCCCCGCCTCATTCTTACCGTCTTTTGTATGTTGGTCCTCACCCTCATCATGAAGATCATCAAACCTGACAATTAGTGTGGTTCTACTATGTGTCTGACACTGTTCTAGGATCTCATTAATGAACTGATTTAAAAAAAATTTTTTTTTTAGTACCAGGGATTGAACTCAGGGGCACTCAACCACTGAGCCACATCCCAAGCCCTATTTTGAATTTTATTTAGAGACAGGGTCTCACTGAGTTGCTCAGCACCTTGCTTTTGCTGAGGCTGGCCTTGAACTCATGATCCTCCTGCTTCAGCCTCCCCAGCGGCTGGGATTACAGGCATGCGCCACCACGCCTGGCCTGATTTCGTTGTTGTTGTTGTTTTTAATCTCATGACAATATGGGAGGGAAAGAGATCACATAGGAAAGGAACTGTGTCCCTAAGCTTGCCCTCGGTCACGGCTGTTACTTCATGAGGGAGGTAAGAGCTTGGTTCTGAGTGGACTTTGTAAGTTCATGATAGATTTGGTCTGGTCTCAAGTCTCATCTTGGTTGATGCTCTTGGGAATAATCTTATCCTAGGAGAAGGATTCGGAGCCAACATTGAAACGAGAACTCCAACATTGCCTAAGGTCTCAGGAGGGGGCCTTCATTTTCGCTTCTCCAGACAACCTTCGCGAGGGACTTTGAGTACGTCCACAAGATGGGATACCAACATAGTATCAGCATAGCGTGAAAAATTTATAACTGCATCCGGAAAGGCTGCTTGATTCCATTGCCTCAAAATTTATATAATTAGAATTTCATGATGTCATCTTCGAGCTTTAATATAGCTTAAAATTATCCTTATGTAGGTTGTGTTTCTTTCTGAAACATTTTAAATTTAGAGAATTAACTTGTTAAACTTTTTAAGTTAAATCTTTAGATTTTTTTTTTTTTTTTTTATTCATCCTGCTGAGGGGGAGTTGAAATGACAAATGCTTGAGTCATCCAAGTCAAATGTTAGGGCCTTCTGGCCGCTCTGCTCCGGGAAAGCCAGGGTCTGCGTGGCCGCCGAGTCTAACTCCGTGCGTGGAGACGATGCTCTCAAACGGTTCCCTGTGTGCCAGCATTTCCTCCTGGCAGGACGAAGGCCTGCAGGTGGGCCCCGGAGAGCACGCCTTACTCCAGCCAGGTCCCCCTTCTGCTGCCATCTGTCGCTGGATGTCTGAAGGAAGAGCCACACAAAGGGTGCCGTGTTATGGGGACAGAGATAGGTCTTGATGGACCTGATTGGAGTGGTTTGCCTCCATCACCTGCTCGGGAATTCTCCCGGGGCTCCGTTTTGCAGGGCGGCTTTAGGTCAACCTGCTAGAAGCCAGTTTGCTAAATTGAATGTGAATTGACTTGTTTCATAGCATCATTTTAAGGAAGTTCTGATTTGCCTTTATCCTCACTTCCTGCTATTTCCAGCTGAGAAGCCAGAGAGGAGAGAACGAGGGACAGACAGGGAGGAAACTGAGGGAGCAAGAGGGGGGGATATTGATGAGCCACAAAAGAAGGATCTGAGGGCAGAAAGGAGACCACTGAGGACAAAGAGAGGATCAGGAGGAGAGACCAAGATGCAAAGAGGAGACTCTGAAGGACAGAGAGAGGCCATGGGGCAGAGTGGGCTGGAGGAGCATGGGGTGGTGGCACCTCATTCGGTGACCAAAGTTCTGAGCCTTTTGACTGCCGGGCACCCCAGAAGCATCCCAGTAATTCTGGCAATAAGAACCTAAAAGTCTGGGTCTTTCTTTGTTTCACTCAGTCCCTGCTACGTGTGGATGAGCCACGGAGAAGGTCACCCTGTTGTCAGGAGGTGATCTCCCACTGAAGGGGGTTGATCTGGAAAGGACAGGCATGGTCTTTCCCTGTCACCTTGGGATTCATTAATCTCCTTCCCTCATCCTATCACATCTGTGGAAACCCTCTTCTGACGTGATGGATGACAGGTGGCAGGGCACCTGCCGTGCTCCCAGAGGTCTGGGCGGTGGCGTGTGCGCCGGTGTTCAGTGAGCACTGGTTGAAATGATGGGCTTTCCTTGGGGTGGGTGGAGATGCTCAGTGACCTTTTGGCTTCCTGAAAGTCACAGACCAGGAACTGCAGAATCTTCGTGCTGGGACCTCCTATGAATTCATGGATGAGGGAGGGAGCGGGGTGTGCTGATAAATTGTTTAGCAGTTGTTAAAAGCAAACCCAGCCCTGGTCTGCAGTGCTTGCTGATGGTCAACGTCCCTGCTGTAAATGTGCTCACGAGAGTCAATTGGATGTGACATCAGGGAATATGGATCGGGGAAGAGATGCACGCCCTTGGCTGTCTCTGGCACGCCACTGGAGGAGGGTCAGCGGCTCCCAGCAATAAAAAGCCCACTTCCTGTCTGCTGCACAACTTCACATGCCTGACATTCATTCTTGCATTTTCTCTTGCAGCAACTTTGAAACTGAGGGTTTATTTCTTCCTTTAACAGGTAGGAAACGGGCTCTGAGGGGTTTATAACATATCCACTGCTGTTGTGCAGTGGATCCATGGCAGAGTGGATTCTAAGCCATTACCTTCTCTACTCACCTTACGTCCACGGGACTGTCCCTTGTCAAGGGGTGAGTTTCCTAAGGCACCTCTGAATATCAGAGGATACCAGGGCTGGCTAATTCTGCCTGGACAATATTAGAGAGGAACTTGATGCAAGGGCACCTCTATACTTAAGAGCTGACCTAAGAGGCCACCTGAAATAGGGGTAATGCCAGGCCTCCAGGTGGACATAATGGCAAAGGGTAAGTTGCATCTCCTGCCTAAACCTCAGTTTCCTCATCTGTAAAATGGGACCCTGAAAGTCTACTTCAAAGAGTCGTAGGATTGGTAAGAGAATAACAAATATGTAAAATTTCTAACTAACACAGTTCCTGACACAATAGATCCAGGTAAATACTGCTTCCCAGCAGGCTGTTTTCTTTCTGAATTCCTCTCTTTACCAGAAGTGACTAGGGTACTGTTTGTCAAGTGTTAATATACAGATGAATCACCTGTGGATCTAGTCAAGAGGCGGATTCTGATTCATGGATCTGGGAGGGCCTGAAATTCCGCATTGCTAACAGCTCCCAGATGCTGCTGGGGCTGGCAATCCATGGATCACCCTCGAGTGGCAAGAAGCTAGAGTATCCTGACAAGGCACTTAGTGCCCTGCTGCTAACACTCTGCCGCCTATCTACATGAAGTCCAAGACTGCTCTTCTTGAGACAGCATCCTCTTTGTTCTGGACGGTTCCTTTGTAGCGGCCGTCTGCCCAGGCCTGCGGAGGGCATCTTGCTGTGGACCCTGGTTTGCTGTGGAGGACCTGGATACTAGTTTCCTTTTCTTTTTATTCTGTTTTATCCTGGTTTTGATTTTTTTCAGGATTTTGCTGTCAACCTTTTCTCTCTTTAGATTCAGTTTCCTGATTCACCAAACAAGAGAATAGGGCGAGGTGACCTTCCAGGAAGAGCATTCTGATTGGTTGCTTGCTCCACCTGGGCCGTAGGGAGTCCTGATCTTCATATCTGGCTCTGGGTTTCTAGTGGAATCTCCAAAGACATTTAGAGGATAGAGTTAGGACTCAGAGTCAGAGGAGGAAGGGGGAAGTTCAGTCCAACCCTCTGGAAAGCTAACAGTGGCTCAGAGAGATGAAGAGGAATAGTTGGGGCATAGGCACCCCCTGTGCCTAAGCCACCTGTCACATGGAGGGATGGCATGACCTCCTGAGCATGTATTTGCCAAGTACTCTGCCAAGACCTAATGGGGGACGTTCGTTATGCCTTCTGGCCACACACCCTGAACCCCTTTTTATGTTTGGGAATTCTCCGTGTTATAAAGCCGTGACTGCTCAATCCACTTTCTCAGCTTCCTTGGCAGCTAGATGGCAAACCTGTGTCCTGGGACCTGCCGGTCGGGGCATCCGTGCTGGACTTTGAATTGGTGGCTGAGATTGAGATCAGTAGACATGTGATGATTATGGAGAGGGAGGCGGCAGGTTTGTGGACATGTCAACTGAGGCAAGACCCCCAGCAGTACTCGTCCTAGGTGAATTGAATACGCACTGGTTCTGGGGTGCAGCGTCTCCTCTGTGGGACCATCCGTGTGCTGTGGTTTACCTGTTTCTCCACGCCATTTTACCTCCTGGTTGGATTCTTGCGTCTCAAAGATTAAATGCCTCTCTTGCTTAAATTGGTTAGAGTGGGTTTCTGCTGCTTGTCAGTAAGAGTCTCCACCACTTAGAACAATTTTTGTGCATGATCTCATTTAATTCTCCTAGTAACCTAGTGAGACAGGTGTTATTATCCTCCTCTTCCACCTGGGGAAACTGAGGCATGAGCACAGGTGAACTAACTTCCTCAAGGAACCGGAATTTGAGTCCAGAACATTGGGCCCCAAAGCACATATTCTTTATTTTTAAAATTGACACAGTAATTGTACATATTCATGGAGTCCTGAGTCACATTTCAATACATATATACAGTATGCCGTGATCAAATCAGTATAATCAGCCTGTCACCTCAAACATTGATCAATTCTTTGTTTTATGTCTACTCAGAATCTGCTCTTCTAATTATTGGAAGTGTAAAATAAATGACTGTTAACTGGATTCACCTTACTGCCAAAGCATGTTCTCAGCCACCGCAGGTCTTCTGTGAGAGGTCCTTGCAAACCCCTATCAGTGGTACAGGGTGTGATTAGATCCATGCCTGGGCCGGCATGTCTGTGGGTTTTTAACTGACAACACACATTTTTCCAAGGAGTGATCATCACAGCCAACTGTTGTAGTGACAGTGATTCAGTCTTAAGCACTTGGCCCAGAGTTTGCACTTTGTGAGTCCACAGATGGACACTGGAATTTTTACACTCTTGTGGAGTCTGCAGTTGAACGCTGAGAGAGTGAAATTGAAATTCAGAAGAAAAAGAAAGGACTGTCCTGTGGGGCCTCCTTAGACAAGAAAGGGAATGGAGATCGGCTCAAAGACTGGTCCAAAGGGGAGCCTGGCCACCTATTCATTAGCAGTACTTAGGCCTATGATCAGGGACAGAGCAGTCAATGTTCTTGGGCAGCTTGCTGGGAGGCAGATTGGCTAACTGGTCAACCTCTGCTGCTTCCCATGGACTGGGAATCTTCCTGGGGTCCAATTTCTTTCCTCCTTTCCTCCCTCTTTTCATTCCTTCTTATCTTTCCTTTATTTTTCTTCAACAGATACTTTTGAGCACCTACTGTTTACTGATTCAATCAATGCTTATTCAGTGCCTACGGTGTATAGCAGACCGTTCCAGGTGCTGAAGATACAGTCGTGAACTAAGTAGATGAGCTCTCAGCTTCCAGTTTTATTTATTTGCAGTTCTGGGCTATATTCCGAGCCCTAGTATAGTGGCACTGGAGTGCTGCCGTGGGCAAAAAGCCAGACAGCTCAAGTTGGTTGAGTGGTAGTATTTCTCTGTGTGCCCCTAGTCCTAACCCTACTCCTTAGGAAGATTCCATTTTCACCCCCATTTCACAGATGAGGAAACTGAGGCTGGAAAGTTGGAGTCCATGGCCTGAGGACTCACAGGCCTATTGAGAACCAGGAGCCGGGCTCCGTGGGTTCAGCTGACTGCACTCTGCACCGGGTTGCAGCTTGGGATGGGAGCTGGGACCTCTCCCTCCTTCCTCATCTGGGCTCAGGGACCAGCCTCCTGCGCTCTCCTTGGTGTTACCACCACCCACAGTGCCCAGGAGCCTCACTGGGGGGCGGATGTGGCCTCCCCAGGTGCCCACTTCCTCACTGCTTCTGCCAACAGCAGCCTGGGCCCCCCGATCTGAAACTGTTGTTGTTTCTTTCTGTTGATTTCTCCAGGGGAAACAGATGTGGGTGGAGAGTGTGAGCACCCACACCAAGGCCGGAAGTAGCCCAGGTCCCAGACTCTGTGTGTCCCTGGATGTCACAGCATCACCCCCCCACCCCTTACGAGATGTCTGACCCGCCCGCATGGGTGCTCCGGTTCTTTCCTTTGCGGGATGAGCCTGCTTCTAGTCCCCACCCACTGGTGGGCGGGCCGTCCTTGAGCGCCAACTCCCTAGCAGCAGGGCAGCTAAAGGCCAGCAATGTATGCAAGGGCAGGGGCTTCAGGTTCAAGCCCCAGTGCTGCTGCTGACAAGCTGTGTAACCTCCAACAAGTCCAGTGACCTCTCTGAGTCCCTTGTGCAGCAGCAGAGGGACAGCAGGTCTTGGTGCTACGTCTGGCACAAAGTCAACCACACCGGCAGGTTTTTGTCTTTTTTTTTTTTTTTTTTTTCCCCCATTACCAGGCAGAACAGAAGGGACCTCCTAGTGTCTGTGGACACCCGGGGACTGCTGGCTCCTCCTTTCAGGCTTGCCTGTGGCTTGGGGGACAGTTTCACTTTCACAAAAGCATCTCCTAGCTCTGTGCTTGGGCTTCCATCTGGATCTGTTTCCTCTCTGTTCTCCAGAGTGAAGCAGCACATATAAGCCTCCCTTGCCGTCTGTGAGGATGGGAGGCTGAGCATCCTTGGTTTGCCTCCGGTGAGGAAAGCAGAGTGACCAGCATCAGGGAGCGCCCTGGGGCCTGGGTAGCAAATCCCATTCTTCCCTTGTCTCCAGCTCCTGCTCCCAGACCAATTGGCCTAGTTGCAGTCACCCCAATATCCCAGAAAAGCCCCAGGGAAGGGTGTTTGATTAATACACAATCCTCTGCAGCTCAGCTCTGATTGGCTCAGTTCTGCAGAGGGTTCTGAGTGACCGTGTAGGGAGGTATGAGAGGAGGGTGCCCCTTCCCCAGTCCCTGGGGATGCACTTCACTCATTCAATGTCATGGTGGCCAATACCACCATTGTT
Source organism: Sciurus carolinensis (assembly GCF_902686445.1). Taxonomy (NCBI): domain Eukaryota; kingdom Metazoa; phylum Chordata; class Mammalia; order Rodentia; family Sciuridae; genus Sciurus; species Sciurus carolinensis. The sequence goes on along the minus strand of NC_062230.1, from coordinate 24,208,690 downwards.
TGCTAATCTAATAGGTAAAAAATATCTTGTATCTTGCTTTTTCCAGATATTCACAAGGTTGGGCACTTCTTCATGGACTTGTTGGCTATTTGCATCTCTTTCTCTGGGAATTCTTGTTGCAAGTTACTTCGTATTTCTCGTGGGCTGTTTCTTTCTTATTGACTGACAGGAACTCTTCAATCCTCTGGATAGGAGTCTGTGACATACCCTAAAAACAAATCCCTTTGATCTGTTCCTGCATCTTGCCTTTTTGTTTATGAATTCTTCTGTCTTACAGACATTTTATACTCTTATCCTCCGATGTATCCGTCTCAACAGAGGCTTTGCTTCCTTCGGTTTCCTTGGACGCATCTCCCTGACAGCACTCATGGTATTGATGAGTGGTGGCCTGTTTTCCTTCCTTTCTGTTGAACTGTGAGAAACTCGAGTGCAGGATTGCATTTTCTTCTTCTCTGTCTCTTCAGGGATGACGAACACGTGGCTGGGTCTCCAGTTGAGGGCCTGAATGAGGTGGCTTTATTTTATTTTTAAAAAATTTTTAAAATCTAAAAAACTTTTTTTCTTGGGGTAGGCACGAAGACAGGTTTTGTGTCTGAATGAGAGACTGAATGAACAAGGCATGTTCTGCGCTCCTTGCAGAGCTGGGGTCTGCGGCACAGGGATGCGAGTGAGTCAGAGATTGAGTCACAGTCCCTACTCTGGCTCAGCTGACATTTCAAAAAACCCAGGCAGCAGAGGCCCTCCCCCTCTAACTTCCAGGAGCGCCTCCTCCTCTCTGAGCAGGCACCAAGGGGCTCTGCGGATGATCAGGCTCGAGTGTGTGTGTGTGTGTGTGTGTGTGTGTGTGTGTGTGTAGAAACTGGGGGCTGAGACAGGGTGGCAGGAGAGCAAGAAGAGAGATGAGGGATTAGAATCTTTGCAGTGTGCACGCAGAGGGGGTTCATCAGCTCCTGGGTGGGGGGACACCCTTGTGAGCCCAGCTTCCTGCGATCTCTTTATCTGTGGCTGCAGGCAGCTCCTGGTTGTCCTGGGCTTGCTCACGTCCCTGTGTCTGAAGGCGTATCCGTTTTGTTCCCAGAGGCTTGACTTCTCCATTGTCATTTTCTGAAGCAGTGGAGTGTGCCCGTGAGATTGTTAGACCCAAATAATCTGAAATGTGTGAAAAAATAGTAAATATTTACTGTACCTTTTGTGGAACAGGTTATTGCCATGGAAATGCTCCGTACATGAATCTGGATGACGAAGGGAAGCTGGCTCAGGAGCTATGGGAGCGTTTGGATCTGATGTCGCCCGAGTTGGCAGGTTTAAGAGTGAGCGCTGTGGGTTTAGAAGCACGGTGCCATTGGGTGAGGCTGTAGAGAGTTGGCCCCCGGCCAGCACGTGGGAGAGGACATTTATTTACCATTTCCCATATGCAGGGCACTGTGCTGAATATTCTGCATTTAATCACCACACCAACCCTGTGAGGCTCCGTGACCCTCTCTGGTTTACTGGGGCACAGAGAGTCTGAGCAACTTCCTAGAAGACACACAGTCAGTGAATGTCCCTGTCCTGGCGCTGCTCTGGTCCTCTGAGCCATTTCGCTCACCATGATGGACTCTAGAGAAAGCTAACCAGCTATCTACCCGAATTTTATTTTCCAATATTGATTTCGTTGCTGACATTTAAAGACCATAGACATTTTTCATCTTCTCTTGCAAATGTTCATGATCTGATCTGGCTGCCTTGGACGGGAGAGGCTGTCCTGCCCTAGAGTCTGCTCCCTGCCCCTCACCCCCTGCCAGCCCTAGCAGTTGCCCACTTGAGCTGGGACATCAGCTCTGCAGTTGGCAGGGACACCCCCCACCTCCACTGCAGCTGGAGAGAAAGACTGAGCATCGCACCCAGGGGCTCTTTGAATTAATTGAGAATTGTCTGTTAAGAGCTCCTCATCCTGGTAGAAATTACATTTAATTTAGCTGTTGTTTTCATTCGCCGATTAGAGCTTTTGAGATTTGTTTGATCTTCTTCTTGGAGTCTCAAGGAATTTGTGGGTAGTTGAGTGAAGATCTTCATGGCAGGAAAGGGGGTTAATAGCAGGAAGTGGAATGCAATAGTGCCTGTGTTCACTTATTCATTCATTTAGCATATTTATTGAGCATTAGGTGCTGGAGTTACGTCAGTGGGGTTATAGCAATGAATAAAGCTTGTAGCGTCTGTCTTCAAGGAGTATAGAGTCCACGAGAGAAATCAGACCTTAAGTGCGCTGATTGCTATAGAAGGACCAAAGGAATGCAAAAGACTTGGTAGGACATGGGTCGTGTCAGGGAAGACCCTCTGGGCTGGTTTTGGGACCAGGGGAGCTGTATTAGTTTCATATGATAGAAGCCTCAGCAACGCTTGCAGAAAGACTCTGCTAGAAAGGGCAATTGACTGTGCGCTTCCTGTCTTATTCAGTACCCGGGGAGGCATCTTATATCAAGACTCTGCTAGTTAATTTATCTGGAGCCAGTGAGCTTGCAAGCTCCACTGGGAGTCCATTTGGGTGGGGAAGTAAAAGGAGGATGAAGCCCCTCTGGAGCTGCAGGCATGAGCACCCACGTTCTGAGCCAGCTGCACAGTGTGGGCACCGGAGGCAGAACACCTTGGTTCAGCTCAGCCACCCTGCCTGCTGCAGGATGCTCCGTGGGTTTCTTCATTGCCCCAGGCCTCAGTTTCCCCATCTTTAAGATGGGAATAAAATGCCCATTTCTTAAGGTTATCGTCAAGGTGAAGTGAGCTGATATATGGAGCTTAGAACAACGCCAGGCACAGGATAAAAGAGAGAGCACTTCGTGACTGTTGGTCGTTGGTGTGAATGTTGTGATTATCATGGGACATCAGCTGGTAGAGCTTGGGGCTTTATTTCCAACAGCTTGCTCTTTGCTGAACCGTAATGGCGTCCCTTCGTGCCGTGTGTGCAATTTCCAGCCTTTCTTTCTGACCCCGGGCAGGTTCTTCAGTGGCTCTGGGTCCCCGCTCGCCCCATCTCCAGCCAGATGCTCCGTGTCTGGGGATCGTGTTCATGGAGGCGGGTGGAGGGGCGAGCTGGGGAGTTGCCCTCTGAGGGTTAAGGTCGTCCGTGACCAATGCCTCTTTCTGTATCATACAGAAGCACGTGGAGAGAAGAGGTGCAGGCCTCTGGCTGTCTAATGCTGGGCGAGAGGCAGTCCCAGATGGAGCCTGTCAGCTGGCCTGCCCTGGGTGGCTGCTGGTGGCTCTCAGCAGGGACAGGTAATGGTGATGCGTTTGCTTTTCCAGCCACGGGCAAGACCTGGGACGTGTTATTCCTTCTTTCCTTTGGTCAGTTCTGCTCTGAACTGCCCATGGATGATCGGGAACTTCTGAGGGAGCGGAGCCCAGTGGGTTTGGGATGACCAAGGCAGAGCTGCTGGGGCTGGGCTGGTGGATTTGCTTCCTGCTGCAGGCGGACAGGGCATGTCCTGGGTTGTGGTGGCCTCTGCGCCTGGTCCCACCTAGGGCTGAAAGGCATTTTCCTTTGAAGTTGAGCTTTGTGTCCACACTGACGACTTGTCCAGTGACTTCTCATTCATCAGATGGGAATCCGCTTGATCCATAAGCTGCTGCCTGTATTCCTCTTTGTGCATTTTTATCACCAGAGAAGGACTTATTACAGAAGAATGAAATGATACATAACTGTAATCTAGATTGAAAAATCTCTGCCTGGAGACTTAAAATGTAGGCACATTATTCTGTGAAATATTTTATTCACAGAATGTAATAATAAATTACTAATAATCAAGACTGAGGACTGAAGTTGTGGCTCAGTGGTAGAGTGCTTGCCTCGCACGCCTGAGGCTCTGGGTTCGATCCTCAGCCAACACATACAGACACAAATGAAATGAAGGTATTGTGTGTCCATCTGCAACTAAAAATATTTTTTAAAAACAAATGAAATATCTTGTCTCTACATTTTTTTTTTTTGCATCTTTCTAACTTCTTAAAACCCTGTTGGACTTTTTCTCGTATTAATATCTTATTTAGATCCACCTTTTTTTTTTTAAAGTCTTCATGGTATTCCATAATTTGATGATTACTAATGCTGTTATTGATCAATCCTTTATTGACAAGCATTTGAGTTATCTCCCGTTTTTTCTTACAACAGGTAATGTGTTCCATGAATGTTCTTGGGTACTTCAGTGAAGATTTCTATGGAATAATTCTTAGAAGTGGAATTTTCTTAGGGTGAGGGATATGAACATTTTCAACTGTAATAGATATTGCTAAATTGCTTTCCAAAAGGTTGTGCCAATTATGCACCCACCAACAGTGCCTGAAAGTGCCTCTTAGAAATGTCTTTTAAAAGATAAAATACCTATTGTTAAGCCATGAAACACATTTCAAATAATTGCTGAAATTCTTCCAGCTGTGGCATAAGAGGCTAGAGCCCCAGAGAGCTCTGAAAGGCTGTGGGAAACACGGGAGCTTCATGTATTAAAAGGTGACATTTTGGATCAGTGGGAAAAGAGTGGTTTATTTAATAAATGGTGCTAGCATAATTGGGTGGCCATGTTGAAGGACATTGGGTTTGATTCCTAACTCATACAAAACTAAATTACAGATGGAGTAAATTATAGACAGAGTAAAGACTGTAAAGTAAAAATAATAAAGAACCTTAGAGGAAACTTGAGAAGCATATTCCTCTAACCTGAGTAAGGGAAACCCAGAAACCATAAAGGAAAAAAAAAACAAAAACATGCATTTTTGATTGTGTAGAAAAAATTAGTACCTAAAAGGAGAATGTGTTCATGAGTTGCTTATGCAGTTAGACAATGCTGTTAAACACAGGTCCAGTAGGCAATGTAAATGGTTTCCACTATGAATCAAGCTGAAGTTTATAAAGAGAAGAGAGTTTTAGGATATACCTGTTCAAGCACTGGGGTTTTGCAATTTCTATTCTAAATATAACTGAGTAATAAGCAAGTCAGTGTGTAGCCCCTAAATATTGTAAGCCCTGGAAGAGTCAAGAAAAGGGAAGGAAGCACTGTTTTGTTTCTTTAGTTTTTATTTTTGAGAAAGTTGAGCACCCACCCAAAGCCTCAGGTGTCCCAGGAGAGAGGAGATTAGAAAACACAACAGCAAAACACAAGCGTGAGCCCCAAGCGCACAGTGCTCCTCGGCCCAGCCTCTCACCCCTTCTCACCTCCTCCCGCACCCCGCATCTGCCTCCCTGGGTCTCTGGAAGGCTGAAACTCTCTGGCAAGAGTCCTGGAGATTTTTGGCAAAGCTCCGCCTCCCCGCCCTCAGGCTCCCTGGAATCAACTGAACACATTCCTTCCTCTGCCCAGCGTCAGGGTGCTGTAGACAATGAAGCTGAGGTGTGGCCCTACGCTCCTTAAACTCATGATTCTGCACCTTTGGGGATCACTGATGTTAAATTTAGTCATGGAGAGCTGGCTTCAAACACCACCTCTCCTGCTTTCTAGCTGAAAAACCTCACACAGGTTCTAAGCTTCAGTTTCTTCATCTATAATATGGTGATCAAAGGGAGCTACTGCCTAGCATTGCTCTGAAGTTTGGTAGCTAGTAGCAGCAGTAGGAAGAGGAGTAATGTTTTGCATTATTATTATTGCTTAGCACAGCATTGGTGTTTGGGAATGCCCAATAAATGTTAGCTGTTGGCTAATTGTTGGCTATCATTTTTCCTCCTTCTCTTCCTCTTCTTCACTCACCTTATTGTTGGAAAGGCCTCCTTACCAATATCTGTAGAAATAGCCTGGCCTAGAGCCCGGTTCTGGGGGAGCTCAAGTCCACCCATTACCTTCCAGGTGGTAGAGAGGTGATTCAGAGCTGGATGGTGTCTATCTTCCTTCAGATCCTGGTTTTGCTACTTCTGCTGTGTGTACCTTGGGCAAGTTACCTAACGTCTCTGTGCCTCTGTTTGTTCATTGGTAAAATGGGGATAATAATAGTTTCTCCCTCACTTGGTCGTTGGGAAGATTAAATGAATTATTGTTGGTAAAATGGTTAAAGAGTTCCTGGCTCATTATAGTGCTACCATGTAGGTGTTTGTTAGAATAGTTACAGAATAAATTGCCTCACTCAGATACACCACTTAACCCTGTGGATTACGTCAAGGATGAAGGAATCACATCAAGGACGAAGGAAACCCCAGTGTGCTGTCCGAAGGCTGTCGCAGGCATCATGGTGATTCACCATCCCGATCCTGCACTTTCCATTTTGCTTTGGCTGTAGAGGCAGCTCCGACCCATCTCCAGAGTCAACTCTGATCTTGAGAAACCGACAAGGGGTCATTTCTGACTCTCCTCCTCCTTCCGTATTTGATCTTCTGGACTCTGTCACTGCTGCGACTCTGGGGTACGAGCAAAGGAAGCGGGTACAGGTTCTGTTGCTGCTTTGCTTCCAGCGGTGGGAGTGACTTGGGTGTTTTACAAAGGCATGGGAGGAAAGGCAGCGCCTCGCAGGAAAGCCTTCTTGCTAAATCGAGGACTTTGGCACACAAATAGACACAGGCTTGCTTGCTGTTGAAATAGAATATTAGCGATTATCATTTATCCCTCCGGAGCCTCCTGGGTTTGGCGCTGCCTCAAATTAGCAGTCTGAATGCTTGACTGTCACTTTCTCACGGAGTCTGCTTTCCATAACCTTCTATAGAAATCGCCCCCCACCCCCACAGGCCACCCGAAGCGGGAATATTAACACGTGTTTATTAGCACTGTCTCCCGGGTGCCGGGCTAAGAATTGAGAAGGATTCCTCTTCCTGGTTGTGATCTCCTCTGTCTTGCAGATGCAGATTAGGTGCAGAGAAATGCAGAAGCATGCTGTAGACCTGGGGGTGCTCCCTCCACGGCCCCCCCAACCTTCCATTCCATTGCATTCTGGCCCGACTTCCAACTGGTAGTACCTGTGACAGCGGCTGCAAGACTGGCTGGCCATCGGTTCATTCCGCCCATAAGCCTGTTAGGCTGTGGAGTGTAGGTGGGAGCGTGTGCCTGGGAGGCGAGGCATGGAACGCCCCTCTGGAGCCGCCCTTGACCCCTGACCCGTGGGGTTGGCTGATCAGTACCTCTGAGTGTTGGATGCTGTTTCCCAGGGCAGGATGCAAGCCCACCTTCCCCAGGGGGTGGTGTGCTTGGTATGACCCCTTGACTCTCCCTTCCCTCTCCTGTCTTTCTTCCCTATTCCCCCAGAGCAGGGAATGGGTTCTCTGGAATCAGCTGTCCAACAATTGCTTGCCCCTCAATCCGTCTTAGCATCTACTTCTGGGGCACCCCAAACAAGGACAGTGGCCCAAGATCCTAGCTAAATTCTGGAGCCCTTATTTCTTCACCCTCCTGCAGCACTCTTGGACACTGTCTATGACTGATCCTTCTTACAACTTCCTCTCTTTGATTTCTGGGACCCCCTAATAGGATTCTCTTTCTACTTCTGTTGGCTCATTTTCTTTTTCACTCACTGACTCTCCTCTTTGCTTTCGTCTCTCGATTTGCAACATTTTGGTGGCAAATGAGAGAAAGCCCAACTCAAACCTATTTGAGTAAAAGAAACAAGTTTTTGGCTCTCGTAATTGGGAGTCATGGGGTTCGACACCTTCAGGGAACGTGAGATCAAGGCACTCGGCAATCTGACTCTCCATGTCACGACTCTGCTGTCCTTTATGTTGCTTGAATCTCGGGCATGTGCTTCTCTGGTGGTCCCAAGCTTAGCCTCTGTCTTAGCTCCATCAGTGGAATGGGGGTGTTTCTTTGCTGATAGCCCCAAAGTTTTGAATATCATTCTCATTGTCTTTTCTAGGGTTTTGCATTGTATCTTAGTCTATTTTCTGCTGCTATGACAAAATGCCTGAGACTGGGTAAAGAATAGGAATCGGTTTCTTACACTCGTGAAGCCTGGGAAGTCCAAGAGCCTGATGCCTGCATCCGGCAACGCCTTCCTGCTGTGTCCCAGCATGGTGGAGGGTGTCACATGGGGAGGAAGCCTGCACCTGAGACTGGGAAATGCGGCGGAACCAGGCGCCCACGGCCACTGCCACTATCCCCCTCCCATGATAGTGGCCTTGGTCCATAAATGACAGTGGTGCGCTCACAGCCTAATCGCTCCTCACGCTCCCTCTTCTCGCTACCCTAACAATGGCAGCTGAATTTCAACCCGAGTGTGGAGGATGCCTTCCAACCGTAGCGTTAGGCCGTCTGAGCCAGTCACCAGGAGAGGAGGCAGGCCTCTCAGGGTCCAGGCTGGCGCCCGGGATCATCCTTGGAGCCAAGGTTGGATTCAGCCCCATCTGAGCCCAGGAACTGGGAAGGGGAGAGGCGATACCCCAGCGGGAGACCAGAGTGCTTTCACAGAGCAGCCAGGGCCCACATGCCAAGTCTCTGCGCTTCTCTTTTTCTTTGAGGACCGTCTCCTGATTTCCACTGTCACCTGCCTGGGCAGGACTCTGAAGCTCCTCCCTTCAGACTTGACTTCACTGAGTTGCATCCCCAGCTTCCCACCCTATAGAGTTAGGTGTTTCTGTTTGGTGGGTCCCCCCACCTTCCGGCCCTGCCACTCCGTGCACCCAACAGACCCACCTCCACCGCTTCCTCTTCCTACTGTCCCTGTTCGTATCAGCAGCACCACTGAGTTTCTGTGCTGCCTCCTCCCTGCCCGCTGCCCACATTTCCAACCCCGTCCTCCTTCTTCGAGTTCCTTGAAGGGGCTCCTGAATGTCCCTTTCCTTCTCTTAGAGCCCTATTTGGCATGGTGTTTGGTTGATGAGCACCTACCCATGATTGGGTCTCAGCTCAGAAGTCCCTTCTTCTGGAACCTCTGTTTGGATCACTCCTCTCTGCAAAGTCTGGGTTAGAAGCTTCTCCTGGGTCCCACGCCTTCCCCTCATGCGCACTGTGCTTCTGACTTGGTGCTAGGCTTTGGATGTGGTGTATCCCCCAGAGGTTCCTGGGTGGGAAGCCTGGTCCTCAGCGTGGTGGTTTTGGGTGGTGGAATCTTTGAGAGCTGGGGCCTCGTGGGGTCATTGAGGGACACTGTCCTTGGAAGGGATGGACTCTGATCTTAATGAGTTTTTGTGAGAGCAGCTGGAAGCCACCCCACACACCCAGCTATTCTGCACATGGCCAACCGGTTCCCTTTCTGTTTCTCTTCCATGTTGTGATGCAGTTAGGGGCCTCTCACCAGGATGCTGGTGCCATCTGGATACCAGATGAGTGAACCAAATAAACCTCGTTACTTTATAAAGCACTCAGCCTCAGGTATTTTATTATAGCAACAGGAAACCGACTAGTGCACTTAGACTCCAGGGGGCCTGTTCCATTGTCTTCTCCATAAGAGCAGGACCACATCTGTCTTCTTCACCCTTGTATCTGTATTAATCAGACTTATTACTGGGCGTCTGGGCAGCATCTGACAAACCCTGGTTTGAATCAAGGTTCCACCTCTCCCAAACTGTGAGAATGTCCTTCACCTCTCCAAGTCTCAGTTTTCTCATCTCTACAATGTAGATAACAATAGCCCCTCCCTCAGAGGGTCACCATGAGGAGTAAGGACTAATCACACAAACTCCACACACTCAGTACTCAGCACGGTGCCTGGCACCTAGAAAGCATTTAATCAGTACCTGCTGTTATTTGAATAGTTAATATTATTTTTGCACCATCCAGTATCTATTATGTAAGAAACTTCTAACAAATGATAGCTCTTATTTTTAGCCTAGAACAGAACCAGAAACATAGTAGGCTCAAGGGAGAGTTGAAACTGCCTTTTGAAAAGAGAGAGGGGGGGGTGTCCTTTGATGCATCTTTGCTGTTGTTAATTAGGAGAGGGAGGTCATTACGTCCCTGGGGGTGGGCAGGCAGTGTCAGTGGGAGCTCTTGGTGGAGCTGCCCATCTCTGGTGTTTCTGGGATGCCCAGGCAGAGCTGTTCCTGTACTTGTTGCCAGTTTGATCTGATGAGGGTGGCCTTCCCCTCCTGGAGAGGACCTCATTAAGTTAGTGAGGGGCTTGTTCCTGAGAAGTTCCAAGGGCTCCTGGGGCCGCCACAAGAGGTGTCCCTCTCTGCTCACTTCGTCTCCATTGGTGGGCATTGATCTCTACATGGTGTTCCTCTGCCTCGCTGGCTGCGGAGAGGTTCGACCCCAGGCATGGCTCTTGCCCTGAGTCTTGCCATCGTCGCCATCATCATCCCTATAAACAAGAGCAGTAGAATTCGCTCTGAGTGTCTAGTGGTGACAAGTGTTTTGCATACTCTAGGCTACTGTGTCCACGCTGTCCACAAACATTCAAAATTCAAAAAGGTCTGGCTTCCTAGGGATGCATATCACTTTTGCTCCATTGTAAAGCAGTTGGGAGTCAAGTCATCCTGTGGTCATAGTCAGGACCCTCTTGGAACTTGGGGACCCGATAGAGGGGCAGGACCTCATCAGATGACAACATGGCTTCGGAAGCTTAGAGCTGGGACTCCCAGCTGTACCTGTTAAGCATCTGTAGCTCCTTAAACTTTAACAAAGAAAAAAATCCATTTCTGGGTCACAGTAGCCACATTCCATGTGCTAGTGGCTACCATATTGGATAGTGAAGATGGAACACTTTCATCATCACAGAAAATTCTACCCAGTGCGGGTCTACGACTGGAGTTGGTGAAGTGCAGCTCATGGATTCAGGGACTGAGACCAAATATTTTTGGACACAGCTGTTCCTTTTGGTTTCTGTATTGTGCCTGGCAGCATTTACACTTGGAAACAGAATTGGGTACTTTTTGTAGAGACTTTGTTACCTGCAAACCCTAAGGTGCACAAAGTCCCCAACTTATGGTGGTCCTGCTTATGATTTTTTTAACTTTGCAATGATGTGAATGTGGCATGCATTCAGTAGAAACCATACATTTTTTAATTTTGAATTTCTTCCTGGGCTAGCAGTAGGTGGTTTGATACTCCTGAGATGCTGGACAGTAACAGAGAGCTGCAGCTCCCAGTTAGCCACACCTTCATGGAGACCCACCAGATGTTCACCAGCGTACTGTGTTGCTAAGCCGTGATGTTCTGTAGGCTAGTGTATTCATGCATTTTTAATCTTATGACACTTTGAACTTAGGATGGGTGTATCAGGATATAACCCTGTGGTAAGTTACAAAGCATCTATAGTCACTCTGCTATCCTCAGAGAAAACTCTGCCAACCTTTGGTCTAAAATACTGAACAGCACTGGCAAGTGTTAAGTAACTGCTACTTTCTATTTATTAAAAACAATAAACATTTAGTTCTTCAAATAACCTTTCAAAGTATTATCTCTGTCTTAGAGATAAGAAAACTGGGACTATAGTTTGATACCACAACTTTCAGGAAGGCAAATGTCTCCTCAGTCTTACTCTTGCATCTGGGTCAATGCCCAGCACAGAGTGGACATTCCATACGTGGATGTCAGGCAATGTAGATGATTAAATGCATAACTTTACGAACAAACATAAAAATTGGATCAACTTCATCATATTGATGAGGAAACACAGGCTCTTCAGGGGGTGATTTATCTCCCCAACTTACAGCTGGAGTTTCTCCCAAAGCAGCACTTCCTGTGGGAATTCCCGCGAGGAAATGCCCTGATAGATTCTGAGATGGTGCAGGTTGGAATTCCAAAGAAAGAAGCGCTAAGCACCAGAGTGACCAGTCCAAAGCGTTTCAAAATTTTCCTTAAAACATTTTTAAAAGCAATATATTAAAACATAAAAACTATACGTATATGTATGTATTAATAGGGTACCATGTAACATTTCAATACATGCATACATCATGCTGTGCTTAAATCAGGTTAAACATACCTGTCTTTCTTGAACCGCTATCGTTTGTTAAGGTGGAGACATTCACCTTCTGGCTTTTTTGAAATGAACAGTACAAGATTCTTACCGATGTTCACCCAACCATGCTGTCTGGCGTTTTTATCAGGGGAACTTCCACAGTGCTGCTGGTGTGTGCGTGTGACAGTCAGCAAGACAGAGGGATGACCTACCTAGCCATGTCCGAGGAGAGGGGATTGGAGTGTGGGATTTAGACGAGTGTTCAGGGAAACCAGGGTCAGTGCATTTTGGTGTTTCCGGCAACTTCTTGAACACCTTTATCAGTGCCTGGGGATGCTTAAGGCCACCACTTGGACACACAGCTGCTGGTAAAACTTTTAGCCAGCTGGGTCACAGAGTGGTCAGAATGCTCTGTGATTGTTGGTCAGGCCCCTCTTGGAACTGGGAGATCCTGCAGTGGGGCGGTGTTGAGCTGGGATTCCGGCTGCCACCGGCCGTGGTTTCTGGAACCTTCCACACCGCTGGCCCCGCCCCCCATGGCAGCTCCCCCAGTGCAGAGCTGGCGTCTCCCTCTCCCTCTGCAGACTTCCCTTCGGCTTCTCTTCAGCTGCCAGCTTGAGCCGATTGGTGGCACTCTGGGGCTCAGACCTTCGGCTCTGCTGCTGCTGTGGCCACACAAAGCTCTGCTCCCGAGTCACGCGGGGCCAAGTAGGTCAGCCGAGTCTGAACCTGTGCTCTCTGGGCCGCCGCAGCCGGTGGGGCTTGAGGGGAGACCATCTGTGATTCTCCGCCTTCGATACAGGAAACCAGGAGGACCACGGGGTGTCTTTGGCCATTAAGCTGGGGACCCCCAGGCAGGGCCGCACTCTTCCTGCTGGGGTGGCTTCCCGGGGAACAGCTGCGGAGAGTCAGTGAGCTAGCATCCCATCTCTTGTGCTGCGAGCGGCTCCTCTGGGGCCCTGAGGACCGTCCAGGGGACACGATGGCCTCACTGTTCCCTCCTTCACCTCAGACGTTCATTTCCCATGTGTTCTGGGACTGCCTTCACCGGAATTCAAATCCAAGCCGAGCGTGATCCCTCCTGTGTGTCCCTCAGTGCCCTCTTCTGTAGTGTCGGGACCTGCCACACCAGTGTGGTGAGGATCAAAGGGACCAGCCTCCGGGAGGTACTTAGAAGGGTGCCACACCAGACAAGACTCCCTGCTTTCTTGGGCTCCACATTTTCCTGGACTCAGCTCCGACTTCTCTGTCACCATGCGAAGCTAGGGACCCATTGTTGGCAAAACTTCTGGTTTTAAAAAAGACAAGTCAGAAACCCGGACTTTTAAACATCACAAACTCTGCTCCCTGAAGTGTTGGCGGTGGTTTCGTGTCGTTGGAAAGCGCAGCCTGAGCCGAAACCAAAGCGGTTTGCAGCACCTGGGTGGGGCTCTGACTGGGGGGCAGTGGGTCCCACCTCAAGGTCATCGTCATGGAGGGCGCCTCCTCCTCTCCTGCATGGGGCTTCTTGTGGCTTTTTCTGCCCGCAGAGCAGAGGCTGCTCGGTGCTGCGGACGGCAGGCAGCAAGTTCAAACATTCCTTGCCTTGTCCTTCCATTTGGTTGGCATCCTTGGCTGGGTTCCCAGGCTCCCAGACAGCAGAGGGGACGGAAGCGGCTTCTTGTAGTCATGGGGAAGGGGGAGGGACGATGATGAGCCGTGGCTGTGTGGAGAGAAAGAGCCAGTGGGTTGAGGGAGCTGCCTTTGAAGCCGGAGAATTAATTATCTTTATAGCCTGAATCTTGGACATCGGAGAAGGGATTTAAAAGACTCTGGGAAGGGAGCGGAATGGGATTGATGAGAAATAAAGTTTAGGATGTTGTCAGGACTAGTTTCTAACAGCAGCAGGTTTTTGGAGAGTGAGGGGTGAAATCCCTGGGGGCATGGGAGAAAGAGTCCCAGAGGTACTTGCTGTTGGTTTGCAGAGTCTTCAAAATGCCTGTTTGGATGCCTGGTTATGTGTTGGGCATGTGCGCCCTGGAAAACCCTGGTCCCCAGTCTTACCTGTCGCTTCAGTCAATCACTATTTGTTATCATTTATTCTTGCTCAGCTCACTCCTGCCACTGGCCGTCACGGCTGTGAGAGAGGCCCCTACCCCACCTGCCCTTTCCTAACTGCGTGACTGTGGACACCTGTCTTCTCTGTGGTCACCGATTGTCAGGCTCCCGCAGGAAACAGACACCTGAGGGATGCCTTGTGGAGGGAGGTGCAGGCCAGGTTCCGACTGCAGATGAGAAATGCCAAGGCAGCAGTGAGACACTGTTTCCACTTCCCGGGGGAGAAGGGACCACCCACCAGCAGGAACCCCGGGCCAGGTGGGCGCAGCTGCTTCCTGGAAGGCGGCATTAAGGCAAGGATGAAGAGAGGGGACAAGTGCCCGGGCTTCTGTCCTCCTCTCCATGCGTAGGTCCCGCCCTCTCTGAGCCCTCTGGAAACCAGAAGTCCAGGGCACCGGGTGGCCGATTCTGTAGGGCTCAGTCTCCCGAGCTCAGACCCCCACCAAGTTAGGTGGAGAATGGATCTGGAAGGGAAATGAGAAACGGGCACACAGGTCCTCAGTTCGTGGCCCTGAGAGTGGAGGGCAGGAAGGCAGGAAGGCAGTCTGCGCTGAACGGCTGGAGGGGATTGAGGTGCTCGTGCAGAGGAAAGCTGAGTGCTCTACTAAGTGCTGAGTCTTGGGGTGGGTCTCCAACAGTGCCTAGGAGCTAAGGGTCCAGAGAAGAAGGTGCTGTACCTTGTCAGTGCCTGTAGTGCTGGTATCCAGTCACTCCTGTCCCTCTCCTGCCATGGGGACCTGAGCGATTGCTTCTGTCATGGGGAGTATGAAGTGGAGGTCTAACGGTGCAGACCAAAGGCTCTGGAGCTAGGTGGCCTGCATTCCACTCTTGACTGTCACTTACTGTCAAGTTACTGCTCATGCCTCATTTTCCCCATCTGTGAAATGGGAGTATTAGTACCTACTTCAAAGGGTTGTAAGGATTAAAATGAATTAAGCTGTGTAAAGAGCTTAGAATAGGGTCTGGTACATAGTAGGAAATAAGTAGATCTTATGTACTGTCACCTTCACCACCACCATCATCATCATCACCATCACCACCATCACCACCATCACCACCATCACCACCACCACCACCACCACCACCACCACCACCATCACCATCACCACCATCACCATCATCACCATCATCATCACCATCACCACCACCATCACCACCATCACCATCACCACCATCACCATCATCACCATCACCACCATCACCATCACCACCATTATCATCATCATCACCACCATCACTATCACCACCACCACCACCACCATCACCATCACCATCATCACCACCACCATCGCCATCACCATCATCACCATTATCATCATCACACCATCATCACTATCACCACCACCATCATCATCGCCACCATCATCACCACCATCACCATCACCACCATCACCATCATCACCATCACCACCATCACCATCACCATCACCACCATCACCATCACCACCATCATCACTGTCGCCACCACCATCATCACTATCACCACCATCACCATCACCACCATCACCATCACCATCACCATCATCACTATCACCACCACCACTAACACTGTGGTTCACCTCCAAGCCCAGCTGACCTCTTGGCAGTAGAAAAATCCCCACTGGATGGAGTCCATCCCACCAGCCCTCCCGGGAGCCTCATTGATCATACCATTATCTTCTCGTCCTCCCACGGATAGGATATTTCAGGGAGTGATTGACAGGTGTGTGTGTGTGAACGCGGGGAGGGGTGGGCTTGTGCCTGACTCCTGGGACAGAGTGCTTTGTTATGCAGAATAGCTCGCCTGTCATCCCACTACGGGCCCCTTCCTTGGAAAGTTCCAGGCTATTTTTGAGCCCTCATGGCTCACATGTTTCTTTCTGCATCATGTCAGTGCCAGTACAGAAAAACTGGAACCTTTTGGCAAAGTAGAAAGCAGAAAAGATTTCAAAGTGCGTGGAGGATGAGTGTTGCTCAGATGACAGGGGATTGAGACGTGACGGGAATGCCGAGCGTCGAGACTGCAGGCAGCCTGTGTGTTTGTATTTAGACTTTGCTCTCCATTTCTTGGGCAATCAGTAGAGGTGCCTGAGGTTAATGTCATCTTAAAGAAGGTACCGAAGGGTAGTAACGGCAGTAACACCCCTCTTCACACACACACACACACGCGTGCGCACACACGCACACACACTGGAAGATCAGCAAAGGATGCAGGGAGGGGATTGGGTGGTTTCTGGAGGCCAGCACCTGGGTTCTGAGGCAGGTGAGGATGCACCTGATGCTGGAGGGAGGAGCTTAGGTCTGGCTGCCCGGCAGCTCTGAAGGTCCATGTGCAGAGCAGCCAGATGCTAGGGCCAAAGTGAATTGTGTGCAAAAATGTGCATCTAGGAATGAAGGCTCCAAACCTTCCCCTCTTGCACATTTATTTACCCTTCCTGTTCTTTCCTGACGGGCATAGTGACTTTGGAGATTGGTAGACCCGAGTGTGGGTCCCTCCTCTGCTCTTACTAGCTCTTTCATCTTGGATGAGTGGCTGCATCCCTTCTGAGTCACCATTTCCTTATTTGAAAGGGATCATTATGCCCCACAGGGTTGTTGAGATCAGAGTGTTTCAGAGCCCCTGGGACTCAAGAGAGGCTGAACTGCTTTGTTGTGTTCAGTTCTGAGTAGTGCTGGGGGAGAGATAAACAGGTAGCACTTTCATTGTACACCTGAGGATCTGAGGCACAGAGTGGCTTGGCATGACAATGTGGGGTGTAAATCCTGGAGCTGGGTGGGGACCCCAGTCCTTTGGCTTTTCTCTGAGGGAGGCAATATGGAGTAGTAGTGTGCTAGTCAGCTTCCTGTTACTATAACAAATATCTGAGATGATTAACTTGTGAAGCAAAAAGGTTTGTTTGGCTCAAAGTTTTAGGGGTTTTAGTCTCTTGTCCCATTGCTTGGGCCTATAGCAACATGTCATGGCAGGGCTGAGTGACAGAACAAAACTGCTCTGCCATGACTGGGAAGCAAAGCAGAGAACTAGGAAAGGACTACTCTCTTCCCTTCAAGGCACAGCAACCCCCACCCCTGCCAAGAACCTACAGACCTTCCCCTGGGTCCCATCTCTCTTTTATTAATTTATTTACTTTGGTGCTGGGGATTGAACCCAGGGGAACTTACCACTGAGCTACACACTGAGCTCAGCCTTGTGTGTATTTTTATTTGGAGACAAGGTCTTGCCAAGTTGCTGAGGGAGGCTGGCCTCGAACTTGCGATCCTCCTTCCTCAGCCTCCTGAGTTCCTGGGATTAGAGATGTCTGGCTAGGCTCCACCTCTTAAAGTTTCTATCATTTGCCAGAAGCACCCCCACTAGGGGACCAAGCCTTTAGCACATGGACCTGGCAGGGAACACTTAAGATCCAAACTAAAGCATGTGTTTAGGGCTTGACCAATCTTTGGAGTCTCTTGGTCGAGTTTTCTAGACTTCTAGACCTTCATTTTCCTGGCTCAGACATTTTCCTCATCCCTGAAATGGGAGATAACCATAGACTTGCTTTCCGTGGGCGCCATGAGGGTTGCATGAGATGATCCGATAAACACTTAGCATGTGCTTGGGACACAGTAAGCCCTCAGGGAAGCGTGAACTGCTGTTGTTATTCGTATCCTTACTAGTAGCAGAGGCATCGTTGTTGTTGTGACTTTAAGAGTGAAATATGGTTTACGTCACCCAAGGTCCATGCTGGGCTGGGTTCCTCACCGCTGCCTCTGGAGCCTTCCAGAGGGTCTCCTGGCTCTCCTGCTCTCTCCCCTCCTCTGAGCACTGAAGGGGTGCTGTGCTGGGTACTCTCCATGTGGTGCTTTCTCTGAGACGATCATCGCTCACCCTTCTCTGTCCTGCTCTGTGTCCGGGGAGGCAGACCCCTCCGGACCGGGTCTCCTGGGCTCTCTTGCTGGTTGATTTTGGTCTGAGGGAAGCCGTGGGAGGTGCCAGGGAGGGAACTCGAGTGTGGGAGGAGAGAGCGCTGAGTTATGTCCACGCTCGGGTGCCTCCCTCCATCTCTGAGCCCCCTCTGCCAGTTCGGCTGCTGCTGATGGACCCCCTTCGGACTCAGCTTGCAGCGGGCTTGTGTTCTGCTGTGAGGCTCGGGAGTGACAGTCGTTTCCCACGGTTTCTGGTGTCTTTAATGAACCATGGAGGACGACCTTTTTTTTCCTATCAAGACCCCGGTAGGCATGAAAACCTATAAAAAGAGAATGTGTTGGATGATTTCCCTTTAAAAAATAAAATAGTACCACTACATTGGAAAACAGTGGCGTTTTCTTATGAAGGTCAACAGAATATGACCCAGCGGTTCTACCCTCAGACATTTACCTAAGTGGAGCTGAATTATATGCCCTAACAAAGACTTATAAATGACTGTCCAGAGCAGCTGTACCATAATAGCCAGAAACTGGAAGGATACCAACTTATCTACCAACAGACGAATGGAGAGATGAACTTGGGGATAACTATGAAACAGAATCTCATTCAGCTATAAAAATGAACCAACTACTAATACTGACAAGTCCCTAGTCAAATCTCTTAAGAGGGCACTGGGGGACTTTGGGGTGACACCATGCTGTAATTACCATGTGTGGTAATTACTTGGATCTAATCCACTTGTCAAAATGCACTGCCCTGTATATCTAAAAATGGGTATCTTTTCATGTATTAAAGTGGGTCTCAGAAAGTTGAGGCTTAGAAACGTTTATATTTACTTTATTATATTAAAATGTTAGGGAAGTTCAGAATTTTTAAAAAAGAAGAAAGCCCCAAAGTCACAGCCAAGAAACCATCACCACCATTTCCCATATTTCCTTATAGTTTATCTTTCCTCTACTTGGTTCTCCTGCCCCCCCATGACTTATTTAAATAAGTAAGTAAATAAGAAGAAGAAAGCAAGCACAATGTCCCCATGGTGAGGACCTTTCTTGCAGTGACTTGACTGTGTCTCAGAGCATCTAGGATGATAGTGAGAAGGTTTTGTTTTTACTACCCAAAATATATTGGGAGGAAATGGAAATGTGTGGGCTGGTGAAGGAGCGATACCCGGGAGGAACATGGAGGAGTGTGATTTACTGGTCATTGGCTTCAGATCTCAACTAGTCAATCAGCAGTCAGATAGTATGAGCTCCTATTATGTGTCAGCACTAGGGAGACTGTAGTGAGGAGAACATGCAGCCCTTCTGTGTTGATGAGGCTGATCATGTGGAAGGGAAAAGAGACGACAATGTTTATTATTGGCAACAACAATGACCTTGACGCTAGCTAATACGTATCAGGAACTTGCTAAGTGCCTGTTATTGTGTTAAGGTTTATTTCTTCTGTTAATGTTCCAATGTGTTGTCCCATTTAATCCCAGTAACGCTATGAGTAGATGTTCTCTTTACACACCCCCGAACTTTCTTACTGAAGATAATAAAGTGCTCTAGAGAGGATGGGTCTGATGGGAACATAGAGCAAGCACATTAAACCTAGCCTGGTGGGTCAGAGACAACTCAGGACCCTGAGGAAGTGGTCCTGAGTCTGAGATCTGGAGGGACCTAGGAGTTGAACGAGAAGCAAGCTGCAGGAATCGCCGAAGGGGGCGCTTTTGCTGGTGGGGGCCGCGGGCTGGTTCTGAGTGGTGATTAGGGGTGAGACCGTAAGGAATTGGTGCTGGGGAGTCATGGTGGTGGGGGAGGGGATGAGGTGCACCCAGCAGGAGGGGTACAGGTGCACCCCGGGCAGTGACGTGGAAGAACGAGAACTCAGTTTGGGGCATGTCGGGTTTGACATTCAGATGACCATGTTAGGCAGCTGGACGGCGTGGAACTCAAGGAGGCGCTCTGGACTGAGAGTGGCCAATTGGAACGCGATCGTGAGCAGAGTTGCTGAAGTCTCATGGATCCACAAGATGGCCCAGGGAGAGAGTGTCCATCGGGAAGGGACGGGCAGCTATGCCAGAGCCTTGAGGAATCTCGGTGGGGAAGGACTGGGGGGCACAGGAAGAAGGGCAGGAGCCAGGGCCACAAGGGCAGGATCGGAACCTTCTGGAGAGGCTGCTGTGTGCACTCGGGAGAACTCTCTCACATTAGAGATCTCCGTAGGAGGTAAAGAGCCCCTTGCCCTGGAGCTTGGTGGCCATAGCTTGGGAGTCATAGAAAGGACCCTGCAGCAGGATGGGCTGAGAACAGGACTCTTTGGTCATTTGTACAGAACAGAAATGGACTCTAGTTGGCTTAAGAAAAAATAAGAAAACCTGGAAGGACGTAAGGTAGTGAACACACGCAGTGCCAGTCCTTAGAAAACCGGGGCTCAGAGTGGCCGCGGGGATCTCGACGGCAGGACCGAGGGATGACATGGTGGCTGAATCTGTTCCAGTGCTATGGAATCGAATCCCAGCGTGACTCACCGATGTTGGGAGGTCGGGTCACGTGTAAGGGGAAAGCTGGGTGTCTTGATTGTCAGTCCTCTGAGGACCACATACCACGGAGGAAGAATGATTTCCCAAAGGAAAATCAGCATTCCAGTTACCTGGTGAAGGAGCGGATGCTGGGCAGGCAAAACCAAGAGGCGCTCTGTAGCTTCTGTGGTCTCATCTCTGATTGGGTGAGTTCTGCCATATGTGCTTGGTAACATTGACTTTGTGATATTTACTTAGCTGCCCACCTTGTGGTTACGGGTAGTGGTTCACCTCCGTGTGCTTTTAAAAAGTGAGTTGGGGACCCGCGGTTGACATGAATTGATCTCTGAGCTTCGAGCTGCCTCTCTCTGGAGGCCCGATTTGGTGGATGTGACTCATGATCGTCAATGATAATGTACGGGTGTGGCTGGTGGCTATGTGGCCTCTCCTGCGCCGGCAGGGGCAGGATACTGGCAGTGGCAGATGGCGTAAGTCACCGTCACATCAGCCAGGTGGAGGTGCCCACCCTCAAGGAGCTTACTGGAAAGAAGCCCTAAAAACAGGCACCCAGGGGCACAGGACAGCGGTCAAGTCCAAGTCCACGTCTCCAGGTGCTTTTTCTCCCCCAGCAAATGCCTCCTCACAAATGTCTTCATCAAGAGCCACGATGTCTAGAGGAATTCGAGGAAGGGCGAAGTACCGTATCCCGTAACTGAGTCATCTCAATACCAAGTTCTTAAAAAAGAAAATGCTGATTTAAACAGTGCACCAAGCATAACATAAGAACCTCTAGTATCCATCCTCCGGTTTAATCTCTTTTGATTCATAAAAAGGACTTCTTTGGTCACAATATACAAAATAAAAAATAAAAAATGCCAATTCAAGTTGGTTTAGGACAAGAGGAATTTATTGGTCTATATGGAAAAACCTAGGCGTTCTTCAGGTCTGGTTGGATCCAGGTGCACATATCAGACACCTCTTGACTCTGCTTTCTTCTGGGTTGGCTTCATTCATTTTTTTGTTTTTCTCTCTGAGAAACATGGCAGATGCAGATTCTTCCCCACCAGTACAGTAGTTCTGCTCCTTTTTCCTGATCATTACGGCAAAGGTCCTTGAAGCTTATTCCCATTGGGTGGATCGAGTCACGTGTCCGTTGATGAATCCACATTGCAGTGTGGGTCCTGCATCACCCTGGGAGCCAGAGGGTGAGGGCACCCTTAGCTGAGTCACAGGAGCTATGAGTCTGAGAGGAGTGACTTCCTGAGGGAGAAGCCCAGAGGGTGGGTCCTGCTGTAGCAGAAACAAGAGAGGCCCTCTGCGCTTTGGCTTGGGGACCGTGCCTTCTCCTGGTCTAAACACGCTAGGGCTCAGCGTGGCTGATGAAAGGATGTTGATGGAACAGGCACCATGTCCTGAGGGCCCCACCTTCAGGTCTTGACCCAGAGGGAGAGGCCACAGTGTCGAAAGCAGTCTCTGTGTTCTCTGGTCCTGCTCGGGGCTCCCTCGGGTGTGTTATAGCAGAAGGTGGAGCGGGGACGCTTTCTTTACAGGCGTTTGTTCATTTCCGGTACCTGTGCTTTACCTCTTGTGGGTTCAGCTCCTTTTCTTGCCGAGTGAACTCGAATGGGTAGCACTGCAGATGAAAACATCCCCGTCCTGCAGTTCCCATGACTGCAAAATCATTGCTTTGCTTTGTCTCCTTCGTGCCTGGCTGTTGATACACAGGGAAAGTTTGCCCTCTCTGTTTCCTCTCTTCCAGGAGGAAATACTCATCGGAGCATTACGAGTTCTTACGAGGCTGGGCCAGTGAAGGCATTTCACCCACAGGACGGAACAAGAAGCAGTGCGGGAACAGAATGGGGTTGTTCTCTGTGCACGGGGATCGAATGGGCTCTCGGATGTTAGTCTGGGGGAAAGGAAGTGATAAAGGTGTGTGCAGAGAGCCACGCTCAGCTCCCCAGGCACACTGGAATCATTGGGGGGAGCTTTTTAGATGTGCGGATGCCTGTCCTCACCTTCCCACCAGACCCGATTGGTCAGAATCTCTGGAAGTGGGACCCGAGCATATTTTTGTTTTTAAAGCTTCCCAGGTGCCTGGAGTGTGCATCCTGGGCTGAGAACCAGTGGTGCAGAATCACATCACATGGATAAAATACAAGAGACGTAGACAAAAAAGGAAAAGGCCATGGAGATCATCTTACTCGGTGCACAGTTGTCCTTGGTATTCACAGGGTGTTGTCTTTAGGACTATGTGCGAGTAGCAAAAACCTGTAGATGCTCAAGTCCCAGGTAAAACGGTTTGCATGTCACCTACACAGGTGGTCCAAAACACTGTAAGTTGTCTCTAGGTTGCTTATGATACCCAACACAGTGCAAAATGCTGTAGAACTAGTTACACTGTGTTGTTTAGGGACAATGACAGTGTTCAGTAGAGATGCAATTTCTTTATGAACGGTTTTTTTTTTTTTTGAGTCTTGCTATGTTGCCCAGGCTGGCCTTGGACTTGCGATCCTCCTGCCTCAGCCTCCCAAGTGCCTGGGATCACGAGTATCCACCCCTGTGCTCGGCTCACATGCAGAATTTCCAGCCCCCCCAATATTTTCAGCCATCGGCTGGTGGAATCCTCAGATTCTGCGGCACCCTTGATGTTTGTAGTGTTTGTATTTTGTAGTGTTTGAATTTTTAAACAGTAAGCATGGTACAGTCTCTTGAAAAGAAAATTTCCTTGCACACTGAAAGCTGGCCAAGCAGGGCGACGGGTGACCCTCTGGACTCCCGCAGCTTGTCTGTGTTGGGGCAGCCACCCACGGATTCTCACACACCATCCACCGCCCTTGGCCTCAGCTGTCTTCCCCTTGACTCAGCCGTGATGGGAGATTTCTCAGCGTGGGAGTGACTGAACGGGCCCATTCATTGATTCATTCATTGCTTGCTCATTCATTCATTCATTCATTCATTGATATTTTTACTAAGAACTTGACATGATCCAGGCACACACTAGGCATGTGAATCTGATCTCACCTTCAGGACCGCAGGTGAGGTAGGTGGACTTACTTCCATTCTGTGGTTGGCAATAGATTAGCTACAGCAACGTAAGTAACTAAGAAGGAAATATTTAAGGCATTGTGGCCATCTAAGACAAAGCTCATACATGGTGGCACACAGATATGTTTGAATGGCCTGCAAAGAACTTTAAAAAGACCCTGTCTGGCAACCTAGGACCTGCGAACCCAGGGCCACTGCTGGCTGGAGTTGAGTGTCCCTTAGGAGGCCATGTGTTCTTCAGTTCAACCTGGTCACTGCTGTACCCCTTTCCTATTGCACCATACCAGTCTGGCTCCACTTAGTCCAAAGGCCTGGCCTCTGCAGGCATCTGAGTCCACAACCCCTGCACCAGGGCAGGAAGGATGGGTGACCTGTCAGCTGACTTACGGGGATGCTGAGCGAAGGATCCTGCAGAGTATGCCGTTTCCATTCCAATCTGGCCTTCAGTCTCCTGGTTGGAGAACTGAGCTCCTCTGCTTTAAATGTCATCTGTGTGCATGTGAGGAGCCATTGGCATTGATATGTCTGTGGAACAAATGTGCACAATAGAGAATGTATAAAGTGCAAAATAGGAAGGGACAGTCATCAGCCTGGCAGGAGTGTGGAGCAGAGTGAGAAGAGAGGAGCATGAAATTGGACAGAGATATTATCATGGATGGGTGCCAGGCTAAGTTATTTGAACCTTATTTTTTAGGCCAGTTTTGTCCAATCAGACTTCTACAGTGATGGATACGTCTTACTTATGTGCCATCCAATATGGTAGCCTCTAGCCCTGTGGAGCTGTTGAGCACTTGAAATATAGCTTGTAAGAATGATGAACTGAATTTTAAATTTTATTTAATCAACTTAGATTTACATAGCCCCATTTGGCTAGTAGCTACTGTTGGAAAGCACAGATTCAGGCAATAAGCAGTCAGCGAATGTGTTGGAGAGGGAAATGGGACCGAAGTCGGGTCTTCAGAGGATGAACTTTCTAGGAGCGTGTAGGCTTCCGGGGGCGGGTGGAAGTGGGTGGGAATAATATTGACAATGCTTGGCATTCATTAGGCATCACTGTGTCCACACGCTGAGCTAAGATCAACTCATTAAATCTGCATAAAACCGTATGAGAAAAGTGAAATTATTGTCCGTATGTTACACACTAGGAAAGCAGCAACCAGGCAAGGTCAGGGAGAATATTCAAGGTTATGGAGCTAAAAAATAGTGGTACCTGGTGTAGGTTCCAGGCAGCGTGTTGCAGAGCTTGTACCAGGAACCCCTCCATTCTGGAAGAAAGTAAATGAACCTCCCCGAGAGCTTACTTTGCGCCATCCCCTACCACCACACATTCACACATGACATCTCGTTTAGATTTATTAACGATGATGTGACATCGCCAGCCTTATCTCCTTGATGGTTGTGGAAACTTTGGCTCCTAGAGATGAGCTCTCAAGGCAGGCTGATCCGTCTGTGGGGAGACCTGTTAAGGTTTTATTACAAAAAACTCCGTCTCTGAGTTGGTGAGGGCAGCTAAGGTGGAATCAGCAGGGAAACGTACGGGAGGATATGGTTTCAAAGATGTTGCGAAGGAAGAATCAGTGGGACTTGGCAAATGACTGAGTGGCGGGGGTGAGAGCGTGGGGGAGGATTTCTTCGGGAACATGAGATGAATGACAAACACAAATGAAACCACACTGTACCAGCGGAGAGAGTGGGCTCCAGAGGAAGACGGAGCTGGCTTCCCCTGCCTGTCACCGCGGGCTAGCTGAGTGACCTTGGGTGGACGCCCCCACCCTGGGCGTCAGCATCCCCGAGGATGAAAGGGGCATCATAGCACCTGCATCCCGGGACTGTGACGAGGTTTAGGTTGCATCACGGATGTGAAAGCCCTTTGCAAACTCACGTGTCCTGGCCGTGGAGGTGGCTCTTTTTGCCACTGAGGCTGGTGGTGGGGTGCAGATGGAACCAGATCTTTCTGCCTTTGATCATGGAGACAGTTCCTGCCTTTGCAGGAAGCCACTGTATCTTGGGCACTAGGCAGAGTTGAATACAGATAATCCTGTGGGTCAGCCTTTATCTAGGAGAAAAGAGAGACCCCCTACACACACACAGGAGCCATCGCGAAGCAAAATCTGCATGCTGGTGCTCCAACTAAAATGTCCCTTTCCCCCAAACACGTGGCATGTGCTTTCTCTCATTTGCACTTTAGGCAACAAGCAGGCAGTGAATGCGTTGGAGCAGAGAAATGAGCCCAAAGCCAGGTTTTCAGAGGATGAAGTCGGTAATATGATTATTCTCATTTTGGAGGAGGAAACTGAGGTTCAGAGAGGCCTCGTAAGTGGATTAACGTCCTTCAGCTTATCGGTGGTAAAGTGAGGGTTCAAACTGTGGTCCATCTGATTCCAGAGGCTTGGTCAATAACTCCTGCACATGATGGGCTTTGTCCATGAGGACTGGCGGTCTGGGGGCATCCTGAGGGACACCAGGGCCTGGGAAAGTGCTGAGGACCCTGCTCTTCCTTTCTTCACAGGTATCTGCAACTCGTGCTGGATTTCGTACCTCAGGTGGACTGTGGATTTAGGGTCAAAGATGGCTTCCCAAGGATGTCAGTTTTCCTTTGTGGAGAACTGGGTAGCAGAGAAGAATCAATGCCAAAAAGAAAATAAGCTCTGATAACTTAATCTACTCTATTTGGGGACATAATGAATGAATTTTAGTGCAGAAGAGCTAGGAGTTTTGGGGGTGGGTGGAGATGCAGCATGAAGCAGATTTGGGGTCTCCATGCGTTCCTGGGTCAGATACCTCAGAAGTCCCTTGAAAGGATCCCCTGGGCTTTTGACTGTATCAGTCAATTCTGGAATCAATCAAGTGTTGGTGATCTTTTAATATCGCATGACATAAACTTATTATCTTACAATTCTGGAGATCAAAACCCACATTCAAGGTGTCTGCAGGGCTGCACTCCCTACAGGAGCTCTAGGGGACACTGCCTGGTCTTTTCCTGCTCCGAGAGGTCACCCACCTTCCCTTCTAGCACTGTCAGCTTGTCAGCTGTGAGGAACAGTCGCTGTCCATGGTGATGGATGTACAAGGACCAGCCAGGAGGACACGACTGAAGAGTTGGTTACATTTGCTCTCTTTCTGTGACTGATGAGATCCATTCTTTCGTTCATTCTCTCACCAAACATTCATTTCCTGAATATCCATGATGGACCTGGAATTGTGGTAGATACTAGGAATGAGAGATGGGTCCCAGCCCCCCGAAGTGGACAAGAATAAATAACAGATATTTTGAAGAAAGCTGCTAAAATAAAGCAACTACTTGAAAATGGAGTGGGGGAGTGTTCTGTGTCAAGGAAGAAGTTTAAAGGAGGAGTTCAGCATGATCCCCTATCTCAGGGCCTCTAACTTAATCACATCGGTGAAGCCCATTTTGCCATGCCAGATGACGTGTCCACAGGTTCTGGGGATTGGAGTGTGGACATCGTTGGTGGTGGTGGGGAGCATTATTCTGCCTACACTGATGTCACATGACCTTGATGACCTTGCATGTAATCAGGGAGGGGTGGAGACTGACAGAGCTCAGGACTTCTTTCTCGTTCTTGGCTGGAGTTGGACAGAAACTTCTCCTAAACAGGCCACGTGTGCAGCTCCCTCCTGACCCTGACGTTTTCATTGCCCACTTAGTGCTTGGGCTTGGAGTTTGAGAGCCTGTTGTATAGTCCTCATAGAGCAGGTTGATGGACCGGGTTCAGTGGGCTCCGGGCCCCAGGCCTTCCAGCCCCACAGCGTGAGAAGTGATTGAATTAACCACAGGCCGTTGCGGGATCCTTGGTTCTTACCAGCTTCCTGGGTGAAAGTAGGACCCAGCACATTTTTTTTTTTTCAGCAATTCCGTAAACACAGTCTCTTCTTTAAGAAAAGCTAGTCTTCCCCTGAATTTGCCAAACAGAAATGAGGGGGTGTTTATTTGTTTCACAAAAGGATTTAGTTTGTTTCTTAAAATAGCCAACCCTACTCCTTCCTTTAAAGTATTTTAGTTAATGGGGAATTTGATTTGCTTGACTTCTCAGTAACACTAGTGTAGCGGGATTACCTGCTCTGGAAGCCCAACCTCCCCAGCTGTTCCCAGCGGCTCTCTAGAGTGTGCCAGGGGAGGGTCGGGTCACTCGGCATGTCGATCCCTCCTTAGTGGGTCTGGGTTGTTGATCTCTGTGCTAATTGGAAGGATGCCTAAAGAGGTGCTATCATGGTGGAGTACTGTCACTCCCCATGACCTGTGACCTGCGGCTGTTCCGTCCAGCACAACATCTACCCTAGAGCTGGTCACCTTTGCTTTTCTTTCATGACTGATGATATTCATTCTTCCATCCATTCGCTCACCAAATGTTAATTTACCGAGGATCAGTTGTGTACGCGGATTCGTGATAGATGCTAGGAGGTGAGAGATGGGTCTCTCTAAAAAACCGCATAAGGATCAGTAAGGTCCTGATGGGTATTTGGGAAGTGTGGAAGAAAGCTTCTAGAAGAAAGCAACTTTTTGAAAATGGGAGGAAACCTTGCTCACATTGTTGCGAGTCAAGGAAGGAACCCAAAGCTCCCTTCGAGACCACTGAGGAACTGAAAACAATAACAGCATTAACTATAAAGCATAAGATGCATCCAAAACTGTACTTAAAAGAAATGTCTTAGGGGCTGGGGAGATAGCTCAGTTGGTAGCAAGGCAAGCACAAGGTCCTGGGTTGGATCCCTGGTACCACACAAAAAAAAAAAAAAAAAAAAAAGGAAACATCTTTAGGTTTATGATCTTTAGATTTTTAATGAAGAGGAATGGGAGTAAATGACCCCAGTGGTCAATCAAGAGCAGGAAGTGATAGTAGCAAATGTTTGTTGAACACTCGTGCTGTGTGGCCCCGTTCTGAGTGTGGATTGATCCCTGTAAGTCTGACGATACCACCGTTTGGGGGACTGCTATTATTATCACAGTGCAGAGAGGAAGCTGAAGCACCAGGAGATCAGATCAAGCACCCACATATTAAGGACTGTGAACGATGGACAGAGGATCCAAACCTGGCCACCCAACTGCAGAATTCATGTTCCAAGACATAATGCAAATGCAGATATGTAGGATGAAGGGGGGAAAATGTACAACTCACACTTTATGAGGTAGAATAAAATCCAGGGGAATTGATAAATATACCCACAATCTGCTGCTTTAAAATGGTAGAGGAAAAGTCAACAGAGAAGATGAAACACTGGCGGGGGGTGGGGGGTGGAGGAAATTAAAAAGAGAGTCCTTCTAACAATATGGAATGAAGAAAGAGTAGAAGCTTCACACCACCCAGGGAAGCTGGTACGGTGTCAACACGTTGGAAATTCCCAAGGAAAACAAAAGTCTATTCCGAACGCTCATCTGAGAAGCAGGTAGAGAGGGGAGGAGAGAGATGGAGCTGGTGGAACCCCAGGAAACAAGCGCATGTGATTGTCCCTTTAGCTCACCTTCTTCTGAAAGGGTGGAAATACCAGGAGAAGAAAAAAGAAAGGAGAAAAGAAAAAAAAATGTGATTACTCAGGATAATCTAATTATCCATCTGGAAAACTCAAAGACAGCAACCCAAAACTCCCCCAAAATGTCCTGAGTTAAAACATGCTTACAACGAACACGTACTGAAATTCTCTTGCTTTCTTATTTGGAAACAACAAGCTGTTGAAAAACAAAATGGGAAAACGTCAAATTCACAATAGCAAATTTATGAAGATTTGCCATATACCCCATTTCCAGTTTTCCCTATTATTAACATCTAAACATTTGTGAAGTCCTTATTTATACTGAAAAAAAAATTCACAATAGCGTTAAAAAAGAATCCAGAAGAAAAATTTAAAAAAGAAAAAGAAACCCTCAGTGATACTGAGTGAGAAATATGCAGAAAACTCTGTGGAGGAAACTAAAGACTCCATTGGGGGATGTAAAATAAGACTTCAAACAAGAGAATCATCAATTCCTGGTGGAATCATCAATTCCACGTGGTTGTCCACGTGTCCATTATCTTGAATTTACTTCCTAAATTTGTAGACCATTCCACTCAAAGTCCCAATTATTTTATGGAGTCAGGGACCGACTAAATGCAATTCCAATAAAAATTTTCTCTGATGTTTTTAAAATCTTGATTAAACCGATTCTCAAGTTCACTTGGAGAATAAGCATGCAGGGATAGCTAAGAAAATGTTGAAGATAAGGATAATGAGGGAGAACTTCCCTGCCAAGATGCAACATATTACAAAGCTACTATAATTAAAACCCCTATTGCCACACTTCATGACAGATCAGTGGAAAAAACAGGAGCCCCAAAGACAAACCCCAGTGTATGTAATTATTGAACTATAATAAAGCTGGCATTTGAAGTCTGCAGGGAAGGGATGAATTATTCAATCAAGGACACTGGGACAACTGGTTACCTATGTGGGGGGAGGCAAGTTAGATTTCCATTTCACATCAGGTTCTAAGAAATTGCAGATGGATTCAAGTGGAGAGAAAAAAGAATAATATTTATATGACCTTGGTGAATGAAGGTGGCTTTTGTAATGTAGTTTCTTTACCTAGTTTTTCCTTATAGTGTCTTGAAGGTTATATTGCATATTTCCATCCTGACTTCTCTCCTTGTTAAAACACACATTTAAGCTTATAATGTCCTGTGTGTAGTTTTTCAGTACCTGTAATCTCTCGAGAAATGTAAAACTCAGCAATTTTCAATTTTATAGTCCTTCTGCATCCCCACTTCTTATGACTTACGTTCTCTCTCAGTTTCTTTCTATGTTTTAAAATTTTTATGTATGGAAAATATTAAAATGTGGAAAAATAGATCTAATGTAATGAATCCTCATGTGTCCCTCGCCCAGGTTCGATAATGACCTGTTATAACCAATGCTTTTCATCAATAACCCTCCTCAGCATCCTGAATTATTTTGAATTAAAGTATTTTATCGATGAAGAGTTTAAGATAGATCCGCAGAGATAAGGAGTCTATTTTTTTAAAAAACCACAATACCATTATTCCACCAAAATTTTTTTATTTCCCTAATATCAATTAAAATAATTCCCTAATATCTTGAAAAAAAGCGAGTAGCTCATTTCCCTGATTGCCTCATAATTTTTTAAACTACTCGTTAATGCAAATTAGGATTTTGAGAAGGTCCACATATTGCATTTAGTGGATCTGTTTCTTAAATTTGTTTGAATATATAAGTTTCTCCTCTTATTTCCTCCCTCTTGGAGTTTGTGGAAGAAACCACATTGGTTGCTCTTGTAGTTGTTCATATTCTGCTTCTTTGTGTGTGGGGGCTTTGGGGGTTTGGCAATGGCTTCCCTATGGTGTCACTTAACATGTTCACCTGTGGCTCGTATTTTTTGTAAATTTGTAGTTGCATTAAGAGACATGAACCGACGTGGACTTGGTTACTTGGCTGGAGTACTTCTTAGACAGTGGTGTGAGCTTTGGTCTAGGTTGGTGGTATCTTTTTGCTATTGATGATGGTCATCTGGATCCATTATGTCACAAGGGGTAGCTTTCACTTACTGAGCAAGCACCTTAGGAAGGCTCTAGGTTTGTCCCGAAAGCTTGGTGCCTGCCCTGAAAGCTTGGTACCTGTCCTCCTGGAACTCAGAGGTTATAAAAGATTGTAAAAGACAAAACTGAAAAAGAAGAGTCCAACAACAACAAAAAAATCAGTTTTGATTTGTATATATTCTCTGCTACTTTCCCCCAGCGGATCCCCAGGGCCATACCACAGATGCATTTAATTCACATAATTCCAATACACATTTATGGACCTAAACCCAAGCCAGCTACTTCCTCTGCTGCCTGATCTAGAAAACAACATGGTATTTTCAGACGGGAAAGTCAGGTCATGTGGAGCACATGTGACCTTTTTTTAAAATGTTTTTAGATGTTGATAGACCTTTATTTTATTCATTTATTTCTATGCGGTGCTGAGGATCGAACCCAGTGCCTCACACATGCTAGGCAAGCGCTCTACCGCTGAGCCACGACCCCGGCCCTGTATGTGACCTTTGGAACCCCAGTTAACCCTGGAAGGTAAATGCCAGGGGCGATGCAGCACCAGTATATGTGGAAGCTTATCTCCCACCAGGACAACATGCAGAAACGGAAGCTTTTGTTTATTGCGGGATAAGACCTTCTCTCGTTGGTGAAGTCCAAGTTTAACGACCTCTTTCTCCCTCCCCTCCACCCCTGCCGCCATGTCCCTTCTCCCCCTCCTCCTCCCCTTCTTTCCTCTTTTGCAGTTTGCTGCTTCGTTGTGCACAAGCGGTGCCATGAATTCGTCACGTTCTCCTGCCCTGGCGCGGACAAGGGCCCAGCCTCTGATGTAAGTAATGCACACGGTTCAGTTTTCTTCTGTCCCTGGTGGGCACATTCTTGTGCCCGGGGGCTAGTGGCATGCTTAGACAAATGAGCGGGGCTCTTCCCATTCTAAGGCATGTGGTGGCCCCCACGGCCTCTGAGATGGCTTTCCTTTTAGTGGGGACAATAGCAAACATAGCATTTGGAGGGAGGACCTCACTAGATGGGAACCCAGGAGTTTCTCTACTATGATTTCGCTGAATGTCTTCACCCCAGCCTTGGGGTGGAGGTGATGGGGAGGCTCTGCCTTGTTGGCCTACTGGACAAGGTCGTTGGGTGGTTATTTGCAGTGTACTCTAGAGCTCTTTGAGGGGGAGCTCTTAATATCAAGGACCAAGAATTGGGAGGAAATGAGTTAATCCCACAACTGGGCATTCCAGAGTCTGCTGGCAGGACAAGAAATGGTTATAGGTAAGACAGACAAACATTTTTTTTTTTTTGTTGGAGTCATTCTGAGCTTATTTTAATCTGGATTAGAAAACCACATTTCAGAGTGATTTTATACTTATTGTAGGGATATGAAACTTCTTACCTAAGAAAAGGTATTGAGGTTGAGAAAACGCAAGTCAATTTAAGGAAATAATTGCGTCAATGGCAGATGGGTAGATAAGGATGTAGCAGAAGTTTTGGTATAAGTTTGTCCCAAGTGTGGTGTCCTTTGTTGATTGCCTACACAAGAGCAATTTATAGACCTCACCCTCTTCTCTCCTTCTGGCACAGGCTACTTTTCATGCCAGAAATTGAAAACTTCTGATACCTTGCTTTCCGGGAAAGTGAGAATGTGTTCTAATCCTGCTGATGGGACCTGAGGGGACACTGGGGAAGGCCAAGGAAAAAGTTTTCTTTTCTTTGAAGCGAGACACATCTCTTCCTTGTACTTTTGGATATTTTTGTGTGAGGATATAATGCTCAGCGTTGTGGCAGCCCTTTTGGGTCAATGGAGGGAGACATCGCTGGTTTCCTGAGTGTGGCAGAGTGGAAGAGGTGAAGGAACATGGGTCATTGATGACACGGAGGGCCTCTGAGTCTTCTTATCCCCAAGTTGAATAGATAAGAAGTTCTCCGTGCTAAAGTCTCGCTGTTTGGAGTGCAGCTGGCCCTGCCCTTACCGGGCTTTCCACCGGGAGAGTCTCCATTGTGAACTGCACTGAGCACGCCCCAGGTGCTCCCTCACTCTGGGTTCTCTTATTTTGCTTCTGCTTGGTTAACCTTTCTAGGATTTTCCCCGCTGGCTTTGTCTCCCTAATGGGTCCTGTTACCCACAAAATTGACCGCTGACCTCAGCTTGTCTGAAATGAGTAGTGACTACCTCCCGTCCCTGAATTTCTTGGGCTCCCAGTAGCCTCGCACAAGTATGCCACGGCCATTTTGCTGAAATTCAGGGGACATATCTGTCGCTCTGTTCGTGTGAACACTTGAGAGCCTCGTGCTGCTGCTTCTCTGCTTGGAAAACGTAGTGCTGGAGGTTAAGAACGCCCAGCGACCTGGCGTTCCAACGCCCATGTGCTGAGAGGAAAGCTGGAGTCGGTGGCCGTGTTTGCTGCGTCCTGCTCCCTGGCCCTTCT
This sequence comes from Sciurus carolinensis, assembly GCF_902686445.1. NCBI lineage: Eukaryota > Metazoa > Chordata > Mammalia > Rodentia > Sciuridae > Sciurus > Sciurus carolinensis. The sequence continues at coordinate 24,175,417 of NC_062230.1, read as the reverse complement.
AGTCCGGCTTCTTTGCTCCTCCCTAGGGAACTAGCAGGAGAGTCCGGGGAGACCGCCTGACTCCCGGATGCGGCTCTGGGTCAATCCAAGGCCTGAGGCTCAGTTGTAGGCAAGGGGATAATCCCCATATTCTGTCTCTGTCAGATTCATCTGTTGCCTGAGTCAGAAACTCAGTTCAAACTGGAGTTTTTGAAAAGGGAAGTTTTTTGGTCCCTGGGATTGAAAAGCCCGAGGACTGGCTTCAGGCACAGTAGATCCAAGTGCTTAACTAAGGCCCTCAGGATCCTCTTCTTCCACCTCTCGGCCAGCCTTCCTCTGGGTTGGTTCCATTCTCAGGAAGGCTTTTCTCCTGAGGCAGCTTGACGGCCGTCACACCTTTAGCCTTAGATCTTATCTGTGTGGCAACCCCAGTGACCTCAAGGCTCCTTGGACCACAGGTCACATGGAGCCAGAAGGACGGGTTGAGCTGACCAGCCAGCCTTGATCCTGTGCTGCTGTGGTTTGAATGCTTTGTGTCCCTCCCCAAATTCATACGTTGAAGTCCTAGGCCCCTAGGTGATGGCATGAGGAGGTCGGGATTTGGGGAAGTGATCAGGTCATTAGGGAGGAACCTTCATGCATGAAATTAATGCCTTAATATACCAGGGACCCCAGAGAGGTGGCTCACCCCTTCCACCATGTGAAATAACGGCAAGAAAACAGCAGCGTGTGAGGAAATGAGTCTGCCTGTCCCTTCATCCCGGACTTACCCTCCAGAACTGGGAGAAATACATTTGTTATTTAAAAGCCACCCAGTTTTTGGTATTATTTCATGATAGCAACCCCAGCGGACAAAGACTGAAAATTTTGTTGCCAAGAGTGACTCTAGAGGAACAGAATTTTAAGGCAGTTCTCTGAGTAGGTCCTGGCAGCTTTGGAATGGAGGCAGGTGCTTCAGAAGATCGTCTGGATCCTCTGAATCAGCCTGCAGTGTCCCGTCTGGTGCTGATTCTCTGATAGCCGGGATTGATGGGTCCAGGAATCAAGCGGGTAGAAACGGGAGTGACATCGCTCACCGTCACCCCTAGTGACCCACCAGCGAGAGTGAGGCTTCCTATTCCCATGAATTTATGCTCTGCCCGCCTAGAGGTCTTAGTTCCAGACGGAGAGGTGTGAGTCCCAGGGACCCGTGCAATGATTCTGTTGAACTGGAAGTTAGGACCACCAGCTGGCCATGCGGGCCCCTCATGCCTCTGTGTCAGTAGGTCAAGAGGGAGTAATGGAGTTGCTGGGTGATTGATCTGGACTTCCAGGGGGAAGCTAGACTACTACTTCACGACAGAGGAAAAGAAGACTGCGTCTGAGCCCTCGGGGTGTCTCTTGGTGTCGTGCTTGAGGTCAATGGAAAACTACGGCAACCCAATCCAGGCAGGGCTATTCATGGCCCCGACGCTTTAGGAAAGAAAGTTTGGGTCACCCTGTCCAGTGCTTGCTGGGAGCAAAGGGGAAACAGAACAGGCAGTCAAAGCAGTTTTAAATACCACTTATGACCTTGGGACTAGTTACAGACATAGAGATGGATTGACATGAGAATTTTCTTTTAATTTTACTATGAATACATTTTGATGTACATCCACATATTAAGCAATTATCTCTGTTTTCTTTCCTGTCTTAGTCTTTCGTCATTGGACATATGATGCATTGATTTTTGTATTACTATTTATGTATTGTCGATTTTTCATCTTAGTGCTTAAGATATGGGATATCAGGGAGGGTAACAGATACTCAAGGATTTTACCTCCTCTGGGGAAGGGATTGGTGTGTTTTCCGTTGTTCAAGGTCCAGTTGTATTATGTTGGGTGGAATTATGACCTTGTTATTTCTTAGTTGGAAATTTAAGTTTGGTTCGAAGGGATGCGTGTGGATGCCGAGGTGAGCAAGGGTAGACTCGTGCTGGTTAATTTCCTGCGTCAACTTGACTGGGATAAGAGATGCCCAGATTGCTGGTAAAACATTATTTTTGGGTCTGCAAAGGTGCTTCCAGAAGGTCAGCGGATGGACTGAGGAAAGAAGATTGCCCTCTCCAGTGTAGATGGGCATCACTACTATCCATTGAGGGCCCCAGTAGAACAAAAGGGTAGAAGACAGGGGAATCACCCACCCTCTCTGTTGGAGCTGGGACACGCATCTTTTCACACTTCAGATATCAGGGCTCTTGGTTCTAGAACTGCAGACTTGTACCAGGACTTATGCCTTTGGATCCTCAGCTTCTCACTCCTTTGGACTGAATTATACCACTGGCTGCTTTGGTTCTCCAGCTTGCAGACAGCAGATCATGAGGTTGCTCAGCCTCCATAATCACATGATAAATATATCCCCGTATCTGTATCCCTATCTTCTTCTATCCCAGTGGCTCTTTCTCTGGAGAGCCCTGGGCCTACTCCTGTACAGGTCTGGGTACTCACCCCACAGTTTGAGAGTAGGAGATAGGTGGTCCCTCAGAAGAAAGCTAGAGAAGCAGTGTTTTGTACTGGTTAAAATCACAGGCTATGTATGGGACCAACCTTCTTAGGGCTTAAGCCTCCATGACCTTGGACAAGTTATTTAAATATCTTCATGCCTTAGATCCTTAGCTGAAATGGGTGAAATAATGGTTCTTACCTTACGGCATTGCTGAGTGTCACATGTATGCATACCTAGGAAGGCACACTGGACAGGACCTGGTATAGAGCAGAGCTGTCTGTGCATGCGTGATGAAGACAGTGGTCAGAACGACAGTGAACACACGCAGGGCAGTCACAAGGCCAGGGCAGGGAAGTCTGAAGGGTGGACAGGTTCTCTGTCTACCACCTGGCCATCCTTCTTAGGAGTGCGTGGCTCCACGTGCTAATACCCCACCCTGCAGGAATGAGGAGTGCAGCCACGCATTGCTTCAGGCGTGGGGAGGGTAGGATGTACTCCCTGCAGCCAGTGTGCACAGGATTTGGCAGCCTACCTGCAACGATTCTGTCCCTGGATACCATTCCAAGAAGGCCTGTTGGCACCAAGGATGATGAATCGGTTCAGTCTCCCGAACTGGCTTGACTGAGTTCATTGACCTTTTCCTGCCTGTTGTTGCAGACGTGATTAAGGACCTGGCCACACCTGTGTGGCCACCTGGCCGGGCTTTCTTTTGGCTGCTCCTGTGTCACACAGGTCTAAAGAGGTGTCCTTTCCTACTCTGTGACCTTGGAGGAGCTTGTGTGCAGCAAGTTCACAGAGCAGAAAAACAAATGTGCTGGGCTCCATCCTTTATTCTCTGCTATTAAAAGTCCACTTGGAGCCAGAATGTGTTCTGGATATTAGTAGAACTTCATGCAGTTGACATCATTCTTCAGATTGGTCCACATCATGATTTACTGAGAGAACTTTGTGAACCAGGCAGTGTCCCAGTGAACCTAGCTACCCGGCCATTCAATGCCACTGGGAAGAGATAATAGATACAGCATTCAACACCAGAGGATCTCAAACATGGCAGAGTTCACGGATGATACTTCCGATCGTCAACAGGTGTCTTCCTGGTGGTCATTGGTCTCATCAAGTTGGAAGAACTCAGTTCTGTCTCTTGGACCTTTTAGAAAGACTAAGTCTCTGTAACTTCCATAGGCATTACTTATGGACATTATGGGTTACCTAACACTCGGAATATGGACACAGACAGCCTCCTGTGAGATCTCAGAACTGGAAAGAGAGGAATTGCCTCTGAAGAAGAAGACCAGGGCGAGTCAAGTGAGGCATTTGCTCTGGACACAGAGTTAGGGGTTCTGGTCTGGCCAGTGGCTATTTGGTGGATCAACTGGTGGCCACTTGCTCTGGGGTGGCCACACTCACGACCAACAGTGAGTAGCTGTCAGCCTGGGTGCCCTGGTTTCCCTCCATGTGGCTTTGTCCTCAGGGCCACTGGCGGGCTCTGCTTGTTGACGTGGTGGTTTCAGGACTCCCAGAAGGGCAAGAGCCCCGCCCCCCATGCACAAGAGCTTCCCAAGCCTGTGAATCGTGTTTGCTAATGTCCCGCTGGACAAAGCTAGTCAGTCTCACGGCCAAGTCCAAATTCAAATGGCAGAGAAGTAGACCCCATTGGATAGGGAAAATCTGTGGTTGATCTCTGTATGTTCACCAAGGGGCCACTGCCAAGCAGATTTCCTGGGGACTATCATACTGGACTTAGAAAAGATCTGCTGTTGTTATTGTGACTCCAAGAGGCACAGATGGCCTCATCCAGGGAGGGGAGTGCACCTCCCTTGTTCCCTGCCCCAGGTCCCCAGCTGAATTAGCCACCCCTGGCTACGACAGGGTAGTGAGGCACTTTATTGACCATGTCCACGGTGGTGAAATCAGAAGTACCTGAATTTAAGGCCTGATTCCACCCAGATACTCATGAGGGGCATTTGAGCTTGTCCTTCTACTTCTCTGTGCCTGTCTGTCTTTATCTAAAACATATTCGTACCAACCACGTAGGTTTACAGCGATCACTGAAAAAAACGTTTACAATGAAAATTTAAAAAGTGAACAAACAGAAGTCACTCGGATTGAGGAAGCCCCACTTGCAAGTGCCCGGCTCAGCGCGCACGGGAGGGAAGCGCATGGCCAGTGAAGGGCACGGCCATGGCCCCCCCTTCTCCCTCACCACCCATGATGGACATCCCCACACGCCTCCCCCAGAGTGGGCCGAGCGGGGCAATTACTCTTTCCATTTCCATCACTTTAGGCAAAATCTCTAATTCAGTGGTGCGTTGCTGAGAAAACCACCCAGACTTTGGAGCCAGAAAACCCGGGTGTCACATTCCAACTCCGCCACTGACGCTCCAGTGACCTTGGGAACATAATTTACATCCCGGGGCCATTGGTTGATGTATTCAAAATGGGCAAAATGAGACCCCAAATCATAGATTTTTTGTGAGTATTCACGAGGGACCACACCTGGCGCGGTAACTGGCACAGAGAATGACTTTAAAATCATTATTAATATACAGAGTCATCTCTCCTGCTCCAGAAAGGACACAGGCTACTTTCTGACCCGCTAAAGAATAATAGCTAATAATAATAGCTAACTGTATTGATCGGGGCTCTGTGCCAAGCAGCACATCCGTGCCAAAAGACTCTGGTTGGTTTGTCTGAAAAGATACTTTCTTCAATATTTTATGGTTTTAGAAATAATTTGTGATCTAAAAATTATTAAACCTAATCATTTTCAACCTAAGTAGGACAATTCTAGGAATCTTCGCTACGAAATTATTTAAGGACATGCATCTCTTTAGCTAGAGTGATATTCCATTGCATCACTATGTATAGTAACGAAAATATGGAAATGGCTCAAGTGACTACCAATTAGGGTTTATATAAGTAAAATATATTTCATCTGTGAAGAAGTGCTTTGCTGTGATTAAATTCCACATCGTCTGGGGTGATGGAAAAGTTCCGGACTTGGATGGTCGCGCTACAGTATCTATGTTCTTCCGACCTCATCAAGCTGTATGCTTAAAATCTCTACATGATTATATGGAAATTATACTTTAATAAAAAGCTGCAGTGATTAAAGATGTCATTGGCCTGTGGATATGGTCAATATATATTGCTCAATGTAAAAGAGCAGACAGCAAAATATTAGCTTTGGCATAGTCTATAAAAAAGTAAAATTACTATATATTCATAATATTTAAAAATAGCTCACGCATGTAATCCTTAACATGTCACATGTAGTGTTTTACACATGTAAAAACCAAAGGCCACATTTCCTAAGCACAGACTTGGCAACAGAAGTGCTTCTTTGGTGGCTCTTGGTTCGCTCTGCTCCATGGTCTTTGTGCTGGCTGTTGTCGCAGAACGCTGAAGATCCCTTTGGGATATCCTGTAGCTGGTTTCTCCTCTGGTTCTGCTCATTTCATTTCTAGTAAAGACTCGGGACTGAAGCACTGAATTTGGTGAAGACCAAACACGGGTGAAGTCTCAGGTGTGACAGAAATTCACGAAGAGAGTCCCCGATTGTGACTTCAGATATGGCTGTGCTTGAGGTCTTCCATCAGCTGGAAGCCAGCTGTGTCCCCTGAGTGAGGACCTCCAGATGTCCCCCTAAGATCCTGGCCCTTGGTGTGTCTTGCTCTTAAGTCACCCGAGGCCTTGGAGAAGGAGAGCGAGTCCGAGCTCGGCCAGGCCAGGCTCCACCCATTTCCTGCTCAGCATGAGTGACAGTCCATCCTCAGGGCAAAGGCTTACCCTCCCCTACATGGTTTTGTCCAGGCTTCTTGGCTCAGAAAAAGCCACCCAGTATCAACTGCGCTCCTCTCAAAGCCTGGGTATTCTGGTCTCACGGCACCAAGTGGGGACACCTATGGTTTCTTTCCAATAATGACCCTTCAGGCCTGCCTAGCTCCTTCCAGGGCTAAAGCAAGTTAGGACTGAACATTTCTCTTGATCTGAAAGACCCCTGTCTCTTGATAGTGGTGATTCAATCTAAACAAGATCGTCCTTCTTCCTCATTTATCTATTTTCTGTCTGAATCTGAAAGGGTTTAATTATATCCTATTCACAAAACACTTCAGTCTATGACTTCTGCGTTCAAAGCAAAAGTGCTCAGTAACCGAGGTGAATGTTATCAAATGCCCAAAGGATGCCCAAGAAGGGTGGGCATGGGTGGAGGTACCCTGACAGTGGGTGGGCCTGTCTAGCTCAGAGGTTTGCTGTCACCAAATATCCCAGATATCCAAAGGACTGTTGTATCGTTATTTTGTGTTTAACTCCAAAGGACAGGATTAGGACCATTGGTGCAGGATAAACTGAGCAACTGCTTTCTGCATAACGTTAACTCTCCCTCCTGGGAGAGCAAAGCTCTGTCGCCAGGCATGCTGCCTGTAGACGGGGTATCTGGGAACTGAGTTTCCACCGCGGTGGTGATTCCGGTCGGTGTCATTGAGTTGCATGCAACAGAAGCTGCGTTGGTTAAGTTAGGAAGGAATTCACTGGAAAGGATATGGTGTGCCCACCAGAACTCAAAGAAATCTTGAACAACCAGACCAACTCTATCTGATTTAGATTAATTCAAATTCTGAAAGGAGAGAGATTGTTTGGTCAAGCTCAAGTGATCTAACCAACCCTTGGTTGGGCCTTTTAAGTTTTCTGCCAAACAGTGGGAGGGCAAGACTTTTCAAAGGAGAATGGAGACACTGTTATGGAGAAAAAGAAAACAGAGAGGTTGGTCTGAGCAGATTCATGTGTGTCCATTACGTCTTCCAAACTCTGCTTTGCAGACCACAGGCTGGTGGAGTGCCTAATGATTAATCAGACCAATATTGGGAAAAGTCATGCTATTGATTCGGGGAGCTGTATTTTTTAAAGCTCTTGGGTGTTTTGATGGGTGGCCACATTTGGAAATGAACAACAAAGGTTTCTAAGTCAGAATGGTTAGGTTTTGAATTCCAGGTTTGCTGCTAACTAGCTCAACAATCTTGGGCCAGTTACCTAACCTTTCTGCCTCAGTTTCCTCATCTGGAAAAAGAAGAGAGAAGAGCACCTGCCTCACAGGGTCCAGATGAAAATTAAATGAGCTGTTTTATGGTAAAGGCTTCATACCGTGTCTGACGTCTCGTACATGCTGATCAATATTATCATCCACGGTCCTTTCAAGCCTTAGATGGTGAGTTTCGGAAGTCCAGACTTACTTTGGCATCGCACGCATGGATCTTACTCTCCACCAAATGGAAACACAAAGCCATCTCCCAGGGGTCTGCTGGGAGAAGGTTCATCTGTGATGAATGCAGTTCTGTTGACGGTCAAGGGCCTGCCACATGCTGCTTCTGCTCCCACTCGCTCTGGGTGGACAACTCTTGCAGGGCAGAACCAGCTGTAAAGGTCAGACTGGATTGCTTCCAAACAGCTCTGTGTCCCTCACTGTCACAAAGATCCGTGCTTCATGCCGTGGAGGAAGAAGCGAATCTGAGATGCTGAAGGAGCAGAGAATGGAAACCAACTGTTTTTCCTGTGCAGAGAGGAGAGCTGCTGAGATCTGAATGAGCCTGAGACATCCTATCTTAGGAATTATTTTGACTTCCCCTGGTTGGGGGCCAGGACCTGACACACAGTCTGATAAAGGCAATTTCCCACAAACCCCAGCCTCTGAGCCTGCAGACCTGGAGGGAAATGCAGAAATCAAAGAGCAGATGACCCTGGAGGGGAGGCAGCCTGGAGGGATATCAATGCCCCCGTTCTGGAGTCCAGGGACCTCATTTCTTGTCTTTCTGTCTGACATTTTTCATTCCCAAGAGCTCCCCCACCTCCAGTGGTCTGGGATTGTAGGATTTCCAAATATTCTTTTGTTTAAAAAATATATGTAAAGATTACATGAATGGTATGAATCTACATCGTGCACAACCATAGAAACGAAAAGATGTATTCCATTGGTATGCAATGAATCAAAATGCAGTCTGTAAAATTTAAGACAATTAAGAAAATTATACACACAAAAAAAATACTAAGAGCCAGCATTCATAGACATAATTCTGTTATAAGCATTTTACATACGATGAGGCTTTATTCTTCCTTATACCTGACGAGGTAGTGCTAAAGGCAGGTAGGCCAGGGAACCTGCCGGGATCCCAGCTGGCCAGGTTCGGCTGCCTGTTTGTGTGAGAAATAAACAAATGGTGTAAAAAGATGAATTTTATGCAGTTTGATCAACTGGGAGAAGCAGCCAGGTGGTTTCTTTCCCAGTCTTACAGAAGCAGTTACAGAAACAGTTGTTTATAGAAATAAAAGCCAGGAGACATGCACGTGCAGATTTAGCTAGCCAGACAACTTGGGGGTTTCAGGTTTCTAGGGGTACAGCCTGGCCAGGGGGTGGCTCCTCAGTTTTTATTCACGACATGAGTGAGTTCATGATACAGAAAAGCAGTTATCAGGAAGTTGCTTTTCATTTTAAAGGGGCTCTTGTTTCACCAGATCATTGTTAATCATCCCCATTTCACAGATGAGGAAACCAAGATTTGTCCAAGGTCATATAACCAGGAAGTAAGCCCACATTTAAATCTAGTCCACCTGGCCTTCATTTCTGGGTTCTTACCTAGTAACTCAACACTGTACACCTGCAGAGAAGCTAACAGATGTAGGCAATCCTTTTCTCTGAGAACTCTTTTCTTGAATATTCTTCCCCCAAATTCTTTTTTTCTTTTTTTATTTGCAAATGGAACCCTCAGAAACTTTTGATGCCCCTTCTGGCACCTCCCACCCCATCCATCAAGGTAGCTACTACCGAGGAAACCAATAGTTTGCCTGAATCCCACCCTCCACAGGCAACTTTTATTTTACTTTGGAAAGAACATTTCCCCTGATCCACCCTCTTACTACATTTTCGACGTACAGGATATTATTGTTGCCGGTAGATTCCTTGTTGCCCTGCAGATCTCAGAGCTCATTCATCTTGCTTGACTGGAACTTTGTGACCCTTGATTGGTAACTCCCCCTTTCTCCCTCCTTCCTGCGCCTAGCAACCGTCCTTCCACTCTCTGATTCTATGCAGTTCACTATTTTAGAAAACTTCTCATAAATCTAGCATGCCGCATTTGTCTTTCTGGCTTGTTTCGCTTAGCTCAATGTCCTCAAGCTTCTCCATGTTGTCTTGCTTTGTGGATTCTCCTCTCTAAAGGCTGAATAGTGTTTCTGTGTGTGTGTGTGTGACAGTTTCTTTATCCATTTATTTGCCAGTGGACATATATGTTATTTCCACATCTTGGCTTTTGTGGATGATGCTTCAAAGAACCTGGAAGTGCTATCGTCTCCTCAAGATCCTACTTTCAACTCCTTTGGAAAAAATACCCAGAAGTAAGATTACCGGATCACATGGTAGTTCCATTTCTTAATGTTTTGTGGAACCTCCTTGTGTTTTGTGGGTTCAGGACTCGATTATCCATTTCTCCAAAGAAAGCGTGCAAATGGCTAACAGGTATATGAAAAACAGTGCTTAGCATCACTTATCACCAGGGAAATGCAAATCGAACCCACACTGAGATCTCACCTCATGCCTAAGAAGATAAATAGTATTTTTAAAAACCTAAAAGACAGTAGGTGTTGGTGAGGATGTGGAGAAATTGGAACCCTTGCACATTGCAAATACAAAATGGTGCAGCCTCTGTGGAAACGGCTTCCCTGCCTTTGGACTCTATGTAAATAAAATGACCCTCTCTGGTGCCTGGTGCTTAGATGTGGCTGCATGACTTTGAAGGGACACAGAGCATCCAGTTAAGCAGGACGTCCAACTCCTAACCAGCAGGGGCCAGGCAGGTAAGTAAATGAGCCACGCTGTGATCCCAGGAGTGTCCACATGGCCTGTGAACATGCTCTCTGAAAACTGTCACTCAACTCCATTCATAAAAATATCCAGCTCTTTAAAGGAACAACTTTTCTAGAGAAGTCTGAAATCTCCCCAATTTAGACACTGGCATATAATTTGAGAATTTACAATGATGGAGTAGTTTTTTTTTTTTTTTTTTGATTCTGGGGATTGAACCCAGGGGAGCGCTTAACCACTGAACCACATCCCCGTCCCTTTTTATTTTTTATTTTGAGACCGAATCTCCCTGAGTTGCTTAGGCCCTTGCTGAGGCACAGAGACTGGTTCTGAACTCCAGATCCTCCTGCCTCAGCCTCCGGAGCTGCTGAGATTACAGGTGTGCGCCACCTCACCCAGCGATAGTGTGGTTTTTAAACACATTTTTGGGCTGGATTCATCCTGTGGACCTCCAGTTTACAATTTCTGCATTTGCAGGATCTCCCTTCATTTGGGGCAGAAGGGAAATGTAAATGTAGCCAAATCAGCCTACTTTGGGAAGTGAAGAGCCAGCAACAGTGCGGAGCCAGGGGTGAAGGGAAAGCAGAGGCCGCTGGTCTCTTGGAGGTGCTGAGGTCTGAACTGGCTCCCCCACTTCCCTAACCCTTGTACGGGGCTCTGGTCAGGAGCCCATAGCGCCAGCGCCCCCTGCTGGCACAAGCACTCTCCTGGTGTCCTGTGGGATCTGCCAGTGGCTCCTGCAGCCGCTTGCTTCTCTTTCCGCATTCTGAGGCTGGGGTTACCAGGGACAGTACAGGGCCCTGCCAGGACTCACCTTGACTTGGTGCCTTCGGTCAAGTCCTTTCCCAATCAGACCTTCCCCACTCTCACCTGGGTTTTTAAGTTGGAAGTGGGGCGAGAAGCAGGCTAGGTATCCTTCCCTCTACCCCAGACTCATGGTTTCTATATGTTGAAAATAGTTCAAGAGTGTCTGGCATTTGTTTGGCACCTTTCCCTGATTCCTGAACTGAAATAGATTTTCTCCTATTTTTAAACAATACCTTCTGGAACTTTTCATGGTAGTGTGGGGTTGAGGGCAGAGAGAAATGTATACAGATTCAGGGTTGTGGTTGCATGTTAACTAAGAGCATGGACTTCGGGGCTGGGGAGATAGCTCAGTTGGTAGAGTGCTTGCCTTGCCCTGGGTTCTAATCCCCAGCACCGCAAAAAAAATTAAAAAAAGAGCATGGACTTCGAAGCCAGCCACATTGCCACCTACTAGCTGTGTGCTTTGGATATGTCACTAAACCTCTCTGGTCCTCTGTTTCTTCACTTTACAAGATGAGGCTTATAATATCTCAACTTTTTAGAAATATTGTGAGTATTAAATAAGTTAATATATGCAAAAAGCTTAGTGTCTGGCATGTCATATAAATAGCTGCTTGACTCGGATCTACTTCCGCCTTTAGGCTCTCTTGGTTCTGCATCTCAGACCTTCCTTGTGAAACTTGGTCTTTGATCCTTTTCTCCCCAATCCCGCTGAGCAGTGGCCCATTCCCAACTTTCCTTCACGCTCATATTCTCCCTGTTGCCAAGTCCTATTGAATAGTAATTATGCCTCCTAAATCATAATTTTAGCTAACACTAACATAGCACCTATTATATGGCAGGTGTTCTTCTAAGCAATTTACATATAGAACTTGCATATTCCTTATCCAAATGCTTTGGGACCAGGAATGTTTCAGATTTCTGATTTTTTTGGGGGAATATTTGCATATACATAATGAGATATCCTGGGGATGAAACCCAAGTCTAAACACAAAACTCGTTTATCTTATACACATAGGCCAAAAGGTGACTTTATACAACGTTTTTAGTGCGCCTGCGTTTTGGCCGTGACCCTTTGCCTGAGGTCAGGTGTGTTTTCCACGTGTGTTGTCCCTTCAGAAGTTTCGGATTTCTGAGCATTTGGGGTTTTTCAGCTTAGGGATGCTCAACTGTACTAACTTATGTAATTGTCACGTTATGAGAGAGATACTCTTTTCTCCGCCCCCTTTTAGAGGAGGAAACTGAGGCTCAGAAAAGTTAACAGACCTGCCGGCACACACGATTGATAAGCAGAGCCTGATTTTAATTATTTCCCGCCTTCTACTGCTTTCGGTGTTGATCTGCTCTTCTTTTTCTAGGACTTTGAGCTGTAATGTTAGGTTGTTTATTTGTTGACTTTTTATTCTTTTTTTGAATGCACTCCATGCAATGAGTTTTCCTCTTTGTACTGCTTTCATAGTGTCCCAGAGAATTTGATATGTTGTATCTTTGTTCCCATTTACCTCTAAGAAATTTTTTTATCTCCTCCCGGATGTCTTCTGCTATCCATGCATCATTCAATAGCATATTATTTAATCTCCAGGTTTTGGAGTAGTTTCTATTTTTTATTTAATCATTGATTTCTAATTTTATTCCATTATGATCTGATAAAATCATGGCATTTGCAGGTAAATGGATGGAGTCTGAGAATATCATGCTAAGTGAGATAAGTCAATCCCAAAAAACCAAAGGCTGGACGTTTTCTCCGTTGAGTGGATGATGATACATAACGGGGTGGGAGGGGATAAGGGAAGAATGGGGGAAGGATGGATTGTGTGGAGGGAGATGAGAGATGGAGAGGGGGCGGGGAAGGAAAGATAAAGGACTGAGACGGACGTCATTACCCTACGCACATGTGTGATCACACAGACGGTGTGACTCTATTTCATGTACAACCAGAGAAATGAAAAGCTGTACCCCATTTGTGTACAATGACTCAGAGCACTAATTTCCAGAATATATAAAGAACTCAAAAAACTCTACACCAAGAATACAAATAATCCAATTAACAAATGGGCTAAGGAAATGAACAGACACTTCACAGAAGAAGATCTACAGGCAATTAACAGATATAAGAAAAATGTTCAACATCTCCAGTAATAAGAGAAATGCAAATCAAAACTACCCTAAGATTCCATCTCACCCCAATTAGAATGGCGATTATCAAGAATACAAGCAACTACTGGTGTTGGCGAGGATGTGGGGAGAAAGGTACACTCATACATTGCTGGTGGGGCTGCAAATTAGTGCAGCCACTCTGGAAAGCAGTGTGGAGATTCCTTAGAAAATTTGGAATGGAACCACCATTTGACCCAGCTATCCCACTCCTCGGCCTAAACCCAAAGGACTTAAAATCAGCATACTACAGAGATACAGCCACATCAATGTTCATAGCTGCTCAATTCACAATAGCCAGATTGTGGAACCAACCTAGATACCCCTCAATTGTTGAATGAATAAAGAAACTGTGGTATATATACACAATGGAATATTACTCAGCCATAAAGAATAATAAAATTATGGCACTTGTAGACAAATGGATGAAATTGGAGAATATCATGCTAAGTGAGATAAGCCAATCTCAAAAAACCAAAGGAAGAATGATCTCGCTGATAAGCAGATGATGATACATAATGGGGCGTGGGAGGGAGGCAAGAATGGAGGAAGGAGGGACTGTATAGAGGGAAAAGAGGGGTGGGAGGGAAGGAAAAAAATAACAATGAATCAAACACCATTACCCTATGTAAATGTACGATTACACAAATGGTATGCCTCTACTTCATGTACAGAGAAACAAGTTGTACCCCATTTGTTTACAATAAAAAATAATAAAAATAATTAAATAATCATACAGTACAAAAACAAACAAACAAACAAAACAAAACAAAACAAAACAAAAACGCAGAGCCTGGCTTTGCACTTGGTCTGGCTCTACCTTAGCCCTGTGACATGCTGCCCCCTTCTGCCCACGCCGAGGACCCCTCCGGCTCCCCAGCCCTTCCTGGACCCGCCCACTCTTGCCCCGCCTCCCTGCTTCCTCCATTTCAAAGCCTGTCATTTCCACATCTTTCCAGGAAGATGTCATCATGTCATCTCTCTTGCTGAAGATGTGTCCATGACTTCCGTTGTCCTTGGGAGGAGGCCAGGGCCCCTTGACCTGGCTGGTAGGTAGGGCGACCACACACCCATCCCCTTACCTATGACTCCTCTTGGCCATTCCGCTCCATTGGCATCCCGATTGGTTTCTGCGCCGGCCGTTCTCACCCGTCCCTTGGAAAGCCACGTGAGGTGGTCGTCCTGCTGGTGAGACCCCGTGTGCTCTGGCCACGTGAGTCCATCTCGCCTCGGCGTGGCCCCTCCTGCAGCCCTCAGAGCGCCTCCTTTCCGTGTCTGGACCTTTGCACGTGCTGTTCCCTCTGCTGAGATCTTCTCTTCCTTTCCTCCTAGAGTTCAGGGAGTCTCCATCCTGGTTGCGCGTTAGAATCACCCGCAGAGCTTTTAACCAAGCCCTGGTGCCCGGCCCACGACTGAGTCACAGCGCACCCAGGGTTGAGAGCCGGGTGGAGGCATGCTGATCCTCGAGGCCACGGCTCAAGCTGGACTTCCTCTGGGGAGCCTCCCTGGCCTCCCCGAGGAGGCCAGTTCCTGGCACTTGGTATGCGGGGCCCCAGGTATCCCTCCTTGCTGTCACACATCGGTCGGGTGCTTTGTGTGTACAGTCAGCCCTCCGAATCTGCAGGTCTCACATCCCTGGATTCAGCCGAGCATGGGTTGAAAATCTTTGGGGAGAAAATAGTTGCATCTATATTGAGCAGGTACCGGCTTTCCGCCTTGTTATTGCTTAACCAGTACAGGGTAACAGCTATGGAGGCGACTTTTATGATACGTAAGTATTAAAAATTATCTAGAGATGATTCAAAGTCGACCGGAGGATGTGCCTATGGCGTATGCAGACACTCCACCTTTTTCTATAAGGGACTTGAGCTTCCAAAGAATTGGTTTCTGGAACCAATCCCCCCGTGAGTACCAAGGCACAGCTACACTCACAGGGTGACGAAGAGCTCAGATTCTGTTCCCAAACCCCTTATCGTGTGACCTTGGACAACTTACTTGACTTCTCTGTGCCTCGGTTTTCTCCCCCCTGAAATGGGGATAGTAAACTTATTTCTCATGGTCGCTGAGGATCAGATGAGTCAATGGCAGGTCAAGCCTTTGAACCGTGCCTGGCGTGTGGTGAGAGCTACCTGTTCCAAGAACAGGAAGACTATTTATCATCGCACCTGCAGGTGAGGTGTGGGATGGGCGTCCGCGGTTTGATCCGTCCGTACCTGGCCCAGGCCTGGGCCCTTGGTCGCTGGGTCGGTTGAACAGAGGGGAGCCCTGGGCGGGTGGAGGGCTTGCAAGGGAAGGCGTGCGGCGTGCAGAGGGCCGGCCTTCTCAGCGGGGCTCTGGCTGATGCGGACCTCCTGGCTGGGATCCTGAGGATCTGAGCTGCCAGAGTCTCTGCCACCGGACGTCCTTGGCAGTGACGGGAGGCGCCTGTCATTCACAAACTCACCGGCCCTTCCCCCCAAGTCCCTCCTGCCCTTCTGGAACACAGACTTGGGTGTGCCCAGCGCCTCTGTGGCCTGAGGTGCTGTGGGGACACTGCGCTCTCATGCTGCACCTAGAGACCGCGCTGACCGCGTCCCCCAGTGGGGTGGAGAAGCCTAGGGTCTTGTGTTTGGGCGACCCCCACCCAGCAGGGAGAGAGGGCTGCTCAGCCGCATGCTCAGGGGAGCTTTCGGGAGCGAGAGGATGGGGGCGCGTGCTCTGTGGTGACGGAGGATGCGTTATAACATGAGGATGTGACCTGCGGCAGTGTGGCCTTCCCCGGAACCGTCTCCTGTACTCCCAGCACCCAGCGCACAGCGCAGCCACAGGAAGAGGGGGCGCATTCTCTGAACAGCCAGGACCACGGGGCGGTCAGAGCTTGAGGGCCCCTTGGGGGATACCCAGAGCAACCCCTTTGTCTTCTGAAGGGGGAACTGAGATCAGACCAGGGAAGTGACTTGCCCCAGGTCACAGATGCCATTTTTATTTTAAGCTAATATGTGTCAGTTGTGTACTTCATCCCAGTTACTAAGCACAATACAATCATGGTTCATGAGTTTTTGAATTTTCTGTTAGAAAGCAGGAGCATGTCCTTATTCTATTCAGCAAACACATAAGTCCTCATAATCCTATGAGGGTTCAGTGCTACTATTATTATTATTATTATTGTTATTATTATTTGCATTTTAAAGGTGAGGACACTGGAGAAGAGAGGTTAAGGAACCTGTCCAGGGTCGCACAGCTGGGAATTCACTGGGTTGGGAGTCAGCCCAGACAGTCTGGCCTTGCAGGGCGATCTACTCTATGCCAGTGTGTCTTTCCACGTGACAGCTCTTTCTGCCCATTTTGCAGATGACAAAGGCTCCTATAGGGTAACCCTTTGCTCCAAGTTGCCCTACTGGGAAGTAAGAGAGCTGAGAGTGAATTTTCATTCTCTAGCTTTAGAACCGGCTCAGGATCCCTATAGGAAACTCTCTCTCATGGGGACTGGGGTCTCTGGTTGAGGGATCCAGGCTGGAGACAGGGCACAGGCACTGAGGCAGAGCCTGAAGCCAGGCAGGTGGGCAGAGAGCTGGGTCATCTGTGGCCTGGGGGCTGAAGCAGAGCTGCATGCTGAGCTCATCCTGCAGATCCCAACTCACACCCCCTGCCGCAGGGCGGGCCAGCACCTGTCTGACCAGAGGAAGCCCAGCTATGGCTCGTGGCTTTAGCGGAGGGAACCGACACAGGAAATCAAGACCAGGTCCAAGAAGTGGGAACGTATTTGGAGTTTATTGGGAAACATTCCAAAGCAGTAGATCCAGGGAAGACCTGGGCAGTAAAAATTAATACAAATAGCTGGAACTTATGGAGTGTCTGCTGTGTCAGGCAACCACAGGGAGGACTGCAGGACAGTCCCCCTGCATAGCAATCCTATGAAATAAAAAGTCATCCCTGTTAGAATAAGAACACTGAAGTACAGAGAGGCTGAGCAACATGGCGGAGGGACAGAGCGGGGACCCCGTGGAACTAGTGTGAGTCCAGGCAGCCCAGAGCCCCGTCTTCTGTAGACCCTACAGAGCCCTCTCTGTGTGGCGCCCCGAATTCCCCACCAGGCTGAGAGTCGCCTGACCAGTTCTGGGTGTCACCTGCTCCACCTCAGACCAGGCACAGAGGTGGAGCTGAATCTTCAGGTCCAGAGCTTGATGCTTTGAAGCCCCTGAAGGTGGGGGGGCTGCCTGTACCTGTGCAGCCTTCCGGAAGAATCTTGCAAGCCAACTCTGGTGTGCCGTGGAGAAGGAGGACCCCCGTTTTGACCGCAGAGGAGTCTACCCCGCTCTCTGCAGCCTGGCGAGTGGATGCAGCTTGGTTACCCTGGTTGGAGCCGGGACCAGGCAGGGGTCACAAACTCAAGCGCACGCAGGGGCCAGGCAGTATCCATGGGGGGTTGCAGGTTGCTCGTCCCTTATCCAAAAGGCTTGGGGCCAGAAGTGTCTGGGATTTCAGTCTTTGCTTTTCTTATGGCTGAATATTTGCATTACATAATGAGATGCGTTGGGGCTGGGACCCACGTCTGAATATAAAACTCGTTTATGCTTCCTATACACCTTATGCACATGGCCGAAGGTAATTTAATGTTAGTTTTTAGTGTGTTGACCCAGACCAACCCCACGGGGTCAGAGTGTAGAATTTCCCATTTGTGCTATCACGTTGGGGCTCAAAGAGTTTCAGACTTTGGAGCATTTTCGGTTTTGCATTTGCGGACTGGAGATGCTCTGTGTGGATGTGCCTCATGTGACGGGCACGGCCATGGGGAGACTGGCCCAGGGCCACCAGCTCATCCCGGATCTTGAACAACGTGCTGAGGATGCAACATTCCTCACTGTGTTCACCGTGGCTGGGAGCCGCCCCCAGGCCTGTGTGGCCATGGTGGGGGTTGGAAGTGCATCTCTGGAAGGGGTTTCCTGTGTGCCATGGAGTGTGGCAGAGCCAGTGAGGAACCACTGGCCTGGCTGGTGAATGGAGATCGTTCTTGGAAAATATAGTCCTGGTAGAGACTCGCTTAACGTGAGTGACAGCCCTAGGAAAATAATCAGTCACCCCTCCGGACTATTTTAACTAATATCTGATTATATCTTCTATAGTTTAACAATCACCACTTAAAATGACAAGAAAAAATGTCCTGTTGAAATCACCATTAAAAAAGTCAAAAGGACAGCTAGGACTGTGGTGTGATCCCAGCAACTCAGGAGGCCCAGGCAGGAGGCTGGCAAGCTGGAGGCCCGCTTGGGCCATTTAGTGAGGTCCTGTCTCAAAATGAAAACTAAAAAGGGCTGGAGGTACAGCTCAGTGGTAGAGCACCCCTGGGCTCAGGCCCCAGTACCACACACACACACACACACAAAGATAAAAATACAGAGGAATAAATAGTTGAGCTTCAACATAGAAGAGTTTAGGGAGGAAGAAGAAAACTTTTCTGGAAGAACATAAAGGGAGGGTCAAATTGCATGTGAATTTATTCTCCTCCGCTCCCCACTTTCCCTCTCTCTCTCTCCTGCCAGCCTCATTTCTATATTACCCGTAACCCCAGGGCCTTAGCTCAGCTGTGCACCCAGCTCTGCTCTGTTCCTTATAGTGTAAGGGGGAAAAAAAAAACCCAAGAAAAATGTAAAAGCAAATTGTAATGCTGGGGGAGGCCTGGTGGGTTTGGTTGCATGTTTTTAGATACTAAAATATTACAAATCTATGATATATTAAAATAGCATGGTATGGAGGCAGGAACAGAGAGATCAGTGGAGCGTAAAAGCAACCAAGAATGCCTAAGAACCGAGTGCAGGGTACAAGGCGTTTCAGATCAGCGGCGGAAAGAGACATCGCACGCATGTGTTGTTACGACTGGCTAAACATTAAGAAAAGAAGCAACTGTCTTTCCTCAGAGCTGGTGCTGAAATGAATTTCAAGGGCAGTGACGATGTTAGCGTGATAAAAACTTAAACCACGAAAGGACTAGAAGAAAATATCGGGCAGGGCTTTTAAATATGACAGCAGAGAGAGCCGTTCAAGGAAAAGGGGAAACTGTGACTTGATTTAAACATGTGTGCGCGCGCGCACACACACACGCAAACGCAATCACAAGCCTTATGTACTATAAAAAAGTCATCAACAAAACTCAAAGGTCAACAAAAAACGTGGGAAAACATTTACTGCCTGGATCATCCGTCAGTAGTTCAGATCTCCAATGAATATAGAGGAAAACTTCTTACAAAGGAACAAACTTCAGTTTGAGGCTGAGGACATGGCAAAGAAAAGAAAATGGTAATAACCACCAAGTTGAATGTTTAGTTTTGCTAGTGACTGTTAGGCAGTTCCATGCAGAACTTGCTGAACCCCCTCATTAACCCAGGAAGTAGGTGTTATTACCATTATCCCACTTTCCTAAAAGGGTCCAATCATTTGCCTGGTGTCAAAAACCTTCTGACTTCCACGGTCAGGAGTGAAGTTTGAACGTGGGTGTTCATTAGCCCTGGGTACTGCCCTTGACCGTCTTCTAGAACGCAGGACATTTTTTTCCTTGTCATTTTAAGAGGTGATTGTTAAACTGTAGAAGAATCGTCTGTGCTTTTATTTTATAATCAGATATTAGTTAAAATAGTCCGGAGGGGTGACTGATTCTTTTCCTAGGGTTCCCTGGTGGGAAAGGGCCGTCACTCATGCTAAGCGAGTCTCTTCCAGGTCAGGCTTCCGGCCTGGTTTTTCCAGGAGTGAGCTCCATTCACCATTCAGGATGCTCCCGAAGGAGACACCCCCCAGAAGCTTGTCGCTGAAATGATGACTTATTTGCCAGGGGGCGGAGGTCAGCAGGAGGCGGGTGTCTCAAGTGGATGAAGCAAGTCACCCTGGGGTGCTTGGCTTCATCCGCTCTATTCATTCTCTCCTGCAGGAACAAACCGCAAGATCGTCACCAAATTACACTGTCCCCTTTCGGCTGTGGCTTGTCTAATTACAGCTTCTAGGGTGACACAGGTTTCAGTTCACACACCCTCCGTCCACCCTGCCTCAGTGAAGCGTTCCCGGCGCTTCTGTCCCTGGGAACGACTGGCCTCTTGTGGGTGGCTGGGGGCTTGGCCTGGTGGTCCGGGTGTGTGCCGGCATCATGGCCCGGGCTTTGAGGGTTTTTTGTTTTTGTTTTTTGGGTACCCGGTACACCCCAACAAATTCTCCTTCCCCTTCCGCTTTGCCCTCTCCTGCCTGCTTAGGCAGACACTTCCACTAGGTTTCCTTGTGTGTGTCCTTCGTTGTCTATGAAGGTGCAACTAATAAACAATATACGTTCTCACCCCGACTCGTAGGCTCACACGAAGGAGAGCGATGGGTGTATACTCCTGGATACCTTGGTTTATTTTCATTGTTGTCTGGAAACTCCCAGAATAAATCCTTGCTGGGGATGTAGCTTAGCATAGAGCACCTGCTTAGCAAGTGCAAGACCCTGGGTTCAATCCCCAGTACCAAAAATACATGTGCATATGTGGGTGCGTGCATGTGTGCACATGCACATATTTCTTTGATTTATCCTGATTTGAATATCACTCAATACATACAAGTATCAAAATATCACCTGGCACCCCCTCAATAGGCACAATTTTTATGTATCAGTTCAAATGATTTTGATCATCTAATTATTAAATGATCAAAAAGGGAAAAAAATATGTCCTTGAGATTTTTCCACATTTGCACAGAGAATGTCCTTATTCTTCTTCACACCTGAGCAGCCTCCTGTGGGGTGACAGTTAAGCAACTCCTTTCCAGTGACCCTTTGCTTGTTGGGAACTTTTGCTATTGTAAATGAAGAACTGGTGCACGTACAACTGCATACTGTGTATGCAGCTTTCTATCCAGGAAAATTCCTGGAAGTAAGAAGATTGGATCAAAGGGGGAAAGCATTTGTAGTTTCTTTTTTTTTGAAGCATTTGTGATTTTGATAGATAGTGCCAGATTGCCCCCACGGGGTAGCAGCACCTGGCCCACCTGGGGGGAACACGCTCCCCTCTGCCCCCACAGCTTCTCAGCAGGAGCCGTTGGTGTGAACACTTTCAAACTTCAAGAGTTGTCTTTTTCATTTTAGGGCATATGAGAGAAAGAAAAGGTGATATCCATGAGTTCACAGTCTTAAAAAGTTTTTAAAAAACAGGTTTATTAATATAAAAATGGCACACTGAGTTAAATGATATCACAGGTGGTATAGCAAAGAGCGTTATAGGTGGTACATAAATATGCCAAACTTCAAAAGCTTACAACTGAAGTTTGGGAAGTATCATTGTGATTGTTATTCTTCCTCTTTGGAATAATAAAATCCAGAGCTTGTACTTTCAAGATGCAGGGTGCCCTGTGCAGCACTTTATCATCACAACCGGGTGCTGTTATTATCCCCACTTTCTGGACCAGGAACCAGAGACTCAGAGAGGCTGTTGCTTGTCTGGGGTCACACAGCTCATTTCAGAGCCTGTGCTTGTTAATTTTCCTCTGTCCTCAGGATATTTCCAGCTGGGAGCTCAGTCTAATCTTGCCCACTGTCCACTGAGGATGGTACTTTCAGGCCTGTGTGTGTTCGTGGCCTGTGTGTCTGAGGATGAGTCTGCTCTTCCTCCCTCCTCTGGCTGGCCCTGGTGGGGGTGCACACCTTGCTTTGGTGCTTCAGTTCAGCTTCCTGATGCCTGTGGCTTTGCCCTGCCCCAGCCAGATTTCAGCCCACCTGTGAACACATCCATGCAGCCCATTAGGATCGAGAAGGGCTATTTTGGGTTTGGACTTAGAGGTTTAAAGATTTTTTTCCCCTTTTTGATTGGTCTTTGATCTGCACTTCCTTCCTCCTCAGCTCTCTGTGTCTGGGGTCAGGTGATGGGCTAAGGACGCTGAGCTGGATCTGGGGGTCCTTTGGTGCTGGGCCTTTGTCACTGTGAAGAGTCTGGTGTGGCGGTGGGGGTGGGGAACCGGGGTGGCCTGTCACTGGCCAGCTTCATTTGTGTGGCGATGAAGGGTGTCCTCATCCCTGTCAAGTTGGAGACCTCTGGAAGACCGAAGAGCAGCCAGGTAGCAGGTGACACTCAGGGGTTCCCACTCAGCCAGCTGCATCGTGGGAGTCTGGCAAATCTGGGCTCCAATCTTGGCTCTTGCACTTCCTTGTTTTGCTACTTTGGACAAGTTACCTCGCAAGGCCCAGGGTGCTCACCTCAAATACCAGGAGAGAAATGGCTCCTCCAATTCTGAGCATTACGCGGACTTACTGACCTGGTCGGACACGTAGCACGGTGTGTGACAGAGAATAGGAGCTCCATGCATGTTAGTAGTCAAAGTCACAACTGTTGATTATTCTTTGCTGGTATTCGGCAGTCTCTTGAGTCAGGGTCAGAAGTGAAACTTGGAAAGGGAAACTTGGAAATCCAGGTCTGTCTGGACCTAAGTGACAACATGAACTAGTAGCAAGAGGGATCACGTGAGGACCTTGTGGAAGCCTGATTCCTTGGGGTGCAAGAGATGACCCAGGACACTGGACATCAAGGGGCTATGCTGGTGCGAGGTTGAGGTAGTTTCCTTCCTATTTCTGAAAGCACTTTTTACTGAGCCAAAGGAGCTCATTTGGGAGTTTAGGGGATATGTTCACCTGTGATTGTCCCAGCCAGAGGTCTGTGGGGAGGAGATGGCGAGTCCAGAGGCTTACGAGGTGTAGGTGGTAAAGGGGAAGAGTAAAGGCAGTAGGGAATGGTGGGGACTGTGGACAACTGTACAGCTCATCCCTCATCTAAAGGAAGGAACTACTTCTCGATCCACAGAACTGTGTGTCAGGTATCCTCAAAACTTGTGATTTCTCAAAGGAAGCCAGAAATTTTCTTTTTTTTTTTTTTTAATCTGACATTTCATGACTTTTAAAGATTTTTAAGGAACACCATATGAACCAACTGTGGCTTGTTTGCAGGCTTGATGTCACCTGTGGGCTCCTGATTGTGACCCTTTTGGCATAAAGGAGGATCCAGGCCAAGGATGGGACAGGCTCTAGGTGGTCCAGAGGGGTCCATCAGTGTGGCCTGGGATCAGTTGGGAGCTCAGACTGTAAAATAAGGTGGCTGAGGGATTCAAGCGGAGAAGGAAGCCACGTCTCTGAATGGATCAGAAGCAGACCCCAGGGAGGGTGATGCCATAGCGGCTATGTGGCTGCCAGCTTCATCCCAGGACTGGTCCCTGGCCACAGCCTCAGAGGCTGGGCGGGAACACAGGTTTGGTTAGAGGCAGGGCTGACACTGAACTTGTACACAACACCACTACCACGCCAGTTGTGAAAATACTGAAGCAACGTTAAGCCAATTGACAAATATCCACCGGGCCCTCTGAACGTTCCACTCCTCCCTTCTCCTCCCTTCTGCTCCTCCATGTCCGCCTCCACCAGCTCCCTCCCACCTTGCCTTAGTTGTTGGACCAGCAACTAAGGAGTTACCACGTAGCACACCTCGGTCCTGCTGGTTGGTCCAGTTAGTCCCTCAGCCTTGCTGATTGGTCCAGTTAGTCCGTTCTGATTGGTCAGTGGGCGGAGCCTGGGACAAGGCCAATGTAGTTGTCTTGCTTGACTCTCAGCCCTGGTTGCAGCAGCGTGCCACCTTGGATAGAGGACACAGGAAGGCAGATGGGACAGGAAGACAGAGGCCAGGCCTCTGAGGGGCTGGAACCGGTCGCTCCAACCCTGGGCTCATGTGACTTTTGTCCTTGCCTCTCTCTGCTCCTTAGAGCCCACTCTAACAACTAGACACCCTGGAGCTGCCTATCTCCTGGCCTCTACCTGCACCACGGCTGCTCAGCAGACTTGACCCTTGAGTCGAGTGTCCACTTCTGCTCCAGCCAGCTACATCCAGGGGGTGTGGACTTCTTAAAGAGCAAACATAGATGCTGGGACCCTCCCATGTCAGATCTGGGCAGATGCCCTGCAGATTCTCCTTGAGGATCATGGAGTCATGCCAGGTTGTGGCTGTGTGGCTTTATTCCATGCCGTTCCAGGTGGCAGGAGGAGGGCACAATGGATCAGGGCAAGACCTGGGTGGTCTGAGGGAACGGGGCCACAGATGGGTGGCGTTGGTACTTACAGGTGTGAGCCCTAGTGAAATCTGAGATTGGGGACCAAGGTCAGAGGAACCTCCCGCAGCCTCTTAATAAACCATAAAGAAGTCAACTTTTACACAAACTGCCTAAGTGACTTTCCTGTCTCTCTGCTCTGATCCGCTTGCCTAGGACTAAGTCATTTTTCTATAACAGCACAGGCCGGGCCCAGGAACTCCCAGAGATGACCGGTGACGACTGTGGCTTTACAACTGCCACACATCTCGCTGACCTCTTAGTACATACCAGCCGCCCCGAGAAATACTGCACTTGCCCAGACTGGGAAGCTGGGAGCAGCCACTTCACCCCTTGGTCTCCGGCTTTTCTCTTCTGTAAAACGGGTGTATTACAGTGTGTAGCTCATAGCGACGTGATGGGGATTGGATGATTAATGCCCAATAAATCCCCCGAAACAGTTCCTGGTGTGAGTAAATGCTCAGTACACATTACTCTCAAATCATTAAATATTGACTGAGCGTCTTCTATATGTCAAATATAATAATGCCCTGGGGATATCACAGTTAGCAAAACTGCCTAGTATGAGAGATGTAATCGAACTTGCGAATACCATCCAGCGATTTAAGTGCAGCAGTGCAGAAGATATGGTAGGGCAGGACATTTCTCTCCCTCTCCCTCCTCCTCTCTCTCTCTCATTTATTTCTGTGATAAGAATGTAAGTCCCAGGACAGTGGTGTCTGTTCCCTTCCTTCTCAAATGCATCTCCAATACCAAGGAAGAACCTGGCCCTCCATTAACTGGGTGAGTGATATGAAGTGCTGTTTAACTGCCCGTAGGAGATGAAGTGTTAATGGCGTGAAGGTGAAGAGAGGGGGAAGGGAGAGTAATGTGGCCATCACTACCTCTCTGCAGGGGGCCAGCCAGGCAACCTTGAGAAGTTACTCTCCAGCCTGGGTCCCTTTCGTGGTTGTTAAAATGGGAACAAATAACACCTTCTGCCTGGCGTGTCCGAGGACTGGAGTGAGCCCGAGACGCCCAGTATGCACGTGCAGTGCTCAGTAAACAAGTTTTCTTTCCCCTCCCTATTCTACATGGCACTTGATAGGTCCTATCACGGAAGGGACATGTGGAGATGGAGAAGGTTCTAGATAGTATTCACTCAGATGCTTGAGTGCTTCTCCCTGAGATCTCCCAAAGACATGCTTACTTGCAGAAAAATACAAAATCCACAGAGGAAACGTATGGGGAGTGGGATTTTTCCCCCTAAATCTTAAAGGTGAGCTTCTGAAGCCCTCGGGGCTGCTTTCTTGTGCACAAGGTAGGTGTACAGAGAGTCAAACCTTAACTGAGAGCAAGCCTTGACTTTAACAGTGTCAGAAAACCCAGAGGGGACCTCAGGAACCAAGAGGAGAGAGAGAACGTCTCCCAGACCCTGGAGTGGAGCTGGCCCAGGCCACTCATGCCACCCGTCTCAGGGCCCGACCAAGGGACCTGGACCTGACAGCCTCCCTGGGAGAGATGAGGGATATAGGAGAGGAAGAAAAAGATGGCGGGCGTGCCTTTTAACCCCTGTGCAAACTCCACCCCCTGGGACTGGGCCAATCAGTGTCTTAGAATCTAACCAATCAGATAAGCTCTCTTCCTCCTTAGAAGTTGAGTGGCGTCCTGCAAGAAGCCCAGAGCTCCCCCTACAGGCCAATACCGGTAGTGCACAGGGGTTCTTCTTGGGTGGGCATGAAGCCCACCTGGCAACTTTTTGGTGAATGATCAAGGGGCACCATGGGAAGTGTTCTGTGGCACAGGGCAGGTGACTCTTTCTAGGAACCTGATGGTCTCTGTCCACGGATGGAGACAAGGCTGCCTGAACTCCCATTTCAGAGCCGTTAGATTGTGTTTGGCAGTTTCCAAGCCCTGCTGTTGTTACTAAGGCAGCACCAAAGTCCCTGAGCAGAGCAGGTGGCTGCTGGGGTCCTTCTGCGTACCCTGAGCCCTGCAGGGTGCTTCTAGCCACAGCAGAGCGAGCCAGCCTCTCCAACCTGGCCGTCCAGAGCTCTGCAAGCTCCAACACTTCATGTTTCTGACCTCAGAGGGTTGCAGCATCCTGAAAGAAAGGGCAACTCTTTAGGAAGGTGCAGGGGTGACAAAAGCCTGCGGCGACGGGGGGTTTCCAGTGAGGCCTCTTGAGACACGCTTTTCATGCATCAGGATTCATTTTATTTTTAACGACCGTAAAATTCACCGCAGTTAATGGACCATTCTAATCTCTCATAGAAGTTCCCCGATGCCACCCCTTTCTGCTTAATCTCCTTTCCGCTCCTGACCCTTTTGGATCACTGATCTGCTTTCTGTCCCCACAGTTTTCCCTTTCCCAGGATGTCCTGTGAATGGACTCCCGTGTTTGATGTCTTCTCTAGCACGGTGCTTTTGAGGTTTGTGTTGTGTGGGTCTGTAAGACGTCTCTTCTTATTGCCGAGAGGTGTTGCTTTGGGTGGATGTGCCTGGCTTTATGTTTCCGCTTCGGAGGTATTATGAGCAAAGTGACTCTAAGTCTTCAAACACAGGTTTTGGATCGACTGGCGTTTTCATTTCACCTGGGTCTAGATTACCAGGTTGTGTGCAGCAAAGGGTATGTTTAACTTTATAAGAAACTGCCACACTGTATTCTAAAGTGCTTCTGCCATGTGCCCCTCTTCCCTCCCCTATGAAAATCCCAGTGTGTTTTCTCCTCGCCGGTACTGGATATCTCGACCTTGACAGTTTTAATTTTCTAAAATTTTGGTAATTTTAGTAGGTATATGGACTATTTTAAAAATTTAAAAATAGCCGTTTCCTTCAGAGGACTGCTCATCACTTCAATAGTGCATAAAATAGCGTCTAATTATTGCACCTATTTATCTGCTTCCCTGTTCACTTTCCGTCTCTGTTACTGGCCTATAAATTTCAAGAACACGCCTGCACCTACAGGGGTACCTGTGCATCAGTTGAGCAAATGGAGGAAGAGAAAACAAAGACCAGGGTGTCAGATCGGCTCTGGGGTGCAACCTGTTTGTGCTCTTAACTTGGGTCACGCACTGTTTCACAAGGAAAGCAACTTTTGCACTGCGTTGGGAGAGAGAGGAAGGAGTTTTGTAGTTAGAGCAGGGAGAGAAGTAGAAGGTTCCTGGAAAGAGTAAGGAGGCACAGAGCCCGAGGGTGATGAGGATGTGGCATGTGTAGGGGTGAATGAGTTCGGTGTGCTGAGAACTTAGGGGCTTGCCAGCACATCCTTGGGTAATAGTAGTAATAGTGCCAGAGCTTAGACTCTTGCTATGTGCCAGGAGGATCTAAGATCTCTCCATGAGCTAATCCATTTATTCTTCCCAACAGTCTGGCACTGTAATGATAGTCTTAGCACTATCATTATCTCCATATTACAGACAAGGAAACAGAAGCAGGGAAAAAAAAAAAAAAAAAAAAAAAGATTAAATAACTTGCCCAAAGGCACTTGGCTGAAAAGAAGTCAGGCAGTTTATACTCCAAAGCTTGTACCTTTAACCACTGCACTACCCTGCCAGGTTGGGAAGGATGTACTCAACAGTTAGGGAGACGTGTAAGATGCTGTAATAAATGGGTCCTCAGACATAGTGACTTAAAAAAAGACAGAAGCTAGGTGTTCTCTCAGGTGTCAGCCCAAAGGGACAAAGTCGAAGGCCGAAAGGTTAGCTTTGTCTTTTCCATATGATTGAGTTCCAGGTGATCACTTTTCAGTTCTCAGGAAGGAGGAGAGGAGTCAGGGAAACTCATGCACACTGCTTTTAAGGCAATGATCCAGAAGCACATACATCCCAGTATCCAGAACCCAGCCACAAAGCCTCACCAAGCTGCAAGGGAGGCTGGGAAATGTGCTCTCTAATTCACTGGCCATGTCCTCTGCTAAATCTCCAGGGTTCCATTATTAAAGGGAAGGATGGATATCGGTGGGGACCTCGCAATCTCTGCCGCAGCTTACGAACTATTTGTTGAACTTTGAACTTTGTTCTGCAGATGATTAGGAACCGGCCAATGAGCTGTAAGCGGGGAAGGTAGGATTCCGTGCCTAGACTTGAGTTTCAGATCACTCCAGAACTTGCCTGGAGAATAAAGGGAAGCGGGAAATAGGAAATTAATTGTTGCTCTTGTCACTTCGCTGCCTCTGAAGTCCTTGCTACAGGTAGGAGCCAGTCAGTGGGTTCTCTGGTGGCTCTGTTGGAGGATTTGCAGGCTGAGCCTGGGTGGAGCGTGGGCTGATCACCTCTTGTTCACTCATGCCATGGCCCTTCATCCCCGGGCTCCAGCTCAGGTCCCAGCAGGTGAGTTCTCCTGCGTCACTCCCCACAGTGCGGATCCTTGGCTTCCCGCACTGACGCCAGCCCCTTCTGGTTGTCTCTCTTGACCTTAGGATCCCCGGAGCAAGCACAAGTTTAAGATCCACACCTACTCCAGCCCCACCTTCTGCGACCACTGTGGGTCCCTGCTCTACGGGCTCATCCACCAGGGGATGAAGTGTGACAGTAAGTACCTGCTCCCGGGCAGCCTCCGAGGCACAGGAGGCGCTGCTTCCTCCTGGTTTCGGGTCCAAGTCTGCAGCACGTTCTCCCAACCCTGGCGGGGGCTGGCGCACCAGCTACTCACTGCCACGGGGTGGATTTCGCTCATGGCTGCTCACGGCGGGCCTTTGGGTCTGGCCGGGCTCAGCTGATGCAGGTGTGCCTGGGCATCTGGGCTGGGTCAGTGGGTTTGGGGGGTCACCTGGGCCTGCATGACCTCCTCCGGGTTTCCATTGGGATGACTGGATGTCCTCTGGGTGACGGGGACTGCTGGGCCGCCTGTCCCAGTGGTCCCTAGGCTGGCCTGGCCTGCTCACCTGGAAGCCCAGGGTTCCCAGGAAGACCAAGCCCATTTGGCGAGATCACTTGGAGTCTTTGCTGGTGTCTGTCTGCCCAGTTCTGCTGGTCCTGGCACAGAGCGGGAGGGGACCATCCATGTCGTAGACGAGGGTGGCACGGACCCCAGGGGGCTGTTCCTGCAGCTGGAGGCGGATTCCTGGCACACCTTCCTGTCGCACAGGACTTAGGGGAGATCCCCCCTCACCCAAGGCCACGTGGAAGGGGCCTTCGTGGCTCATTTGATGCGTGGGATGGTGAAGGGCCAGGTTCGGTCCATAGGCACATTTCGTTCCTCTTTCTCTGGTCTACTTACTGGGTCTACTTGCTCTGGTCTGCCCAGACCCCCTCTTCAGATCCCTGCCCGCCCCCCAGCTGCTGGGGGCTCCCACAGTGCCTCCCCTGGGGAATCACCCAGGTGACGCCCTCCCGGGCGGCGGCGATCACAGTGACCATTCACGGTCAACGTCTGGGTGGCATGAAGGCCTGGCCCTCCGCCCTCGTTGGGGCGACTCTGCAGGGTTCCGGGCCTCGCTTCCCGTCAGCTTCGGTGGCTTCCCGAGGCAGGCCAGCCCCTCCCCTGCTGAGACTCCCGTGAGCCGCGCTCCCCATTTCATTCATTTCCCAGAGGATCCCGCTTCCTACCTGTCTGCCTTTTGGCATCGGGAGATGTCACACCCAAGGCGGGATTCCTGCTGATCTTGAAAGATGGGGCACCTTGGCGGGCGTGGGTGGGCGTCCCCCCAGGCTGCTCGTGAGTGGGGGCTGTTGCCGTCACTGCTTGGTCACGTCCAGGTCTTCCTGCAGCGGGGGGTCAGGGGGCATTCCAGGTGGACACGCTGGACTCAGAGCCGCTGGCTGTGTGGAGGGCGCCCACTTCAGGCTGCACCGTTGGCCTGAAGTTGGTTTCCTTCCTCCATCAGGGACTCGGGGAGAGTTGGAGCAGCCTTTGGGTGTGACCTTGGCAGGGCGAGCTGGTCTCGGCCAGGCTTCTAGTTCTCGCGGCCTCCAAGGAAGAGGAGCAGGAAGGCCCCGCTGGCCCCGAGGGTGGGGGACATGTCCAGACCCCAGCCTGAGCCGTGCCCCCTCTCTGCCTTTGCAGCCTGCATGATGAATGTCCACAAGCGCTGCGTGATGAACGTCCCCAGCCTCTGTGGCACCGACCACACGGAGCGCCGCGGCCGCATCTACATCCAGGCCCACATCGACAGGGAGGTCCTCATCGTTGTTGGTAGGTGGCTCTGGGCCCTCTGCACCAGCTCCCCTGGGTCCTGGCTCAGCTCGACCCAGGCGTTTGAGGAGGGAGGATGGTGGGTGGTCGGGTGGTCACGGGGGCGGGAGGGTTTGCTCCTCCTGTACTGGACGCTGGGCATCCTTAGACACTGCACACTCGAAGGTATGTTCTGAGCACCTCTGGGGCCTGCAGCTCAGGGGGACCACCTGAGCCCCCCGGACTTCTGACTTTCTTTTTAAAAAATTTTTAATTGCCATATAATAACTCTGCATATTCGTGAAGTGCAGTGTAATATTTTGACACACCGGCACAACGTGCAATGATCAAATCAAAGCAATTAGCACATCCATCGCCTAAAATTGTCTTTGGGTTGGGTACATTCAGGGGGCTTGTTGCTTTCTCAGGGTTCTCTGCTCCCTTCCTTCCCTTTTTCCCACTCTTTCTCTCAGTATCTTCTGGAGTGTTCGATTCTAGTTCCTCCATTCGGGCAGCAGAGAAGGATGCTTGGTTCTTCCCCAAGCATTTCCAGCAGCAAAAAACATAGTCTTGTCTTTTGACACCAAATTTGGGAGAATGCTGTGTCTTGGAGAGGAGGAGGTAGGAGGTATGGGACCCAGGAAATACCCTGGGGCTTTCCATGTATTTTAAATGCTTTTCTTCAACCCAGTGGCGGCTACACTGGTCACTGGTATGTTATTCTGTATACTTTTTGCATGTTTAACATACTTAATAAGAAAGAAGGATAGTACAGTGTGAGAGGTCAGAGGCCAGGGGAAGAAAGAGGTTTTTGTCTGTAGTTCATGAAGTGAACACCCAAGATAGACTTGGCTCATGCAAAATTGGAATTCAACTTTGGCTCTTGCAAAATTTGAAAATCAGCTTTTCTGGACTGGTGAGGTGCTCAGCCATAAACCATGGTAAAACCAGCCCTGGTGAAACTAAAACTCTGAAGGCATTCTCTCTTGTAGGCTTGTGACACAAACTGCTGTAAGACTTTATATAACTAATTAATATAAACAAGGTTTTATGATCAGTCATTTAGAACATTAGTCATGGAAGGGAGCATTTTTTTTTTTTTTGCAAAAATTGATTTGTTTCTAAGGTAAAGGTTCTGCAGCTCTGATGTGCTGAGCCCTGGGTTGGAAAGGGCTTTACTTACATCATATAAAAGTCAAAAAATATTCTGATAAAATATGACTCCTCCTTCAAATTGCAGTTTGTGATGCTCAGTGAGCTTTTAGAAAACGTGCATTCCATCACGTTACTTTTTCCTATGGGAGGAAGCACAGAGGAGGCTTGGTTTTCCAGTAGGATGCTGGGGGTGGAGGGGCGGCCCAGGGGAAAATCCTGCAATTGCAGGACCTAGGAAAAGTTTTCCCCACGGTGTAAACCACCTGGTAACCAAGGTTTGAAAAATGAAACTCTTCTGCCCTCTAGTGTCAGCATCTGGGAACTACACCAACTCAAAAAAACGGCTGCAGGCAGCCACGTTTATGGAATACATTGAGTGCTCGCTGCTCAAACCCTCCCGTGTTCTCTCTTCCAACCCCACGACGTCGTTGAAAAATATCCCTCTACTCTGTTAATTTATAACCCAAGCATCTGAGGCTCAGATAAGTTATACTGCCAAGAGCTCACACCATTAGTAATAATACAACAACAGTCAGCATTTATTGAGTCTCTGAATGTGTCAATCATTATGCAAAGCCCTTAGAGGCAGTATCTTGTTTAAATTTTCAGCAGCTCTAATGAGGTAAGCGTTTTTATTCTCCCCGGCGGGAAACGGGCTTAGAGAGCCACACGCGCTTCCTCACCCAGGTCTGCCTGGCTCTTAAGTACTGTACTCTATACCAAGTCACTCTTCACCTCAGCTTTGTCCCTTCCAGCCCTGTTCCACCATTTATTTGTTCTCTTTGTGGTTTAGAGTAGCTGTTATGGGCGTTCTCTGGGGAGTCTTTGTTCAGATGCGGTGGTTCAAGTTCTTTTCAACTTAAAGGTCAATGTCTTCCCCTTAATCATAGATGTGCTCTGGCCTTCGAGAGTCTTTCTTTGTGGGGGGGTACAGGGTATTGAACTCAGGGGTACTTGACCGCTGAGCCCTGTCCCCAGCCCTATTCTGTATTTTATTTAGAGACAGGGTCTCACTGGGTTGCTCAGTGCCTAACTGTTGCTGAGGCTGGCTTTGAACTCGTGGTCCTCCTGCCTCAGCCTCCCGAGTCTCCGTAGCTACTCTGGTAGCACACACCGGGTGGCATAAAGAAGACGTTTGGTCTCTCAGGTTGTGGAGGCTGGAGATAAGAAATCAAG
This sequence comes from Sciurus carolinensis, assembly GCF_902686445.1. NCBI lineage: Eukaryota > Metazoa > Chordata > Mammalia > Rodentia > Sciuridae > Sciurus > Sciurus carolinensis. Next base: position 24,142,665 of record NC_062230.1, on the reverse strand, counting down.
GTGGCAGCAGAGTGGGCTCCTTCTGCAGGGCTCTGAGGGTCTCATCCATACCCCTCTCCTGTTTGCTGGTTGCCAGCAGTCCTTGGTGTCCCTGGGCTCATCGGTGCATCACTTCGGTCTCTGCCTCTGCTGCCACGTGTGCTCTTACCTGGGGTCTCTGGGTTCAGATCCAGGGCCCACCCTGACCTAGTGTGGCCACATCTTAACTCGATTTCATCTGGAGAGACTCTGTGTCCGAATCAGGCCGGGTTCACAGGTACCAGGATGAGAACTTGCCTGTCTCCTCTTGGGAGATGCAGTTCAATCCGTAATAGGAGGCAAGAGAATTGGGGGGTCCCTCAGAGTTAGGGGTAGGATTTCTGCGTGTTCAGGGCTCTGAGGGCATTCAACAGCAGCCAGCATCGCCCCATATTCTGTGGCTTTCTAAGTGCTTCCTTATGGGGTGGTGTTACGGGCATCCTACGGAAGGAGAAACTGGGCCTCTGAGAGACTGAACGGCCCAACCCTGGTCTCAGGTGGAGTGGGAGGGGCCTGGCCCGTGTCACTGTGTCCAGTTTGGAGCCTTCAGGAGGCCGTGCACGGCCTGTGCCTGGCTGGGCTCGTGGCCGATTGATGACAGAAGAACCCTGAGGCTTTGGCTGCTTTCTCTAAAAACAGCCCAGACGGGGTTTTGACTCAAGTGGCTTATTGAGGGAAAAGAGCCAGGGAAGCTGGACAGGGCAGGGGGAAGGGCCAGCCTTGCAGCCTCTGTGGGGACACCGAGCTGGTCTCATGGGCTGCTCTGGACCAGGCCCTGCAGGACTGAGAGGGTCCCTCCTGGACACACGGGGACTGGTCTGTCATCTTCTCGGTGCTGTGAGATGACTGTGTGTCCCCCACGTCCGTACGTCGAACCCTAGCTTCCAATGTGATGGTATTTGCAGGTAATCAGGGAGCTGATTAGGGTTAGATGAGGTCATCAGGGTGGCCCTACGATAAGATTGGTGGTTTTAAAAGAGGAGGGGGTGAGAGAGAGAGGAGAGGGAGGTCACCCTCTCTCTGCCGTGCGAGGGTGCAGCGGGATGGGCCCGTGGCGAGCCAGGAAGTGGGTCCTTGCAGGAGTCAAACCCGCCTGCACCTTGGGCTTGGACTTCCAGCCTCCAGAACTGAGAGAAGTAAGTGCTGTGGTCCAAAGCGCCCGACCTGGGGTGCTTGTCCCAGCAGCCCGAGCTGACTGCGTGATCTTTGCCATAGGCTGCTGAGGTTGGAGGCCGGACTGTAGAGGAACTTCCGGGTGACGGGCTACCGTGCAGCTGAGGGCGATTATCGGGACTACCGTGAGCCACCAGCAGCCAACCTCACAGCAGCCAGGGAGAGGGGTGCACGGCCGGAACAGAGGGGAGCGGGGCAGGGTCCAGCGGCATCCAGGACACCAGGACGCCCCTTCCCAAGCATCCACTGATGTCATCTTAGGGCTCTCGGCGCCCCCTCCCTGGCCTTGATCCACAGATCAGCCAGGAGAGAGAGCTCAGGGTCACGTGGGGCCCTTCCTCGTGGTTTGTGTCGACTCGAGCACCTCATCCCGACCCCGGACGCACGTGCCGAGTGAGGACTTCTCGCTCACCACCAGTCCCCGGAATGTCACTTGCGTTTTCTTCGGAAATCCCAGCATCTCAGAGGTGGAAGGATTTCCGTCCCCTTGGCTACTGAGAGAGCCCGAGGGTAGATCGGCTCCCCGGTTTCTGGCAGGTCAGGGTTGGAATGGAAGTGGGATCCGTTCTTCTTCGTCTAAATGCCCACCAGTGGCCTCCTCCGGTCTTCAGGGCAGACTGAACCTGACGTGCTGGTCTCAGTCCCTTTCCCGAGTCCTCTCCAGGGGCTTCTCCAAGCGGCCGCCCTCTGTACGAGCTGCTCTGTCTCTGTCTTGCCCTCTCCTCCTCTTCCAGCCTCGGCGCTTCCTCTTCCTCTGAGCTCACTCAGGTTTACCCTTCGTGGATGCGTGGTCTCCTGAACTTGAACTTGTGCTGGTTTTCTGATGGGTTCTGTTGGAGTCTACCTCCCCACAAAGCGCTGGCTCCGTGCGGGTAGGCGGCATTTCTTTGTCTCACTGCCCGGTCCCCGGCACCTGCTGAGGGGGACACCACTAAATATTTGTGGACTTACTCAGTTCCCTTCTATCAACAATGATCACCCCTCTATTTACAGTCCCGTGTTCATTACAACCATGTTCTCAGCAGTCAAAAGTTACGGTCATGGATTCTTGATCATGTCCATCTTTAATTCTATGATCATCTCTCCCAAAGTTGGGGCTCATTTATTTATCTATTTAGTTTTGGTACTGGGGCTTGGAATTTGAACCCAAGGGGCATTTTACCACTGAACGACATCCCCAGTCCTTTGTATTCCGAGACAGGGTCTGGCTAAGTTGCTGAGGGTCTTGCTAAATTGCTGAGGTTAGCCTCAAACCGGCAATCCTCCTGCCTCAGCCCCACCCCCACCCCAAGTTGCCGGGATGACAGGTGTGCACTGCCACGTCTGGCTGAGATGATTCTTACAAAAAGCAAAAGGAGATTTGGGGATGTTTCTCTTTGGGATTCCCAATCGGTGGTCTGAGGATGGTACATTGTGCTGTGATATCCATAACCCCCTGGGACTAAAATATCTCCCAGGCAGATTCAGGCACTTCCAACATGTGGCCGTCAGATCCATCCCCAGATCTGACATTGGCACATCGGCACATCAAAAGAGGAAGCGCATCAAAGAGGGGAAAAGTACTTAACAGGTCATTGGAGAAAGTTGAGGGTCACATCTACCGACACTCTAGGTTCTGAAAGAAGCCTTAACAGTACTCTCAGGAAAAAGGAAAGGTGTGTGAGGTCTCGGAGAAGACCCTCTTATTGTTTAAAGAACGGTTGCAAAGTCGAGAAGGTGTCCACCCTCACGGGGACTCTGACAAGAAGGAAAAAGTACCAGGAAACCGGAGGAGGCCCTTCACCTGGCTGGTCCATCTGGGTATCTCACAGCTGAAGCCAATATGGCGGGACAAGGGCTGACCCCCAAGGGCAGGCCAGGGTGTGGTGGGAGGAGATGTGGGAGGTGTGGTGAGGAATGATCAGGTACTTGCGGTACGAGGAAGGCGGTGGGGAGGGGAGGTGGGCTCTCTGGTCATTCATTCAGGAAGGGCCTGGGTACCAGTGATGAGTGCAATCTGGCCTCTGCCCTCAAGAAGCTCACAGCTTAGCAGGAGAGACGGACACAGATGAGCGTATTACAACGTGGTAAGTAGTGGAATGGTGCCACAGGAGCTCACAGAGGGGACCCTGAAGCTTCCAGAAGGCAGCCATGGCTAAGCTGAGTCCAGAAGACTCGTAGGCATTATCCAGACTGGGCGAGTTTGGTGTCAGTGTAAGTGAGAAAAATAACACGAGCTGTTTATTGAGCACTTATTACATGCCAGGCGCTTAACACAGATCTGCTCGTCTTCACAGCAATCCTCTGTCATGGGTATTATGATTATCCCCATGTTATATGTGAGGAGACGGAGGCAGCATTAGTTGCCCAACTGGCAGAAGTCACGGTGACTGGGAGGTGGGTCTCAGATTTGAGTGCAACAGGGTGACTCCACGGCTCCCGGTCCTGCTGTGATGCTGCCCTTCTGGCAGAGAAAATAACTGATGCAGACGCGCAGGGACCAGGCACAGCAGAGGGAGGTGGGGGTTACTACCTGTTGAGTTTGGCTCTCCTGTGTTCTGGGATATAAGCGCCTCTAGAATTTATTCATTCACAGTCTTCCATCCATCCATCCAGGATCATGTACAGGTGTCTCCTGCTTTTCAAACATGTTCTGACCCTTGGGAAGCAACAGGAGACAAGATAAGGCTTCCCTGGCAGATGCCACATCCTGGGACCTGGTCAGTTCCCTGGGGCCTTTGGAGTATTTTCTCGTTCTTCCTTTTATTATCCATGAAGCCTCTCCGTCCTCTAGCTGGGACCTGTCCACTGCCACTCCTGTTTTTTCCAAGACACTCTGTGTCCACAAATCCCTTTCTTTAATGTGATCGCTTCTTTAAACCCTCTAAGGTTCAAGCATTTGGAACACGGAGCCAGATTGGACCTGAAGGTTATATTTCCTTTTTCTCCTACCACATACTTCCCCTGAGCTGGCTCCCTGCTTGAAATAGAAAGAGAAGAGGGGACATGTAGGAAGGAAAAATTCAGACAAATATCTCAAAACATGACCTAATCATGCATGACTTGCTAAGATAGAACATGATCTTGAACTAGACCACTAGAGCCCACTAGAGGGCAGTCTGTGTCTTCAAAGCCACTTGTCCTAAAAGGATCTCTTTAGAAAGATTTAAAGGATCTCTTTAGAGAGATGTCCCGACTTGTAAGACCTCCGTACTGCCATTGCCCATAATGGAACATGCTTCAGAGAACAGCTGAGCTCACTGAGGCCCAGAGAAAGGCCAGCCATGGAGCAGGAACAGGGATGTTCTGATGACCCTCTCTCCCTTTTACATTGCAGGTTGAGTACACCTCATCCCAAAACCTGGGTACCGGAAGTATTTTGGATTTCAGATTCTTAAAAAAAAATTTGGAATATTCACATTTAGATAATGATATATATTGGGAATAGGACTCAAGCCTAACATGAAATTCATTTATGTTTTATATACAACTTCTACACAGCCTAAAGGCTATTTTATACAATATTTTAAAACAAATTTGTGCACAAAACAAGATTTCATGGTGTAGAATTTTCCATCTGTGACACATGACAGTGTTTTAGAAGTGGTAGATTTTGGAGCATTTCAGATTTGGGACTTTTGGAATATGGATGCTCAACCTGTTCTGGTTAGTCATTCTTTCTTGACATCTATTTATTTATTTATTTATTTAGTTAGTTAGTTATTGGTACCAGGGATTGAAACCAGGGACGCCTTACCACTGAGTCACATCCCCAGACCTTTTAATTTTTTTAAATTTTATTTAGAGAGAGGGTCTCACTCAGTTATTTAGGGCCTCGATAAATTGCTGAGGCTGGCCTTGAACTTGTGACCTCCTGTCTCAGCCTCCCAAGCTGCTGGGATTACAGCCATCTACCACAACACTGGGCCCCTCAACATTTTTACATGAAAAAATTCCAACGTATAGAGAAGTCAAAGGTATTTTGCAGTGAATATTCAGTTATCCAACTAAATTCTCCCATTACCATAACCTGCCCAATCACATACCCATCTATCTTGATATCCATCTGTCAGTCTCTTATTTTTGACACCTTTCAAAGAAAATGACAGACATCAATTCAGTCCTACCTAAACCCTTCAGCATGTGTATCGTCAACTAGAATTCAAAATCTATTTAGCTTTTTTAACTTTTGAGATAAAATGTACATACAGTCCTATACACATATCTGAAATGTACAATAGCTGAATTCTGACAAATACATATGACTCTGCAGTCACCCTAACCTCCGTCATGTTAATCCTCTTTTTTGGAGTCTCAGCTGCTCCTGGGAGTGGATGGGAACTGAACAGCGTCCTTAGAGAAACGCCCGAGAGCATGCAGGCATGGACGCGGACGCACCTGCCCTATGGCTGTGCCCTGAACATGGGCTCTGGGAACTGGGGTGCCCTGATCCTTAAGATCTCATAAACTGGGAGCGGTGGTGCCTGCTTGTAATCCCAGCTTGGGAGGCTGAAGCAGGAAAATCACAAGTTCAAGGCCAGCCTGGGGCAACTTAGCAAGACCCTATCTCAAAAACAATTTTTTTTTTGGTACCAGGGTGTTATGGTGTGGAGGTGAGGTGTCCCCCAAAAGCTCACATGTGAGACAATGCGGGAAGGTTCAGAGGAGAAACGATTGGGTTGTGAGAGTCTGAACCCAATCAGTGAATTAACCCCTGATGGGATTAATGGAAGTGGTAGGGTGTGGCTGGAGGAGATTGGAATTGGGGTATCTATTTTGTATCTGGAGAGTGGTGTCTCTCTCTCTCTGCTTCCTGATGTTGTCAGCTGCTTCCCTCTGCCACGCTCTTCCGCCATGATGTTCAGCCTCACCTCGGGCCCCAAGGAATGGAGTCCGCCTTCTATGGACTAAGACCTCTGACACCGTGAGCCCTCAAATAAACCTCTCCCCCTTCTATAATCATGCTGGTCAGATCATTTATTCACAGCAGTGAAAAAGCTGACTAAAACACAGGGATTGAACCCAGGGGCACTTAACCATTGAGCCACATCCCCAGCCCTTTTTGTTTTTGATTTTCAGACAGGGTCTCCTGGGTTGCTTAGGGTCTTGCTAAGTTGCTGAGGCTGGCTTTGGACTTGCAATCCTCCTGCCTCAGCCTCCTGAACTGCTGCACTTGGCTCCTATCTCAAATATTTTTTAAAAAGGCTGAAGATGTACCTCAGTGGTAGAGCCCTTGCCTCGCATGCATAAGGCCTTGAGTTCAATCCTGAGTACCCCAAAGAGAAAGGGATAGAAAACCAAAATAAAAACCCTGAGATGACATCATGCCTAACAGTAGTTGGAACAGTAGTTGCCTAACCTTCATGGGTACTGGTTGGTACCTATGTTGAGAGCTAATTCAACAAGACATCATTTTGAGTCATTTTGCTTTCCTTCCGTTTCTTATAAGGAAGGAATTGAGTCACGTCACATCTCTGTCTCTGGATCATCAACATCTTTTCAATAGGTTATGGATAGTTATCTGCCAACCCTGTGAGGCCCCAGCAAAAGTCCCCGGTCCATCTTTCCTCCGAGGCCTTTGGCTTATGAATTTGTAAGCGTGTGTCTTGGACTTTGAAACCGGGGATATTGGACTTGAGAAGATGGGGAAAAAATGTGTGTCTTGTTACTCAAGGTTCCTTTTGTTCTTTCCTGAACATTCTCCTGAGAATAATCAAGGCCAGGCCACTTGAGGAGCTGGCTGCACAGTCGTTGCTCCTAAATGCCTGCAGAATGGCATTGAAGGAGACCTTGCCAGCACCTGTGAAGCTCTGAGGTGTCACCATCTTTGGGGAAAATGGCCCAACCGCATCTGTTAAAATACGTATACGTATGCACATTTTGACTCTCGTGTCCTTTTTGGGAATCTATCCTATTTGAAATAAAACTCCAACATGCAAAGAAATAGCATTCAGAACAAGCATGTTTATTGGTATCTTGTTTGCAGTGGCAAAAACTCCGAACCAACCTAATGAGGGTGTATCTGTGATATCTAGGGGATCGCACGTAGTTGCTGGCACGGTGAATTTATTAAAATAAGCATGTGGTGCTTCTGTGAATCTAGTCACGTGCTGCTTTTTGAAATGGGAACAGTTACACAGGTGTATTTGCTTTGTGAAAATTCATCAGGCTGCTCAATTATAAAGTGTACACTTTATGTATATTATACTTTGTATTATATATATATATATATATATATATTTTTTTTTTACTTAACAGAACTTAAGTGATAAAAATTCTAAATAATTTAGATGAAACTCCCGTGGGTTAGCGCTATAGCTATTGACCAGGAGCAGGAGCTGGCACTGTGGCTTGTGGCTTGGGAGCCCACTAACTTCCTGCCTGTTTTTACACGTGACGTTTTATTGGAACACAGCCATACATGTTCATTTACATGTTGTCTGTGGCCGCTTCCATAATACAGGGGCAGAGTTCATGGAGTAATTGCAGTACGGTGTGCTGAACCAGGAATATTGACTCTCTGGCCCTCCCTGAAAACATTTGTCAAGCCCTGCCCTGGGGAAATGTCGATGGCATATGACTGAGAAGACAAGATTGCATAACGTATATATTTAGTATGGTTTGCAAGACGGAACTGCAGCAGACACTTCCTGTGCATGCAGTATGTTTGCGTATTTCTGCGAGGGTAGAGAGAAAGGTTGTAAGGACCAGAAAGGCAGAAGGGGTGGGGATGGAGAGAACCTGGGCTGGGGAGTGAGGGTGGGTCTCCTCTCTCTGTGTTTCTCTGATTGCAATAAATACATTCCACTTTTGTAATTTTTGAAAAAATAAAAACCAGAAAAATCTCTAAGTCAGAAAACAATTTAAAAAAAAATAGTGGTCCCAATGACAATAACATTTATTAACAGCTGCGTGGGCAGTGGCGGTGACGGGGTGTTGGCTGTGTTGAGGAAGACGGCTGAGTGGTCCGCCACCTGGACAGAGCCAGACGCAGGCCGTGTCTGGGTATTTTCGAGTTGTTCTTGTCAGTAGCATCTATCTCGTGCAGCGTCTGTCCGTCTTGTGAGCTGGGCCTGCACTCTGGGCTTCATGGTGTTGGCATGTGTTGCTTAATGCCACCTTTGCGGAGTTGCCTCTGGCTGGGGACGACCTTCTCTTCTCTGGAAGGCCCACACTAGTCCCTTCCCGCCCCCATCCCACCTCCGTGCCTGAGTTCTTTGACATAAAGAAACTTCAGATGCTCTGGCGCTTTCCAGTCCAGCCAGTGCTGTGGCTTTACAGGGCTCAGAGCTTCGGATGGGGGTGTTTCCGCTGCAGAAACCACCGTAGGCCCTGGTGGCTCTGAGTGTGATCTGTGGTCCAGCTAGATGGGTCGTACCTGGGAACTTGTGAGAAATGCAACATCTCAGGCCTGCTGAGTCAGAATCTGCATTTTACCAAAATTCCCAGGCACTTTATTCCGGCTGTCCTGCTGCAGAGATCATGACGAAACGGAAAGAATTCCCCTCGTCCACTAGGTGGCAGGCATTACCTGTGCTCTGCCCCTACCTGCAGGGGTGGCCGCAGGGGTGGCCTCAGGGGCGGAGTGCCGGGGAGGCTTGCCTGGCATGGAGTTTGGAATGTGTCCTCCCGGCCCTTCTTGGTCACATCTCATTGGTTGTAAAGCCAGGGCCAGAATCCCCGTTCACGCACAGCTGCCCCTGCCTGTCCTACCTGCGTGTCCTGGTGGGGACCTCATGCTACGCAAGCTCCTAGCTTGATCACCCTGCTCTGCCTTTGTCTCCCGCCACCCAGAGGGAGGAGCACACCTGTGGGTGAGCTGCTAGTCACTAGCCCACACCTGGCTTTCCTCATCTCCTTGTGCAAGTCTGTGCTAACTGCAGACCACGTGGTAGGACTGTGGCCTCAGAAGCCGGGCCTGGGCTTGCGGGCGGCCTCAGTTAGCACCTTTGGCTCCTGCGTGGCAGGCACCACCCACCCCACAAGCAAGACAGAGAAGTCTCCTGCTTCCGGAGCCTCTGCATTCTTCCTAAGATGGGATGTGAACAAGAAGCAAGTGGAACCTTTGAGAGAATGATAAAGGAGGGTGATGTGACAGAGCAGGCCAGTGGCTACGTGTCATTAAGAGAGACAATGGTCTTGAGTTGCCAGGCAGGAGGGGCCAGCTTGCTGGAAATTCCAGGCAGAGGGCACAGCAGAGGCAAAGCCTGGAGGGAGGAGGATTGCAGGAGGACGAACGGCAGGGTGGGCGTGGCCAGGTCCTCTGGTGGGAGGGGAACAGCCTGGGGAGACCTGCTCACCTGGGCTCCAGGCCTCAGTGCTAAGGCTCAGATCCTTGGAGCTGGAGCTTAGATGGGGAGGGAGCCCTGCGCTGGAGCCATTCCAGGTAGCTCTCTCGGGGAGGCAGGACGGGAGCAAGATAGAAGGCAAGGGAGGAGAGGACAGCTGATGGCTAATCTTACTGGTCACCATGACGAGGCACAGTGCCAGGCACCCTGGGGCAGACTAAGCTGTGGCCCAGCTCTGGAGCAGCCTCTCAGTCTGGGTTCTTCTACTTCACTACCGTCAACCACCAGAGCAAAGAACAATGGCACACGCTGACAGCAAGTGCAGAGTCCTTGCTGTCAAGGACTGCTGTCAAGCTACGCGCTTCCTCCAGTCACATCATGTGTTCAGATCTGCAAAGGCCCCCCTGCACTGTTTCACCCTCCCAAAGAAAGAATTTGGAGGACTCAGTAGAGAGGGCTTGGGCATCTCATGACTCACGTGCTCCTGGGTGACTGCAGCAGGGAAGGTCTGGGCCAGGTTCATGCCCACTGCACAGGTAATTTCTTCAGATGCCTTTTGAGTACATTCTTTTACTTTAGGACGCTCTGCTTGATCCTCACCCAAAGAGGGGAGACAAGAGGAGTGGCCGGTTTCCCTCTCTGTTTCCTTCATTATCACCTTCTTTAGAGTCCTTCTACCTCACTGCTGGGAACAATAAACTTTCCTAGGCACAAATTACTGTTTACCCCAACATCATGTGATCCTACCAACAATCCTGTGAGATTGTTGCTCATATTACCCCATTTTACAGATGAAGAGACAGAGAGACAAAGAGACAGAGACAGAGAGACAGACAGATTATGATTAAAAACTTGTGCATGTCACACAGCAAAGAAGAAGATGTGGAGTTGGGAGTAGAGCCCAAGAATTTAGTTGAACCTAAGTATTCAGTTGCAGTTGGTTATGCTCTTGAGCTCTGTCCACTGGAGGAGTGGAGTTGGTATGTGGTGTTGGTAGCCGCTACCTTTCCTACATCCCTGGCTTGCACTATGAACTGGACACACATTCCCTTTTTAAAACCTCCTGACAAGTTTGGCTGTTACTGCAGTTCTTCTCCACATCCTACCGAAGGGTAAATTGATTGCTTTGTTATCACCTTCTTTAGAGTCCTTCTATCTCACTGTTGGGAACAAGCTTTCCTTCCTAGGCATGGACAACTGCCTTGCACGGATGGAGGCTTTGTTTCACAGACTCTGTTTTCCCCCTGCTCACCCCTAGTTCGTTTGGCTGCTCTGGGAGTGTATGAGCCAGTGTTCTCAAGACTGTGAGGCTGAAGATGATTCCTCTTCTTCAGTGTGACCTGTCTTTCTGCAGAGAGACAATTTCACTGGCCAAGACTTGACCAAGAAACAGGATAAATTCCCAGGTTCTGAGAAGCAGGTGGGTGGAGAAATCTTCTCTCTGAACCCCACTGAGGTACCGCCAGGAAATGCATTATCCGATGTTGCCAAACTTCTCTGCTTGGAAGGTAAGGAATATCCAGGCAATCCAGGAGGATAAAATGAGGATAGTGGGAGTTCCCACCTCCTAGTGCTGTTGAGAAAATTCCATGGGTAGTGTATGCAAAGGTTTTAGGAAACCACCTGGTATACATGAGGGGTGCCATATGTATTTGCTATCATTTTGGTTGGCATGGTTTACCCAACTCTCTCTGAGTTTCCAGGCTGATTTTTACCTGTTACCCAAATTTAGAGTTTCCTGTTTAGTGATCTTTTTATTTCTTCTTGAAGAGGCCATGTCTACATGTGGTCTCCATGTGGAAACCCAGCTTCCTGGAGCCCCTGCCTATTAAGGGAGGTGAAGACTTGGTCAGAGTTACGTCTTAGAAATGTTAGCTCTTGTTTATTTCTGTGGCACTCTTTTTGGAACCATGTATGTTGGAAAACTTGCAATAGCCAAGCCAAATATTTTAGGAGAATGTGAGGCATTTGGGACTGCCACACAGCTCTACCTACAATGGCCTGAGAGGTGGTATCTGCATGACAGAGGGAACCTGGTTTCTAAGGCTGTCTCTTTAAGAGACGGATCCAATTACATATCCGGGCAACATTTACTAAGCATCTGTTATGCACCAGGTACATTAAGGGAACCATCTCATTGGATTCCGGCCTCAACTTTTTGAGGTTGTTTCTTTACTTTTCAAGTGAAGCAGTTGCAATTGGAGAGGTTCAGTAACTCACTAGAAGTCACACAGTCGTGAAGTGGCACCTCTAGGACTTAGAGCCCTGGGCTGTCTGATTCTAGGACCTGCACCCTTAACCTGATACCCTGTCCTGCCTCCCTGAGTGCTCGGTGGCATCTCGAGCTAGTGGAATTGAGGCATCCAGCAGGTGAGAGGAAGAGGGATAGCATCAAGTTCACAAGAGTGTCCTGAGAACATGTTCTCACTTAAAAATAAGAACAGATGCCCCCCGGGTGTGGCGATTACCCTGGACAACATTTGGATACGAAGTGGTTTGAGCACGAGAGTCGCCAGGTCTTCATGGCCGAGCCTGGGTCTCCCAGAGAATCAGTCACTGTGAGCACGATGGAATGAAGGATTTGCCGTAGGAAATGGATCTTGCACCAGCTTGGAGCAGCCAGGGCTGGGAAGGTCTGGAGGGCCAGGCCGGAGAACCAGAGCAGGAGCTGAGGCCCAGGTGCACAACTTGGAATTGGTAGGGAACCCGAGAAACCAAGTGTACTAAGCTACAAAATAGATATTAATGAGCTTCATAAAGCTTCTAGTAGCTTCCTCCCTTGGGCCTTCCGGGCTGGCTGACTGTTGTTCAGGCTAACAGTCTTCCGAGGTGTCCCGGAACCTTTTAAGTTCCAAGTGGGACGGCTCCACCTCCTTCCCTCCTGCCTTCTGCTATCTGACCCACAACCTTGAGCACCCCTTGTCCCACCCTGACTCCACCCCAGAGCCCTTCCCACCCAACGCCCCAGGGCGGGTACAGCCCTCAAGAAGCACAGTGCCCAGATCAAAAGGGAGTCTGCCAAACGTGGCCAAGAAGGGAGGGATTGTCACCCTCCCCGTGCGGGACCAGACCTTTCAGAGGACAGCCTCACCAAGCAACACCCGCTGAGCCAGGAAGCAGGCAGAACCCAACAGCCAGCCGTCACGAAATAACCCTCACCTCTGCTCACGCCAGCCGGCGTCTTGCTTTTGTAGCCTTCTATTTCGTTCTCTTTCCTTTAAGAAATCCTTTCAGAACAGTGATCTCGACGCTCTAAATTGATTTTGCTAGCCATTGTCAAGTGCGTCATGACCCACCACGGGGAAAAGAGTGCCCTCAATAACATAATTCTCTTTCTGCATCCTGAGATGACACCTCTCTTTTACAGGTGACTCAGGGTAAGGCTGGTCACATCACGCTCCTGGTCTCTCTCGGGTTTATAGTCTGTGAAACTGCTCGTGCCTGGCACGCCGTGGCCCGGAGCTTCCATCTCTTAGGTCCTCCGCATCAGACTCCGATATTGTTAGGGCGGCTCGGGGCCTTAGGGAGAGCTTTCTGGATCCTCTTGTTCTGGTGCCAAATGTCTTCTGGACTTCAGGTTCCTGTTCCATCTCTGCCACTTTTCCTGTTCTCCACCCTCTTCCTGTTTGTTTGTTTTTGTTTCTAAAATGCACAAGAAAAGAGGGGACAAGCCACCCCATGCAGTGCTGCCCGGGGAAAGCACCAGGGTCTGTCAGGATGCGGAGGGTGCGGGTGGAACCCGTGGGCACCGGCCAGAGCCTTTGACGTGGCTTCTGCAGAACGGAGCGGCCAAGGCAGGGTGAGCAGGGTGAGGGTTGGCCGGTTGGAATGATTTCAGCAGACTCTGGGCATGGGGATTGTCCCATTGCCCCAAACCTGGCCCTGGGATGATGGGGGCGGGGGATGGATGGGCGTGGACGGGACACTGTAGTGTTAGCACCTGGTAAAGGAGATGGTTGTGGGGGTGGGCTTTGCCTTGGCTGGCTTGCATATGGAAGGTGCAGGCACAGGTGCATCCTTACCCTCTAGAAATCAGCAGGCCCTGGGAGAGGAGGTGTCTCCAGGTCAGCAAGGCCCCAAGATATCAAAGCATCAGAAATTTTAAAACCAAAGTGTATGATTAATACATTTTAAACTATTCTTATTTAATTGTTTTATCGAACTACTATAAGCATAGAGTTTAAAAACCAGTGTGCATTGAAGAGCTCGTGAGGAAAAGCAATGTCCCCTGCCCCAAGGTCACTCTCTAGAGTGGCCTTCTTGAACTTGAGCTTGCAGCAGAATCATCTAGATGGTGTCCACCCAGAGTTCAGGTCTGGGGGACACCTGAGCATTCGAATGCCTAGGTGCCTGGGTGCTGCTCGTGAATCCTTGTCCATGGGACCACCTGAGGACACCTGGAGGGCTCTCTTCAACCCTTCTCCTGGCACTGGGACTGTATATTTTAGTGACACGCTCTGACTCTGTTTCACTTCCCTGCTTCACGTCTCTGACTTCTGGCGGGGCACCATCTCTCGGGCTCTCCTCGCCCACATATCTACAGCAGTTTTTAGCTCACTCATTCAGAAAAGACACTCTCGCTAAGCATCTTCTGTGTGTCAGTCACTGATGCCCACGGGGATCTTCTATGCCAGTGCAGGGCTTGACACACTTTTTCTGTCCAGGTAAACTCTGGAGCCATCTGGCAATTGTAGCAAATGCTTGATTCTGCCATTGTGGCCCCAAAGTGGTCATGCACAGTGTGCTGATGGACGGGGGCTGTGTTCTGATACAACTATTTACCAAACAGGTGGTTTGAGCTGGATTTGGCTGCAGATTGAGATCTCTGTTGTAGTGTGTGAGACAGATACTAAGGTAGACGAGTCAAATACAGTCAGAGATATCTAGAGATTCAAACCTCCTCAGTTTGGAAATATTTGAAAAACAAATTGCACCTGTACTGAATGCATGCAGTTTTTTCTTTGTCACTAGTTCCTAAACAATACATCTAACAGCTTTTCACATAGTATTGACATTAGGTTCAGCTTTATAAGAACTCTAGAGATGACTTAAAGTACACAGGAGGATGTACCTAGGTTATATGCGAACACTGTGCCGTTTTACAAAGGGTGTTGAGGATCCATGGATTTGGGACACTGTGGGGGATCTGGAATTGCTGCTGCCACAGATACTCAGGGACATCAGATTGTAAGTGCTAGGAAGAAATATAAAGCAGAAAAGGAGGATGGAGAGGATTTGCAATTTAGATATGGTGACAAGGAAGGAGTCACTGAGCTGGGAGCATTTAAGTAAAAACTTTTTGAAGGAGGTGAAGGAAGAAGCCAGGTAGCTCACTGAAGGAAGAGCATTCCAGACAGGAACAGTCAGTGCAAAGGTCCTGTGGCATGAGAGTCCTATTCATGCCTGAAGACCCAGCGAGGTGGCTAGAGTGTCTGAATGGAATTAGCCAAAGGAAGGGGAGCAAGAGATGAAGTCGGAGGTAACAGGCCATGGAAGACTTCCTAATTCATTATAAGGAATTGGTCCTTTTCCTCTGAGTAAAATAAGGATCCACTTTTGTGATTCCAGTAGTTCTGATAGTCCCTTCAAGTTACATATTTAAAACTCCATTTCTTTTTTCCTCAACCACAGGCAAGTATCTCTTGGCTTTCTATTTTGTAAGAGGTACCAGGCATTAAATATGCATGATATTATTTAATCCCTATGAAAGAGACACTAATATTGTCTCCTGTACCATAGAGGAGGAAATGGAAGGTTCTATGGAGGAGGAAACAGAAGGTTAAGTGACTTGGCTAACCTCATATAGCCGGTGAAGTGCGGGAGCTGGGATTCAAAGCCAGGTTGGTCTTAATATAGAGATCTTAGCACCTAATTACATGGAGGGACAATGCCACACTACTTTAGGGAGACTGGGGGGACCTGTGGCTTTGGGACAATAAAATTGAAAACCCTTGGCCAAAGCAGGGTGTGTGTGCATCAATCAGGCAAAGTGAGGGCTCTTCTGGGAGGCGGAGGGAGGCTCTTTGCTGTGGGAACTCTGACCGAGCTGCTGACAGCTCATTTATGGGATGCTGCTACAGTTTGACATTCGTAGTACAAGACTTGCATGCAATTAGCCCGGACGGTTCTCACACAGACTCTTGAAAAACCTTTGGAATTTTCCCTCTGTCTGGCCTTGTGCATGATGTAACCACGGCTTGCTTTAGTTGGTCCTCTATCCCGGAACGTCTGCATCACCGTGGTCCGATCAGGTCTTGTTTTCCTGGAGGGCAGAGACCATTGCGCATACCTGCTTGGCGGCTCTCCTCCCAGGATCATTTGCGCAGATCCCTCTGGTGCATGGCAATGAATTCTCTAAGTGTAAGCTGGAGTCTGGTTAAGTATGCAATGCAAATGAGATGCAAATGAGGGGCTGCCTTGGTGTGGGTCAGGAGGTCAGAGCGCTGGGGGCTTCTGCACCCCCTCCTCAGCACGCTGGCTGATGGGCCTGACAGTTCCTTTTATAATCATCTCTTCTGCCCACCAAAGGGCTCTTAATGAGGGCAGGAGCTGACTGCTCCTGGAACCCCTTCCGACACCTGGTGATTGGAAGCTGGAGAGACAGTGAGCTTCAGACGCGCTGTCAGACTCCACTGAGTTATCATCAGCTGCCTGCCGGGCTCCGGGAAGGCGGCTGGGTAACTGCTGCTATTGTCTGTTCCTCCCTCCTCCCCCAGTGAGCTGCGTGAGGCAGCCACGGATGACTGGATCTGGGCTCTACGCTGCCTTCCCTGGCCCTGGCTGGGTGCCTGCCTCTGCTCGCAGAGTGGGTCTCCGCAGGGACCTGTTCCCCGGTCGAGGATCAATGGTCCTTTGGTTTCACGTCTTTCTCCAGCCTAACCCACTGCCTCCCCGCCTGTGGCTCAAAACCCCATCCAAGAGACCTTTCAAACTGGGGCAAGAAAAGTGAAGCACACTGCAGGAAATTATGGGATGGTTAGTGGAGGAAGACAAGGAGCCATCGTTACAGTGCAGTTTCCTTAGGAGAATCGGTAGTGTGGTCTCTCCTCTCTCTCTCTCTCTCTCTCTCTCTCTCTCTCTCTCTCTGTCTCTGTCTCTCTCCTCTCTCCTCTCTCTCTCCTCTCTCTCTCTCTCTCTCTAAATATAAAAGGCAAGCACAAGAGGCCCCTGCTAAGTGCAGGGCGCGGTGCTGAGCTCTTCACCTATATTAACACAATTTTACCTCCATGTACAAATGGCTGCTATGGTTCAAGGGGTGGACGGTCATCTTGCTCAACCTGAGGGCTCAGGAATCGAAGCGGAGACTCTAGTTCGGGGATGGATATACGCGGCCTTACAGTCAATGCACCGCTTCCTTTCTCTCGGCCTGGAACCTGCCGGCTTCCCGGTGTCCTCTGTGGCTCTGGCTGTAGCTTCCCCGGTGCCTCACCCAGGCCTCCAGTCAGCCTGACCTGGGCCAGGTGCCACCTCCGCCCACCCCTAGCTCAGGAGAGAGTTCAAGGGACTTGCGGGTTGTACAGGTTCACCTCGAAAGGCGACAGGAGGCAGATCCTGGGGTCGACACCTCCTCTCCCGGCTCACTCAGCGGGGGCATTGCTCTCTGGGTCCCCAGGGAGAGAGTTGTCCCTGGGGCATGGTGAGACTCGGCCGTTGTCAGGGGCCCACCCGGCCCGCCCCCCACTGCACATTCAGGGTGCCATTCCCTGAGCAGTTACGGTGGATACAGACGGAAGTCGATGGCTGCGGTCAGGCCGATGGCCAGCGCTCAACAGGTTTTGTTGAAAACAAAGACTTGAGCAAGACAGCAGGACATTGCCCCACGTGTTACAGCAGAGCCTGCCCTTCGCCAGCCAGCTCAGGTCTGGGAATGGGAAAATCACCGGAGCTTTCTCGGTCTCCTTACAGCCTCATGAGACAATGCATTTCTTTCCAGTTTAATAGGAGAAGAAAATGCAAAAATTGTCAGAGAGGTAAATTCACTTTCCCTAAGTCCCATTCAACAAAGGAGTGGCCTTGGCATATACCCAAAGGGCTTAAAATCAACATACTGTAGTGACTCAGCCGCATCATTATTTATAGCAGCTCAATTCACAGTAGCTAAGTTAAGGGACCAACCTAGGTGCCCTTCAACCGATGAATGAATGAAGAGAATGTGGTACATCTACACAATGGAATATTACTCAGCCATAAAGAAGAATGAAGTTATGGTATTTGCCAGTAAATGGATGGAACTGAAGACTATCATGCTAAGTGAAATAAGCCAATCCCAAAGAACCAAAGGCCGAATGATATGCAGATGCTAACTCACATTAAGGGGCAGGGGCAGGGGGAAGAATAGAAGTTCACTGGCTTAGACAAGGGAAGGGAGTGGGGAAGGGTATAAGAAAGATAGTGGAATGAATTGGACAGAACTTTCCTATGTTCATGCACCACCAGTGAGACTCCACATCAAGGTCAACCACAAGAATGGGAAGTTATACTCCACTTGTGCATGATATGTCAAAATACCTTCTACTGTCCTGTATAACTAAAAAGAACAAATTAAAAAAATTTAAATTCCTAAATTTTAATTTTTTTAAAATTTAAAGTCTTGGGGCAGGTGCAAATTCAAATACAGATGTGATGGATTCCAAGACTGCTGCCGAAGCATTGCCCTCCTGGGGACGCAAAGACCTTCCCTTCCAGCTCCGTTCACCCCTCTGCTCAGTGGTCTTTGGGTCTCTCCTGCGTGGTGGACTGTGTGCTAGGCAGCACGAGGGCTCTAGGTATGCGCACAACCCTTCCCGTACCATCTCACGACCCTCCTGGGAGGCAGAACAATGAGGGCTCACTATGGAAGGACCTCGCGGAGCGGTGGAGCCTGGGCCAAGTGCTGTGGGCGGCGCCAGGGATGAAAGACCGCTCCAGATGTCAAAGGCAGCGGACTGAGGTCTGGATGCGGAGAGCGGGCAGCTCAGGAAGGCCGTCCCCCTGCCGGGACGCAGCCAGCTTTGTCTGTTTCATGCTTTGGAAGCTGAACAGAAACTTCCACGCAGCTGCCTCTGCAGTCCGCTCTTCCCAGCCGGCCTGCGGGATCTCCCTATAGCGACTTAGGACACATCAATCACCCCCCTGCTAAGACCTCGCAGAGCTTTCCGCCGAGGCCCAGGCTCCCCGACCCATTCTCAGGGTCTGTCCTCCTCTGGTTCTGCCTCTCGGCCTCTCTCTGGCCTCCTCTCCTATCATTTGCCCTCTTGCCACGAGCTGGGTCAGCTCTGACCGTCCTTCTGCACTTGCGTCCCCAGCCTGATTGCTCTCAGAGCCCTGGACTCAGGCGGCTCCCGGCTGTGGGGGGCAGGTGCACGGGACGCTTTTGCTGAATAAACGATTCAGTGGGTGGAACAGGGGGCTGTCGCCACCCGAGTGAGGGACCTAGGACTTGAAGCTGCACTGAGTTTCTGGTATGTTTGGACTGTAGAGTGTCCCTAATCTAGGTACCACTGGCAACAGCTAAAAAGACTTGGTGATTCAGGGAACTGCGGTGTTAGAGACGGGTCAGGGAGCCATGGATGCCCCCAGGATGAAAGGGATGAGGCACACCTGAGTTACGGAAGCAACAGCGTCAGCGAAGGTTGGGAATGAATCCAGGTGGAGGACCCGGGAGAGGGTGGGGAAGTCGAGGATCCCCTGAGATTTCTGGCTCGGGAAGCTGCACGGGCTGTGAACCTGATTCACCAATCGGGATGAGGAGTCCGGGAAGCTCACAGCAATCTTGCTTTTAAATGGTCTGAGATGTTTGGGGTCTGCACAGAGGACTGCGTCCAGTAGGTGGAAGGATGTGTCTGTCTGGAGAGCCGCAGGGGAAAGAGAGCTGAGGGTAGAGATTCTGAAGTCACCCACACAGCACCCAGTAGGAAGCCATTGCATGTGTCCGGTATCAGAGAGCTCGGGGTGGGAAAAGCCGCATGCTTAGGGTCATGGAGTGGCTTCAGGGGGTCAGTGGAGGAAGAGGAGCCAGCGAAGGAGGACAAAACCAGGACCCCCCAAAGCTCGAGGGGAGCCAGAATTGCCAAGAGCCACACAAGCCGAGGCAAGAGAGCTCAAGAAAGCAGGTACGGCCACCATGTTAGATGCTGCCAACCAGAATGGTAGAGAAGAGGCCAGGAGTGGAGTCCGAGTCACTGGGTTTGGTCATCTGACCCAGGGATTTGGACAGTGCTCGCCCAGTGAGGGGGTGGGAGTTCAGATTCAGGAGGGAGAGTGAAGGAGAGGAGGGGGAGAGGGGAAGTGGAAAGAGGTGGAGACAACCCCAAGGGAATCTGCGCTCTGAATGAAAGCGGAATGCTGATCAGGGTCCTCACCGTGTCTTGAACTGAGTGAGTTTTTGGTTAGTGAATTCTTACCAAGGCCCTTGATGGGCACCATTTAGAAAGACCCCAGTGACCATGCTAATGCCTGCTCTGAGCTCCGCACTTCCTCACTTAGGGCACCTATCACAGTTATAACGATTCCTTCTGTAGTGGACGCTGTAGCGTGCAACGGAGTCTCCTGTTCTGGACTCCGATTCTTCTGCCGCAAACCTGAGAGTGTGGACCGTTGACCACGCCCAGCTGAGTCCCGCCCTAGGAACTGTTCTGAGGGGAGCTGCCCTGCCCAAGTCTATGTCCCTCCCAAGAGAAGCTCACGCCCCGTGATTGGCAGCTGGGGAGGGGGCCAACACAAAGGCCCAGTCCCTGCCTCCGTTGGAGACGAGTCTGAAGGGTCTTTCCCACTGCAGAGCTCCGGAATGGATCGGTGAGACCTTCCTCTCTCGGAACTGCGTTGCACGCCACCTTTTTTTCAGGTTTCTCCCATTCTGGCGGGAGTTGTTCCCCGGGGTCCTCCCCGTAAGCCTCCCGCACACAGTTCTCCCTGTCTAGGTGTGTTTTCAAGGAATCACCTGAAGACACCTTGTTTTATGTCTGCATTTTCCCTAAACTGTACCGTTTAGGAACACACTGTTGACTAAGTGAGTGGATAGGTTTCCTAGGTACCCGGACAGGAGTGGCCTGATACAGACACTTCTTCAGAGTAGTGAATGACAGAATCGTGACCTGAGAGTGCCTTTCTGTGGGCCCACCCAGCACGAAACCATCCCCAGCAATGGCTCTGCATCTTCCATGAGCCATTTCCACGGTTCCATCCACGAACAGTGGCCGCGATTTATAACGGGTTCACACGAGAACATTCGGGCTGCATTCTACATCATTTTAGTAGAGAGAGCTTGTTCCTTGGGGCCTTTAATTTTCTAGCTTTCATTATTGGGAGAGTAAAATGTATCACTTGCATTCCAAAATTGATTTTTATTTCCCAAAAGAAGCCCATAAAAATAAATAACTTCCCGGGAGGGAAAATAGAAAAGAACTCTTTACACTGGGCAATTTGTTAAAACAGAGAAGAAAGCCTGAAGGGGCAAAGCAATCTAAACATTTAGATTGTATCTCCTCTCTCTCTTTTTCTAAACTTGAGGTTTACTGGACTTTAAAACCACCCACAGCTCCGTTGGGACGGCTTCACGGGACAAATTGCTGGAGCGTCCTCTGCAGGATCACCTCTTGGCTTCCCCCTCTGGTGTCCCAACCTGTGACTGCCCTGCTATCAGGGAGATGTCTTGTCATATCTTGTTACTGATTGCATCAGTAAGTGTTTGCTGTGTAACAAATCTCCCCAATTGTGATAGGCTTATACGCAGGCATTCTTTTGATATCATGTCTGCTAGAAGGTTCTTACAAGTTGGACTGGGTTGTCTGGGGTTTTCATGTCCGGTGTTGGTTCCGTGAAATTTGGATGGACAAGGACGACTTTGCCATTGCTTCCCACCACCCAGCAGGCTAGCTCAAGCTTACCCATGTGGCTATAGTCTTGGGCATGCCCCTAGCAGTAAGGGAGAGGGAACAAATAGAGTCAAGCTCCAATTCCCAAGTGCTTTTTAGAACTCTGTATCACATTGGCTAATGTCTCAGTAGCTAAGGCAAGTCACGTATATAACTGAGCCCACATGGGGGGAATGGAGAAATAGGCTGTCATCCTGTAACTGACACTCAACTTTCTTAGCCATAAAATAGGAGTACTAGGCAGGCAAGATATCAAATAGACTCATTTTATAGCTAATAAACTAAGAATCAGAGAGGTTGAACAATTGTCCCAAGGTCACACAGCAGACCAAGAAACCCCTATTTAATGAACCCATCATGGGTGAGTTCATCACATTCTGTGTCCAGGAGAACAGATCCATATGGGGACTACAGTACTGTTAGCTCCTTAGCCCCCGAAGATGCTTTTCTTTTATGAGTCAGCATTTGCACTTCCTGCTGCTGTGCTGGTTGTTCACTGCTTACATCCCCCACCTCCATCCACGCTCTGCTTTTCTCTGGGCCTTGGGCGGTTGCCTGGCGCAGGCCATCACCTGTGCTCTCCTGCTCTTCAGCATCAGGTGGAGTTCATCCAGTGGCAAGAGACTGTGGGTGAGAGGAGGCATTTCTTCCTCAGCCCCTCTGCTTCGGGCTGTGTCTCCTGGCAGGACCAGAAGGCTGCTTCTCCGCAGCCCCAGCTGCCCCTGGGCTCTGGGAACACTCTTTCCTTACCTTCACCTCTGAGGGCTCGGGGCTGGCGAAGACCTGCCAGCACGGTGCCGCGGCGTCTGGGTCTCACCTGCCCTGTGCATCCCTTTATCCTGGGCCTGGCGTTTGCTATTCGTTATCGAGCCCTCGGGTTTGGATCTGTCTCCTGCTCAGGTTTTGCTTTCAGCAGGTCCTGTTTTCTTGTCCGAGAAGGAGGAACGGGGCGTGCGGCTTGCACTTCGGGAAGGGAGCGGCCTGCTGGGCTTGCCTATGAGCAGGAGCCTGCAGCCTTCGGGAGTGCAGGAAGGGCGTTGGAGGACTTGACGCTGGACCCTGAGCTTTCCCAGCCTCTGGACTCTGGTCAGGGAATCCTGAGGCCTCGGGGGAGGACCTAGGAGGCCGTTTATAGTGGCTGGAAGCTCATCACCAACTGAGTGCCTGTCGTTAGAGGAAGCGACGGCTGCGTGTCTTGGGGTGCTGGTGGGGCGGTGTCTCATACATAACGTAAAAACAAACAAAGAATCAAGGCAGTTCCAGCCTGACTGACGTGGGGGAAATGCAGGATGGACGGATATAGGCAGGGAGAAGCGTTTTGCCGAGCAACCTGTTCCGTGTGGCTCCGTTTTAGTGGATCAGCCCCCTGAATTCATTTGTTTCCAGGTCTCTGCGAAGAGAAAGCAGGGGAGGGGTGAATGCCAGGTGACCCCGTTATCAGGTGGAAACGCGGGAGGCCAAGAAGGTGGGATGAGAAAGAGAGGGACGAGAGGACCTTGAAAAAGAATGTAGCAAAATGGGAAAATACACGTGAATTTAATTTGCTGTGTGTTTTTTTTTCCTTCTATTTGAGAGATGCTCAGCTGATTTTCGGCCTATCATCTTTCCTAATGCGTGAGTCATGGCTATGCGTTTTCCTTGAAGCACAGCTTTGGCTGATGTTCATAAGTTTTATTTTTATTTTAATTTTTTACAGGCTGCATTTTGATTCCCTGCACACAAATGGGGTACGACTTTTTGTTTCTGTGGTTGTGCACGATGTAGACTCATGTGATCGTATGTGTCCACAGGGTCGCGGTGTCTGTCTCAGTCCACCATCTTTCATACCCCCTCCCCCTCCCTCTCATTTCCCTCTATGTAACGTTTGTTCCTAAGTTTCGAATATGACTTTTGTAAGTTTTGAACTCATGACTTCCTTTATGATTTCTTCTTTTTCAAATGGTTTACCCAAAAGTCTATGTTTAATGTTCAACTGTATCTCTTGGTTATTTTCTTTTTTTAGTTGTAGATGAACTCGGTAACTTTTATTTTGTTTATCTTTATGGGCGGCTGAGGATGGAACCCAGTACCTCACACTTGCCAGGCAAGTGCTCCACCATTGAGCTACAGTGCCAACTCCTTATCTTTTGGGTATTGATTTCTTGTTTCACTTTGGTCAGAGAATACACATGATTTAATTCCTTGACCTGTTGGTACCTACTCCGTGTGCACGTGGAAAGAATATGCACATGCCTTGGTTGTTGCACGCAGTACTCCACGTGGGGTAATTGGTGGACGTGGTTAATTGGGTTGTTCACATTTTCTATATTGATTTTTAAAAAAAAATTTGTTCTAATCACTTGTACATGGCAGTAGAATGCATTTATACATTTTGGTAGATCATACATAAATGGAGTGTAGTCTCTCCTTTTTCTGATTGTACACATTGCAGGCTCACATGGGTCATGCAGTCACACCTGCACATGAGGAATAATGTCTGTTTCACTCTGCTGTCCTTCCTTCCCCCATGCCACTTCCCCTCCCTTCACTCCCCTCTGCCTTTATTTTGTTTGTTTTCTCTCTCTGCGACTCAGGGTTGTGTTCAAGTCTCCTGCTATGATCTTGGATATTCTTTCCTTTCAGTTTTTCTACTTATGTATTTTGAAGCCATGTTATTATTTTTAAGGGAAATAAACATTTTAATCAAATAGCAATGCAGAGTTGGAACAAATAAAAGGGAAGAATAATAAATAGCAAATAGAGGAAAATTAATTCCATAATATATGCCACAAGAATTCTGGCATTCAACAATGTTCTGTACACTTGAAGGATATTTAGAACTATTGTTCTAAATAGAGATACAACCCAGTTCTGTGTGTGGGCTCTATTAATAAGCATTCTCCCTGAGCTCTTATGCTGTGATTCAAATCAGCAACCACATCAGTGTTTACAGCAGCTCAGCTCACAACAGCTAAACTATGGAACCAATCTAGGTGTCCTTCAACCAATGAATGGATAAAGAAAATGTGGTATATATACACAATGGAATATTACTCAGCCTTAAAGAAGAATAGAATTATGGCATTTGCTGGTAAATGGATGGAGTTGGAGAATATCATGCTAAGCAAAATAAGCAACGCTTTGAATTATAATTGTTAGATCTCCTTGGTGGATGGATCTTTTAATTATTTTGAAAGCTATCTCTTTATTTCAAATAATGCTTCTTGCCTTAAAATCTACTTTCATAAAAAGATACCCTGTTCTATTCTGTATATTGTTTTTTACTTTAACATTTTCACATTTCCATTTGGAATCAGTTTTCTTTTGTTGATGTGTTTGTGTGTTTAAATTTTTATTTATTTGTTTTTTCCTTTTCACTTCAACACTTCTGTGTCCTTATATTTAGGGTGGATTTCTTATAAGCATAATCTAATTTTAACTCCAGTCTGACAATACTTGACTTTTAATTTAAGCATGGGTTTTTACCTTTAATGTAGTTGTGCATGTTGGGGTTTGCATCTGTGATCTTTGTGTTTATTTCTATTTGTTCTATGTGTTTTACATTTATTTTTTTCTCATTACTGTTGCCTTTTTGAGATCCCTCATGTATATTTAATCATTTCATTTCCTCTTTATTGACAGATTACTCATGCACTGTTTTTAATGTTTTCACATGGACTTTAGAGATTTCAACCTCCGTCTCTGACGTTTGGAGTCCCTTATCTTAGTACTTTGATGATTTTCAGTCATCCTAGGCTCCTAAACATTTTAGTTTCCTTGACCCCATCGCACCTCATGCATTTTAATTTTGCATGTCCTTGAAGATACTCATGATTATTGCCTCATAGACTCGACATCCACGTAGATGGACTCAAATCTTTACCTTTTGTCTTATTTTTCATTCTGGACATTTCCATATTTCCATTGGAATAAAACTTTTTTTCCTATCTTAGCATTTTGTTTTGGTCTGCCGGAAAGACATTTTAAAATACCATTATTTCCCATTTGCTTTTGAAAAATGTTTTTGCTGGGCCTAGAATTTGACATGAGCAGTCATCTTCTTCTAGCACTTGAAAGGCAACCCATTATTCCCCCGTTGTTTTGTGTTCTGTCTGTCTAACTGTGGCTCCTTTGAAGGTAATGTGTGTTTTTAAAATCTGGCTGACCTTAAGAGTTTCTTTGTATCTTTGGTTTTCAATATTTTGATTATATTCCTAGGGTGTGTGTGTGTGTGTGTTCCCTGTGAGTTTGTAAACTTCTCAACTCTTTTTAGCTTGGTGTCTTTCATGGTGTTGAGTAATCGTGGTACATCCCCTGCCTGATTCCTTTCCTTTGTATGCAGGTACTTACCTTAGACCGATTCCCACATCTGTCTGTCTCTGACACCATCTTCTATTACTGCCCCTTATTTTTTACATGCTGTGCTTTAGTCGGAGTGTCTCATGAACTGTTTTGCAACTCACCGATTTATTTTCCAGTCACTTCAAACTTGCTGCACAACTCATGTGCTAAGTTCTTACTTGTTTTATTTTAATAAATGTTTTTTTTTTTCTGATATAGGGGATTGAACTCTGGGGCCCGGGACTACTGAGCCACATCCCCAGCCCTGTTTGGTATTTTATTTAGTGATAGGGTCTCACTGAGTTGCTTATCGCCTCGCTTTGGCTGAGGCTGGCTTTGAACTCACGATCCTCCTGCCCTCAGCTTCCAGAGCCCCTGGGATTACAGGTGTGGCTACTGCACCCAGCCTTAATAAACTTTTAAATATAGGATAGTTGTGGGTTTACAGGAAGGTTGCAAAGAGCACAGAGTTCCCACATACCCTTCACCTGGTTTCCTATATTTATATTACCATGACACCCTTGTCAAATCTTAGAAGTTAACATGAATTGGTAGTTTACTATTAGCTGAAGTCTGGACTTTTATTTGAATTTACTAGTGTTTTTCACTGATTCTTTAATGCATCCCGGGATCACATCACATCTCCTTAGTCTCAGAATTGGAAATCGTTCATGAGCATTGTGCAGTCTTCTTTGTTTTGTGCAACCTTGGCAGTTTCGAGAAGTCCTGGTCAGGTGTTTTGTAGAATGTCCCTTACTTTGGAAATCATTGTATTTTTAATTCTCTGGTTTTCATTTGTTTGCTTTATTTATAGCTTGTAGTTGGTGAAATTCTCCACAGTGACATTTAAAAAAAGAAACATGTAAATCAGTTATTTTAAAGTTTGTGTTTGACCAGTCCAGGGTCCGGCTCACCTGGGGACCTGTTCTGTTGTGTTTTTTCTTCTGATCCTGGTTCTTGGCACAGTTGGAGCTTTTGTTTGCATCCCGGTGGTTTCCTGTGCTAAGTCAGAGAGCTGTGGACGAGGTCCTCTTCCTCCAGGGAGGACCCACTCTCCTGGCAGGACCGGCTTGCTGTGTGCTGGCCTTTGTTCCACTGCTGGTCCCCTCCCACTTCTATGCTGTTCCCACTCAGAAGGCTGCACACCCCCTCTGACCCTCCAATTCCAATCTGAGTTTCTCCAGCACCATGGACACCGCCCGAACCCCTGGGCTGGTTTCCGCTCTATGTCTCCACCTCTGCAGTTGAGCTGGCAAAGCATCAAGGGTAAGTCCAGTGCCCATGTCCAGCTCACTTCTCTGCGATGCCCTCTTTCTGGGATATCTTGGCTCTTGACCCCTCAAGTCCCTGAGGGTTTTATTTATTTATTTATTTTTGGTACTGGGGATTGAACCCCGGGGCTCTTAACCACGGAGCCACATCCCAGTCCTTTATAAAATATTTTCTTTAGAGACGGGGTCTCACCGAGTTACTCAGGGACTTGCTAGGTTGCTGAGCCTGGCTTTAAACTCGCAATCCTCCTGCCTCAGCCTCCCTCGCCGTGCCAGCTCCTGAGAGCCCTTACTGCTAGCGTAGGAGTGCGCCTACGCTCCTCTCGGCTTCTGTGCCTACCTGGCCGCTCAGCCCCTTGCCCCGTGTGGGGAACTGGCTCATGCCCCAAGCAGGAGGATGGGCTCCTCTCAATTCCAATTCCTTCGAAATTCCACTTCCTTGCAAAGTATTTTTTTGTTGGTTTGTTGATCTGACTTTATAGTTGCTCTTCGTGGGGGTGTTGGTCTTCCACGGTCTACTGCATTATAGCCCCGGGGGGTGTCATGAAAATATAAAACAGGTTTATAATCTTAAATTTCATAATTAGTAAGATAATAATTGTATGAAATAATGGAATTCCATACATGCATATACTGTGCATGCTCCCGAACTCTGCGGTCTCCCCGTGTCCCCCCCAGACTCCCTCCCAGTTCCTTAGAATCTCTCTTCTAGAACGCATCGTTTTATAATTATGGAAAAACAGAAAATGGTAATGGGAGAAATTCCGGAAGGTGAATGTACAAATGAAAGCATTTATTCAATTTGGGGATTGGAGCTAAGGAGGTATTTGCTTTGAATTCTGTTACATCTGCTGTTAAGTTTTAAAAAAAAGAAGAAGAAAGAAAAGAAACACACAAAGCATTATTATTATTATTATTAATTTTTTAAAGAGAGGTGGTGGAGCGTCCATGATAGAATGGAGAATGCTCATTTCCTGGTTGGGGACCCTGAGACCTCGGGGGAGGGAAGGTGGCTGCAGAATCCGAACCCAGAGCCAGCTGGAGCGGACTGGGTGCTCACCATACACCCGGCTCTCTCTTCATTGGTTAATTATCACAGCTTTCTTCTGAGACAACCTTCTTATCACAAGCCCCACTTTTTGGACCAGGAGTCCCGATTACTGAGCAGCGAGGTGACCTTCAGGGCACACAGCTGCCCAGGGGCAGAGATTCTGTCAAAACCCAGGATCCCTGGCTTTCATTCCCGGGCTCCTCACCACCACGCTTTACTAATCTGGTAAAGAAAGTGGCTTTAGATCAGATAAGGCTGTTTGAAATGCAGGAGGTGCCGGGCTAGAGGACAGTTTGGTCCAGTCCCCGTGTCCCGGGGCAAATGAGCAGATGGCCTCGGAACAGCCTGTTTTTGAGCTGCCCTTGCTGAACAGGCTAGAGCTCACCGCCCGGGGGAGGCGTGGAGGGTGGTCGTGAAGGGCAGGCGCCGGGGAGGAGTAGCCACCGGGCACAGGCCAAGTGCTTCATCGGTGCCTGGCTGGCCGTCTGTGTTGTCACCGTCTATTATCAGAGGCCAGAGCAGATCACAGAACCTGCGGATTCTCTCTGGTTCTGGCCTTAGGATGGGTCTTCTCTGCTCCCAGAGGACACCTGCAGGCGACGGGACCCACGGCCATTCATTGTTTCCTTCTGCTCACTCTTCGCCCTGGGCTGTGGAGTCATCTCTGCGCATGTGACAAGGTCGTGGATTCTTGCATTGAAGCGTTGTTGTGAGTGAAGTCCCAGGCACAGTGCAGGGTGTCCCAGGGAAGCAGAGAAGGGGCCTCAGCCCACACAGGGACTGGGCTTCTGCAACTGTGTTAGGGCACAGAGAGGGGCGAGCATGTCATTCACCCATTGACCAATTTATTGCTCAAGCCTTTATTGACCACCTACTATGTGCCCCACATACTCTACTAGGGCTGGGAGTACAGATGTGCTCAACATGGACACAGATCCCACTCTTACGAAGCTTTTAACTCTTGTAGGAAATCAGAGAATTTGAAGACAACCATTTATGGAACATCTATAAAATACATTGAAAAGACTGTCCTAGGCACTTCATAGGACAGAATAAATAAGAATAATGGCTAGGAGTTGTTCAGTGTATAAGAGGTTATAGCTATCATCCTGCATACCGCGTCATGCATTATAGCTCCTAAACACTCCGACAATGCCGTGAAGTCGTCCTATTGCTATTCTCATACTACAGATGAGGAATATGAGGTTCAGAGAGGTTAAGTAACTTTCCAAGGTCACACAGCTAGAAAGTAGTATCGCTTTGACTCAGTCTCAGGCCTGTCTTTTCTGGAGGCTGAGTTTTTAGCCACTGTACAAGACTTCAGAAATATTAGAAAATCCCAGTCCTTTCCCTTCAGTAGTTCTTTTAAATAGAAAAATGAGACCAGTGAAAATATCATAGAGTATTCTGAGCTGCTGAAAATAAGAAACAAAGCAGTGGAGAGTCAGAGGAAGTCAGCAAAGCCTTTAGGGAAAAGGTCCCTAGAGAGATGTAACTGGAAGGATGAGTGAGCTTTCACTCTGACCTGGACCCGGGAGCTTGAAGCTCCAGGGCTGCTGGAAGGATGGGGGTCGAGACTAATGATCGGGGTTATGCTGTTGGTCATGGTGGGCGGGTGGGCCTTTGAGAGATGAAGGAGGAACTTCACAGCGTCCCACCCTGGTACACCCAGAGGGGTCGTTCCTTCCCGGGTACGAGGCCTGCTCTGCCCTCAGCCTTCTCAGCACTTCACATGGCCAGTGTGGTAGGAGGAGCCCGCACGTGGTCCTGCGTGGGTCACTCTGCACCCTCAGGACTGTCTTGAAAAGGAAAAGAAAAGAAAACAAAAGACCCACCACCACAAGACAGGACCCGAGGAAAGTGTGCAAGAAGAACCTCTCCCGTTTCCACGGTTTCTGCTGAGTTTCCAGAGTTTCCGATCCCGGCCTCGCCCCTGTTCACCAGGGCCGGTGGTTACTTCTTGCAATTCAGGGCAGAGGTCCTAGCGCGGGGAAGAGAGTGCGGATCTGCCTGGCTTGTCCCCGCTGCACAACTGCTGGGCAGCAGCCCTGGGACACAGGCCGGCACACTAGATCTGTCTGTCTCCTACGGAGGCAGGAGCTTGCAGGGAGCAGCCCAGCCTGAGCAGAGCAGGGACAGAAGAGGGTGTTGGATCGCAGTGACCCCGGCCAAAGCTTCCTGGAGCCAATGATGGAGCGGACACATTCCAGAGAGGTCTTCGGGGTCTCTGAGCCCTGCTGCAGGCTCTCGGCCAGTGTTCTCATGGGGATGCCCAGGCCAGCGGCTGCTCTCTGATGGGCTGATGGCAATTTGGATGGACACACTCTCTGGTCCTCTCTCCCTCCTTCCCCCTTCCAATTACTATTATTTTCATTATTTTCTGGTATTGAGGTGAAATGCACAGGACATAAAGTCGACCGTTTTAGAGTGAACGGCTCAGTGGCATTTCGTGCATTCGTAATGTTGTATAAGCACCTCTCTAAGGTTCCAGAACCTTCCCATCCCTCCACAATACACTCCCATTCCCACCTCCGCCAGCCTCTGGCAACCATCAATCTTCTTTCTTTAACCTTCTCTTTTAAAGACGGTTTAACAGTGAAACTATCCCATGCTTCAAATATGTTTTACTGCAAAGTGGTCAGCTCTGCGTGCTCGGTCGTCTTGACCAGGGAGGGTCGCGAAAATAGACCAGTTGGCAAATAATCAGTACCCCAAGTGCCTTCTGCCCGCCTGACTGCGGCAGTCTCTCCTCCAGCCCCCTGGGTGTGATCCAGAACTGGAAAGGCCATACCCTGCCCACGAGAGCCCGCACCTCTCCTCAGGGCTTCCGTGTGTCCGCTCTCCTGAGTGAATTGCTCGCTGGAAACTATTTGGCCATGAACCCTGGGATGCAGGTTGGGCTTGGCTTTCCGACTGTCTTCTGAAGGCTGCTTCCCCTTGCTCACCTGTTTGGATCCCACCTGCCTTAAACAGTTTTGCCATTTTAGAAATGTCTTACTCTAAAGGTCAAACCCGCCAACCCCACTGTGTTCTTCACACCTCGACGAATGATACGCCGACTGTACCTAAAATATATCAAATACACCTTCTGAGTGGAAAAATGCCATTTTCGGGATAAACATGTTGATCTTTCCCTGAACGAAACCAAGACATCTGATGGTGGTTTTTGCTTGTTCACAGCAGAAGAGGAAGCGATGTTTAAAGCAGCCCTAGACGCAGGTGCCACAGAACTAGGGCTATAGTTTTGGATTAAGTAAGAGGTAATTGCAGATGGGAAAAAAATAACCCCGGTGGGTTTTCCAAGGCGATATGATACCTCAGTTGTGTTTAAGTGTGCAATCTGCAGGTCCGGACAGGCCAGGTTCAATCCCTACTGCAGCATTACTTGAACTTGAAAAGTCCTTGAACCTCCTCAGCTCTCAGTTTCCACATCAGTAAAATGGGGAGGCAGTTGAACTATCATAAGGTTCTGGTGGGGATTCGATGAGATAATCTGAGTATAGCACTTAGGATAGTTCTTGGCTCGGAGTGAGAACCCATTTGCCATTAGCTATTATTATTTAGTCTTTTCCCTATCATCTGTTGAGATAAATCATTTTTAGCTTTATAAGAAAAGAACAAAAAGAACATGGACTTAAAATCAGTAAGCAGTGGTGAGTCACTGAGGATGTTTTGAAAGTAGGAATGACATGATAAGATCTGAGCACTGAGAAGATTAATTTGTCTGCAGCTCATAGGCTGACCTGGAAGGAAGAGAGGGTGACGAGGGAGGGGGCTCTATCAGAAGCTGACGCAGTGACTTACGCTGCTCTGTGCAAGATGGCGGCCACGAGCCACGTGTGGCTCTTTAAATGAATAAAAATGAAATAAAATATAAAACTCAGTTCTTCCAACACAGTAGCTACCCTTCAGATACTTCACGGCTACACCCGTGATCAGTGGCTGCTATAGTGGACGACAAACATTCTAGAAAGTTCCATTGAAGAGCACTGGTCAAAAGCAGTGGTTCTCATACCTCAGTGTGAGTCAGAATAATGTGGAGGGTGTGTTGAAATAGATTGCTGGGCTCCACCTTTGATTTAGGAGATCTGAGGGAGGTCTGAGAATTTGCATTTCTAACTCTTCCCAGGTGATGACCGAGGCTGCTGGTCCGGGGACCAGACTTTGAGAACCACATTTTTAGTTTGTGACGTGAGAGAAAGCGGAGTCGTTTGAGCACGGTGAACATTGTGTGTGTCTTACTTTCATGTCCCATTGGGGATGTGGACAGCCGCTTCCTAGCATTGGCGGGCGGGGGCCATTCCTGAGGATCCATTTCTGGAGGGAATATGCAGGAGTTTTGGCTGAACAAGGTGCACAATGGGGCTTCATCCGAATATGCGGTGCGGGGAGACAGATCAGGGAGCGCAGGAGGGACTGCTCCTTCCATTACACTCCCTGTCATCCTGGAGTTCAGCTCCCGAGGTCTGCTGGAGAGCGGGATGGAGACAGGGGTCTTCGGAAGTGAGGAGTTGAGAGTTTGCTGCCTCCTTTGTTCCCCAGCCCCACCTTGACAACTTCCTCCCCGGCAGTGAATGATGCACGTCTCCTTGCCTGGTCTGCGGGGAAGGGCCTCCGGGTACCAATGACAGAACTCAGTGCAGTGCCCAGTGGGAGAAACGCGTCACTTAGAACCCCGACATCGCACGCTGCCTTGATGGGCCCTGCGCACACCGTTGGAGCCATAGAGAGACCCTTCCCAGAGTGGCTCCCGGTCAGCCGGGTACAGCGTCCTCGGGTGGGCGGGATCCCCGGAATGCTCCCTTCCCTCCCAGCGGACTCTGGATCTCAGACAGGGGCACGGGGGCTGGTCTCCCGTCTCAGACAGCCCACCTTTCAGAGGTGCTCATCAGATTGGCACGATGACATCTTCCAGAACATTCCGGCAATACTTCCATACCAGCTAGCAAAGAGCTGCCACCCTGCTGAGGTGGCTGTCCTCACTCTCTCACATGCTCTTCTGGGATCTGCCTGGATGTCCCCATAGCTCAGCAACTAAAGTTAACACCCGGGCATAGCCGGAGTCCTCCTGGACTCTGTGCCCACGCTGAGGACGGCGTCTGCTGGTGTCTGGGCTGAGTGTGTGTGTGTGTGTGTGTGTGTGTGTGTGTGTGTGTGTAGTGGTGAAGAGTAGAGGGACATTGGTGCCCTAATATGAATAGTTGGGTAAAATTATAATGAAACGTGAAGGATGCCAGCTTGCTTCAGGCTGCTTAAGATCCATCACTGTAATTATCTACCTGTCCATCCATCCATGCACCTACCCACTTAGGATGGATGGGTCCAACAGGAAAACGGTCCTTTCTCAGCGCTCTGTGCCACCGAGGGTGTTCGGCAGGCCGTAACGGGAAGATAGGCCTCAGCTGGGACTCCTTCTAACAGATGTTTACTTCCCCCAACGCCCCCAAACAACAGTAAAAGGAACCGAAAACTTATCTTCCGATGACAGCCCTTTCCTCGGACGGCTGGGGACCAGGCTGTGAGAACGTGGCTGTCAGGCTCTCAGGCAGCCTTTGAATGCCGTGACTCGGCGACGTGCTCCACGGAGGCAGGGCCCCTCTGTGAAAGCAGCAAGCCCATCGAAGACACGGGGAAATGTCGGCCGCGCCTCTAGAGAAGCCAGGTCAGCCCGCTGCCTCGGAGCCGCGCGGCTTCTGTCCCCAGCCTCTGGAAATGAAGCCCATCACTTAGCGGTCGCAGCCAGCAGATTGCGGGGCTTCTGGCTGTGGCTGCTCGGGCTGTGCCAAGCTGCCAGCGGACAGTTTTGATGATTGAATGTCCAAATTAAGCTGCCGACTAGCGACTTCGCAGCTCCAGGGACCCCCGTGTTAGTATTTATGTCACATCTTTAGAAATAATCGCGTGGCAAAGCTGCACCCAGAGCCATGTCGGCAGCCACTACAGCGGAGGGGCGGGACGTGCCCGGCCTGTGCTTCCTGCTCCATTTACTCGGGGCCCAGGCCAGGGTGGGACCCCCCAGGCACCTCGTCCTGGGTCCTGCTCAGGGGGTGCGAGCCAGGGAGCAGCAGGTCTCCTCTGTCCTTGCTTTCGCCAGCTAGAAGCGGGAAGGAGGTGG
This sequence comes from Sciurus carolinensis, assembly GCF_902686445.1. NCBI lineage: Eukaryota > Metazoa > Chordata > Mammalia > Rodentia > Sciuridae > Sciurus > Sciurus carolinensis. The sequence goes on along the minus strand of NC_062230.1, from coordinate 24,108,598 downwards.
TCTCTGAGCCTGTGTTGGATGTCATACTCCAAAGCCATCTGTCCTGGGCTGAAGGACAGACCCTCGGGACCAGCCTGAGGGGAACAGATGTTCACGGGGGTGCTGTTCAGCCACCCTGGTCCGAAGGGCCCTCTGTGCATCCGGCCCTGTCCACGTGCCCTGCCTCCTCATGGGGAGCTGGTCAGACATGGCCTAGACCTGTGGGGAGTGTTGGGCACCCAGAGACGGGGCCTTTGAGGACTTCAAGGGCGACTAACCCAGATTCTCACCTTGGAGGCCAGTGAGCACTTGTGGGGTGCTGTTATTTGGGGTCAGAGAAGGTGTAGGGCAGCCCTGGGAACACAGGACCTTGAATGCCCAAGGACACCTCTGTAGAAATCTGTTGACACTAAACTAGTTTCCATGAGTTGCAAGACTGCCCAGGTTTCCACGTTTCTGGTTCCAAGGAGAAGCAGTCACTGAGCACAGTCTGGCGGGTCTGCACAGAGCCGGAGCTCAGAACCGGCTGGATGGAATCATGGGGCTGAACCCAACTCCAATTCACGGAGGAAAACTCCGCCAGCCTCCCGTTGGACAGTGGTGTCTTTCTCTCCTCTTTACGGTAACCTTTTCTTTTCTAATTAAATAAGTAATTCACGCTCATCCCAGACTAGGTATTTCATGTCTCCTTCCAGATTCCTACCGAAATGACTGAGATTAAAAATGAAATGAAATTGATCAGGGCTGCGAGGTAGAAAATGGTGTTAAACACAGGCTGGAACCTCTGGGAATTCCCGAAGATACAGCCAGACAAAACTTGTCATTTTTATGTCCCCTTTCCTGACATCTGCGCCTCTTATTCTTTTACGTGATTACATTTGGATGGTTGTTCCAGAAGGACGTAAACTAACAGCGGGAATGCCGGGTGTTCTTCATTTGATCGTGGTCTTCGTAGACACATCCTTAGGGTTAGACCAGCAAGTGGGGTGGAGACCGTTGATGGTTTTATTATCTCAAGAAAAGCCTGCCTCTCTTCCTGTTCTTCCGAGTGTTAGAAGGAACCCTCATTGCACTGTGTCAATTGTCTTTTTTTAAAAAAAAATTTGTATTTACTTTTTGTTTTTTGAAAGTTTATGATTGACACATATGAACCGTGCACGTTTGTGGAGTGCAATGTGATCTTCCAATCCATGGATGCATTTTATAATGATCTAACCTGAGTAGTTAGCATATCTATCACCCCAAACGTCTATTTCTTTTTAACTTTGAAGGTTGCTTCTCTGGTTGGTTTGTATCTTATTGGTGCATACGGGTCATACACAGACTGGCGGGAGTCATCATGTCATCGTTTTACACACACAGTAACGTGATTTCATCTTTTATTCTTCCCTATCGCTCCTCCTGGTCCCTTTCCTCTGCCCTTATGGTCTCAGGCTATAGTTGGGCATGTCCCTTTTTTGTTGTTGTTGAGGTCTTTGTTTTTTTTTTTAAACAGTTTTGTAAACTACTTTTATTCATTTAAATTTTTTTGTAGTTGTAGATGGACACCATGCCTTTATTTGATTCGTTTACTTTTTATGCAGTGCTGAGGATCAAATCCTGTGCCTCACTCACGCCATGAGTCCCAGCCCCAGCCCCAGCCCTTGTGGTTGAGTTTATTGAGCTTTTTACATATTCTGGATATTAATCCTCTGTTGGAAAAGTGGCTGCCAAAGATTGTCTCCAGTTGTCATTTGTGTGATTGTTTATTTTTTGAGACAATCTCATTTTCGAGTGACCAATTGTGATGCACAGACTTTCTAAAGCTATGATGCAATCAGATTTGAGTTTTTGAAAGATCACTACTGTGTTTGGGGCCCAGAGGAAGGGCTGCATAAAGTCAGACTGGAGACCGGAGACCGGTGGGGAGGGTCTTGATTTCACCAGGAGGAGAGGAAAAACAAGAGCCCAGACGGCAAACAGTGGGAATGGAATATTACTCAGCCTTAAAGAAAATTGAAATTATGGCATTTGCCAGAAAATGGGTGGATTTGGAGAATATTATCCTAAGAACCAAAGGCTGGATGTTTTTCTGATATGCAGATGCTAATTCACAATGAGGTGGGGGGGTGCTAGGGAAGAATAGCCGATGCTTTGGATTAAACAGAGGGGAATGAAGGGAGGGGAGAGGGCATGTGCATAAGAAGGACAGTAGAATGAATTGGACATTATTACCCCATGTGCACGTATGACTGCTCGACCTGGGTAACTCTACATCCTGTACCACCAGAAGAATGAGAAGTTACACTCCATTTGTGTGTGATACGTCAAAGCGCATTCTACTGTCACTTGTAACTAATTAGAACAAATAAAAAATTTTTAAAAATTAAAAAAAAAAAACAGTGGGAACCAGGAATCAGGGATCCCTCGTCACCTGCAGCACACAGGACCAGGCTTCCAGAGTGACTTAGGAATCCCGGGTGACGCTGCTGCTCTTAATGTGGTGGCTTGTGGACAGGAAGTGGGCTCAGGTACAGGAAATGGTGAAGAGGGAGGAGGGCAACACAGAGAGGCTGCCCCGGGAGGGCGGGCGGGCAGTGTCCAGATCCTCACCTGACACGGGGGTGGTGGCTGAGCCCTCACGAAGCCCAGCAGCGGAAGAGAAGGAGCAGCGGGGGAGAAGGGACTTGCTGGCTGGGTTGGACTGGGTGTCCCAGATGTCCAGGAACCAGTTGCAGAAGGTTCTGGAGCTCCAGGAAGCGGTAGGTGGGAGCCATCGGTGTTTAGAAGGAGTTAAAATCACAGAAGTTCACCCCTGGGAAAACAGAGAAATTAAAAAACCAACTTGTAAGTGGCGCGATTGAAAGTCTCAAGGCATTTTCTTGATCTTGAAAAATATCTCGAAGCGAAAGAAAAGGAAACTACGATACAGCCAATGTTGTGAAACCCAGATGCAGAAAAGCTTGGAGTGAAATTTATGTTGGTGAATTCAACACCGAGTCTCCTGAAAACACCAAAGAGGAGGGAATACGTCTCAACTTACTTCATGACACCAAAATGAGATGAAAACAGTAATAGAAAACTATAAAGTACCTCATAGGACCATAAATACAAAAAAAGTCAACAAAATATTAGCAAATCAAATCTAAGAAGTGTATAAAAAGAATAATACACCCCCACCGAATGAGTTTTACCCCAGGAATGCAAAGCTGGTTCAATAACCGAAAATCAATCAATGTGATCCACCATGTTGATAATCTAAAGAAAGGAAAACCAGTGAACATACAAATTAATGCAGAAAAAGCATTTGACAACTTTCAATATCCATTTGTGGTGAAAGTTCCTAGCACACTAAATAAACACCTAAATAAATGGAAAGACACGTTTATGGATTCAAAGTCTCAGTGTTGGAAAGATGTCTATTATTACAATAATTATTACTACAGTGCTGGGGGTCCACCTACCAGGGTCTTGAACATGCTAGGCAAATATTTGACCACTGAGCTACATCCTCAACCCAAGATATCAATTCCTAAAAATTACTTTCTAGATTCCAATAAAAATACCAGTAGGATTTTGGGTTGATTATGAACAAGGGGATTCTACAATTTGTATGGAAATCAGAATAACTAGAATGGGCAATTTTTTTTAAGATGCAGAATAAAGTTGGAGGAATCATAGTATTCACTTCAAGACTTACTACATTAAAGCAGTGTGGTATAGGTGAAAGAATAAATATGTAAACCAGTGAAACAGAATAGGGAATCCAGAAATACACTCACACAAATATAGCTTATTGGTTTATTTATTTATTTTTTGGTACTGGGGATTGAACCTAGGGGTGCTTAACCACTGAGCCACATCCCCAGCCCTTTCTTATATTTTATTTTGAGACAGAGTCTCACTGAGTTGCATAGGGCCTCACTAAGTTGCTGAGGCTGGCTTTGAACTCTCGATCCTCCTGCCTCAGCCTCCGGAGCTGCTGGGATTACAGGTGGGCACCCTCATACCCAGGTTGGCTTATTAATTTTTGACAAAAGTACAAAAACTAGGGACCTAGAGAAGGGGTTGTCTTTCAACAAATGATGCTTGGATGATTGGGCATCCCAGGATCACATCCAGGATCTCGCACATGCTAGGAAGGTGCCCCTGAGCAACACCCCAGTCCCTGACTGGTCATCTATATGCAAACAGGTTAACCCGACCTCCACTCATACCTCATACAAGATTTCACTCAAACTGGGATAGAGCTCTAAATGCAAAATGTAAAGGTCTCAAATCTTAGAAAAACAAAGCACAGGGGAAAATTTTTATGATCGAGTATTAGACAAAGAATTCCCAGACATGACACTAAAGATGTGACTCATGAAAAGAAAAAGATACGCTGGACTTCATTAAAATTAAAAAGCTTGTGTTCTACAACAGAAACTGAAAAGATAAATTACAAATCAGAAGGAAATATTAGCAAATCACAGGCCTAGAAAAAGGCTGGTATGCAGAGTAAGGAACTCTCGGAGTCATTAATAGGAAAACCAACAACCCGCTAAAAACTCGGGCTGGAAATGAACAGAGGCTTTAACGAAGACAACATGAAGACAGCAAATACGTCCAAGTAAAGATATTCAATATTGTTAGCAATTTGGGAAATGCAAATTAAGGCCACGATGAAATGCCATTAGCTTATTAGAATAGCTAAAATAATTATATTGATGATGATGATAATAGTACTAAAAATAAATACTGTCAATAAGATGCTTGGTACAGATGTAGAACAAGGGAAATCATCATGGAAAATGGTACAGTCACTGGAAAACACTTTGTTGATTTCTTATAAGGTTAACATACACTTACCATAATGAGTCAATGAGGCTGCTCCTAGCAATTTGTTTTGCCCAGAAAAATGAAACTTGATGTACACACAAAAGCCTATCAGTATTTATAGCAGTTCTCTGCAATCACTAAAACTTAGAGAGCACTCAGATGTCTTCAACAGGTGAATGGATACTTTCACTGTGGTACACCCATACAATGGAATACTATGCAGCAATGAAAAGGAATTAACCGTTCATACATACAACTTGGATGACTCTCAATAGCATTATGCTGAGTGAGAGAAACCAATCTCAAAAAGGCTTCATGCCGCATTATTCCATTTTATATGATTCCTGAAAAAAATAAAGCTGTAGTCATGAGAAACTGATCAGTGGTCCCCAGGGCTCGGGGTGGGAGGGTGAGGATGTGAATATAGAGGAGAAGCATGAGGAATTTTCCTGGCGTGACAGAGACTGTTCTGGGTCCGGATTTTGTGGCAGTTATAGGGATTGATACATGTGTGAAAATTTACCTGACTATATCCTAAGAGAAAAAAGTCAATTTTGCTACATGCAAATTTACAAAATAAGATAAACGTTATCCGCAGAAAATAAACAGATAAAACTCACATGCACGTACAGAGGGAGAGAAGCAGTCATCTGTGATGGAAAAGGAGTTGGCTGAGAGGCAAGAAGGATATCATGCTATGTTTCCAAAAAGTAATTGAAAACGGCAAGTTGAGATGCAGAGAAGCAGAAAATAGAAGAATTTCTACTGCAGAAAATGTTTTAAGTGGTATGGAAACATGCTTAAGTCGTGCTCCCAAAAGACAGGAGGAAGCGGCAAATAAATGAACATAATCATGAAAAAGAGAGCTGTAGCGAACAAAAGGTATTGATCTGTGAGTGAATGGATAGCAGATGTTCCTAAAGAGACCAGGGCAGCTGGAAAGGTACCTAGGTTCCAGGTGGCGCTCAAGATAAAGAAGTCCAGTCGTGTGTCAGGAGAACGTTTAATTATGAAGAGCAAAACCCAAGAATGAAAGGGAGTCCTGACCTCGAGTTGAAATGTGTAAAGGAAAAACTGGGAGTGAAAGAAGTATCCAGAAATTCCCAGACAGGAGGCTTCTACAAACGTGCTTGGCCCGTCTTCGACAGATAAAGCAAGTTAAGAAGTGAATGGAGATAAGTGACAAAGTGTCTACCAGCGACCTCTCTCTTGAGTCCTGAACCTTCAAGAAGAGAACCGCTTTCTTGTCTAGAGTCCCTGGACTTGGCGAGGTATGTATCCACTTGCTGGGGAGACTTTGTTAAATGATCCCCCAAATGCTCCCGGAAGTTGCTCAGCACACAGTCTCTCCCCTGACACCCCCCACACTCACACACACACTTACTGGAAGACAGTGACCAAGACGTATGACAGGGAAGATCTTCAGAGGAGAGATGGAGGCAGGAGCCCCGTGGACCTTGGGAATGGAAGTCTTGAAGTTGCTTCTGTGGGGAATGGGAGAGCCAGAGGACTAGGGACCCTCCCAGCGGGGTCCCAAGCAGTGTGGACGACCCAGCCGTGGCTGGAGAACATCAGGGTGGGGACATCAAGCCTCAACATGGGATGCTTCCTCCAGGGACCCTCTAAGGCAGGTGTCTCTGACAACTGCAGAAAGGACGTTGTCGGAGAGAAAAGGTAAAGGTGTTTGGGCTCCTGGTCAGAAGTGGCTGCAGGGCAGGGGTAGGAAGGAAGGAAATCAGCAGCTGTGCACGGTCGGAGCAGAGGGGACGAAAACAGAAGAGCCGGGGTGTGGATCCAGTTGAAAAGACGCCAAGGAGGACAAAATCACCCAGAAGAGCTCCAACCGAGAGGATGCTGAACGTCCTCATCACAAAAGAAACAATTCGCATAACTTAAGAAGCTTGAAGCGACCAAGACATGATGGATAAATATGCCTAAACGTCACTCAGTACTCCATACAATGTACAATTATTATCTGTCAATTAAAAAAAAAAATGTTTTGAAAGGTGACCGTAGAGTTTGGAGAAGTAGGTGCCGTCCCGAGTGTCACTGCAGTAGCCAGTCTGGAAGCTCCTGAGCATCCGGGGTGGCATTTCTTCTCTTCGGCTTCTGAGCGTCTGTCATCCTATACTACCTCCTCCAAGATTCGTCTGTATGAAAGTCACATTAGAGGGAGACTCTGGGAGCCCTGAAATTTATCTTGAAGGTTATAAATTTCCCTTTTAGGATGTGGTCTGAATTCTCTCAAGGGAGAAAGGAAATCAACCCTCGTTGGACCTCTGCCACCGGCTTTCCGTTCTACCTCGATGTGATGGTCCTCTGTACTTAGGGCAGTCATGTGATTGATCGTCCCAACTTGGACTCTCTTGGGAGGGGAAAGACAACAGGTGGCAGTTAAGGCCGCCTGAGCTCACTCGGCTCTTACCTAGGAGCCTATTCCATTTGGCTGTAGCTTCATCAGGACAGAGAAACTGAGGCTCAGAGAAGTCTTTTGGCTCAGGACCTCCAGCGAGGGAGGGTCACGGCAGGATGGAAACCCAGGTCTGTCTGACCTCAGGTCCCCCTTCATCCACACCGGCTCCCGTAGCTTGGCAGGCAGTCCTCTGGACAGACACCATGACGGTCCCAGCTGGAAGTCGGTCCTAGCGTGGATAATGAGGTGTGCCATAGCGGCGTCTCCGCCGCAGGGACGGGTGGCCAGCTGTGCCGGGAGCCTTAGGGTCTTGACGTGCTCGGGATGATTTGGTTGGTGCGCGTGGGCTGCCGGAAGACCCTCCATGTGGGTGGGCCTGTGGGGGCTGACCAGCGAAGGGGATGGGGAAGGAGACCCTGAGGCACAACAGGACTCACCAAAGTCACAGTGTCAGAGAAAACCCAAAGGTCAGAGGTGACACGTGAACAGGAATCAAGGAGACACAAAACCACACTGTAGAGCTAAGGTCTCAAGACGCTTCTGGTGTGAGGTGGGGCAGGACGGTGGGCTTGACCAGAGGCCCAGGGGAGCTGCTGGCCACCAGCAGGTCCCTGGCATTGGAGAGGGGCAGGACTGGACAGTCCTCAGGAAATTGTCACCTCTTCAGTGTTTCTCCCTTCAACCCGGTTTGACCCTGGCCGGGGCACGTCCTGAGCGCCCGCTGACCTCCATGAGGGCGTTCCGGCCTCTGTGTTGCTTAGCCGGAAGCCCATTTTCTGCGCTCTCTGGTTCCAACCGCATGGGAAGCTCGGCTCTGCAGATCCGGCTGCTCTTCGGGAGAATGGTGTGGAATCCCGGAAGGCAGAGCATTCTTGGAAGCTGTCGGCGTCCAGTTGCATTTTTTAATTAAGTTTTAATAACACAGTTAATGCAAGAATACATTCTCTTTGTAAGAAATTTAGAATAGGGCAGATCAGGCTAAACCTCTACCTCGTCCTCAGACAGAAACATTATTTAAAAATCAATTTGGGGCATATCCTTCCAGTTTCTTTTCTATGCGTTTACATTCACCTACGACCTTGCAAAAATGTGTTTTATTGTACCTTTCTTTGGAAGATTTGGAGAAACTTCAAAAAACCTTTAATTTTCATGTAGCCTCAAAATTACAGAATAGGGCAAGGAACTTGGGGCCGCCCGTTACCCGATGGACTGATTACCCCTATTATGTCCCCTTTGGTTGGCCATCCTCCCTATTAAGTATTTTTATGTACGTGCACTTTCTTTCCTGAACCATCAGAGACTCAGTTGGGGTCATGGTTCCCATTAACCCAAAGAGACTTCAGCGTGTGACTCCCAAGGACAAGGACGTCCCCATGTGTCTACGTAGCGCAGTGACCCCAGTGGGGAGGTACAACACTGACCCGCTGCAGTTTTCTAAGAGTTCAGATCTGGATTTCACTCAGTGGGACTCTCAGACCCGCCTCTTAAACAAAGATGATCCTCCATCTTCCTTTGGCTTTTTCCCTCAAAACACTAGTTCTCGCCAACGGTTGGGTTTTGTCATGCACAGTAGTTCACAGTGTGAAGGTTCTATGGGTTGTTTACCTCCACCCTTGATGGGCACCCGGGTTAGTTCTTACTGCTGTCCCTATGGGCACCCTCAAGCTGAATGTTAGCAGGTGTGGCTTTGAGTTCTAGGTCTCAGGACACATACTGAGGAGTTGTGTTGCTGAGAAAAGTTCCACCAAATGGAACTTTAATAAAGAAACACTCTAGGTGTCCTTCAACAGATGGATGAATAAAAAAAGTGATATATATATATATATATATGTATATAAATAAATATATGTGATGAAATATTATTCAGCCATAAAGAAGAATAAAATCTCAGCATTTGCTGGTAAATGCATGGAGCTGGAGAATATCATACTAAGTGAAGTAAGCCAATCCCAGAAAACCAAAAATCAAATGTTTTCTATTATATATGGTTGCTAATTCACAATGTGGTGGGGGGCAGCTAGGGAAGAATAGAGTTACTTTAGGTAGAGGGGATTGAAGGGAGGGGAGGGGTTATGGGGATGGGAAAGATAGTGGAATGAATCAGACATTATTACCCCGTGTACATATATAGCTATATGGCCAGTGGGATTCTGCAATCATGTAAAACCTGAAGAGTGAGAAATTATACTCCACCATATATGATGTATCAAGGTGCCTTCTACTGTCAGGTATAACTATTAAAACAATTTAAAAATTTCTAAAAAATAAGAAACACTCTTCAGTTTCATTTCCTCATCTTTATTTTTTAAAAAAATTTTTACAGACTGCGTTTTGATTCATTGGACACAAATGGGGTACAGCTTTTCAGAAGAAACCCTCTTGACTCATACAGTGCAGAGTCAGGTAGTAAAAGCACCACAATTATCCAGACTCTTCCAAGACTTTTTGGGGAAGGAAAAAAAATTAGGGAAGACGTTGCTGAAGAGCGTTTCTTAGGAAGGTAACGTAACGTGCGTGCTGTCTTTTCGCGGATTCTCCCTGGAAGGTGGAGGTGTGGCTTGCTCTGGTTCTGCCCCCAGCCAGCTCCCAGTTCTCTGGCCTGGGACGTCCTTCTCCTGCGCATCCACCAGGGGGGGACGGGTGCTATTTCTGCTGTGTGCGAAGCGCTTTCTACCATCTGGGCTGGCTGGATTTCAACAGAGATAGTAAAGAAACATTTATCAAGAAAAACCAAAGTTGGTCTTGCCAAGTGTGGTCTAGAGAGTTTGGCTCCCGCGATACCAGCGCAGCCCTCTTCCTGCTGCTGGGGACCGGGAGCTGACTTTGAAGAGCTTCAGGAGGGACAGGACTCGGGATCTGAGCCTGCAGCTACTGTTACCTGCTCACGACACAGTGGCTTTAATAGCCAAAACTCTTGGAGAGGGTTCAGTATTCCTTCCCATGGCGATTTGTAACCCCTTTGGTGGACGACAGACGCAGGTGGACAGGAGAAAGGCCTGGGAGGGGGAGGGGGAGACAGGCCTCCTGCCTTCAGCGGGAAGTAGGTGCTCCAGGGAAGGCTCAGCCGCAACAGTGACAGTTTCAGGATAGGGCACGTGGGGTCCTGCGGGGAGCCCTCTGAAACTGCTGGCAAGTCCTCACCTCACCGTAGAAGATGCTTTTCCAGTGACTGTCTTTGTGGTGACAGTTCATGAGCCAAGGCGGGGGGTGGCCTGGCCGGGGTGGCCAGTCTCGCAGGCAGACAGGTTTCTGGGCTTCGCGTGTCAGCTCATGTTTTTATGCAGCTCACTGTGTGACGGAACTGTCATTCCCAGACTGGAAACTCGCACATGCTATTTTCCTTGGAAGGATCAAGACATGAGAGAAAATAACAGTTGGGGGTTGTTCCGTGTGGGGGAGCCCTGCTGGCGTCTCCGATCGCCTGCTCCAGAACCGCCTCACTCGGTGTGTGCCGGGGACCCACAGCGGCGGCCTGGCCCGGAGACGCGTTAGGAAAGCAGAACATCAGCGCCCCCTCCGGACGAACTCACGGAAGCAGCGTGCGTCTGCGGGGTGGGTCCCGGGAACCTGTCCTCCGGTGATCCTCTGGCTGCTGAGGTTTGACGAGGCCTCTTCTGGAAGGGTTCAAATGGGAAGGTCAGAGGCACTGATTGTGCTTAAGAAGGAAAAACACAAGTGATTCTGTTGGGTATCGATCCATTTGGAAATGGTTCAGTCTTCATGATAAAAATAGAAAACTGGAGTCAAATAATAACAGCCGTAATGAAATAGCAGCGGATTGGGCATGCTAGCTTGGGGATTTTCTCAGCTCCAGGCTCTATGCTGCACGTGTATATTCTTTATCCCACTTTACTCTTATAACAGCCCATTTTATTGATCAAGAAACTGAGGTTTAAATGCATCAAGCAGCTGCTAGGTAAGTTGCCTACCCTGTCTCCCTAACACCAGGTGGCCGGGCTACCGTCTCTTTAGAGATCAACTGTACTTTCAAATCAATCTGGTTTCACATGTTCCTTGTAGACAGGATCAGTGTCTTGTATTGTCCCCTGCGTCCCCAGTGTGGAGCGGAGCGCTTAGCTCGTAGTAAGGAACTGCTTATTGAACTTCACCGACTCACGGTCAGCGGGGAAACGCCCCTGGCTTTGGGTGGCAATGAGAGGTGACTGACCGGCTGAGGTGGGGGATGGATTCAGCCTGGGCCTTCACGGAAGAAGGTGCCGGATTGCAGGTACAGAGAAGGGTCAGTGCAAAGTTGCAAGGGACAGTCCCCTCGCTGGCCCTTCAGTCCCAACCCTCTGCTGTTCATGGAATTTTCGGCAAGTCTGTCTCTCCCTTTCCTCCCTCTCTCCCTCCTTCTTCCCTGTCTTCTTTCCTGATGGTCAGTGGCTTGTACTTGAACTTAACCAGGGCTGGGGTTTTGTCACGTTAAAGTCCAACGGAAAGAAAGAGGGTCCGGGAAGAGTCGAGAATCCAGGAAGTAACTAGAATCCAGGAAGTAACTAGGTCCAAGAAGTAACTAGAATCCAGGAAGTAACTAGGTCCAGGAAGTAACTAGAATCCAGGAAGTAACTAGGTCCAGGAAGTAACTAGGTCCAGGAAGTAACTAGGTCCAGGAAGTAACTAGAATCCAGGAAGTAACTAGGTCCAGGAAGTAACTAGAATCGCCCTGAAGTCCAAGCTGGAGCCAGAGGGGTCAATCAGGAGGGCTGGGGAGAGAGCGAGCGCTGGGTCCGGGGACTCCGGGTGGGGGACACGTGCAGTGGAGCGTTGGTGTGCAAGAGCTGGAAAAGCACGGCGGAAGACGGCAGGGCAGGGGACCTGAGGGATCCCCTCCAGGGTGAGCCGCAGGGAAGGACGTGCGGGAGATGACTGTGGGCAGCAGCAGTGAGGGTCCCTGAAACGACATCCACCTTTGAACCCGTTTTTCTGGTCACCCTGAGCTTGTGGAAGTCCTGCTGTGATTTTCTTTGCACGTGCAGAACGCCTGGAGCAAGCGGTGAGCGATAGCCCTGGGCTGGCACCTTGGTCTTCCTCCTGGCGGTGGTGGGCTTGCACTGATCAGGAGCCGGGGTGCTCTTGTTCCAGATGGACTTTCCCCTGTTCAGAAATCTCCCAGCTCTTTCCGGGTCATGGCAATGACTTTATTGTTTTCCCCTTTCACCTCTAAATGAATGATCTGTAAAATAGATTTCCTGAGACTGAATCACCTCTGCATTGGGGGAAGGTGCCATTACATTTTTACCTTCCACCAGGTAGTTTGAGTCCTTGTGGAGTGGGTACACTACCTTGGAGTTTTCTATCCTAAGGGACAGGGTTAGCACTCTGTTCTTAGATTCTGTGTGACTCTTATTTTCGAATCCCCCTCCCTTGGCTACCTCTGTTAGTGGCTTTTGAACTGGCTCCTAACTAACCTCTTCCTCTTCTCCAGTCCGATGTTTTATTCTGCCTCATCCTTTCTACGGCCCATAGCGTCCTGAATGCTAATGCTTTCCTACCTAAGCTGGTCCTATAACTTTCTTTACCTAGAATGTTCTTGACTGAGGGTGTTGCTCTTCTTGATTGATATGATGTTGCTCATATCCTCCTCCTCCCGCTTCTTTCTCCCTTCTCCTTCTTCTTTTGAGGTACTGGAGATTGAACCCATGGATGCTCTACCACTGAGCGACATCTCCAACTCTTTATTTTTTGTTTTGAGACAGGTTCCCACTAAGTTTCGGAGGCTGGCCTTAAACTTGCAATCCTCCTGCCTCAGCCTCCCAGGTAGCTGGGATTTCAGGTGTGTGCCCTTACTAGGTGCTGGTTCTGCGAGACGCCTAGAGAAGAGGCACGCCTTAGTTTAGATGGCAACTCATATTCTTTCAGCTCTTTCTTTTGTAATTGAGGCAAAGTTCACATCTCACAGGACTTACCATGACCTATCTTAAAGTAGAGCGTCCAGTGGCATTTAGTACATTCACCATTTGTGTAACCATCATTGATTTCTAGTTCCAATAACTTTTCATCACCTCTAAAAAAGTCCTTACTTGTGAAGCTGTCAACCCCCTCTCTGCCTCCCCCTGCCCCCCGCCTCCGGCTACTACTAGTTTACTCCTTGTCTGTGGATTTACTTCCTCTGGTTGTCTGGTATAAATGGATCATACAATATACCACCTTTTGAGTCTGGGTACACACGTGTTCATAGCTGCATTATTCCCAATAGTCAAAAAGTAGAAACAACCAAAATGTTCATCAACTGACGAATGGATTTTGAAACTGTGGTCTCTCTCTACCATGGAATATTATTCAGCCTTGAAAAGGAGTGAGAAGAACAAACTGTGCTTGTGATGCACCTTGAAAACATTCTCCTACATCAAAGGAGCCAGTCTTTCTTATGGGCTTTGTGGAAGCTTCTTAGAAAACTTTCAGCGAATCCTGGGAGCAGGCCAGGGAGAGCAACTCGAAAGTCAGAAGTCAACTTTTCACCCAGACCGAACAGAATCGCCCTCTTACCAGCTTATCTCACTGTGTGGGCCTCTTAGCTGTTGCTGTTAATCCCGTTAACACTCTGGTCGAGCAAATGCCATGCCAGTGTCCTGTCCCCTGCCATCGCTGTCTGTTGCTTAAACAGGTTGGACCCGATTAATGTTGAAACTGCTTTTTTCCTTTTCTAGTAAGAGATGCTAAAAACCTGGTACCGATGGACCCCAATGGCTTGTCAGATCCCTACGTAAAACTGAAACTGATCCCTGATCCCAAAAGTGAGAGCAAGCAGAAGACCAAGACCATCAAGTGCTCCCTCAACCCCGAGTGGAACGAGACGTTCAGATTGTAAGTGGAAACCCTGCAGCCCGGCGTGGGCGGTGGAGGCGGAGGCTCCCCTCTCTGGCTTCTGTTCCTTCCCTCTCTTCCTCCCTATCCGATTCCTCCTTCTTCATTCCTTTCCTTCCTTTTTTTTTGCACCTGCATTTTTGTAGTGTGAGCTCAGTAAAAGTCAGAGCTAATTTTTCTCCCTCTGAGGCGCGGGGGATTCGAACCGCGGCCCTTGCGCATGCTAGGCGTGCGCTGTCCAAGAGCTGGTTTTTAAGTAGAGCTGAGAGTGCCCGCGGCGTGGCCGGGCTGGGAAAGGGCGGGTGGGGGTGCTCGTGGAGGCAGGTTGTGGGGTAAGCCGTGGGTCTCCATCAATGCAACCTGTAGCCTGTGGTGACAGCCTCTCTGGGGCCGAGGTTAGGGATGATGCTGGGTCAGCCGCCGACGGGGAGACCTCCACCACCTTCCACTGAGGATCTTCCCTGGCCAGCGCGCCAAGAATCCGGGGCTTGCTTTTTTCCACCGCTCTGTGTCTGCACGTGTTCATGACAACAGCCGGTATTTATTGAGCATATACTATGTGTATAAGTGAGTCACATGATCCAACTTCACTGGCTCCTTTTATTCCCATTTTTTTTTCAGATAGGGTTTATAGAAATTTCAGAATGTGGCCCAGAGCAAATATAAGGAGGGGTGTGGCTGAGCCTCAGTCGGACTTTGGAGGCCTTGCCTCCGGCCACAGGCTGAATGCATGGGTCCTTGCGAGGTGTCCGTCTCAGGGTAAAACTAGGAACCATCTCCAGCTCAGTCAAGGCCGCGCCTGGGAACAGGCACTTCCCCCAAAGGCCCTTGTCTCCATGTGTTTTCTCAGTCTCCTCCTCGACCCACTATGTGCGAACATACTCACAGACTTACCCAACCGTGTGACTGACACCTGTATTTCTCACAGTGACTGTCAGTAGGACTTCCCAAACCCCAGGGATAGTAAGGTACAAAACAGCAGAAGGAGGTAGAACTCCTCTGGTGGGAGCTGACCTGGGTCTTCCTCCTGTTCAGCCACAGGCTGTCGAACAGGAGAAGCCCCCGCTCCCTGGGGAGTGGAAGCTGAGTGTGTTTTCCGGCAGCAACTTGTAACGTTTAGAATTTCTCCCTCCGGGTCTTGTCCTCTTGTTCGATGCATCTGCTTGAGAAATCACAGCAGGCTCCTCTGGCTTCTCTCTTCTCTCTTTGCAGTCAGCTGAAAGAGTCAGACAAAGACAGAAGGCTCTCCGTAGAGATCTGGGATTGGGATCTGACCAGCCGGAATGACTTCATGGGGTCTTTGTCCTTTGGGATTTCTGAACTGCAGAAAGCTGGTGTGGACGGCTGGTAAGAAAGATTTAGCTTTGGAAACTACAGTATGGTCTAGTCCATCGGATGTGGGATCGCATGTGTTTTCCTCTTTCCCCTAAAAGTGCAATATAAGCCGGGCACAGTGGCGCACTCCTGTGATCCTGAGCAGCTCTGGAGGCTGAGGCAGGAGGATTGCAAGTTCAACACCAGCCTCAGCAACAGAGTGAGGCTCTAAGCAACTTTGTGAGACCCAGTCTCAAAATAAAAAAATTTAAAAAAGGGCTGGGATGTGGCTCAGTGGGTAAGCACCTCTGGGTTCAATCCCTGGCACCAAAAAATTTTTTAAAAAGTGCAACATAAAATCAGAGGCCAGAGGCTGACTAGTAGCTTGGATCTGCTTCACAAATATGTCCTGTTTGGTCCTCACCTTAAAAAGGAATTAGTTGCTAGTATTTTAAAAATGTGGGGCTAGGGACAGCCCTCGGGACTAGTTGACAAGCCAGTGCCCCCTGTAGGTCAGGCATGGGTTTCTGTTGGCCACAGTCCTCACCACTCCCTATTAATGGCCTCTGCCCCCCTTGATGCTGTGATAGGACTTGATCAGCCCCACCAGCACTGAAGCGGCTCTTAGTTTGCCCGACAGGTCTGAGTGATAAGGAGCTGTGTCGTCACTGAGCGTCCTCAGCCCATCTGGCCATGTTGTGTGTGTGCCCTTTCTTCTCGAGTTTTTGCAAAAACTCCTCATTCAACATTTTCAGCAGAGGCTGGTCAACCCCTAGGCCCTCCACACTTCCCTGAGCCAGAATTGAGACTCCAACCTGGCACTGTCACTTTGGGAAGATTGACTGTTTTTATTCCTTTGAGATAAATTGTCCCACTTCCGAATCGTCTCCTCTGGGATTTTTTTTGGCTCCAAATGAAAGAAAATGAAAAGCATCACCCTGGTGTAGCAAGAAGGAGGGTCTCTGCTGGACCTCCATCTGTCCTTGGCCTTGTTCAGCTCCTGACCTCCTTGCCCCTGATCCGTGGTTTCCACCGGCTCTCATTCAAGGGTGTTCTGTGTCTCCCAGGTTCGAGGTGCTAGGGATCCATCCAGGTGTAGGACAGACAGGTGCTTATGGAGCCTAGCACAGGTCAGCGTGGGGTGGGGTGAATGACACCAATAGAAATCCGTGAGCACGTGACCATGGATCTGAAGCGCTCGGGCTCTGGGTGCACCACGGAAAAGAAAAAGTGCAATTCACAAATGGTCAGGAACACAATCTTCCTACACTGGATTCCTTAGCTCAGTAATGCAGAAATCAGCAGGAATAAATGGCTGATTCCACAGAAGTCTTGAGAAACAGATAGGTGGATAATCTGCAGAAAAAGGAATGCATGATTTTCTCCAGTTCCAACCATTGATCTGCAATATTCTTCTTTACGGCTGAATAATATTCCATTGTGTATCTAATACCACAGGAAAGAGAGGGAGGGTTTCCAGGATACCGATACCATTCCACTTGTGTGCATTTTGTGAAAATTCATCAGCCCTCATGTTTAACTTGTCTATGTTTCTGCATACATGTTGTACACTAATAAAAACTTAAAGATAAAATGTGAAAAAAAAAGGAATGCAGAAATAACCTAAGTTAAATGGAAAACTGTCTGATAAACAGGGCAGTCGAATCGCAGTCTTTGGAGTTAGCTTAACTTACCAGACTGGGGGGGGGGAAATGATCTCACCTGTTTTCTTAAAGTTAACATCTCTCTTTGCAGACGCGGGAGGCCATCTGGTCCCGACTTAGTTGTGAATAATACTTTAAACAAAGCAATATTACTGTGAGGAAGGAGCTGCCTAATTAGGAAATGCTCTAGCATGACATGGAAAGGTCACAAAATCATCTTTTTTTTTTTTTCTTCCCCAAGTTTTGGAGATTTTTTTTGACTAACATATGGACGGTTTGACTTCGCAGGGTTCTGCTTTTGCTGACTCACACGTAGGGTGCTTCTTCCTCTTTAAGTCGAGTTGCAAGAGGTGAAAGAGGAGGGATGCGTGGTTCCCAGGGGGTGGCGGTGAGATGAGGGGACGTCTTCCCAATAATAATGACTGTAGCAGCAGCGGCCACCCTGCACTGACCAGCTGCCGGACACTGGCTGCAGGAGAGATGCAGCCTCTCTCTCTCTTTCCAAAATGAACTCAGACTTTCTCACGGTGGCCACGGGGAAGGCTCCTTGGCTGCACGTGAAGCCACCTGGGCTTCACCGTCCTGGAGAGGCGGTTCCTGAGCCGGGGCCGCTGAGGGAGGACTGGCCCCACCGGGCTTTGGCGCATCCTCAGCGCTGGAGCCCCGGACCGGCCTGTGGGCTCCCATTGCGAGGTCCCCTCACTCGTGCTGCGCCCCGTTTTTGTCAACACATCTGGGACCCCTCACTCCTGCCTCTCCTCCGTGGAGAGCTCAAGGGGCTGCCCCAGGGGCCTGCGTCTTTCCCTCCCCCTCCGGCCGCCCTGATGACCTTGTCGCCAAGGCAGGACTGCGCCCGGGGCCACCCTTAGGTCACCTGCCTCTCCCGCCTCCTCGCCCTCCTCCTTCCCGTGGTTCCCCAGGTCCAGAACTTGCACCGAGGCCTCCGTGTGTGGCTGGCCAGCACCGGCCGAGTCCCCTCAAGCAATAAAGCAATTTTAAATAATCGTTCACGTGAAACCATGGTCTACTTAAAACAATTTTACTGAGGGGATCGTAACAAGCGCTGTATGTGTAGTTGATCAAATCAAAGGAAAATATAAAGGACATTATAATAAGGTGGGATTAAGAGGCAGAGACCGCCGGGAGCGGGGAGGGCTTAATGGTAGGAGCAGTGCACCAGGAACAAGTCCAACCCTTAGCGGCCTTGACACCTAGGTCCTCGGTTGATTCTCCCAACGATTCCAGGGACAGCAGATTCCCAAGAATCAGAGTTAAGCCATGTGTTAGGGACACAGAGCTCACAAGTGACGGTACTGAAGTTTGGGTGCAGATCTCTGTGCAGCCAGAGCCTGAGTAGATGCCATAAGTTCCTGGCCCGCATATTACAAGGCGGGAGACGAGCCAACCTCGGACCAGCGAGCTTTCCTTGTTCTGCAGCGAAGTCAATCCATCAGGCACGGCGGGCTCGTCTTCTGGGTATGGAGCTGGCCCAGGTTCCAGAAGGAGTCTGGGTTCCGTAGTTCACGATGAGGGTGGATCAACCACTGGAGGCGGCGACGTGCCGTTCGGACAGTCAGGGACCTAGTTGTGCAGGTTAAAACTGTAACTCAGGAAGGCCGCTGGGAAAACCTGAAACTCACTGTCCCTGGGAAAAGCTCGGAACTCGGTGTTCAGGGCTTGCCTTCCTCCTCTGGGACCCGCTGTTACCGGGAGCGTTGCTATTTGCTTTTCTCCTTCCAGGACTCACTCACCTGCAATGGGGGAGGTCCAAGTCCAGGGCCCAGGGGTTCAGTCTCCGCCTCCTCCTTTCAGGACCCACTGGGGTCAGTGTTTGCTTAGGTGGAGATGCTGGGGATGAACCTGGGGCTCCCTCGGGGCCCATTGTTACTGGGAAAGGTTTGACATTTAGCTAATTTCCCCTCCTTCCTCCCCAGCCACAATGTCCCTCCGTTTCTCTTGGGGACCTGTCTTGTAGGCGTGTTATTTCCCATAACTCTTCCTATGTGATTCCTATTCCGTCTCCTGACACAGAGGTGGGCAGAGGGCTAGAGGGTAGACAGCCAGGGTTGACCTTGGCTCTCCCAACTGGATGGAGTCTTTGTGACCTCAGGCAAGTCACTTCCCCTCTCTGTACTATATAGCTTTCTCAGCAGGTATTTGTTCATTCAATTGATTCTAATACTCTCTCTCCACCCCTTAGGATGGTTGTCAAGTGGATGAAATAATTGGGAAGAAACTTTTATAAAATAAAAACCCTCTTCCAGATTTTGCTGATATTTAAAAAAAAAAAAAAAAGTCCTCTTTAGATTTAGGACCAAGCAATCTATGACACTACCTTGGCTCTAAAGGACCCAAATTCTCAAAATACGATTCATGTCCCAGGGGTTCTTTGAACACTGTGTGATCTTGGGCCAGACACAGGACCTCTCTGAGACTCAGTTTCCCCACCTGGAAGGGAAGGGGCTCCTCCATCTATTCTGTGGTGTGATACAGTCAGGCGTCAGGTAATGAGAGTCTGGTTCACACAGGCCTGCGACTTCTAAGATTCTGATGGAGCTAGAACGTTCCTGTTGTCTGGAGACCTCAGCTGCCCGCAGGGCCGGGACATGCTGTGGGGACTTCCAGCCCAGAAGCCACCAGCCAGACTGCAGCGCGTGAGTGCGGTAGGCTAGATGGTCTGGGTCTATGTAGGTAGGCTCTGCGATGCACAGGGGTGAGGAGTCGTCTAGGGACTCGTTCCTCAGTGTGTGTCCTGTGGTCACGTCTAGGGACTCGTTCCTCAGTGCCTGTCCTGTGGTCACGTCTAGGGACTCGTTCCTCAGTGCGTGTCCTGTGGTTAAGTGACGCGTGTTTGAAGACCGAGTGGCAGGAACAGCAGAGCAGTTGCAGCTGCTCCCAGGTATGGTGCACCTGCCTCAGGCTCCTCCTCTGTCCCAGGCTCCTCCTCCTCTGCCCAGGCTCCTCCTCCTCTGCCACAGCTCCTCCTCCTCTACCCAGGCTCCTCCTCCTCTGCCCCAGGCTCCTCCTCCTCTACCCCGGCTCCTCCTGCTCTGCCCCAGGCTCCTCCTCCTCTGCCCCAGGCTCCTCCTCTGCCCTGGCACCTCATCTGCCTCTCCCATTCCTGGTGTCAGATCCTCTTCTTTGTTCCTAGTGTTGTTTATTTGCGCTGTCTTTCCCCTCCACATTTGGTGCTTCACCTGTTTTATTTATCTGTTATTTTTTCCCCCAAGGAATTAGCTCTGGGATTTGTGGATCAATCTGTCTGTTTTCTCCTAATTTCTCTAAGTTTATCTTGTGGTTAAAATGAACTCCAGTTGACTATTTTGCTCATTTTTTATTTCTTTTACCTTGCCCTGCTCTTTAAAAGCCAGGAACAAGTGTTGGAGGGACTGGATCGTTCCTCCAGGCTCCGGCGGTCCCATTCTGGTTTTGTGACTGTCTTGAAGTCTGCAGTTGCGGTTTTCGATTTCCTTTCTCCCTGGCTTGAGGCATGCCGTCCGACCTCTAGAATTAGCTTTGTTGTTTAATTGTTTTCATTGCTAATGTTAAATTATAGTGTCATGTAGTCAGGGGACACGGCCTGTGTGCCTTTCTTTCTGTCTCTTCTCTTTTTCTCCTTCTTTTCCCCCCTTGTATTTTATTCTGTGTTCAGTGTTGCCAAATGTTCTGTGGACATTTCAAAAAAGAAAAAAAAAAAAAAAAAGATCCATTTGCCATCTGTAGGGTGTGCATCTCAACGCTTATTAATTCTGCCTCACTGAAATGTTCTGATCTCTGACGCCTTTTTATTTTTGTTTTGTTTGCTTGAGCTAAATGTATTGTAGCATTTGTTATGGTTTCTCAGGAAAATCATATATAATTATCATTTCTAATGTTTTTTTGTCTTATCTGTATGTAACAACATTATTAGCCACATAACTCTTCAAGATATAGTATGTTGACGCAGAGTGTTCTTTGTTGCAGTTAATGCTTTTCCTTGTTGCTGGGCTGCTTCTCGTTGACTCCTCATTCGTTGAAACTACCTGGCTGGAACGTGCTAAGTGAACAAAGCGGGCTGAAACCTTTGACCCCATCGAGTTTTCTTTCTATTTGGAGAAAAAGGAACATTTTCAAATGAGTGAAAATCAATAGTTGAACACAAAATGTTTGAGAGGGATAAATATCATGGAGCAAAGTAAATAAGTAATGAGGACAGGGGAATGCCAGGAGAGTGGTGTTCAGGAACGGACTCAGGGAAAAGGGGACCTTTGGAAAAGACCCAAAGGGAGTGAGGGAGTGGGCCGTGTGCACATCCAGGGAGAGACTGTCTAGATGGAGAGGAGAGCAAGTGCCAAGGTCCTGAGGCAGGAGCGTGCCTGCAGAGTCCGAGGATCAGTGAGGCGGCCCCTCTGCTGGAGCTGGACCAGAGAGCAGGAGGGGCTGGAGGAGCAGGTCTGGGAGGATGGGGTGGGGCCGGCCGGGCCACGTGGGGCTTTGTAAGGGCTTCGTTGTGGGCGCCCAGCCAGGCGATGGATGGGTCAGCGTCCCCTTGCTCTGATCGGAACACCCGACGAGAAGGACTTAGAGGAGGAGAGATTTAACTTGGCCCGTGGTTTCAGAGGTTCAGTCCACTGTCGGCTGGCTACAGGACCTCATGGCAAAAGGGCGTGGTGGAGAGAAGCAGCTCCAGGCCAGGCAGCCGGGAAGCAGAGAGGCCGAGAGAGCGGGCGAGGGGCCAGGGACGGTGAGTCACCCGGGGCCACCCCCAGGGACTTCCCTCCACGAGGTGCCGCCTCTCAGCAGCCCCTTCAGCAGTCAGGAGGAATCCACAGACGGGTCAGAGCCTCGGGACCCCGTCAGTGCCTGGGCCTCACCTCCGAGCTTGCTGCCCGGCTCCCCACACCCGGGCTTTAGGGAGCAGGATCCAAACCATGACGGACGGGGAGCCACGGGGTGGAGGAGACCCATCTCACCTTTCACGGTCTCCACGGCAGCACAGGCTGGCAGGTCCTTCCGCCTAGGTCCTTCCCGTTTTTTTCGTGCTTCATCTTTCTGATTCCTTTGATCTTGTGTAACAAGTGGCACGTGGTAGGAAATGTTTTAAAAAAATAATTTAAAAACATAGCTGAACCTGAAAGTCCTTTCTACAGCAACAAAATGTTCACATTGTGCTCTGGTCCTCTGGTCTTGTTGCTGTTGTCATGCTTCAGAAGATTGTTTTTCTTTCCTTTTTTCTTCTTCTTCCTTTTTTTTTTTTTTCTTTTTTCTTTGGTTAACTGGGTTGAACTCAGGGACACTTAACCACTGAGCCACATCCCCAGTCCTATTTTGTATTTTATTTAGAGACAGGGTCTCACTGAGTCGCTTAGTATCTTGCTGTTTCTGAGGCTGGCTTTGAACTTGCGATCCTCCTGCCTCAGCCTCCTGAGCAGCTGGGATTACAGGCACGGGCCACCACATTCAGCTTTCTTTCCTTTTTCATTTTCTATTTTTCTCCCCTTCTGAACAGAACTATTTTCTTAAATCATTGTTACCTTAAACTGTTTCTTTAAACTTCATTTTGTTATTTCTAAGAATGACTTCTTTGTCCCCTTACAAATAATAATAATAATAGTAATAATGCTTTAGGACCCTCCTGGGCTATAATTTCTGTTCCATCACTTTGTAGCTGTGTGCCCTGGGCAAGTTGCTTCACCTCTCTGTGCCTCCTTTCCTCCTTTGGAGATAATAGTGGTAATTGTGTTAAGAGAATTGTTGTGAAATTAAATTAGTAACATAAATGAGGTGTCTGGTGTCTGATAAAGAGTGAGCACTCAATAAGTGTCAGTCATTTTTATCAACAATTCAACAATTATTGGAAAAATATAAATAAGCAAATAAAAAATATTATCCAGAATCTCATTGCCCAGAAATCATCACAATGATACTCTTTAGAGTTCGTGTGAGTGTGTGTGTGTGTGTGTGTGAAACAATGAAATTTGGTAGTAGTACTTTGTGGGAGCCTACACTTTTCTCCTAATGATCTACATTAAACCTTTTCCCCTGTTATTTAATGATCTTGGGCAACATCAATTTTAATAGCTTCATGCAATGCATTCTGTGGATCTGCCTCAATTATGTAACCATATCCTTATTATAAGGTGTACAAGGCTTATTTTTAAAACAGTTCTGCAGTAAACATACTTGCAACAAAATCTTTGTGTGCATACCTTTAATTTTTTTCTAATAAATTCCTTGGTCTGGAATTGATGGCTTTGAGGATATATGCATTACCCAAGTATTTGCCAATACAGCCTATCTTTTTAAAAATCGCCTTGCATCTGAACAGAGTTGCATGAGATTTTTTTTTTTAAATTTCACTCACACTTCAGCATCTGGTATTCTAAATTTCCAACACATGATGCAAAGATTATATGTATTTTACTTATTATTGATGTTGAGCATTTTCATTGTATATTGCCCCTTGTTTATATCTGTAAATGATTAGGTCTTGTCTTTTGCCTTTTCTTTTTGATTTATAAGAACTTTTATATAAGAAAGTTATTCATATGGTCTTTGCCGACATTTGTGTTGCAATAGTCTTCCCTCATGTTGGATATTAATTTGGGTAATATGCATTTTTTGGTGGTATAAGAAGCATTCAGTTTAACGAGACTCTAACATGATACATATCAAGTCAACTGCCAGAAAAATCTCTCACATTTGTCTTTGAATTCACTAATTGTTCTCTGAGTTATCCATCCTTTGTTCATTGTCTGTAATGGATTTTTAAGTTCAGTGATTAAGATTTTTCTTCTGAAAGGGGACTTTCCAAATTTCAGATTTTCCCCTTTTTCATCCGTACATTAATCTCTTGAACACCATTGAAAATGCGAAGGACACTTTTTTTGAACTTCCTGGTGACAACGGTTCTGTTCGGTGGGAGGTTCTGATCTGATTCCTCATTATTTCTTTTCGTTGGGTCGACTTGAGTTTTTCACCTACTGGTTGCCCTTCTCTCTTGACCTTTCCCCACAGCAGGATGAGCACAGAAATGAAGAGTGTCCCTATCCTAACCTTTCTGATCCAGACCAAGGGCCACAGGAGTCTTGCTGTTTGGGGAATTCCATTGTGTCGTATCGGGTGTCCTGTTCCCTGTGTGTATGTGAGGGAGACTACAGCTAGGGACAGCTGGGTAACAAGCAGCCCTACTGCGTGATACAGAGAGGTCGCCGCCATCTTGGTCCCGTGTGTCTCAAAGCCGGAAGGAGTGCCAGCTCTTCTCTTCTAAAGGTGCCGTAGCCTCATTTGAGGGTCGTAAGCCCTCAGTTACTCTGAATCCACGTATTCTGGCTTGGTCCTCATGGTTTATGTATGGCGGGCGGCAGGGCCTCTGTCTGCTGCCCCAGGTACTGATACAGCGTGGTGCCTGAACTGGGACGGGGTGGTGACCTGCACCCACTGCCTGGTCTGACCCAGGGCTATTGGTTGGGGTCTGTTGGGGTCCCCTTTACCAAGGACAGCTGGTCAATCCCCCTTTATCTGTGTTTTCCAAAGTGTGCGCCTTTGGCTAGCACATGATTGGGGCGTATGATACCCCAGCAATCTCTTCTGTGCTCCTTCTGTTCTTCATCTGACTGCAAGAGAAGGTTCCGCAGCATTCTGCCACCTCCCCAGCCCTCTTTGACGCTGGCTCTTTGCTGCCCCATGTTAAAATGGCAGGGGACAGGTGTTAGGCTCAGGGCTTTGGTTGACTGATACCTTCTATCAGAACATGAGTAGCACTGATTGGCATTGATCTATCTTTTACTTAAAAAAAAAAAAGTTACCTTCTATTTGTAAGAAGTGACATTGAGGGGCCTGGGGTGGTGGCTCAGTGGGTAGAGCGCTTGCCTAGCAAGTGTGAGGCCCTGGGTTCCATCCTCAGCACCACGAAAAAATAAATGAATAAAATAAAGGTCTACTAACATCTAAAAAAGTATTTTTTTTAAAAAAAGAAGTGACATTGACTTTCTTTTCAAGCAGGAGATAGAAAGTGTGTGTGTGTTTTTTTTTTTTTTAATTTTTTGAATTTGGGTGCTGGGAATGGAGCCCAGGGTCTCGGACATTCTAAGCACAGCCTCTACCACTGAACTACACCCCCAAGGCCAGAAAGTGTCCTTTAAAAGATAATTTATTTAAAAAAAAAAAAAAATCAAAACAAAACAGATGTTTAAATGAGAAGCGTTATGCAAAACAAAGCACAGCTGTAACAGAATCCACCAAGGCTGTGAGCGGAGAAAGTCTGCCCAACAACACCCGAGTCCTCTCACCATCACTTAATTGGTGGAAGTTTCTGGAAGCCCTTGCTGCATGCACAGCACCCTTCCTGGTTTCCAGCGCCCGTACAGATGGTGCCTGACTTTTCCATTTGTTTGAGTGACTTCAGTGGAAATTCGGAGGAAGAGAGCCAGGTATTAAATGTGGAGGCGTCGCGGTCACCTCGTCCTCTCTGCCCTGAATCACCTCTCCCCCCTTATTTCTGGAAGCTGCCCAAGAAGATCTGTGACGGGACAAAAGGAAACCGACCCACACCGTCCGCTCGGTGAGGGAGAAGCTTTGGGGGTGAGGATCGGGGGCGCCTCGGGAATGTCGCTTCCCGTCCTGGTGCTCAGCGCCTGTCTGGTTGGAAGCACACCGAAGCCACCACGCTGCGAGCAGAGCATTAGCATCGGTCGCGCCGTCTGAGCCACGTGTGAACGCTGGCGGAAGGTCACCTGTCACGCTGAGCGCTTCCCAGCGCATCGTCACATGTCAATCACGAGGCTGCGGGAAAGGACCTTCCTTCCAACTCGTGGATGTGAAATGCCAAGGCGCAGAGCCTGCCCGGCGTCCCCAGGGCCACCCGAGGAGGCCGGGACAGAGGTGGGGCTTGGACCGGCCATGCTGTGACTCGGGGTCCAAGGGACACTGTGTCTTCAGAGCACGTTGGGCAGGTTCCTGCAAAGAAGAGGAGCATCGTAAAGGCCGTGGTCACCCGAGTGCAGCCCACGGCCAGGTGCCAGGTGGCACCTTCATAGAGCGGAAGGAGCGAAGGACTGGCGAGGGGGAGGGGGACACTTTACAGCGGGGATCGTCCAGGCCCCACTCGGAGTCAGAACGCACGTAGGGACAAAAAGAAAAAGAAAAACACTAATAGTGCAAAATGACTAACAGTGTGTGTGTGTGTGTGTGTGTGTGTGTGTGTGTGCACATGTGCGTGTGCGTGCCTCCCGTGTGCAGAGAGAACTCGGCGTCCTGTATAAACACAGAACATACCTCTCCCCCGATGTCCTTGGAAGACGGGTGGTGGATCCCCTATGCTTAGGAGTAGAAGGGTTTTGCCTTCAGACTCTGAGTTTGATTTTGGAACATTCGCATAGTGACCTCTCTTGGGGAAGGGACTCGGGTCTCAACACACCTCACTTGTATTTCACACGCGCCTCGCACAGGGAGGTGGCAGGTCACGTCATGCACTGCGTTGAGTGAATCTGTGCACCAAGCGAAGTTTCACAGAGTGGGATTGAGCGTTGGAGCATTTAAGACTTTGAATCTTTGGGCTAGGGATGCACAACTCGTAATTACCAAAATATGGAGCGTCCTTGGCTACAAACGCACGCACGCACCAGAAACCCAAACCCCAAACCCAGCAAAACAGAAGAAAACGCTCAACCTGTTTTTCAAAAGTCGAGCTTTTTGTAGGCACCTTCTTACAGGCAGCCCAACGGACTAGTATCAAACAGTGTGTGGTGGAACCTGTCCTGACCCCTTGTCTCCCTTCAGGTTTAAGTTACTGAGCCAGGAGGAGGGCGAGTACTTCAACGTGCCCGTGCCCCAGAAGGAAGCGAGGGTAATGAAGAACTGCGTCAGAAATTCGAGGTGAGCCTCCTTTCTCTCTGCATCAGTGGGAACCGGGGCCTGTCCTTGGGGTGGTCTCTCCCAAGACCCGCCAGGACCCGGCCTTGGCGGGAATTTTCCAGTTCACAGAAAACTCCTATGTATACTTCAAGACCCCAGTGAAGTGTTTGTCCCCTGCCCTGTGAAAGTGTCCCTGCCTCCCTGTCCTCATTCGCAGTTAGACATTTCCTTGAATTGGGCTGGTTCCCTTCCCAGGTTGTTTTGATGGTGATTTGGACTGAAATGCGTGAAAAAACTGGACAGATAGTGATCTGTTTCGGAGCCAGGTCAGCTAGGCTTGCTGACAGATGGAGTCTGGACTTGAATCCGTCAGCAGGACAGTGCCAGGCAAGGGAATTCATTGTGCCGGTGACCTCGTGAAGCACCTCAGGGGTGGATCGTCCTAGAGAATCATTCCATCAAACAGCCCTTGACTCTGACCGTGGCTATATTTTTGCTGTTGTGCTTCTACCTCAGATAAGTCCCTTCCATTCGCTGGGGACATGCGATCCCCATTTAGCTAGGAGCAGCGTGCGTGCAGGACACACCCCGGTTTTACAAAGAAAATGTTTTGGGGAAGATGAGTTTGAGTTATACGTCATAGTTCCACAAGGGAAAACAAATTACTTTGCACAAGCAAATTTAATGTACTGAATCTGTTGGGAAACCATCGATTTTAGATAAGCCATGATGACCTACTAACCCCAGGAAAATGTATAAAATAGCAGATCTAAAATGAGGTGAATGATTATTATTTATTTAATAATCACACAAGAAAATTGAAAATTAGTTGGATGTGGTGGTGCACGCCCGTAATCCCCGTGACTCAGGAGGCTGAGACAGGAGGATTGCAAGTTCAGGACCAGTGTTGGCAACTCAGTGGGACCCTGTTTCAAAATAAAAATTAGCAAGGGCTGGAGTATAACTCAGTGGTAAAGCATCTTTGGGTTTAATTGCAAGTACTGCAAGAAGAAAGGAAAAGAAAGAGGGAGGGAGGAAGGAAGGAGAGAAGGAAGGAAGGAAAAAAAGAAAGGAAGGAAGGAAGGAAAAAGAAGGAAGGAAAGAAGGAAGGAAGAAAGAAAAAGAAAGAAAGAAGAAAGAAAGAAAGAAAGATAGATAGATAGATAGATAGATAGATTTGAAAAAATATGGCCATATAAAGTTCCGTGAGAGAGAGTTCAGGTATTTTGAGAACACAAAAGGAGTGCAGCCTTCTCTGAGAAGACAGGGAAAGTGTCAGGGGGAAATTGCAGTGGAAGTTAACCAAGTAAGAGGGAGGAAAGAACCTTCTGTTCAAAGAGAACAGCATGTGCAAAGGCCCTGTGGTGGGGTATTACAGAGAAACTATGTGAAACTGAAGGAAGGCTAGTATGAGTAGAGCAGAAACAGTCAAGGGTGGGTGAGTTCAAGGTCATGCTGAGGAAGTGAGTGGGGATCTACTAGCAGGGCTATGCTGGCCTTGGCAAGGATTCTGGCATCTATTTCAAGAGTCATGTTGATTTCCTTCGACTTGACAGAAATAACACGTAAGTATCTCTGGGTCCCTTGTCTTGGCTCTGATGATGGCAATGGTTCTGAACGGAGTGGGGTCTCCCTTCCTGGAAATGAAGTGAAATAAACAACCTTGACCTTGGACTTATCAATCATTCCCCGGTGACCTTGATCCCTTGAAGGTCACTCCTGTAGAACCTGCTCAAAGCCAGACAAATTCATAAGAGAATCTTCCCACCAAGTAGAGTCAAAAACTGGATGCCTTTAGAAAAATTAGAACAGCAGGGCAGTCCTTCCTGAGAAGTCTCCCTGTCTCTTCTCCACAGCTTCCTGAAGAGGTGGTATTCATTTGCTGCTGTGTTAAAACTGTAAGATTGTGGGTAAAAAACAAAAAACAAAACAAAAAATAAAAACACAAGGCTGCTATTTTCTTGTGTAAAATGAAGTCTCAGTTTTTGCAAAATGATTTCTTCTGTCCTGGGGCAGCTGGGGTGACATTTCAGAACACCAAGGAAAACATTTTCTGCACAAACAGAGCATTTGTCTGGGCCAGTAATTGGCTTGAAGTAAGGGACTATTTTATCTGCATGCAACAAAATGTGTCCCTTTATTTCTAGCAAGAGCCTGTGAATGCTTGTTTATGCCTGAATTATAATCGCTCCATACCATAGTTGTTGATTAAAAAAATGTTTCCAGCAGACCGAAAATTGTTCCCAGGCACACAGAGGTATTTCAGTTGACCTTGAACTTGAGAAATGTAATCCCTGTGCAATAACCAATTAGCACCCAGAATGACTCAGAAATTACTTTCAAGCCTCTTATCAGGAGGAATTCTGAGTGATGGCAAAACGGAACGGCGGGGATCGGGGTAATGGGGTTTCATGGTAGGGTGAGCCTGGTGCGGTTCCCACACGTGGTACATTTCAGATTGCCGGACTGGCTCTGGGGCCTGCAGTCTGACCGTGGCCTCGCTGACCGGCCAGGGGAGGGAAGACTCTTCGGGGAGTTTTCAAATGGGGATTTCTGACAGTTTTGAATTTTTAAAAAATATAACCGAGTGCTTATTATGTGCCACTTACTATTCTAAGTGCCTTACAAATATGAACTCATTTTAATTTCATCCTCGTCAACAACCCTGAATGATAGGTACTATCATCCTTCCCATTTTTTTCTCAGGAAAGTAGTTTTTTCCAAGGTCCCCAAGCTGGTCCTTGTTCCCGGTTTGAGTTTCCCCAGAAACAGACCATCATAGGGATTCGAGTGGAAGTGGTTTATTTGGGAATTGATCTCTGGAAGCACTGTCCTGGGTGGCAGGAGAAGTAAGACAGGAAAGGAAAAAAACTCACCAACCCGACACCCCACAGGGACGTTCTGGAAACTTCCAGGAGCACCCTTTCCCCTAGCAGATAACAAAATCCGGGAATGCCGAATTGCCTGACGTGCGATGGTTCTGTGTCTGCACGGAGCCTGTGCATGGTCCTTCCCAATACTTGGCCGTTTCTAGATGACTCGTCATCTCGAAAGCAATGTCACTTCTGTGTAAACGGCCGTCAGGCTGCACCGTCGAGGGGATAATGGCGAGGGAAAAGTCTGCACGTGTTTAATATGGATATGATTTTTTTCTGGATAGTCTGTATCTACAGAAGGTTGAATCCACAGAGGCGGAACTGCAAGACCTCAGCCAACTGAATGAATTAGCCAGCTGTGAGCAACTGGGGTTTAATCCTGCTGCAGGACTTGCTCAGAATGCTGCTTGAGTTTCCCAGTCCAGGGACAGGAAGCTGAGGGATTAGCCACAGCTCCCTTCCTTGGCTGGTCGAGGGCTGTCTCCAGGAGAATTCACGCACCAGCGCTTTCAACGTGCTTGGCTCCTGGCTCTGCTCCCTCCTGCAGCCGGAGGAGGAGCCCAGAGGCAGAGTCACAGGTGTTTGCAGTGCGAAGGCCCCAGCTGAGGGTCTTGGCAGGAGCCCCTCTGTGCAGTGGAGCCTGGTGGTCCTGCGCAGGTTGCTTGGATTCGAATCCCCATTCTGCCTCTTCCTTGCTGGGTGACTGCCGGCCAGTTGCTCCACCTCTCTGAGCTTCTGACTGGTCGTCTGTAACGTGGGGAATTGCAACACCTCTTACCTAACCAGGTTATGTGAGGATTCCATGAGGTCATCGTTAGGAGTGTTCAGAGAGACATCGGCTGCTGCTGGTGGTGGTGTGGTTGTTGGCTTCCCCTCCGAATGAAGCAAGCCCAGAACGTTCTTCTGCTTTGGGGCTGGGGAGACTCTCCAGGGACTCCTGGCATATGGGGTCTTTGCCTCCACGGGTGGGCAGCAGGGAGGCCTGGGCTGGCTCCTTGTAGGGACTGAAGCTGCCGAGGAGCCTGCAGTATAAGCCAGGGCAGGCGTGGATGGTCTACGTCAGAGTCGGGAGCCTGGCCACTGAGCAGCCTTCGCTGTCCCCTAGAGGTTCTGGAAGCCGCCACCACTAGTGGATCCCTGTTTCTGAAGACATAGCTCACCTAGCAAGAGAAAGGACCGTTTTTAATTTGGGCTCGACTTTGCCATGTCCCCTTTGATGGAATATCTGCTGGGCACAAGGCTATTTGGAACCATGGGACATTTAGAAGGACACATGACAAGTTCTCGTTCTCTTAAAGCTCATTGTGTTGGGGGGTCACAAGCCCAAATGTCGCAGGAGCCAGGCGGATACCAGGAAAGGGGAAAAGCCTCGTCCACCCAGATCTACTTTTTCCAAAGAAGCCCGGCTTCTGGGTTTTTAGGAGACATCTCCTGATTTTCAACCATTGGCATCTGATTTAAACATTAAATCAAAAACAAACACTGAGCAGAAAAGACCAGCAGCCTTATTAGACTTGCGACCTAGATTCCAGAAGTTGAAGAGACGTGTGGCTGAGTTCATTTTCTGTTGCTATAACAAAATACCCGAAGCTAGATGCTTCTGAAGGAAAAGAAGGCATTTTTGCTTACCATTTTGGAGGCTGAAAGTCCAAGGTTGGGCAGTGCCATCAGTCTGGCCTCTGACGAGTTCCACAAGGGACCTGGGTGCATGCCGAAGGGGTCAAGCATGTGACCTGGCTTTCCTTACAGCAATCTGCTGTTGACAGAACTAACTGCAGGGGACCAGCATGACGCGGGGCTCAGGGGAGAGGCCGCTAGCTACTCCCCACCCGCCACGGAACAGAACAGAACAGAAGAAAGCTCCTTTTCTCTAAGAAAGTCGGATGAAGAAATTGGAACGTGTTTGCTCCATGGTGTCCCTTTCAGTGGAAAGGGACGGGCACACACCTAGTGACTGCAGCGGGATCGGGGAACCAGGGACAGGCAAGGGCTGGGATCGCCACAGGTCGGGGAGCCAAGTGGGTCAATCTGAAGAGTCCTAAGTCAGAACAGAAAGGAGGTGGGAGACGCGGCGGCCACGCCCCGAGGGGGTGGGTGGAGCGCGTTCGGGTGGGCGGGGCTGGCAGAGTCCTGGGGTCCGAGCCGCAGGATCTGGGGCGGCCGAGGACCTCGTCCCGGGAGGCAGCTTCTTTCCTGCGTGTTTTCTCCTACGCCTTCTCCTTGCAAACTCCGTGGCGTCCTGGTCCGGCCGGGCCCCTCCTTGCCTGCCGCCCTGCATCTCCGTCTCTGGCTTGGCCATCTTGACCACAGGTGCAGCTGCTTCCTGCTGGCCCACCCTTAGCTGTCCCCGAGACACTTGAACCTCAACACAGTCTCACGACGAAATAATCCCACCAAGTATTTTCACAGCGGTTTTTGGGGGTGGCTCCCAAGTAGAAACCAGCACAGGCGCATGGACAGGAGAATGAGCCACCTTGACCGTGGGTGATGATCGCCACGCAGAGAGGCGGAGGCCAGGAACGTTCTGACGAGTGGAAGAGGCCAGACACGGAGGCGTCCGGCCTCCTTGATTCTATGTAGATGAAATGACAGGACAGGCCGAGCTGGCCTCGGGGGGCCAGGAATCAGCGGAGGGGCCGCCCTTGTGGTCGGGAGGGGGCTGCTTCTGGGGACCCTCTTGGAGGGAGGGAGGCGGCCCGCATCTCGTTTGGGGTGTGAGCGGCCGGAATCCGTAACACGGGGCGCACCTCGGCTTTTGAAAGGCTGGTCGTTGAAGAGAACCTGATGGATGCTTCCTCAGCCCTGGTCCCTGGAGGTAGCTCACGGGAAGAAGGAAACCCGGTCGTTTGAAGCCCTTACTGCGGAAGAGGGACCTCGGCCGTCTGATGTCAGAAGGGTCATGTCTTCCAGCCTCCTGCCCACACTTCCGAACTAGCCTCCCCTCCACTCCATCTCCGTGGAGGCTCCCCGTCTTCCCGAGGCTCAGAAGGTGAGGTCCTTCACTGCAGGTGGCCCTGCTCCCTGGGGACCCTCCCGGCGGTGATCAGGCTGTTTCTCACATGCGTCCACGTCGTCCTGTCTGCATTGACACTCGAATTCAGGGCCAGTCTCTTGGAAGCCATTGTCCCTTCCCGATGGTCTCCAAACTCCCATCCTTCAGTGGATCCCTTCCTGCCACTCAGAGGGACCTTCCGAATGTCACAGGATGGCGCCGGGCCCTGCCTGAAGCCTTCGGCAGCTGCAGGTCATGCTCAGGGTCCGCAGGTCTCCTTCCCGTGGCCCCCAAGGTCCTCCAGACCTTCTGTCGCATCCTGGGACGCACCTCCTGACCTGGCGCGCGTTCAGCTCCTGGACCGAGTCCTGTCGCTGATCCTGGGACGCAGTTCCTGCCCCAGACACCGATTCCCTCTCCTGGACACACGGAGGACCAGTCTTGGCGGGGACACACGTGGGGTCTGTCCTGCTCCCGATCCCTCCTCAGCACCTGGCGCGGGCTCTGTCCCTGTGCCCCGGCTGACTGAGTCCTCTTGCCTGGCATGCAAACCCCCGCCAGGCGTTGTTGGCACTTCCTCCCTGAAAGGCGACTGAGTCATGCGGCCGTAGCAATGGCTGCCACGGGTGGAGCCCAGGCCCCGCGCCCCGAGTGGGCAAGGAACTCGATGAACCTCTCGGCATTATCTCCGTTCTCTTGAAGAGGAGGCTGAGGTTTAAATGGCTCAGTCGCCAAGTGCAAAGAGGTGCCAGGCTCTGCTGCAGACGACAACCAGTGAAACCCCTGCCCTCAGGGAGCTTGTGTTCTGGCGTGAAGGGAAAGAGAGCAAATTAAGAGAGAAGTCAAGACATGGTTTGTAAGATGGAAACAAATGATTGCAGAAAATTAAGTAAGGGGGATGGGAATTGCTAAGACAGTTTTATGTACAGCCATCAGGGAAGAGCTGACTTAGGAGAAGTGAGACCATTCTGGGAATGTGTACTCCATGCAAGTGCAAAGGCCCTGGGGCCAGAACATATTCAGTGCGTTCAGAAGACATCAAGGAGGCCGGTGTGGAAGTAATAAGGAGGGAGGTTAAAATCAGTCGGGGTGCAGCAGGGTCACATCGCCTGTAGCCTTTGGCTTTTACTTTTAGAGAGATGGAAGACAGGGTGTCTGGGCAGGGGGCGGGATAGGCCAACTGATTCGTTCAGGGTCACGTAGCTGATCCAGCTTAGAGTCAGGGTTCTAACTCGAGCTTCTAGCTCCACAGTTTAGTGCCTCCTAGCAGCAAATCCTGGACCAAAGCCCTCAGGGTGCAGGTCTGTCACTGCTGGCCTCCTGTCCTGTCCTCATTCCAAGGCATGTGCTGCCGTTCTGCCACCTGCAGCAGGGAGCCCCTCCCCCAGTTTCTTAGAGGGGAGCAAGCAGTGGGGCAGCTACCGTCCAGTATTAATGGGAAGTGAAGTGGATGAAAGGGGCAAATAGAAAGGGAACCTGGTTCAGAGAGAATCAATGCAGGCTTCCTTGAGGACATGAAAATGGGAAGCAGTGGGCAACTTGGTTGGTTAAGGGAAGGCAATGGTCATCCATAGGGCAGTGGCAGCAGGAGCAAAGGCCCTGAGGTATGAGGGACCTGGGGATTTGTATTCATCAGCTTTCCGTTACTGTAACAAATACTTGAGATAAGTCAACTTAAAAAGAGGAAAGGTTTATTTTGACTCACAGTTTCAGAGGTTTCATCCGTGGTCATTGGGGGGTGGGGGTGGGGGACTGTGTCAAGGCAATAGATCCTGGTGGGAGTGATCAGCAGGGAGGGAGGGAAATGACATGGTGACAAGAGACCTGAGGGGCAGCAGAGGGAGGGAGGTGCTGAGAGGGCCTCCAGGTGTGGGCTGAGCGCAGCCGGGCTCTCGTGGGGCAGGACACAGCTTCCAGCAGGGACCTGTGTCTTCCTGCAAGGGTGTCCCCAGCTCTGACCCCGTTTCCTGTGTGCTTCTCCCTCCAGAGGGCCAAGATCGGCCAGGGGCCCAAGACTCCGGAAGAGAAGACGACCAATACTGTCTCCAAATTCGACAACAACGGCAACCGGGACCGGATGAAACTGACCGATTTTAACTTCCTGATGGTGCTGGGCAAGGGCAGCTTCGGCAAGGTACAGTAGGACTCGGGGGCTGCGCCCCGGGGCAGGGGCAGCCGTTCTGTGGGGCTGGCCTTCTAGCCGGGGAGACAGGAGAAAGTCGATAGACCCATGCTGCTGTTTGTAGGAGTGTTGCGAAAGAAACGAATGGAGTGCTGTGTCACAGAGAGGACCCACTGGAGATGACCTCAGCATGTAAGCTGAGAGCTGAGGAATGGCAATGAACCAGCCATGCCTTCCAAGAGCTAGGAATGCACCCGGCAGAGAGAATGGCAAGTGCAAAGGCCCTGTGGTGGGGAGGGACTTGGTGCATGGTAGGTGCCATGGGCAGGGGCTGGAGGATGTGATTTCACAGAGGGAAGCAGGAGCCTTATGAGCAATGGAGACAAGTCTGGGTGGTGCTCACAGTGCAGTGGGGAGTGGTTGGAAGCCGTTTGGCAGCAGAGTGACACGCTCAGATTGGCCTTTTGGCAAAGAACACCGTGGCCGCTGAGAGTGGACATGATTCCTTCCCATCGGCAGCACAGGGGAAGGATGGCCCGGGACTCGTGAGCCGTGCTGGCTGCCTTTACAGGTGCCCTGAGTGGCCACTTTGCCCAGGTTGAGACTGTGCCTCGCATATTCCCGACTGGCTTCGCGGTGTCTGGCGTCTTGAATCCCTTCGAGTGCCACCAAGACGGCCAGCGCACACGCGAACCACGCAAGCGCCGGCGTGCAGAAACGGCGGCGTCTGGCGGTCTTGGCGGCCTGGGCAGGAGATCTGGAAGCGTTCCTTGAATTGCCGCGTTTCTCTCCTCTCGCCCTCCCCACCGCGCCCTGGGCTGATCCTCAGCTCCTCTGTCACGCAGGCCCTCGCTTCTCTCCACCGCACCTCGGCCTGTACACGTCACCCCGGCCCCTGCAGAACCTCCTAAGGAGCGTCCCCATCTCAGTCGCCACCTGGGGTCAATGCGCTTCCCATTCCGCAACCAGAGGGAGTTTTTAAGATCGGCCTTAGTCCTCCCCTGCCTAAAGCCGCTGGGGCGACTCCCTGTCACAAGAGAACAAATCCTGCACGGTGTTCTTGGCCGGGGACACCTGGGTGATCTGGCCCTTGGTTCTCCACTCGACGTTTTCCTTTCTTGGTTTTCTTCTTGCCATCGCCTGCCATGTTCTGG
Source organism: Sciurus carolinensis (assembly GCF_902686445.1). Classification (NCBI taxonomy): domain Eukaryota; kingdom Metazoa; phylum Chordata; class Mammalia; order Rodentia; family Sciuridae; genus Sciurus; species Sciurus carolinensis. Next base: position 24,072,643 of record NC_062230.1, on the reverse strand, counting down.
CCACCGTGGTGGCTCTTGAGTTCCTGGAAGACACAAGGCTCTGTGGTCCTGTCGGACTTTTGTGATGCTCCTCACTGTCATCCTCGGGTGCCTGGCTCCTTCTTGGGATTGATGTGTCCACTTAGATGCCACTTCTGAGAGTTCGTCCGGCGACCCCTCTTTCGGTCCCCCTTCTGTTTCTTCCTGCCTGGAACCCCTCCCCCATGAGAGCTTGGTTTCCTTATGGGTCTGTCCCTCTTCTCTAAGGTCTGAGCTCTCCCGTGTGGAGGGATCTTCTCTGTGGCGGACACCTCTGCATTTCCAGGCCCCACGGATTGAATTCCCTGGGGACCTAACTGAAGGCACACGTTTTCTCTGCCTGTGGCTGGAGAGATCATTCTGCCAAGACGAACTCCAGGATCGGAACCGATGACCCCAAGCTTGAAGAACCTTAGTGCAGGCTGGGAAGAGACAGTAAGGAAGCCCAGTGAGGTTGCCACGCATCCCTGTGGTCCACTTGGTGAGGGAACGGGGCTCGGAACTGGTCTACGCCGTTTTCTGATTTTTTTCTGGCAGCTCTGAGAAGCCTGGATGTAGGGATGGGGAAGCAGGTGGCGAATTGAACTAAGGTTGGGGATTAGCAGAATCAGCCAACCGAAAGATTGTGGGAGTGAGAGAACTTGGGATTCCAGGAAGAGAGAGGCCCACGGCCAGCCTACAGAGTACGGGGTGTAGCAGGTGCTCAATAAAATGGTATTAGATAGATGAATGGAAATGGAGTCTGGACTGGGCAGGGAAAGGGGCATCCAGAGGCACAGGGCTGGCAAACACGTGGGGGAGGCAAGAGATTTAGCTCGACGCAGAGCCCTCGTCTGCATGAGCAAGGCCCTGGGCTCCATCCCCAGTAGTGCAAAAAGGAACCAAAAAAGATGTTCAAAATGTTAAGACGGTTGGACACATTTAGATTTCAGAGATGGAGCCGTTTTCCTGATGACAAAGAGGTAAACGGTCTTAATGAAGAAGAGGGTCTAACAAGCTGAGTCCATTGAGGAGTTTACAGGGATTATGTTTTAAGCCGGCGACCACGGCACACACCTGTGGTCCCAGCCTCCTCTGGAGGCTGACGCAGGACCGTGACTCCAGCCCAGGCGTCTGAGGCCAACCTGGGCAACACAGGGAGACCCAGGCTCATCTTTATTAAGACATAATTCACAACCATGCAAGCCACCCACATAAAATGTACGTGGATTGAGTATGCTCAGAGCTGGCCACCGTCACCACAGTCATTGATAGAATGTTTAATCACCCAAAAAGGAGACTCCGTAACATTAGTAGTCATTCCTCATTCCTCTCCCCCTCAATTATATTTATTTTTTAATTTTTAAAATTCATTCTAATTAGTTGTCCATGACAGTAGAGTGCATTTATGCATTTTGATAAATCACACATAAGTGGAGTATAATCTCTCATTTTTCTGATTATACATATTGCAGGATCACATCTGTCATGCAGTCATGCATGTGCATGAGCTAATAATGTCTGTTTCACTCCACTATCCTTCCTTCCCCATACCCCTTCCCCTCCCTTCACTCCCCTCTGCCTAATCTAGAGTAACTATTCTTCCCTATCCACCTGCCCGCTTATTGTGAGTTAGCATCCACATATCAGAGAAAACATTCAGCCTTTGATTTGGGAGGTTTGGCTTATCTCGCTTAGCATGATAGTCTCCAACTCCTCCATATACCAGCAAATGCCATAATTTCATTCTTCTTTAAGGCTGAGTAATATTCCATTTTGTATATATACTACATTTTCTTTATCCAGTTATCTATTGAAGGGCACCTAGGTTGGTTCCATAGTTCAGCTATTGTGAATTGAGCTGCTATGAACATTGACATGGCTGTGTCACTGTAATATGCTGATTTTAAGTCCTTTGGGTATAAACTGAGGAGTGGGATAGCTGGGTCAAATGGCGGTTCTATTTCAAGTTTTCTGAGGAATCTCCATTCTGCTTTCCATAACATTATTTTAATAAGCCTCAGCATCACATGATTCATAATTAAAATTGTATTAGAAAGATAAACGTGGAGAAGTCTCGCTCCCACCCAGGTGCACATCTTTCATGACCCTCGCGGCCGCCGCCACACTGAACTTTGGTTGATTTCATCTGCATCTCTCCTGTCTCCCCAGGCTAACCTAACATTCTTGTCCTTGTCCTTGTTCACTCAGAAGTCAGGGTACCGCGGATGCGTTTCTGATCCCTGGACCACACGGGTTGGAGAATTTTCGTGGGGAAATGAGAGTTCTGGAAGGCCTGGTGGAGAGGACTGGGGTTGGGGGGCTGGGTGGAGTCGGAGGAGAGTGGATCCCGGGAGACCGCGAGGAGTCGGAGAGAAGAGACGCTAGGTTTCCATAGTAACTCTTGCACTAATTGAGAGTTCTGTTCTGGGCTGGGAAGGGAGCATCAAATAAATCACGAAACAACAGCCATGTCACAAAAACAAAACAGAGTAGCACGCACGTCTGTGATCCTAGAAAACACAGAGCTGGCAACTCCAGGTTCGCCACCTGCGGTTGTAAGTGAAGGCGATTTCCTACCTGAATGCCGGCTTTGAACCTGTCACACCGGTCGGTTAGGTATGCACGTCAGGTCCTCGAACACAGCGGTGCCCACGCTCCCCTCAAAGGTGAAAGAGCTCGGGGTTTCCACCTCCCCTCCCACTGTATGGGCTCTGGCCCAGGAAAACGTGCTCTTGAGTAGAAACGACTAGGGAATGACACAGCATCTCACTGAGACCCGTGGAAACCCAGCAAGAGAGGAGCCAGTGTGAAGGCCACCGAATTCCCATTAAGAACTTTCAAAGGGAGAGCCGGTGCGGAGTGAGCGGGCAGAGCTTCACCTGCAGGGCCTGTCTTCCTGGCCTGGAGAGAGACGCTTTCTAGAACTTTCGAGTGTACTACTCATTTATTATTTACTGTTGTGTTTTAGAGTTTTATCCTTGCAACCATTTTTTATATTTTTGGTGCTGGGGATTGAACCCAGGGCCTTGTGCATGCAAGACAAGCACGCTACCCACTGAGCTACCTCCCCAGCCCTCTTGCAACCACTTCTGTGATTCCTTGAACCTTTAGCTTCGACTCCGTTGATCTCAAGAATGTGACCTCCGTGGTCGTCAAGGGAGCGCTGAGTTAAAGTTACGCTGGGCAGGTGTGCGTCGTCCAGGTGGATTGTACGAGTTTGGCTTAAAAAGCCACCGCAGCCAGCACCTCGTACAGCAGACGCTGAGCACAAACGCAGCCAGCACCTCGTAGACCCGACGCCTCACTCTCGCCCGCTGCCATCAATACCCTCCATTCAATATTTGATTCACGCACGTGGTGTTTGCCCTCCGAGACTTCGTATTTGCTCATGGTAATGTTTTGTCTGATCCTGATCTGTTTAAAAAAATGGTGCTGGGAAGTTGGAATGAACAGTCGGGCTGTGCTCGAAGGGTGGGGTGGGGGTGGGGGGGATGGGAAAGGGAGGCAGCTGGCGGGCGGGGCGGCAGAGAGCCACAAACACAGAAGCCCCAACCCAACAGCAAAATAAAAGCTTTACTGGAAAGCCATCGATAACAGGAAGAAGGGAAAATGTCAATCGATAATGTGAAGGTAGTGGTGCATCAAGATACATTCAAGAGCGAAGTCCCCCATACACACACCCCACCCCCACACACCTACACGTCTGTCTGTCTGTCATCATGGAAAGACATAATTTCAAGTAAGAATACAAGCAAACTGTGCTGTGTATAGACTAATTGCCTTTATGCATTGCACTCCTGGTCCTTACACTTGACCTTTTCCTCCAACGTTTTATTTTGAAAAAAATTTTTTTTTTTTTTTTTTTACATAGAGAACAATTGAAAACGTTGAACAAGGAGCCATATACCTAACACCTCGATTCTACTCTAACATTGGACTCCATTTGCTTTATCACATGTTCGTCTTTTTTTGGTACCAGGGATTGAACCCAGGGACACTTGACCACTGAGCCACATCCCCAACTCTTTCCATTTTTTAATTTTGACACAGGGTCTCGCTGAGTTGCTTAGGGTCTCATAAGTTGCTGAGGCTGGCTCTGAACTTTCGATCCTCCGGCCTCAGCCTCCGGAGCAACTAGGATTACGGGGTGTGCCACCACCCCGGGCTCAGCCCTCTCTCTTGTGCATTTCAAAGCCAGTTGTAGACCTCAGTAGGCTTTACATCCAAACTCTTCAGCATGCGAATCATTAACCGAGACTTGATATTTTTAATGATCGTTTTAAGGTAAAATTTACATGCAAACAAAGGCACATATCTTAAGTGTATGATTCTGTGAGTTTTGGAAAATGCATACTTTAAAATGCAGTGAGGGTATAAACAGTAATCAAAAACAAAAAAAAAATATCATGCTGGCAGATGTAAAATGCAGCTGGAATGTGTCGCAGGAGCCTGCGGGAGTAGGATCTGTCCTAGTTCAGGTTGGCAAAGGCTTCCACGAGAGAGTGACTTAGAGCCACATCCAAAGGAGGGGTTAACTATGCAGAGGGAGGAGAGTAAGTGAAAATCTCAGAAGGGCTCCTTCTTCCTGCTTCCCATCCCAACATACACTTGGCCAGTCTGCCTAGAAGTCAGGGCGCCTCAGCTTCTATGAGGGTGGATTCTACTGCTGTAACAAGTAGACCCCCAAAAGTGCCCTGGCTCAGATGCAATAGAAGTTTAGTTTTCCGTTCTCCTGACAGCCTGAGACGGGTGTTCCTGGCCCCACCCACTCTCTCCATATGGTGACAAAGGGATGTGGTTCCTTCCATCTTCTCTGGTTCCATGAATCTCTGGGGCTTTGTTTTTCTCTGCATTCAGAGGGTGGAGGGGGAACGAGAGTAAGGAGGAGGCACAAGCTGCTTCTTACAGCCTCCGTCTTGGAAGTGGCCCCCCTCACTTCTGCCTGCACACTAGTAGAGAGGGCTCTGTCACGGGGCCACCCGCACCAGAGGGAGGCCTGGAGAAGACTTCTGGTGGATCACAAGTGGCCTCAGCCGTGCTTCCTGCTATTCAGCTCTGGCTGTAACTTCCTTGCAGTGACACAAAAGACCTCCGACTTTTCCCTTGAGAACTCCCAATTTATCACCCCCTCACAAACAGAAAACTCAAAGTGCCTCTTCTCTGTGACATTTCCTTGTGTTCAGATCACAGAACCTGGCAGGTGTTAGGACTGCTTTCCTGAAGCCTTGCATAAGCCAGGAATAAATCAAGTAGGAAGAAGGCAGCGGCTTATGACAGGAAAAGGAAGAAGTAGAAAGTCCTTAGAAACCGGCTGCCCAGGTATTGCAGTCACCTCTAAAAAGCAAAACAAAACCGTTTTTGTTCTGCGCATGCGCCTAAGATGCAGTGGGGCGCAAGAACCCATTCCGCTTCCTCTTCCAGTGCTTGACTTGGCTGAGTAATTCCCAAGAGGCTGAGAAGCTCAGGAGCCCACTGAGGGGTTGGTACCCGCTTCTTCCATGAGTGTTCCTAGAGCTTAGCACTTGGGTGCCACTCCCTGATGTCTCTAGCTCAAAATTCAGATGGTACAAGGTTGATGACAGTCTTGGCCAAGGTTCCCAAGTAGAGATTATTCTTGTACCTGTTTATTTTTTGACATGTCTTTGCCTCCTTTTAAGAAAAAAAAATTTTTCTTTAAATTTCCTTCTCCTCCTCCTCCTCCTCCTCCTCCTCTTCCTCCTCCTCCTCCTCTTTTCAGTACTGGTGTTGGAATCCATAGGTCTTCTACCACTGAGCCACACTCCCTGTCCTTTTAATTTTTTATTTTGAGACAGAGTCTCACCAAGTTGCTTAGAGCCTTGCTAAATTGCCCAGGCTGACCTTGAACTTGCAATCCTCCTACCTCAGCTTCCTGAGTCCCTGGAATTCCAGGCGTGCACCTCTCTCTGCACCCGGCCTCCTTCTTTGCATGACTCTAAGCAATGATATAAGTAAAAGCAGAGGTTCGACATACCAACCAAATGTTTATTTTAATGTGCTTTAGGAGAGCTTATTCAAAGAAAGGCGATTTTGTCCACGTACTGCTGAGAGTGCTAGTGACATGTTTTGTGAAAAACTGTCCTAAAGTTTCATATGCTCCCATTACGGCTCAGCACCTTGACCACCACTGTATTTCTAAGAGCGTGAAGTCTTCCGCTGTCATCCTTGTGCCTACCTGGACGGCACAGCAGTCTGTGGGCCCCCTCCCCCCATGTCCTTTAGATGAGGACTGCTTCCTGCTTCCTCTATCCTTAATAGTGATCTCGATCTCCCTTCTCACTCCCTTACTCTGAATAGATCCAGAGAACCAAAGTGTTTTGTGAGCTCCGATACCTCACTGCTTCCCACCCACTCACTCCTTATCCTCTGGCATGATGACTTCTGACCTCAGCAACTTCCTGAAATACCTGTCAGTGATCTCCTCACTCATCACTGTCCACATCTGGACCCAAGACTGGACGGCTTGTCTACAAGAGCCGAGGGCATGCATGAGGGGATTGGGATGAAGATGGGAATCCATCGGTCCTACTGGAGAAAAGTTATCACTGCCCATAATCATAGGCCTAATGATTCATTCCCCCAAGGAGTGTGTATTGAGCATCTACTATATCCCAGGCATTCCTCTAGGTACAAAGGAAATGGCCTGGAATGAAAGTATCTGCCCTCATGGATTTAGATCCTGTTGGTGGCGTCAGGCTTCATTATAAGTGCTTTACTCTGTTGCAACTTTATAATTGTTACTCAGGAATGTTGTGACTCTTACTCCCATTTGATAGCTGAGATGCAGAGTTAAAATAACTTGCCCAGATCACAAACTAGTAAATGCCATTTAGTGGATGAGGTTTGACTTAGAGATTATGAGTCGGGTCCCCCGATTGCTTGAGACTTAACACAGAGGTCACCTAGAACATTCTAGGAGGCTGTTTTTCCCTCCTTTTTCCTCACTTTCCCCACGAAGTGCCTAACAGAGTTTGCATGCCTTATTTCCAGTGTAAGCTGCTTCCATCAGACAGATGGCCTGCCCATGGTGACCGGGGGCTGCGTCATGCTGTTCTCCCTCCTCACTCTGGGCTGGCCACTTACCCATCGGGGGCAACTGCTCACTGGAAGCGGGAGTCATCTGCAGGGCTGGCGAGAGGGGCTTTGGGTCCCCCTGGGATCCTCAGGTCTTGCAGGCCTCTCTGGGCTTGGTGCTCACCCCTCATCTGGTTCCTCTGCCCCGTCTCACCCTCTCTCTAGCCCTCTCCACCCACCCCACCCACTCCAGTTCCACTGACAACCTTCTTCTCTCCCCTGTCGTCTGCTGAGCTCATGCTAATGGTCGGGGACCATGCTGTGAACCCCACTCGTCTTATGGTATTGATTCTCACCACACCTCTGCCAGACAGTTACCCTGCCAGGCAGTTATAATGACCCTGTTACATCCGTAATGGAGACGCTCAGCGAGGTTGAGTGACTTTTCCAAGATCACACAGCGGTGAGGAAGCAGCGCCGGGACTTGAAACTTGGCTTTGCGATTCCAGTGGCCTCTTTCCATCTGGCGCAGCGGTCTTCTCCGCTTTGGGGTCCACGCATCTCTCCAAACCACTCGTCTTTTCCTCTTTCCCCCTGCTCTCCCTCCTCCACCTTCGCTCTCTTTTTGAGCCGACATTTTCAGAACGGCTGCCAGGTCCGCGTGACATCAGTAGGCTCCTCCTTCCCCCACCGACAAGAGTTCAGGGTGTCACCTTGTGATTTCATGGGTCTAAGGACAAATATATTAACATCGTATACCAAAACATTTTCTTCAACCTTCAAGTTCATTTTTTTCCCTTTGATTTTTAAAAAGAAATTAAAATACCTTCATGAGCCCCCCAAAGGTGAGCACCCCCCAGCTCGGTGCCTGTGACGCTCCCGTCTTCTACAGGGGCTTCCCTCGGCAGCCCCCGAGCCGACTCCCCGGAAACCAGGTGCTTCTCTGGCACGCTCTGTGGTCACAAGAGAGCAATGCAGAGCTCCGAGCCCCAGACTGCAGCAAGTCTTCGGCTGGAGCCAAGTGCAGCCCTGAGTTTCCCCAGGAAGAAACCGCCTGAGGAGATTAAAAGGCGGTTTAGTTGGTACCAGTAACTAAGGCCTTCTCTTAAGGCTTTGAACTCCAGTTGTGGGAGTCTATCCTAATTTTAATCTCATTAGTGGTATGTCTCCACACACGTACATACATACATTAGGCTGGTTACATAATCCCACAGACAAAGGCACCTCCCTGCACCTCGATCCGCTCCGCTATCTTCCTGCACCATATGGTGGAATCCTTTATCATGTGGCTCACAGATAGCGCGCAGTCTTCGCTACCTGTTCCCTTAATCCTCTTCCAGAGAACCTTTTTGACATCTGCTGTCTGTCTTGGACTCCTGCCAGCTCTTCGGTTCTCTCCCACCTTCCCCTTACCCCCAGATTTCCAGATGCCATTCTGATTGCTGGATGGGTTCGTCTTCCCAAATCGCGCTGCCCGGTTCCCCGGGTCTCCCCTCCGTGAAGTGGCTTGCTGCGCCTTCTGACTCCGCTCCTCAGAAGATGGGGAATCACAGAACGTGAGACAAGGTCCCTTTTCCCCAGCACCACGATGGGATCAGGGAAGGTGAAACGTTGGGAAGGTACCTTGCGCCCCTCCATCTTCTGCAAGTAGGTTGTGGAGCCAGCGTGAGTCAGGGGAGCCTATGGGAAAGGCGTGGCTCGTTCCTGTGCTTCTCTTGATGCCCACGGGGGTCCTGCAGCCTGAGTGGGACAGTCCTCAGCGGGCCGCCAGCCATGGCTCCGTCTCTGGGGTCCCCTCCCCGTCACCTTGCTTCTCCACCACTGTCCATCTCTATGGTCCCAGTTCCGTCACAAGTCACGTCTGATTCCCAAACCTAGACTATCCTAGGAATCCAAAACCCCAGGAAGGAGACACTGCTGGGCTCACGTGGCTCTGGGCTCCGTGTGGTCCCCTTAGCTGTGCCCAGCAGGAGGGTCACTTCTTCAGCCATGCATCAGGAAGGATGAGGGGGCATCTCTGTGAAAATCACACGTGCCCTGGGCAGTTGCTCTAAGAGAAGGAAGACAGGCACTGGCCCCTTTGGCACCCAGGCCACGGGGGAGTTTCCGCTATGTCTGTACATTCTTTAAAATGTTGCTGGTCCTTGGTGGGAGGTACCTTCTCTGCCACACACACAGACTGCAGTCTTCGGATCCCAGGGTGGTTAGCATCCCGCTTGCACAGATGTGAGTGATTCCTGGGGATTCCTGGGAGTACAGGCTCCCCCCCCCCTCCCCCGGGGTCACAGTAAGCACTGGGCTCACTGAAGAGATTGATACTACCTTTTGAGCCCTGGGAACTCATCTGTCTGTTTACAGGCTCGTTTTCCTTCACAGTGATGTCCCCAGATAGGCACTGCGACTCTCTCCACTTTACAGACGAGGAAACAGAGGCTCAGAGAGGGCCACCAGCCATGCAAGGTGGTGCCCGACTCACAGCCGGGAAGGTACACAGCCTCCCCTGTACCCAACCCGATCCATTCCTGCCTCCAGAAACCCGAGAAACCCCGTTCTCCATTAGGGTGTCTGTAACTTCAACAACAAAGGGAGGCTTGTCCTCCCAAGGCTGATCAGATTGTGGAGAAACAGGCTTGCTTTGTGCAGCCTAATTGTCCAAATGAATGACAGACCCTTAAGGGTTTCATTTCATTGTCTTTTGGTAAAAGGCATCAATTGCTGGCTTGTTTGTCTAGAAAACAGTCAAATTAAATCTGCCTTTATTTTAACCATGTTGCTTTGTCAAATATGACTCAAAGAAATTGGACTAAGCCTTGCATGTCACCAAGGTTTATTCTATTTTATTTATTTTTTAGGCATTTCCTTCCCTCCCTTCTTTCCTTCCTTCCCTGCCTCCCTCCCTTCTTTCTTGCTTTCTTTCTCTCCCCTTTCATTTTTCTTTTGTAGTGAGAACATTTAAGATCTCCCTTAGCAGATTTCAACTACACAAGAGGACATTAGTAACTGTATTTACCATGCCCTACATTGAATCTCTAGTACTTATTTATCTTACAATTGAAAGTTAGTATCTGCCCCCCCCCCCCCGCAGCTGCCCCCCCCCAGAGTCTTTGGCAACTACCTTTCTACTTTGTTTTCCTAAGTTCAACTGTTTTAGATTCTGCATAGAAGTGAGATCCTGCAGCACTTGTCTTCCTGTGTCTAGCTTATTTCACTTATAGCATGAGGTCCTCCAAGTTCACCAAGGTTTATTTTTAGCCCCAAAGAACACTTCAATAACTAGAATAGATAAATATCAACTCTATTAATGTTGATAATTAGAGCTGATTGATACAGCCCAGAGTGTCGAAAAAGTTGTTCTTGTGCATTTCTTATTACGAGCCCATTAGACGTTTCTTTTTTAGTCTTTTTATTAATGCATTGATAGATGCTTTTATGAATGTGTGATTTTGACATAGTCATGATGACGTCACTGTCAGACATGCATGGAATGTAATTTGCTCTGTTTCAGTCCTGGTTACTTCCTCTTTCCCTCCTGTCTTTCCTCCCTCCTCCCCTTCCTCTGGTCTCTCCCTCTTGTATTTATTTATTGTTTTTTGAATTGGCACTCTATAGATATGCATAAAGGTGGAATTCACTGTGCTATGTTCATATAGGTACACAGCATCCATTCCCTCCTCCCTTCTCCTCTGTCCCCTCCTCTACTCCCCTGGAAGCTAGAACAAGTTAAGGAAAAAAAAAAAATCAAAAACAGGGATTTGGAGGAATCCCATGAAAATAAACTTTTCTTAGGAGACATGACCTGTCTTTGTTGAAAACACAGGGCAGTGCTCAGGCTTAGATCTCCCCGCTCCCCCTCCTTCGTTTCCAGCAGTGGGGTGAGTCATCTCGTCCAGAGGTGTAGTGACATTTGCTTAACAATAGCGAGTCTGCAGGAGCCTGGGGTGACCAGGCTAAATCTCCTTTCACACTTCCCTGACTTGCTCTGCTCCTGGGCAAAAACTCAATGTGATTAAATCTATGGTGTGACATGGCTTCATTTTAAAAGGTTCACATCTGAATGCGACCTGCTGCCCTGACCTCGGAAGACCAGCGGATCCCTCACACAGACCTGCCTTCATCCCGTGGAGAGAGATGTTCAAACCCGGAAGGCCTCGCGTCATAAATCTTGGAATGACCAAGTCACGGCCTCTGAGCTGATCCGAATGGCATGGTGGAGATCCGCACTCTCCTTTTCATCTAGTGAAATGCAAGATTATTTCCAAGAAACGATTCGGTCCCGTGCAGATCTCTACGATTCACTCCCAAGGAGCATCGTTTTCCCCATTATATCACTTTTCAATTTTTCCTGAAGTATGTCTTCAATAAGCAAAATCGGTTCAGTTGCTTTCTGCAAAACAAGCTATTAGAAGCCTGAAATCATTTCTAGACTGTGAACTCCCCCCACTTGCTGCTAGAGGCAAAGGGATCTACGAGTCCCCTGAAGGAAACGGATGTGGCCATCAGCAGATGTAAAATCTGAATATATGTGTGTATGGACATAGGTACTTAGAAAATTTAATTCCAAGTTTGAACCATAGAAATAGGCTTGGTGGAACCAGGGCCTTCGAGAAGACCTAGGATGTGGTAGGAAATAGTCTCAGGAGTTAAGGTGCAGTCACCCACAACCATGGAGAACAACACCGTGTGTCGAGTTCTTACTGGACACGAGGCTCTGAACTTGACTTTGACTGTGGAATCATCATCATGGTCCTAGAGTTGATAGGCTCTTGTCTGTATTTCACCCATGCGTCAGAGCTCCTGGTAGGAACAGCTTCCCCTCTTACTCCAGGTCTCTGGTTATCAAGGGCGAGGTTGCTTAAGCAACCTTCATCCGGGACCCAGTCAGTCTGAAGGAGGGCTTTGGCCAATCTGCATGTGAGCCAAGAGGAGTCTGGGGGTATCTGAAAATCAAGTCTTATGGTTCTTCTTCTCTTCCCCTGGCCGTTTAAGAAATTGGTAGATCTGCTGATTCCACAGTCAAGTCCTGTCTGCTACTGAGCCTGCATATCCCCGTGGGAGGATCCTCCTAGAATCCGTTGGAGTCTCATGCCCAGTGCACCTCGAAGTATAAACTTTGACCTTGCCATTCATTCTGGATCAGTATGAGGGCCTCCTAGAATGTGGATTTTCCAGAAATATTGATATGTTTCTCCAATTCCCAGTCTGCCTGTCTTTTTCTCATATGTGGAGAATGTGGGCAAGGATCCCTTATATCCATGGAAGGATCTAGAACATACTTCTTATTCTTCTCCATAAGTGTTGCGTAATAATTATGCCTCTATAATAATCGTGTCTTGCTGCTTGCCCGGCACTGAGTTTTACCTGTGTTATTTCACATCGTCTTCCTTGAGCAAAACACTATCGCCAGGCGGGGTGGGGCATGCTTGTAATCCCAGCAGCTCCGGAGGCTGAGGCAGGAGGATCACAAGTTCAAAACCAGCCTTAAGACCTTAAGACCCTAAGCAAGTCAGTGAGATCTTACTGCAATTTTTTTTTTTTTTTTAAATTTAAAAAAGGGACTGGGGAATGTGGCTTCAAGGTCAAGCACTCCTGGATTCAACTTCTGGTAGCTCCCCTGTCCCTGCCCAAAAAAGGAAACTATCCTTGTACCTTTTTATTGAATAAAGAAACTAAGACACAAAGAAGTTGAGTAACTTGCCCAAGAAGACAGAACAAAGCACACGATCGTGTGAGGATTTGAACTCGTGATTCCAGCACCTGAACTTGTAACCTAGATATCAACTTCCAGAGCGTCGGACTCTGTTCGGTGCCTTAACCCCACTCTTACATGGAAGGTCCGATCCCTACCATGTGGTAAAGATGAGGATGCTGAAGTTGACCCTCATGCTGGAACCAGGCTGCACCCACCTTTCTCTAAAACATCCTGCTCTGGGGTGGGCGAGTGCCCTTGGGAGAACAGGTGGACAGCCTTGGGCCTGGTTCCAGCTCCTGGTGACACGGCATCCTCATGGCCTCCGGCCAACTCACCTCCCCACCCTACCCAGTGTGATCTGGGCCTGGCACAGGAAGGACCCAGATATTTAGAAGATGCTGATTTAATTGGTCTGGAGTGTGGCCCAAGCATCAGCTTCCCACAGCTCCACAGGGAATTCTGATGTGCAGCCAGGCGCAACAGCATGGAGGGGCAGCGAGCGGGGAGGGCCAGGCTGCCTTTGCTTTAAAACTCAGCGCCCAGCTGGTCTGCAGGAACCTCTGCAGGTCTTCAGTGGATTGCTGGTGAAACCCAGGCAGGAGACCACCCGAGGGCAATGGGGTCCTCGCAGAGGTGGGATTCTAAAATAGGAGGAGGATGCCCCAGGTGGTACCCCATGACTGCCCCCAGCGTGTCCACAGCCGCTCCCTAGTGTGCTGGCATGAGAGAGGAGGGGGAGGGGGTCTCAGTGTCCCCCAAGGCCGATGCGAGAGGCACGTGAGTTTGAACTTGACTGTCTATCACTCACATTGACCTCTGCTTCCACCACCTGACCCTTTTCCCAAGTGAGTGTTTGGGGACCCCAGTTGCCCCCAGACTCTATTTTAGAGAAGCCATATGTATTCATCCAGCTACAGTCTTTTCCCCAACTCTGCTGGGGAGTGAGCTTGCAGACTTGGAGGTCTGTCCTCCATCCCCGCTCCTCCTTCTCAGATGCTATTTGACGCTGTCGCAGGAATGTTCTTAAGAATGCCCCCCAGTGCCAGGCTGCATGTGCAAAGGTCCTCGCAAGACGGGGCTTTCAGACCTCAGTTCTGGGAGAGCTTGTTGCTCTCCTTGGGAAAGAAAGAAAAATCTTTCTTACAGAAAATACGAATCTCATTATGTTTTGTGTATCTCTCCAGGAAGGAGAGAGAGAGAGAGAGAGGAAATGGTGTGTTTATGAGTATAATCAGTCTGTGGGAATGGGAGGTGCTGGGAATTGAACCCGAGGGGCACTCTACCACTGAGCTACCTCCCCAGCCCTTTTTATTTTTTACTTTGAGACAGAGTCTTGCTGAGTTGCTGAGGCTGGCCTTGCAGTTACGATCCTCCTGCCTCAGCCTCCCGAGTCACTGGGATTATAGGCATATGCCACCGCACCTGGCTGTGTATGATTTTTCTTCACCATCTCTGTTCAGGTTTAATTTACATGCCATAAAGTTCGTTTACGTATTTTACATAATCTTGAATGCTATCTCAGGTTCTCTGTGAAGCATGGGTTGGCTATAAGTGTATGTCAACTAGACAATGATGAGACTTCAGTAACTGAAGCTCTTGAGTGACCTACGTCTTGGGGATATCCGGCTCCTTCCCCACTCAGACCTTCTCGATTGTTTATTTAATGGACATGCTAAGGGTACTCTGTGCTGGGTACCAGACGGGGCTGTGGGGTGTATGACAGAGGGCACTTCAGACCCAGTATCTGCCCTCATGGAACTTCCAGTTTAGTAAGAAAGAAAAATGAAGAAATCAGTATCAGTTTGGTGCTAGGTCTTGTGTCACTAAGGAAAATAACGTAGGGAAAGAGAGAGCGGCAAGGGGACCCATGTGTGGAGAAGGCAGGCGGGGGCCACACTGAGCCCCAGACCTGCCTGAGGTCAAGGGGCGAAGGGTTCAGTGATGTGGACAGAGAGACCTCCCGGCAGGGAACACTGAGGGCCGGGACCCTGGGATTTTGTCCTAAGTGCAGTCGGAAGACAGGGAAGATTCTGTGGAGGTGGAGTGACATGAACTTATTTGAGTTTTTTAAAAAATTCGTTCTTTTTAGTTATACATGACAGTAGACTGTATTTTGACATATTTATGCAAACACAGCATACACCTTATTCTAATTAGGATCCCAGTCTTGTGGTTGTACATGATGTGGAGATTCACTGTGGTGTATTTATATGCAAACACAAGAAAGTGAATTCAGATTCATTCCCCTGTCTTTCCTATTCACATTGTTCCTTCTTTCCCTTCATTCCCCTTTGTCTAATCCACTGAACTTCTATTCCACCCCCACTTGTTCTGTGTTAGCATCCACATATCGTAGAGAATATTTGACCTTTGATTTTGGGGAATTGGCTTATTTCACTTAGCATGGTGGTCTCCAGATCCATCCATTTACCGGCAAATATCATAGTCATTCTTTTATATGGCTGAGTAATATTCCATTGTGAATTTATACCACATTTCTTTTATCCATTCATCTGTTGAAGGGCACCTAGGTTTGGTTCCAGAGCTTAGCTATCGTGAATTGAGCTGCTATAAACATTGATGTGGCTGTGTCATTGTAGTGTGCTGATTTTAAGACCTTTGGGTATAAACTGACGAGTGGGATAACTGGGTCAAATGGTGGTTCCATTCCAAGTTTTCTGAGGAATCTTCATACTGCTTTCCAGAGTGGTTGACCAGTTTGCAGTCCTATCAGTGATTTATGAGTGTGCCTTTTTCCCCACTTCCTGGCCACCTCTTATTGTTGCTTGTATTCTTGATTGTTGCCATTCTGACTGGAGTGAGATGAAGTCGTTTTGATTTGCATTTCTCTAACTGCTAGAGATGTTGAGCATTTTTTTATATATGTGTTCACCATTCATATTTCTTCTGTGATGTGTCTGTTCAGTTCCTTAGCCCATTTGTTGATTGGGTTATTCGTTTTTTTGGTGTTAAACTTTTTGAGATTTTTTTATATCCTGGAGATTAATGCTCTGTCTGAGGTGCAGGTGGTAAAGATTTTATCCCATTCTGTGGGTTCTCTCTTCATGCTTTTGATTGTTTCTTTTGCTATGAAGAAGCTTTTTAGTTGGATACCATCCCATTTACTGATTTTCGATTACATTGGAGGAAAGATAGCCCCTTCAGCAAAAGGTGGTGGGAAAACTAGAAAACCACAGGTAGCAGAGTGAAATTAAACCCCTATTTCTCACCCTGCACAAAACTCATGTCAAAGTGGACCACGGACCTAGGCCTTAGACCAGTGACCCTGTGCTACTGGAAGAAAACGTAAACCCAAATCTTCATCACATTGGCTTAGGAACGACCTTCCTCAACAAGACTCCTAAAGTGGGAGAAGTAAAATCATGTGAGTTTTTAAAGCAGCGTCTGGGTGTGTGCGGAGTAGAACTGTCCTGAAGGCTGAGAGCAGGAAGAGAGGCAGCAGAGCAGTTAGAGGCAGCTGCAGGAAACCAGGCTGAGGATCCTGGTGGCTTTGATCAGCAAGGAGTTTGGATTGGGCTTGTATATATTTTGAATATAGAGCTGATCAAACTTAATGCATTAGCAGAGACGGATAAGAGAGGCATCGAGAGTAACTCAGCAAGGCTTGGGCTTTGGCAAGTGTCTGTGGGTGTTGGGGGACAGTGGGGAGCAGAGCCTTTGCCCCTCACGGTCTTCGCCGTCTCCCTTCAGTGAGCAAATGGACACATAGTTCCCTTGGGACAAAACTCCTTAGCTGGTTGAAAACTGGACACTCAGGCCTTGTTCAAGGGTCACCTCTTGCTCCTTCTCTGGAAGGATGATATTGAGGATAATCACTATGGGGGGTAGAATGTGCTCCCCCAAAAAATGTATTTTCAAGTCCTAGCCTTGGACATCTATGAATGTGACCTTACTTGGACAAAAGGTCTTTGCAGATGTGATTAAGATGAGGTCATATTGGATTAGAGTGGGCCCTACTCCAATGGCCAGTGTTCTTACAAGAAGAGGGACACTTGGACATAGACACAGAGGAGAACGCCATGTGAAGACAGAGGCAGAAATTGAAGTGATGCATCTTTAGGCCAAGGAATGCCAAGGATCGCTGGCAGCCGTCGGAAGCCGGGACGCATGGAACCGTCTCCCTCAGCGTCTTCAGAAGGATCCAGCCTTCCCTGCCAGCACCTTGATTTTGGACTTGTGATCCTCAGAACTCTGAGAGGATAAATTTCTGTTGCGCAAAGCCACCTAGTCTCTGGTTTCCTGTCACGACCACCCTAGGACCTGCGCCCAACCCCCACAGCGTGAGGTGTCAGTCATTTACCAAGCTGTGTGAAGGTGTGCCACAAAGCTCCCTGGGCATCACCCAATGCTAAGTATTGTTGCCATCCCCGTTTTACAGATGAGGAAACCGAGGCTCAGAAAAGTGAAGGGAATTTCCCTCGGTTCAACAGCTATCATGTGGAAGAACTTGGACGCACATCTAACTCTCAAACCCGCTCAAGTCCATGACCTGACTGCTGTAGGACACTCCCCACCAGGTTCAGGGACAAAGATTCCGGGCACACTTCACCATGGAGATTCGCCAGCAAAGTTCATCACAACAAACTTTCCAGCCAGGAATCCCTGGGCTCCTTTCCTCTGTTTTATTTGCTGTCACTTGAGTTCTGGAATTTATCCTATCTCTCCCAGAAGACTCGTGGGTAACAGATGTGGCTGGGAATTTGATAAGAACATCACTTCAACACATCCTTTCAAATCTGTTTGGAATCCTCGCCCTGGAGATGGAGAGACAGCTGAGCAAACAGCCCACGCCCTCCATGTTGGTATTAAAGTTTCTGGAAGCTCTAGAAACCCTGTGAGACAATTAATAAAAGATGATTTCCACTTAAAGGTACATTTTAAGATGAGGTCATCACCTTGGTGTTGCTATGGCTATTTTTTGCTATTTTTCTCTCCCATGGAAACATGAATTAAGTGCCTAGCATGTGCCAAGCATAGGATTAGATTTTTTTTTTTTTTAATGCTAAGGAAAGAATAGTTTAAGTGGTAGGAGAAAAAAAATGTAAAAAGAAGCGCACAGTAATGATTGACGCCTGGAAAAAGCCTGCACTAAAATAATCACCATAGATACCAAGCACTCCTGATGCCCAGGGGAGGGAGTGGTTGATTTGGTCTAAGTGGATCATCAAGGTTATGGAAGGAGATGACATCTGAGCTGAATCTCAAATTTTCTCGAGTGTGGAAGGATGTTGCCGGCAGTGGGAATAGAATGTTCAAAGAAAAAGCAAGACCGAGACGTGGACGAGGAACTGTTTGGCGTGGGGGAGCCACGGAGGACCTCGGGCATTCAGGTTGCGTGGTGTGGTCTGCCTGCATGTTTAAGTCAGCTCACGTAGGTTCATCTCCCTGAGCCTCCGTTTGTTCACCTGGAAAATGGGCATAATTGAAACAGAGGCGGGAAGTCCGCAGGGGGGATTTCTCAGCCCTTCTGTCCCGTCTTTCTTCCATCGGAAGGCTGAGATGGTCTGTCATGACTGTGTCCACACTCAGGGTCCCCAGGACCCCTCTCCTCTGAGCCTGGTGGAGGAGCGGGGCAGCCACCTACGTTCAGGGTGGTCGGATGGTCACCTCCCGGGTAGTGGTGGGTCACGGAGGACGTCCGCCGGAGGACAGCTCAGCCCCAATCCGTTCCCCGCACCAAGGCCCTCCAGGGTCCTTTCAGCCCCATCTCCTGTCCCTCCACTCATTTGCATTCCGGCCGAGTACCCTCCTGCCTCCTCCCCGCACATGTGACAGCTTTGCCTTCCTGGGTATCGGAGAGCAGAAAATCCTCCATCTGCAGCTGCTTCTTTGCATCTCAGGACAGTGGCTTCCTTCTGTTGTTGTTCCTGCTTTGGTGAGGAACAGGAAAACAGCCCCGGGGTGCCGGGAAGAGGAAGGAGGGAGATGGGAAGTAAACTGGAAACACACATCCTGGCACCGTGATCCCTGCCAGGTCCCCGGAGCTGGTGGGTCTGACCTGAGGATTGAATAAAAGCCCAACGGGCAACACCCACTCAGGTGGGCGGATTTCATGTTTTCTTGTACTGCTGAGAAAAATCCTATTGCTGTGAAAGTGTGTGTCAGGAGCCCTCTTCTCCAAGTGCCCTAAGTCTCCGTATCTGCATTGCCCGTGCTGCCAGGAGGGAAGACGGGTATTCGGTATAAGCCAGGAGCTCTGCCTTGAAGTTTCAGTGGACGGATGCAGGAGTCAGCAGCTCCTGGACACGTGTGACCTTCACCATCAGGACAAGAGCTGAGCAGGGGGGCGGGTGTGCAGGGGTGCCTGCCTCTGTCCCCTAATTTCCTTCTGTGTGTCACCGTCTCTGGCCCCAGGGTTTCTGTTGCATCCTCTGGTCCTCCAGCTCAGGCATGAGCATTTTATTTCCTTAACCCCCCAAACTCCTTGAGGTCTCTTTTGGAACTCAGGAAATATGGTCAGAGAACCCCGAGTTCAAATCCTGGCCCTGAGCTTAGCTGACGTGTGGTGTGGTTGGTTACTTACTCAGCTGTGCCTCAGATGCCTGTAAAATGAGATTCCTTCATACCGGCTCTTGATTCCCAGAGTCTTAAGCAAAGCAGATGATAAATGACAAGTGAAACCCAGTAGTTGTCTGGTATACTGATAAAGGCTCAAAGACCTGGCGCTGATTAATACGGCACGCAAAATATTTGACATGGTGCTTATTGGAAATACTTCCATCAGATTGTTCCTTCCTCCAGGAAACCCTCTCGGAAGCTCCCAGAGCAGGTTACATCCCTCTGAAACACGGTCCTGTCCTGTGCTTCCAAAGTAGCTTCTGGAGAATGGTGACTGCTGCTCATTGTCTCCCCGGCATGGTCAGACCCAGTGACAATAATGATGTGTCTATGAGCCGCTTCAGGCAACTGGCCCTCCTTGTGACCACGGCTCACCGAGGAAGCCCCAAGACCACAGGAAAGGCTGTTAAAATCTTACACTGATCATCCTATAATTAATTGTCCAAAGCGTTTCTTCCTATGTGGGGTTCAGGGTCAGAGGACATGGTGGCTTATTTCTTGCTTCATCCCCAGCGCTTAGCAGGCTCTTAAAGAATGTTACGTAATTGAATGAATAAGGGGACAGCTTTCCCAAACTCAGTTTTATCAGGCATTCGCTCATTCTCTCATTGATAAACATTTATTGAACATCTACTCTGTGCCAGGTACTGTTGTGGGCTCTTGGGTTGCACCAATGAACAAAGCGGGCAACAGCCTTTATGGGGCTGTGACTCTGGTCGTGTTGGGGGAATCCACACCTGTTCACGGCTCCTGGAACCTTCCCGATTGATTTGGTTCAGTCATTCAAAGCCCGAGGTTGGTGGAAAGTGTCCGCCCCATCTCAGTCCACAGAGAGCACCGGCGTAAAGCTGGGGTGGACCTGAATGGACGCCAGCTGCCCGTGGGGGTCCCCTTCTCACCGCCCTGATGTGCTTGCTCTCCCCCAGGTCATGCTCTCGGAGCGGAAGGGCACAGACGAGCTCTATGCCGTGAAGATCCTCAAGAAGGACGTGGTGATCCAAGATGACGACGTGGAGTGCACCATGGTGGAGAAGCGGGTGCTGGCCCTGCCCGGGAAGCCGCCCTTCCTGACCCAGCTCCACTCCTGCTTCCAGACCATGGTAACCCGTCCCTCCGCCCTGGGCAGCCACCTCAGGACTCCCCCAGATCCCTCCGGGGCGCCCACCCCAGCGCCACAGCTGGGCCCTTCCCATTCCAGACGCGTGGAGATGCAGGTCAGGGAAGCCGGCTGTGGGTTCCGGCGCTTGTCACGGAGAAGCACTCTCCCCAGAGCCAGACGCTGTCCTAACTCAGACAAAGGAACGCAGGCAGTTGGTTTTATAACCAACAGAGCAGGGCCTTTCCCTAACCACAAGGGGTGACTTGGGGACAAGTGACTAGGTCCACAGATGCCTCTAGATGTTACAGTCGGCCCTCCAGGCCCTTTGGATAAACCCACGGGGCATCTCCGAGGGTTGTCTGGGGCCTCACAGAGGCTCCTTGAGAGGCACTTGCCTGAGAGCACAAACCAGAGAGGACAACTGAGGCTGGACACCGTGTCCTTGGCATGGGCCACTGAGCTCAGAGCTGTGGCTGCCGAGACACGCCTAGGAGGCGATCGCACAGCACCCGCGTGGCCTGCCATTTCAACTCTGCCTGCGGGAGCCAGAGAGCCTTTTAAGCAATCCCCACCCCTCTGGCTTCCCATTAGACTGTGGTCCCAGGACCCAGAAAGAAGAGAGCAGAACCAAAACACAAAGAACCCCAAAGCTCATTCGTACAGCCGTGGCTTCTCAAGGCCGGCGACCCAGCGGCCTAGAGATGCTTCGAGGGAGTCCTCAGGGTCAATTCCAATTCTCTCCTATTCTCCACCCCTGCTGACTTCAGAGCCCACGTGCCCGGTGCAATGGGGTGCTTTTGCGACTATGTCTAATTTGATGTGTCTTTTAAGTCTCTCGTCTAGGGGTTCCCCCAATCCCTTCTATTCTCTTCTTTTGTCTGCTGAAGGTCCGGGGTGCTTCAGTGGCAGCATCTCATGATCCAGTTCTGCTGGCTGCAGTCTTGAAACACTTTGGCAGGCTTGGTCTGTCCACGGTGTTGCCTGCAAATAGGCAGCTGGGGCTCATAACTTGACCAGGCTCGGCTTCAGTCCCTTTGGCAAGACCAGAGATGGTGGATGTGTTCTTTCATCCAAAGGCACCTAATGCCCGGTTGTCTCTTAGTGATGTTGGCAGCGGTACCCAGAGCCGTTAATTCACTGGGGGTTGCAAGATGGCGAAACCCTCATTCTATCATTTCTTTTTCATTTACTAATTGGAAGGCTTTTTATAAAGAGAGGCTTCCCCTCGCTGGTTCCCTGGAGGTCCTGTTCACACAGGAAAGACTAATGCTTGATCCTTTCCCTTTGTTTAACAGCTTTCAAGATAATGAACTGGTTCACTATTGTGCTCAAAGGGGGAACTAAAGTTTGCTTTTAAAATAATTTTTTTGAGCAAAAGAGGAGAGTCATGGAAAGAAAAACCTTAAGTAAATGTCTTGGCAAATACCAAGGGAGAAAGAGGTCTGTGTTGCTAGTCCAAAACTCTAGCTTCACCTTGGGGGATTAAGGCCTGAAGGTGTCCAGGTGCCAATAAGCAGGACTTCAGCCGCTAGGATCCAAGCCTCTGGATTCTCTCCCTGCTCTGTCCCTTTTCCATGGGTGGTCCCAAAATTAACTTGGACATCAGCAGATGATGGGCCATCCCAACCTGGTAAATGGAGTAAGAAGGAGACCTTCTCAAGGGAGAGGCCAAGAGAACTTGGAGGAGCTGTTTTCGATTTCAGTTGGCCAGCTTGAGATCGGGAGAAATCAGTCATTTGTGACGGCTATTCATCCAAGTAGATCCTCTTCGTTTGCTACTGACAATTTTTGAAGATGGTAACGTGCAGTGTATTTGAGGTCGTTCCTGTAACATGCCCTGTCTCCCTCGCTCCGGTGCTTTCTGGCATTGGAGAGAAATGGCTGAGTTTACGTGGAAATTGTGCAAAGCTCAGAGTCCTCCTCAAGGAGTGTGGCGTTTGCCAGGGAGGAGAGGTGAATGGCCAGGAGAGTCTAGTATACGAGAGCTCAGTGGAGCCGTGTCCTGCCTGGGATGAAGGCCCCGTACTGGAGACCCGTGTACAGTCCCTGGTCCAGCCAGCCCAGGGGTGCAACAGGTTGCCTTCTCGTTGGTTGAGGACCGGATGAAACAGTTAGTCTGTGTCTAGGGACTGTATGTTGGGGCGGGCGAATGCTTGGGGGGTACGCTTACCATGTCAGAAGCCCCGGGGGGCTAGGTGAGGCTGGCTGAGGGGAGAGCAGGTACCCACCCATGTCCATCTCACCTGAATTCTGCACATAATGCTCATTGAGTGAAATGCCCCAATTTAAATGATTTTTTCTCACTTTGTTTTTTGGCTAAGCACATGTATTTTAATTTCGCATAGGTTAAATTCATTTTCAAAGACTTTAATAGTGCCTACTCTGTGTGCAAAGCCAACCACGACTCTTAGATGGAGCCCATCAGTGTCTGCATTTTGCAGAACGGGGTACTGAGGGCACCCAGGTAGTTCATGTCGGGGCTGTGATTTGAACCCTGGCAGCCTGGCTGAAGGGGACCCGCACTGAACTGCCACACTCTGGAGTCTTTGAAGTGTAGATCACCTGGCTCCTGCTCTACCTGACAGCCCTGGGGCAGCATCTCCAACAGCCAGCTTGCCTCCAGAGCTCGAACCTAGCCTTGCTTGCCTCTCACCTGCTCAGTGAAGTCACCTTGTGCCTCTGTGCCTTGGTTTTCCCATCTCTGAAGTGGAACCGACTTTGCATTTGAGCATCTACCATGTGTCAGTCTTTAAAAAAAAAAAAAGTTTCATTCCAGCCCCCCAAGAATCTTGAAATGGAAGGGATGAGCTCTCATCCCACTTTGTATGTAAAAGGGTCAGGGATGCCCAGCACGGGGTCAGCGGCCCATAGTACTCAGATCCCAGGCTTCTGTTGGCCTATCATGTTGCGTCACCACCAAAGTGGCCTCAACGGTGACAGTGCTGCAGACCAGACCAAAGAGCAGCAGTGAACAGTGTTAAGCTCTCTGGTATGTGCAGCGCACCACGCCCTGCCCCTCTCTCTGTAGGATGACATTTACCCTCCCAGCACCTCTGTTGGAGAGGTCCCGCGACTAACCCCACTCACAGCTGCGAATGCTGACGGTCAGAGAAGCGGAGTCACTTGTGCAGTATCCAACGGTCGGTCAGTGGTGGAGCTGGGATTTGTTCTGCAAGACTCCAGAACCCCAAACCCAGCAGCCTTGGACTCTGCTGGAGTCCAAGGGCATGCGATGCTAGAAGGCAAACGTGAGCCAGAGGACCACGTTCTGGGGCCTTCGCTGGAAAGGGATGCAGCTTTGCCGCTCCTCTCAGCCACCCGAACAATGGTCTGCCTCACATATACACAGCGCTCCCTAAACTCAAAAGCACCCATGGAGAAAATCTTACCTGATCCTTGCAAGGTCCATGTAGGAGGCAGGATCAGGGAGTGACGCAGTAGGAAGAACACCCAAAGGGCAATTAGGAAACGGGGCTCACGTTACATACTGATACTATACCCCGAACCACTTCATCTCTCTGAGGGTCGGTTTCCTTTGGACAGGATGGTGGATGGTAACACTTGGGATGTCCTCGCCGAGATCAGAGGTGATCGTGAAAGTGGAAACACTTTTTAAAATAGAAACAGTTGTGTGGAGATACAGCAGAGGAAGGATAGCAGAGGCTGCTGGGTTTGGGGTTCTGGAGTCTTGCAGAACAAATCCCAGCTCCACTGGGGCAGTGAGATGCTACTTTTGACAGGATCATCAAGGAAGGCTTCGCTGATAAAGATGACATCTGAGCAGAGACCAGAGCAAACGAGCATGGCACGGGGCCATCTGGGGGCAGAACCGTCCCAGCAGCAGGAAGAGCGAGTGTGATACCCGGGGGGGGGGAGCTTGCTCTGCGAGGGCAAGAGCAGCGAGGATCTCAGGCCGGTGTAGCCGGAGCCGATTGTCATTTTGTATTTTGTGACCCAGAATTCCTCTATGAATCAGCTCTCTTTAAAAGAAGGACAAATCTAGTATAACATGCGGCAAATTTGATACTTTTTTTTTTTTCTTAATTTTTGCTGGAGACTTAGCCTTCTGAAGATTAAAATAGATAAAAGTGAAAGAGACACCCAGCAACGCACAGTGGTTTTTTTTTTTTTTTGCCATTCTTAAAATGACATGAATTTAATTATCTGAAAAGTCATTTAGAAAAACAATGTGACATCAGAAATATCCTTGTGTTGGATTGAAAAAGGTTTTTTCCCTCTTTGATTTAATATTCTAATAATATTGACTATTAAAGACAAAACCCTTGAGAATAACTAAAATTGTGCATTTGAAATATAAAAACAAAGGGACATGGTACAGTGTTAATAGAAAAATGCAGTATATTGCATGCTACTTAATATGTTATTCCAAATGTGTTCAAATTGAAGATGCACACGGGAAAGAATCAGGAGGGGACCTGTATAAATCAAAATACTGATGTGATTTAGAGAGGGGTTTGTGGATGATTGTTTTCTCTTTGAATTTAAATTATTTTGAAAGTGTCTATAATAAAGCACTTTTTTTTTTTTAACTTCTGGGATTGAACTCAGGGGCACTCGACCACTGAGCCACATCTCCAGCCCTATTTTGTATTTTATTTAGAGACAGGGTCTCATTGAGTTGCTCAGCACCTCGCTTTTGCTGAGGCTGGCTTTGAACTCATGATCTTCTTGCCTCAGCCTCCGGAGGCGCTGGGATTATAGGCATGAGCCACCGTGCCTGGTTCTATAATAAAGCACTTTGCTTTTTTTTTTTTTTTTAGTGTGCCAGAAGATGGCAAAGTTAATACCCAAATACATGCAAGGGATTCCAGAAGGGAGTTGAAGTTTTAGAGAATTGTTCAGTAGCTGGTTTTAGCCAAACAGGTTTAGGCAAATAGCCCTGGAAGCACAGGGGATAAGCATGTGCTCCTTAGTTAGATGAAGCTGGTTCATGATTACTGGCTGCAAGACCTTTAAAAAAAAAAACACACTACACAGTTCCAAATATTGATTTCATCATTCTTAAAGTGAGCCTAATAGGTGAGAACTAAAAGACACCATGGATAAAATATAATAAACATTAAATGGAAGTTGCTTCCATGATTAGAGCTGGCCTGGGGCTGCTTTGCTGTACAGGCGACAAAAAAATTATATTCCCTCCAACCTTTCTGCAGTTTTCCTTAGGGACAATGTCAGTCAGGCACATTCATGCAATTTCCCAACTGCTAGTGGGCACAGGCAGTTAAGTTTCTTCAGCAAAACATCTATTTTAACTGTTTTCTTTTCAATTGAACATATGCACCTCTTTTTTTTTTTTAAATAGAATTAGATTTTATGAGTCATTGAAGGACAGAAGTTACTTCCTCCCCAAATTTGCTGCCATGATCCAGCAATAACTCAGTTGCAAGGCATGCTGGGAGAAGCATCAACCCAGAATGCAAGAGAGGACAGGGAAGTGAGGAGGGTGCGATCCACTGGTAGAATTGACCCTGGTGGCCTGTCCCTTGAGCCCCAGGAGTACCTCCCTCACCCAACTAGCTCATGCCAAAATAAAGAGGTAAAAAATAAAATAAAAAGGAAGTATTTTATGGGGGGAAAAAGCAACTCAAAGGCCAAAGTGACCCCGAGCGTCTTGAGGAACTAGACTTTGTAACTCTAAAGCAGGCTCAAATAAATTTATGGTTCTTTCTTCTTGCTTTCTTCGCTATTCACTGCTTATGGTAAACATGACTTACCCAACTTGTTTATCCACCAAATTCCCTAAGTATCAACTCATACTCAGGAAGAGATTCTGATTGGTTCACCTTGGGTCAGGTGTTCCTTCATGGTCCAATCTGCTATCTGCTGCTAATAATTGGCCACTACTATCTCAGTAGGAATCTTGTACAAGGGACTATATTTACAGGCAAGAAATACTTGTGCTTGCATTAGGTGGGGGCTCTCTCTCTCTCTCTCTCTCTCTCGGTATTAGGGTTGAATCCATGGGTGCTTGACCACTGAGCCACATCCCCAGCCCTTTTTATTTTTTATTTTGAGACAGGGTGTTGCTGAGTTGCCTAGGGCCTCACTAAGTTGCTGAGACTGGTCTTGAATTCGTGACCAATCCTCCTGTCTCAAATGACTGAGTCACTGGGACATGCACCACCATGTCTGGCCAACCATCTTGAATCCAAGGAGACTAACTGGGTTGAAGGTGGACATAGCCTAGTGGTACCAATATGGCGTCCAGTGTCTTTCAGGAGGTGGAGCTGGTAAGAATTTGGTAGGTATTGGGTCTCTAGTCAGTCAAAGCCATTCAAGGATCTTCAGTACAGGAAAGAAACCAGGAATGCAACCCAGGTGTATCCAGCTGGGGCAGGTAGAAACAGATACACCTTGGTTCTCTCAGCTTTGTGAGGTGGACTTTACATATTCACTTAGTAATCGAAGATTTGCAGACGTTCAAGGAAGAAGAGAGGTCCTTCTAGCCCTTGAGAAATTTGGTCTCTACTTGGAAGGGCAATAGTTAGAGGAGCATCAATTGCTTGATTCTATCAGAGATTCTATGACTGTAAAATACAGGGGAAAGAAGGTTCAATATGCATGCACGTCCTTGACCGCACACTGACTTTAGTGAAGCTCTGGTAATTTGCATGAACTTGACATGCATCATCTGATAGATCTTGGAAACACCCCACATGAAGGAGAAGCTGTTATTAGCCTACCTGCTTTAGGAAGGCAGAGAGTTTACATAACCAACCCAAGGTCTTAGTCAAGCATCCAGCATAACTGAGACTCAAACCCAGGACTAACTGATGCCAAAGCCAGGGCTCTGACCTACAACACAACACCATTTCTCTGGAGAAAGATAGATGGCTTTCAGCAATAAAGGGAGCAACTTGAAGACTGAATGAATTCACTGACCGGCTTAGAAAATCACTAAAGGTCATTAACTAGACAAATGATCACTGCAACTTACGTCAGTGTGTGGTGCATAGAGCATCCCACATGGTTGCTTTTCTCTGTCTGTGGTGTCTTATTAAAAGTGGCAGGTGTAGGCCTGACAGTCACATGGGATTGGCACACTCCACTTGAAGCGATATTGGGGGAAGGTTCCTTGCCCGGTCTGGGGGCCCTCAGATGGCCTCTGCACATGATATCCCATCCTCATGCTGCTGTTCCTAGTTTGGGAAATTCTGTCCCTTTTGCATGATGTGGTGATAGACAGACATTTAATTTTGTTCATTTACTGATCGACTATTAAAGATAAAGAAGAAAGAGGAACTTTAAATGAGCTCAACTCACTTCCAGCTTAGAGGACAGGAAGGGTAAGCGTGTAATGAAGCATCCCAGCAACACAGCAATTTGAAGGAGCACTTTAAGGTTGAGCAGACTGGCTAGTTTAAAGAGAAAGTTGGTGAGTTTGCCTTTCTGAGCTTTTAATTGGAGATGACAGAGGAACACCCACGTAGATATCTCCTGGAGCCAGCTGGAGCCGACGGGAGCTCAGCAGAGAGGGAGAGGATAGAAATATAAGTCAAGATTCATCAGCCCAGAGATGAGAGCTGAAGCTCTGAGCTGTGACAAGCCCATGGGAGAGAGAGAAGCCGGACCTCAAGTCGATACCCAACAAATGCTTTTTGATTTTTATGTGGTTGAGTCTAGTGAAGAAACCCTTATCAAAAACCACTGGGTGTGATGATAAGGAAGATCCTTTAAGAGGCTGGAGTTGCGGCTCAGTGGTAGAGCACTCGCCTGGCATGTGTGAGGCCCTGGGTTCGATCCTCAGCACCGCATATAAATAAATAAATTAAAAAGATCCATTGACAACTAAAAAAGAAAAAAGTTTATGTTTTCAACTACAAGAAAAAAAATAAAAAGATCCTTGGAGCCCTTGCAGTGATTTTATAGGAAGAGTGGAAAACGAAACCAAATCCCAGGAAGGGGGATAATGAGGGAAGTTAAGGCAGGTCGGGGAGGCCATGTGGTTAGCGGAAGCCCCTCAAGTTTGCTGCTTGTACCCCTATGCACACTTCCTTTTATGCGTGTTATTTTAGATCATGGTTTCCATTAAGTATATGTTTGCTTTAACCAAGTTTCTAAGTGCCCTGAAGGCAGGGTCTGTATCTTATTCAACATTTTCCCCCTTTAATGCCTAAGGATCATGACTGGCAAAAATAAACGTTCAGCCAAAGTTCTAGAACTCACCTCTCTACGCCAGTCGGGCCCTAGGTTACCTCCCAGCGTGCCCCAGACGTGGACGTTCCTCACTGTGGAGTGGGAGATGAACTTGGTGGTTCGCAGAGGAGCGATATTTATTTTTAAAAGAAGTGACTTCAGGGATTGATGTACGAAAGCCAGGCCAGATGTCGTAGCACCGAGATGGAAGTTTCCAGACGTGAGCTTTGGTTTTTTTAATAGAGACAATGAAGTTCCTTGTAGGACTGGGGTAAAAAGTTTGAAATGTTTAAAAGAATGGTGCTTAAGTTTTTAGAAAGTGAATTTCTAAAACCACTTTTTAAAACATGAGTCAATTTTAATTTTTTTTTTAAATTTCTTTTTTTATTTTTACAGACTGCACTTTGATTCATTGTACGCAAATGGGGTATCACTTTTCGTTTCTGTGGGAAATAAATCAATTTTAGGCAAACTTGGTAGAGGTCTGGACATCAGTTGGGAGATGACTGAAATTCCCAGTTCTCCTTTCTTTCTTATGTTCTCATCTCTCCCCGACTCAGCCTGGACCACCCACCCCTGATTCCTTCTCTCTGGAACCCTATGCATTTCACTCTCCCTCTTCAGCCCACAAGAGCCATGGACTCAAGGCCTTAGCTCAGTTGTATTTCTCACGGGACACATGAAAACACACTAACTACCAAGGTGAAAACATCCGCGTCCACAGGCGACCCAAAATCCTCTCCTGCGCCATTTTGGGAAACATTGGCATTTTGGAAACGTTTCTGGTCTCCCCCACTCGCCTGGGGAATCCTTCACACCGGGCACTGTGGATATTCACAGCAGCGTCCCTGGCAATGGACAAGTGCCTGGCAGAAGAGTGGGCATTATTAAATGTTTGTTCAGAAATGAGAGGGACGGTGAGGTGCCAACCATCACAGTTAATCGCCCAAGTGCTGGTGGGCCAAAGCCAGCCTGAGTGCAGTTCAAAGACGATAGCTCTCAGGATCTCCTCACATATGGTTTGTGGTAGGAACGGACCACAAACATGACCCATAGCAGAGCTGGTCCCCCTGTTGGGATTCCGACTGATGAGTTCGGGGGGGACAAGCTGAGTTAATGCAAGCAGAAATCAAGCAAGTCAAAGCTTTGCCTCACTTCTCTCTCTTTCTCTGTGGCCGATGCCATCTGCTAGTTTTAAAAATAATTTTTAAAAGCAAGTGTTGTGGTTCTCTTCAACGCGCAGCAAAGACAGACGCTATTTTTAGACTTGTTTTCTATCAAACCCCCCCCACCACCACCACCAAAGAAACCAGGGGCTGGGTGTCGCCGATTCTGGCTTCCCTGTCTGCATTCTGCCACCAACTTGTATGTGACCTTTTTGCAAATTTCAGATGCTCTGGACTCTGAGAACAGAAGCGATTATTCCACCTCCGTCTCTACCCCTCCTGAGGGATGTTGAGAGGGAGATGTTGTATTGGTGCGAGAAAGAGAGAAAAAAAAAATCATTTAAAAAAATCAGTTAACTGACGGTCCTTCCTCTTCACCTGTCAACTCTGTCTTGATGTCCAGAGTAGAAATGACCAGTGGTGGAGCTCTTACCTGGCATGCATGAGGTGCTGGGTTCTACAGCAGAAACAAATTTGGAAGAGAAATTATCTGAGTCTCCTGCACCACTAAACGTTCTTTTGTGGAAGGAGGATCAGGGTGACATTTATGTGTGGGTATGACTGGGTCACGGTGTGAAAGGTGGTTTGCTATCAAAATTTCGAGGCTTTTGTGAGGGGCTGTAAGTCCAGGGCAGCTGGCAGGGAAGTAAAGTGTAGGACCAAGATTCCACATTGGCAATCGACGTGGGATCTGAAGTCTCATTCCGCTACTAACTTGCACCCTCTGTGGTTATTGAAGCCTCAGAACCTCCAGCTTCCTCTTTACCTGGACCCTTGACATTCTTCACCTGGGTGTAGCATATATTCCTTCTCTTGCCTTCTGAACTGAAAGATCTTTGAAGGGAAGCCATGTCTATGTGTCCATCCATCCCACGTCAGCCTCAGAACCTTGTGTGTAAGATGAACTCACTGGAGGCAGCGGATGGAGAGGTTTTGATTGTAGACTCTGAAACCAAATAGCCCAGGGTTCAAATCCTGGCTGTGCAGCTTACCATATGAACAACCTCTGGTCAACCACTTACCCTTTCTGAGCATCAACTTCCATCTCTTAAAATGGGGAGAATGATATTAATACTGGTCATGTTGGGTTGTTTAGAGATGAGTGAGACAAAAAATAAAGAAAGCACTTAGTCACCTAACAAGTACCCTGAAGATGATAGCTTTATTCATTACTGTGGTCATTATAATTAGGCACTCAATACGCATTTGACAAATCGCTCGTATGCCTGATATGCATATACAAAATAAAGCTCTATGCACTTTAGAGATTTCTTTTTGGTAGTGGGAATTGAACTCAGGGGCACGCCACCACTGAGCCACATTCCCCAGCCCTATTTTGTATTTTAGTTAGAGACAGGGTCTCACTTGAGTTGCTTAGCACCTTGCTTTTGCTGAGACTGGCTTTGAACTCGCGATCCTCCTGCCTCAGCCTCCCGAGCTGCTGGGATTACAGGCGAGCACCACCGAACCCAGCTGAAAGAAGATTTTTTTCAAGTGGTAGACTGAACATTTATTATGTGGCCAACATCATGCTAGACTCTTTCCAAATGTCATGTTGTTTATCACGCTGGGGCAGATGAAGAATGTCCACTTTACGGGTTAAGGGGAAACTGGAGGTTCAAGAGGTTCAATAACTACTCAGCGTTGCAAGTTAGTAGTGGAATGAGACTTCAGATCCCACATGGATTTCCGAGGTGGAATCTTGACCCTATACTTCACTTCCCCGCCAGCTGTCCCGGTTTTATAGCCCCTCACAAAAACCTTGCAATTTTGATCGCAAACCACCTTTCACACCGTGACCCAGCCATACCCACACTTTAATGTCACACAAACCCTCTTTTCACAAAAGAAACACTTAGTGGTGCAGAGGACTGAGAATTCTATTTCTTTCTTTTTAAAAAGTTAACCATGACCCCACCAAATTGGTTTAATAATCACTTAAGGGGAAACAACTTGCGTTTGATCAACACTGATCTGGCTTCAATAACTAGGACATCTCGGACATAGAAATCTTTGTTTCCTTCATAGTTTGCAGCGAGGGGCATGTTTTATTTGAGCCCCTCACTGACTCTGTTAGACATGGGTGCTGAGATTATCCTCATCTTGTAAGTGAGGATACCAAGACTCTGGGATAAGGAGGAATCTCCCCAAACCCACCCCACTAGCAAAATTGCAAGGTTTTTGTGAGGAACTGGGCATTCCATGCCACCCTTTGACTGCGTGATGATATTTTGGAGGCCCACTGACTTCTGCTCATTTGCACAGTTAATGTTCATGGGTGGCTTGCTTTGGCCAGGCATGGTGCTGGGTTCTTGGTACACAGCGATAAATAAATTTGACATGGCCACTGGCTTTATGGAACTTTCTGTTGTATCTGACACGAGACAATTTTTTGCAGAGTGAAAACCAGAATCTTGCATTAAGTTCCTGAGGTCTTATGTGATCGGAGTCCCTCGTATCCTCTCTGACCTCCTCTCCCACCCTGTCTCTTCCCTTCTCTAATCACACGGTTTCCTTGTGGATCCTGAAGCACATCAGGTGCACGCTAGCCTCAGGGCCTTTGCCCCGGCCATTTCCTCCACCTGGTAGTCTCTTGCTGTAGATTTTTGCATAACTGTTTCTATCACTTCTTCCAAATCTTTGCTGAAATATCTTCTCAATAAGTTTCATCCTGAGCACTTGATGGAAACTGGAAGTCTTTTCTCCTATCTCATCCATCTGCCATTCCCAGTCTTTTGTTTTCTCCATAGTACTTAATTACCCCTCAACACTCTATGTAATTTACTTATTAGGTCTAATATTCTCTTGATCTATGTCACCCTACTAGAGGAAAGATAAAGACAGGGAGTTTTTGCTGATTTTGTTCCCTGACTCATTCCCAGCACCTATAACCTGGTAGCCGGTAGGTCTTTAAAAATATTTTTAATTTAATTAGTGAGTGAATAAATAGAGGAACCATCATCCAGTTAAATATATAATTACAAATTATGATGGGATGAGAGGGAAAAAAACCCACAGAGGCTGGAGAAGGAATGTAGCAGGCAGACCTAATTTAGATCGGGTGGGTTAAGGAAGCGGTTTTTTTAGGCTGAGAACATGAGGGGGACTTCAGCTCCCTGCAAATAGTCGGCGCAGACCCTGCCATTGCAAACGGAACGGAAGTGGTGTGGAGGGTGATTTAACCCGAGCGGAAGTCTCTGGGAAGAGGCGAGGTCAGTCATTCACCTAGCAGACACCCTCCGGTGGCAGGACAGGAGGCCATCACCAGGGTCGCTGATCGAGGACCAGGACACACCCAGCTCATTCGACCTCAGCAA
This sequence comes from Sciurus carolinensis, assembly GCF_902686445.1. Classification (NCBI taxonomy): domain Eukaryota; kingdom Metazoa; phylum Chordata; class Mammalia; order Rodentia; family Sciuridae; genus Sciurus; species Sciurus carolinensis. Next base: position 24,039,604 of record NC_062230.1, on the reverse strand, counting down.
CACTGTGGTTCTCTGACCTCCACTTTCCAGAGAGGAAGCCCCGCTGTCACCCCATGCCCCCAGCCACCGGGTAGCAGAGCCGAGTTTCCAAATAAACCTCTTTGGCACGGACGCCTGTGCTCTTTCCGTCTCTGTGCACCTACTATGTGTTAGTCTTGAGACCAGGAACAGGTTCACACCGCGAGGAGGACACAGTCCCTGACTTGAAGGACTTCACCTTATCCCTCAAAGGATGCATTGAAAAATTCCCAGAACAGGCTACCCATTGTTTTTTTCTGGTCCCAATTCCTTTACTTCTGGGTATGTCCTTCTAAGCTACTGTTTTCCAGTCTTTGAAAATTCATGTTTTGTTTTGGCTTTGGTAGCCACTGTGTTATGTATTACTGCATACTGCCACTATTATGTATTACTGTGTACTACTCTCTATTCTCTATCTATTACTGCATACTACTATCTATTCTCTATCTATTACTGCATACTACTCTCTATTCTCTATCTATTACTGCATACTACTCTCTATTCTCTATTACTGCATACTACTCTCTATTCTCTATCTATTACTGCATACTACTATCTATTCTCTATCTATTACTGCATACTACTCTCTATTCTCTATTGCTGCATACTACTATCTTTTCTCTATTACTGCATACTACTATCTACTCTCTATTGCCTATTCTGCATACCACTATTATCTATTACTACATGCTACTATCTATTCTCTATCTATTACTACATGCTACTATCTATTATCTGTTACTGTATACTACTATCTATTCTCTATTGCCTTTTGCCGCATACTACTATCTATTCTCTATTACTGCATACTACTATCTATTCTCTATTACTGCATACTACTTTCTATTCTCTATTACTGCATACTACTTTCTATTCTCTATTACTGCATACTACTATCTATTCTCTATTACTGCATACTACTTTCTATTCTCTATTACTGCATACTACTATCTATTCTTTATCTATTACTGCATACTACTATCTATTCTTTATCTATTACTGCATACTACTATCTATTCTCTATTACTGCATACTACTATCTATTCTCTATTACTGCATACTACTATCTATTCTCTATTACTGTATACTACTATCTATTCTCCATTACTGCATACTATATTCTCTATTACTGCATACTAGTATCTATTCTCTATCTATTACTGCATACTCCTATCTATTCTCTATCTGTTACTGCATACTACTATCTATTCTCTATTGTCTATTACTGCATGCTACTCTCTGTTGCCTATTCTGCATACTTCAGAGCTCATTGGCTGAAGGCAACAGTAAGCATTTATCATCGCACAGTTTCTGTAGGTCAGGAGGAGTTTGGGGGTGGCTTATCCCCCAAAGATGAAGTTGCAGCTGCAGTCACAATGTGGGCTGGGACCACCGGCCCCCGAGAGCTGAACTGAGCTGGCAGGATCTGTTTCCAAGGGATTCACTTACATGGTGGGGAGCTGGTACCAGCTGCTGGCAGGAGACCTCCACTCCTTCCCCATGTTCCTTTCCGGGGCTGTTTGGGTGTGTCTTTGTGACATGGCGGCTGACTTTCCCCGGAGTGAGGGGAGAACAAGGTGGAAGCTCTACTGTCCTCGATGATCTAGTCCCAGAAGTTGTGCTCCCTCCTGGTGACACGGTTCAGTCCTCCTCATCGAGGGAAGGTACTTCACAAGGACATGACTAGCAGGAGTTGAAACAGAGTCTGGCTTCCAAGGCCGCAATATTATTTCCATCACATTTTCCACTTTTTATTATAATTAACCTTATCCTAAACAGTAATATCAATTAAGCCACAAGATTAGTGTGCTAATTATGTTTTCCAGCACAAATGAACTTAAACTTGTAGTTATTAATTTTAAAAATGATTTATGTTCCACCTGGCCTCCCTGCATACCTCCAATAGCCTAGAGTTTATACTCCAGGAGACACGGGGCCTGCCAGGCAGGCATGTGTCAGAGTCCTGGGGTCAGGGGTATTGATCATTAATCCCAGCTCCTCCCTGCTCTCCTCCTGCAACCCGAGAAGCTGCAGGACGCTGCTGACTTTGCCCTTGCTCTCTCCCCAGGACCGGCTGTACTTCGTGATGGAGTATGTGAACGGCGGTGACCTCATGTACCACATCCAACAAGTTGGCCGGTTCAAGGAGCCTCATGCTGTGTAAGGGGAGACGCGTGCTTTTTCCTTGGAATAATGGATGGTTTGTGAGTTCCTTGGGGTTCTGCCAAAGAGGGCTTTTTAAACAGCTGGAGCTCCTTCCTTGTGAGAAGTACTTGGCCACAGGAGGAAGGTGTTTTCCTCCATGTGAGCTGCTGCTTTTTGCCCCTGACACCAGCTAAGAATAGGGAGCCCCAAAACCCACAGCTACTTCTTGATCTTTAATTCTCAACCCTGATTCCTGAGGGAGGTCTTGTAGCTTCCTTACGGACTGTCAGTGCAGGCTCTGTTTGAAAGTTTGCTGATATTTATTGAGCGCTTACTATATGCCAGGTCCTCAGCACTTAACCAACATGCTCTCATTTAATCCTGAGAACAACCCCGGCTGGTAGGTATCATCATCTCTGCTTTGCAGACAGGAAACTGAGGCCGAGAGGCTTTTGGAAATTCATTTGCGGTCCCACAGCTAGCGTGAGGATGATCCAGGGGTCCAAGCCACGTGTTTCCGTCATGTTCTCTCCTCCTCTGCTCTGCTTCTTAGGAGGCTTCACTCCAAGGAGATGAAGGACCAGGATGGGTCCTGGGAGGGGAAACTGAGTCTGGGTTTTGAAGTTTCCCCGGCTAAGTCTGTTTCATCTTCTTCAGTCTACATACCTGCCCAGATTGATTCTTTTTAGAAGGAAGATGTCCTCATGCTATGTCCCTGCTTTTGTTAAGCAAAATACCCTAGACCCAGAAAGAAAAAAAAAGAAAAAAACAAGCGTGGCGTGTTTTCTCATACGTGGGACCTAAAAAAGAAAAAAGAAAATAAACGAATAGAAATGTTGACCTGAAAGTAGAAGAAGGATTACTAGGAACTGGAAAGCGGGAGGGAGGGGGAGTGGATGGACGTGGTCAGTTCACAGGCTGCGTTTGTGGCCGGACCTCGGCCAACCGCATTCCTCTGAATAATCGATAATAGACACTTTCCACAAAGAACTCTGGGGGGCAACAGGAACACTGCAGGTCCTAGGAATTAGCATCAAATGGCCTCTTATTGCCCCTCCAGAAAGCCCCCCAGGCGTGTCTAGGCCCCACCCTGTCACTCCTGGGGCTTGCCGGCCCCTCCCCTCCCCCTGCGGAGGTTGTGAGCACCCTGTTCTGGGAGGGTTTGCGTTATGGCTGTGCTTGTGAGTCGAGTCACTTGTCTCTCTTGGCACAATTCTGGTGGGACTCTGGAGTTGGTCCCTCTTTCCTTCCTGACGTCTAGCTGATCACAGGTTTCATTCCATTAACACAGAGGACCCATACCCAGGGTCTGCCCAGCTCTGCGGGTACAACTGGCCTTTCTGGCTCTCTCAGATCCTCCCTCCTCTGGGTGGACCTTCACTGAGAAGTCATATGTCAGACCCATGTTGCTCCCCATCCTGGCTGTGCCCCTTGTTCGCTCTGTCGTTAGAGTTCACCTCCCTGAGCCTCAGCTTCCTCATTAGGAGAACAGGGAGGGACTAGTCGGGCCTATATCATAGGATTATAATTAGAACCAGAGAATACCTAGAATGAGGCTAGGTGGATGGGAAGCCTCCAAGGCACGTTACTGTTGTTAGTAAGATGTTTTAACTGGCCGTAGTCTGAAATCACCATTCCCCATCCAGTCCATCCTAGCCGTGGTACCCTCCACTACACTCGCGACAGACCTTTGCCTACCCCCAGTCTGTCCTCAAGGCTCTCTCGAGCACCCCATTCACCCATCTGGACCCTCAGCCTTTGGTGAGCTGGGCGGCTGACCATCCTTGGTGAGACTTCCATGCCCTATGCCTACTTCAGCCGCCCATCATCAGGTGTCCTTGAATTTCTCCATCATTTTCCCCCCTCTTTTTAATTTCAGATTTTACGCTGCAGAAATTGCCATCGGTCTGTTCTTCTTGCAGAGCAAGGGCATCATTTACCGGTAAGCGAACTCGGCTGAGCTTCCCAGCGCCTCCTCGCCCTCTGCTCCTCCTTCCCTGCCTCTTTCTTCAGCTGCTTTTAAAATTAGAATCCGCGGTGGGGGAGGAATCCTCCAGGACTAACTTGGGCATGTGTTCTGCCAGGCAGCATCGCCCACTGCCATGGCAAAGTTTGGGCAGCTCTCTGTGGTGATAGAAAAATCTTGATGGACTGTGTCGCCAATGATCTGGGGCCTCAAACACGAGAGGAGGAGGCTCGTCCAGGGGACCCTGCTACTTCTTCCTCTTGCCCCTGGACCCCACATGTGGGGAGTCAGGATAGAAGCTTGGTTGGCAGAATGTGGCGGATCGTATTATTATGAAACATTTTTTTTTCTCATTTAACTACAGTTTGGAAATAGATCTCTGAGTAGCACGCCCTGAAAGACAGGATTAAGTTCAGAACTTGGCATTTGCCAGTCTTTGGAGGAGCAAGCGTATGATCATAGCTGGATGAGTCATACCATTTTTTATTTCATGCAAGGCAGACTGTTGAGCCCGAGGCTCCTGCTTGTCAGAAGCTCCAGGGTGTGCGACTCTCCTTGTGCTACATGGATGCAAAGGACAGAGACCATGGGGGCTCGGGATGGTTTCTTATGCAAGAGAGGGTGGCAGGGACAGGGGCTTCCCAACAGCCCTTGGCATGGGTGAGGGTCCATTTAAGAGATCACCAAGAGCCATGAAAGCCCATATTATCCATTTGTTTGACCAATGTTGATCCAAAGTCTACCGACTGAGGGTGGAGGGAATCCAAGAAGAAGAAAATGGGCAAAACTCCTGCCTTGGTGGAGCTTGTATATTAATGGCGGGAGACAGATCAGTATATCGTAACCACAGAGTCTGCCAAACAGTGATATGTGCCAGCGAAAAATCAGGGGGAAGTGGGGTGGTTTGTGCTGGGTGGGGAGGGCCCCCTCCCATTCTGCAGAGGACATGGCAGTTCGGGTCTGGAGTTAGAGGTGTCTTGGGGGTCCTGGGCCCCTGGCTACAACTGAAGGATATGGGACCCAAAGGGACGAAGACATTGGCCCTGGTGGTCTCGAGGCTGATGGTGGAGGTAAGGTTGTGTGTGCTGGTGGGATGGAGGGATGAAGGTGGGGTCCTTGACAGAAGCCCACATTTTATTCACTCCTAAAAGTGCCAGCAAGAAATCCAGGCTGGCATGGTGACATTATGCTGAGCACACGGAGTCACCCCCCAATCCCGGTTTTCTCTTGATAATGGAAGAACGTGAAGAGGAGTGGTTTAGCTGGGCTCCTGAGTGGTCCTAGGGAAAGTGTAGAACCAGAAAGGAGAAGAATTTAACTTTTAAATAGTAAGGTCACTCTGCCCACGCTCGCCCTCCGTGCCCGTGGCAAGCACGTGGATCTCAGTGTGAGCACAAGATGAGGCTCCCGACTCCTCCGATCCTTGGTTTCCCTTCAGCTCTCCTAGGGAGAACATTTTGCACTGAATGTAATTCTGGTCTTGAAAGGCACACATTATCTTCCATATGATGTGACCCCTACATTCAAGCCGATGACTTCCGTTCCTGCTTAACCAAGAAAACAGGGTCTTGAGGTCATTTTTCACTCTGTGATTTTCACTTAATATGCTGACATTAAGTCCTGCCTCCTGGGCAGGAAGAACCCAGAACAGAGCTACAAGTGTATTCCAAGAAAATCCAGCCCCAGGGTGGAAGTAAGAATTCTTGTCAACTGAGTTGGGATTTAGGGCTAGTTTCCAGTCTAGCAGGGAACCACATTAGGATCTGGGATCCATGGATCCTGGTCACTGGCTATGCAGGAACTAAAACCCAAAGGTGAGCATTTCAGGTGCTAAGAACACACCTACCACCCCAAAGCCCTTTCTCCCAACCTGTTCATACAACCCCCTTTCATCCTCCATTATCAGTATAGTTTTTAAAGGAATATTCATCAATGTTCTAAGCCAGTTGGCATCTGAATCACATCTCTGTAAGAACAGAGTCTGTTTGCTACTATAAAGGTTGAGAGAGCCAGCTACTTCTACAACCTCCCTGCAGCCCGGGTATATTCCTGACATGGACTGAGACATCTGTCACACCCAAGATCTCGGTTCAGAAACTGGTGACCAAGGAACTAAGACCATGGACTTGAGAGTGGCTGCAGCAATCAGGTAGAGCTGGTTTCCAGAGCCAAGGGGAGAAGTGGTCCTTGGCAGTGTTAGGATTTCCAAGGACAGAGGCAGCACTCATGTCCGGCAGTAGCCTCAGTCATGTCCAGGGGTCCTCAGTGGACCATCTGTGCATCACAATCAGACGTTGTCTCTGACCGTGCAGCCTCCCAGTCTGGTTCTCCAGCCTCCTCAGAGATTTTACAAGCTCCCCAATAGCCTTTTAATAGTTTATTTTATGAGTTAAAATCATCAGCATTGGTTTTGTTGCTCACCAACAAGAAACTTGATGGAGACAGGGTTCTTAAAATTGATAATCAAATGAAAACTGTAAAAAAAAAAATTTACATGACCAAAGATGTAGAGCTTTATAATTTCATAGATATTGCCTTCATGGTGGTCAAGCTTTTGAAAATGTTTCGAAACACTCCCTCCTTCGTTAGATCTCGAGTTCATTGGATGGTTCTTAAGAACTGTCCTTCCCCTCTCTGAGGATAGTGGCTGGATATGTTGGGGTGTGTGGGTGTCCACCAAAGATCCTGCCTGTCAAATTGAGTGTCTGATTTATTGACCACTTTTTCTGGAAATATGTGTTGATTCTGCCCTTTATGGATTTCTGAAAATGAAAAAAATTGCCCCAGTCACCTTTCGAAATGGGGATTTAGTACCTAGAACCAAAGAATACAGTATAATATCAAAGGTGTCTGAACTGGGTGTCCTCCAGCCCCGAGACCTGTGGCTTTTGGCACCTGAAACTCCTTTGCTCTATTAAATGAAGATGTTCTCACATCTCTGGTTGACTCAGCTGCTTGTTTCTGGGCATGTCATCACACCAAGAGAAGGTCATGTGTGATTTATTACTGAAATCACATGGGGAGTGAGTATTTTGAGGTAAATCAAGTTGCTGCCGAGTTCAGCATTTCTGAGTTCCATCCTGGTGTCCGGAGACCACCATGGCTTGCACATAAGCATGCACCCTAGACCTGGGTGGTACCATGGACAGCACCCAGCCTAGCAGAATAGAAACGCTGCTCTGGGTGAACGCTGGGTGAAGTGGACCCCCCTTTGGATGAAGAGGCCTCAGTGACACAGAGAGAAAAGGCCAACATGCGTCCTTGTAGTTGGAAGTGATCATGACAACTCAATTCAAACTTAAGTTACGAGAGGTATTGATTGGCTAGGGTCATTGAAAAGTCCAGGGACGGACCTGGAAGGATGCAGGGGTCCAAAGGATGTTATGCAGCTTCCTTTAAAGCTCTGCTTTATCTTCACTAGCTTTGCTCTCTGCATATGGTGGACCCTGCAGCTTCTAGACCCACCTTCCAGACCCTGAGCAATCCAGTGTAAAAAGAGCTCCTCTCTTCTCTAACAGGACCTGCAAAAGTGCTAGGGTTTTTGTGGTTCCAGATTGGGTCCCATTCCTGAATCAGTCGCTGTGACTAGCAGGATGGGATATTTCCACTGGCCAGGACAGGCCCGCGTGACCACTCCTGGGGTTAGGAGTTGAGGTCGGCACCACCCACATGGCTCGGCTTGAGAATCAAGAAAAAAGTGGTTGTTCAGAGGAGGGCGGTCTCATCACGAGAGACTCGAACAGGCACGAACCACAGACGTCCACGACCTCCCCGAGATGATCTGGTGGAGGCTCTGAGCTGGGCTCTTGCCTCCCGGGGAACTGACTTCTCCGTCGCTGTGAGGCCTGGACAGTCGGACCCGTAGATCATCTCTGTTCACTGCTGCTTTTGTTGACATCAGAGTCAGAACTAAGGGGGAAAGAGTGCTGATACGGGAGCGATCTCATATGCTAGAGATATGCAGGGGTTCCCCCAAATATCAGGTTCCCCTCATTAACACAGATGCACACGACAGGAGAGTGGGCACGTATCTTTTCATTAAAGCTCAGATGTCCCTGCCTAAGAGAGGTCCTTCCTGACAGCCTGTTTAAAGTGACCCCCCCATTGCCCTTTCTCTCTCTCTCTCTCTCTCTTTTTCATACCAGGGTTTGAACCCAGGGACACTTAACCACTGAGCCACATCCCCAGCCCTTTTTTTATATTTTATTAGAGGCAGGGTCTCACTGAGTCACTCAGGACCTCACTAAGTTGCTGAGGCTAGCTTTGAATTCGCGATCCTCCGGCCTCAGCCTCCCAAGTCGCTGAGATTACAGGTGTGCGCCACCACATCCCGATCCCCCATTACCCATCTCTTGTCCTCTTTTTCTTCATATCATTCATCAGAATCTATAATAGTCATGGTGATATATTTGAATACTTGTCCATTACATTTTTTCCTATGTTAGAATTTAATCAGAATAAGAGAAGACTTCTTTATTGTGTCCACAGCTAACACACTCAGCTCCAAGAACAGGGCCTGTGGTGTAGCAAGCGTGCAGAAGGTATTTTTTTTTTTATTGAAAGAATCCATGGAAACTCCTGGGTCCCATCCTAGGAATTAGCCTGGGGGATCCTGAAGCATTTGGAATTTAAATAAGTTTCTCTCAAATCAGTCGTTTTCCTCCGTGATCTTCAGAGATATTGAAAGATCACAATTTTATGGAAATGATATCTTCCTATAAAATGTAAGGGGTCCATAAGTGGCAAAGGTCCACTCTTGGAATTCTGTGGATACAGAAGCCCCGGGGGTGCAGTGCCCTGCGATGAGCTTCCTGCCGATCTCTGTTGTTAGAGCTGCTGCCTCTTTGTGTCCTACTGAGGCTGTTGACACAGCTGGCTCTGTAGGAGAAGAAAAGCACAGGGTTTGTGAGCCCCCCGCTTTTTATCTGTCTATCAGATTGTGAGCCGCCGGAGGGCAAGGGCTGGTTTGCAGTCGCCTCTGTACCCTCTAACACCTAGCACTGAGCGGCTGTCGGTTGACTTGAAATGCACAGCGTTTAACCAAATCCCCCGCTTCTTACCTCTGCTGCAGTGACCTGAAACTTGACAATGTGATGCTGGATTCCGAGGGGCACATCAAGATTGCTGACTTTGGCATGTGTAAGGAAAACATCTGGGACGGGGTGACCACCAAGACATTCTGTGGGACTCCAGACTACATCGCCCCTGAGGTGAGAGCTGACGGGAGTCCTCGGGGACACAGAGCTGGTGACGACGTCCCCCCCCTCCCGCCTGACCCCTCGATGGCCGTGTGAGGGCTGGGAAGGGTCGAGGGTGGTACCTGGCAAGTAAACCCCAGGCTTGTCCTTAGCCTGACTCTAAATCGTTCCTCTGAGATCTCACATGCAAATTAACTCAGCACACGTCCCGATGCTCAGGCCCAAAATACATCAAGGTTTAGGAGAAAATTTAAATAAAACGAAAAAGAACCATCCAACACCCATCAGTAGGCTTCTTTGTCAAGCTGCTATGGCTCATGGCCATATGATACCTCCTAATTATGACATTGAAGTGTTTGTTGAGACAGCGAGAGACACAGAGCGAACAGATTCCCTGGCTGACATATGACACAGAGCTGTGTACTGTGTGCTAGGCAGTTGTCACAAACCCCGGGAGACTCCAGGTTTTTCTTTCCCTGATAGAGATATAAACGCAAGGGTGAAGATTTATTTGCAATGCTGCCCTCCTCCTCCCAAAGGAAGTGGTCAGTGAATGGATTTTCCCAGCGTGACAAGGCACAATAATTTGTGCCAGGCGGTTCCTTTCCCTTTTTCTCTGAATTGGTGCTTAGAAAAGTGGCATGCTATAATCTGTTGAGGATTTTTTTTTTTTTATTTTTAGAAAAGGAAGTGAGGACGTGGCACAGTCTCAGAAGCAGACATTGTAGAAACCCTCTTCCTGACTGCCAGACACTTGATATCTAACGGTGGTGATAGGCGTCTCCACGTAATTAAACAAATCGACGTATAATTTTAAACCTGCATGCTCCAGTGCCAAAACAGTGCCTTTTATAAGAAGCTAATCTGCAAACACCACACACATGCGTCAGCACACGTGCCCACATGTACACGGATATGCAGCAGCACACACACACACACACACACACCAAGGGAGATAGAGGTGGGTTCGGAGTCCTTCCTTCCTCCCGTGGTTAATAGTAAACCATAGGAGATAATGACTATCAATAAAGGAATGATTAGCTGAACTACACCCCATTCGTGTTAGGAAATCCAGTACAGCCCTAGGAAGATCAGACCACACCTGAGTATACCCAAGGACATCGGCATGTGCTAACAGGAAAGTGTCCCTCCACAGGGTAAGGGCAGTCTGCTGTGATTTATTCATAGTATAAAATACTACTAGGCATTGATTCAAAAGAGTGAGATATATATGTAGATACAGGAATATCTTAAAAACAGACTCTTAAAAAAATCGAGCTAGAGAATGATGAATCCAATACAATGCCATTTACAGACAATAACAGCAAGACACAGGGCCCATCTGAATCTTTTCTATGAGAACACAGACATGCGGGTGAAGGCATGGAGCATCTGGAGGATTACAGATTGGATTTATAACAGCCATGACCTTAGAGAATAAGTCAACGGGAAAGAGAAATTCTGATCTGCCTCTGTACTGTTTACGTTTTCCACAAGGCAAACTATATTCATGTATTACTTGAGGAACACCAAGATAATCTTTTTAAAAATTAATTCTTTATTAGGGCCTAGTAGAGCTGTACCTATATGGCATCCTTTCATCTATTAACGTTTTCTTATTAATCAGGATATCCAACACAACCTAGGACGCAGTTCCTGGATATGAGCTTGGTGGGTTCTGGGACCCAACACTGGCCACACTCTATATTAGTGGGGTGGGGGGACGCACTTAAAGATGTAGGCTGCTCAAGTCTCGCCCCTGGAGCCTCTGAATTAGAACCTCTGCGGGGTGGGGTGCAGGATCTGTGGTTTTTAATAGCTCCGGGTGGGGCAGGACCCGTGGACACAGAAACCCCAGCAGCACTGGTATTGGAGTGGCCTGTCCACCCCCAGAGGGGACCAGAGCTGTCAGGTCAGGCGTTGCTATTACTAACTACACCACCTCTGGCCACTTCTCTCACCATTCCAGGCTGTTTTCCTTTGTAAAAGGATTAACTTGTTGGTCGTCATGAGGATCAAATAAGACATGAAGTACTTTAAAAGTGTGAAAACACTTTTGATGAGAAATGTTCTCTGGGCCTTTGTGTCCTGCACTTATAGCTCCTCAGACTGCCTCTCTCGTTTATTTATCTCTGTTTATTTATTTATTTATTTATTTATTTATTTATTTATTTATTTTTTGCTGTGCTGGGGATTGAACCCAGGGCCTTGTGCTTGCAAGGCAAGCACCTTCTTATTTATTTTTAATTGACCAATAAAAGTTACATCCATCCCTCCTGTACCATATGGTTTGAGATATGGATACATTGTGGAAGGGCTCAACTGGGTAAATTAACATATGCTTGGCCTCACGCACTTACTTTTTTTTTTTTTTTTTTTGTAGTAAGAACACTTAAAAATGACACTTCTTGGAAATTCCAAGAATACAATTCATCATTATGAACTATGGCCACTGCTTGGTACAAGAGATCTCTAGAACTTATTTCTCTTATTTTAACTGAAATTTTGTGTCTGTTGACCGACATCTCTGCATTTCTGGTTTTGGAGTGGAAACTGAGATGGGAGATGGAGCTGCAGAATGATATTTGCTTTATAGTCAAGTTTGCTCTGGTGCTTTTACTGACTAAAATGAACGATAACTGGATTAGAGAACATTCTAGTAAAAGCTAATACTGTGAGGGCATCATATGTGGGAGGCACCTGGTAGCTTATTCATCCCCACAAAAGCATAAAGGTCATGGAAATTCCACGTTATAGAAGAGGAAACTGAGGCTGAAGAAGTAACTTCCGCCAGGGTTCTGCATCTGGCAAACAGCAATCAGGATTCAAAGTTAGACTGTCTGACCCACCAACCTCAACCCTTGACCTTTGATCTATCACCTCTTGACCCCTTTGACCCAGCTGTTTTTCCACCCTTACATACTGAAAGATTAACAGTTACACAGCAGTTCTGGTTTCACCTTCAAAACCCTTACAGCTGCATATGCCATGTGGTTCACTCATTCCACTTCTAGAAATTATTGTACGGAAATAAAAGAAGACATGTCCAAATATCTAATTATGAGAATACCCACTATAGCCTCAGAAGAAACTTAAAAAATTTGAAATCAATAAGGCAGATTTTGGTATATCTGTTCACCTAAATGCTATGTAGGGATAAAAACCAGTTATGTTAATGTACAAATAGTAGCAAAGTGAATAGCTTACTTTATTAAAGGTCCACTCACTAAAGTGTTTCTGCTTATGTAAAACACAATGCATTTGGAAGGAGATGGACCATGTTAGTCATCATTTTTCTCTTGGCATTGAATGAAGGGTGATTTTCATTCTATTCTTTAAGCTTATCTATATATTCTAAATAAGTAGAAACACGTTATTACTTTTAAGACTTTTTTTTGTTTCAATTGTGGTTTTGAAACCACACGGCATAAAATTTACCATCTTCAGTATCTGAGGGTACAGTTCAGCGGTGTTAAGTGTATTCACATTGTTGTGTAAGTGATTTTATTTGTACAGTAAGAAATAAAAATAGCCTTTCCTCTTTAAAATGCCATACACACCGCTTTGAAATGAAAAATGAAAAATAAAAACAGCATCCTCAGTGCTCAAAAAGGCAACGTGACGTGCGCAGATGTTCACCCGGTTGCAGGTGCCTCTGCGAGACATTGTCTGTCGTTCCCCGGGTAGCTCAGGTCAGAAGATAGCTCAGGTGGGAACTGGCCTTCCCCTCTGCTCTCTTTGAGACCCCGACTTGCATCTGGGACTCTGGGACTGTGACAGGTACTCTAATCTTTCACAATAAGCAGGTGACATGCCAAAGACCTTCCCCTGACTGCACACCCCAGCGAAGGTCCACTCTGAGGGTGAAGGAAGCGTGAATTCCCTTTCCAGCCAGGTGAACCGCAAGCCTTCCTGATAGAATGCTTCCTGTTTTCCAGATAATTGCTTATCAGCCCTACGGGAAGTCTGTGGATTGGTGGGCATTCGGCGTCCTGCTGTATGAGATGTTGGCTGGGCAGGTAATTGAATTTTAAGTGATCTGTGAGAGATGGTCTCCTCTGCTCCCAGCCACATGGCTTCTTTCAAGGAGAGTGACTGCTTGGTGACAGCTCATCAACCTGAACCTCTGTTGCCTGCCCGGTCTTGGGGTTATCCAAGTTGGTTGGACACTTCTTCTCATCTTCCTGAAAGTCCTGGGGCGTGGCCTGCCCCTGGGCCCAGGGAGGGGGACCTGCTGGTTAGGAGAAGCTGGGGGGAGAGTGCAGGCAGGGACCCCTTTCCACCCAGCCCTTTGTCCCACAGGCACCCTTCGAAGGGGAGGATGAGGATGAGCTCTTCCAGTCCATCATGGAACACAACGTGGCCTATCCAAAGTCCATGTCCAAGGAAGCCGTGGCCATCTGCAAAGGGGTGAGTAAGGCCCTGCAGGCTTGTGGCCAGCACATCACATAGCAGGATGCAGGATGTGCCCTACTTGAGGGGACCAGAGACCCAGCCCTCTCCCTGTCTTCACTTGCCAGGGAGAGAGCCCAGGGGTGAGCTGCTACGTCCAGAGGAGAGAGAGCTTTTCTCCCGTTTGAACAGAAGCTCTGATGCTGAACGCGCTTAACTGTCCACCTCCCACCTGCAGGACTAGGACTGTGGGTTACTTCCCTCAGCTTCACCCTCTTTCAGCAGGAAGCAGCTTGGAGATGTCACCGCCCCTTTTTCCAAGACATGGGATGTAGAAATCGACAGTGGGGAAATGTAACAGTGTCCACTTTAGGACTTTGAATACAGCCCTGGCTGCTCGGCCAGTGTGACTTATTTTCAAAATAGACATGTCTCTCTTCCTCTCTCCCTGCTCCTCCCTCATCTCAGGGAAACAGGATGACCTTTCTTCCCCATCCTAGGCAGAGCTATTGTCCCTGAGTGCGCACCCACCACAGGAACGAAGTAACCCAGACTTTGGGGTTGGCACCAGAAGTCTCAGAAATGACTGTCTCCCACATTTACAAGTGAATCACAACTCCAACAGGGAACACATGGAATGGAGTCTTTGAGAGGCCTCTTTAAAAGCCCCCTGTTCCTGCTGATGGGCAGAATCACAGCCTGCGGGACAGGAGTCCCCTGTGTCTCTCCTTTGCTAGCAAAGCCATAAACCTTCTGTTTCCTTTTGCTCAAAAAACAAAACTCTGGAGAGGAGAGCCCACCACAGCATCTTGCTGCTGCCTGGTCTCTAGCCCCCAGCCCAGCACATGGAGGCTTAATGAGTGAGCGAGGTGGGAGGCACAGAGACCATGAAGAGCTGGGACCCAGGAGGAGGCCCAGCGAGGCGCACCTTGCCCTGCGCTGCTGCATGTGTGTTTGGTTAATTTAAGAGCGTGTCCCAAGGAGACATCAAGCAGTGTTGAATTTAAGGGATTCTGTAGATAAGCTGACCCAAATTCAGCGTCCCCAAATCCCCATTCTCCCTTGACTCCCAACACACACACACACACAAAGCCGAAAGAGCTTGCACAGCTAAACACCTGCTGCTTATGCAGATGGCACCTGTGACGAAGCACCGTGCAGGTTCACGGGTAAGGGTGGACATGCTCCTGGTGGTATGTGTGAGACTCTAGAGATCAGTGGGCCTCTCCTCGGCAGCCGTTGGCGACCTGAAGTGATTTTTCAGAACGAAAGGACTCAGCTTCCCCCGGAGATTAATTCTGTGCATTACAGTATTTTGCAAAATTCCCATGTGGCTTGAAAACCACTGCCTTTCAACATGCCCAAATGAAATAATTTTTCATCTCTGATGGGAGTGTAAAAGCGATGCTGTAAGACCCTCAGAAAACATGGCCCAAGGATGATGTCTTTATAAGGAGTTTGTCACATGCCTGTAATCCCAGCCACTGGGGAGGCCAAGGCAGGAGGATTGCGAGTTCAAGGCCAGCCTCAGCAACGGCGAGGTGCTAAGCAAGTCAGTGAGACCTTGTCTCTACATAAAATACGAAATCGTGCTGGGGATGTGGCTCAGTGGTCGTGTGTCCCTGAGTTCAACCGCCCCATCCCCCCTGCCCAAAGAAAGGGGTTTGTTCTCCCACCCGCAGGTGCCTCACAGTGGACTCCCACCTGTGTGTCTGAATGAAGCAAGCCTGTGTGCCTAGATCTTTGGGATGCCCTGTCCAGGCCTGCTCCTCCTGACCCCAGTCAGATGCCCTGTGAGCTGGGCATGGTGAGGGGCAGCTGGAACAATCGGGCAGATCTGCCTGAGGCTTGGCTCAGACTGTAATGGCTGGCCAGCCTCCCAGCTCAAGGGCACCTGCCCAGCACCTAAGCTCCCCCTCTGGTGAATCTCGGGAGCTTCGTGTTTCAGCTACGCAGGTTGAGATGCAAACAGTCCCAGGGAAACCACCTGTGAGTTAGTCTTTAAGTGGATTGGTTGCAAATATCTTCTTTGAAGGTGTGAAGCAGGAACAGGAAATGAGGAACGTAGTGGAGACGGTGGGTTTGTAAAGAACTTCTGCAAAGCCCATAGACATACAAGGTGGGGCTCAAGGCTGGTGGGACCTCTGTAGACTTCACTGGGGAAGTCGTGAAAAGAGCCATAGACTGAGCTTTCGGTTTGTTTAGTAATGCCCAGCATTTAAAATAAGGAGATTTCCCATAAACATCCAGCTTTCTAAAGCTTCTCTTAAAAAATCAGATCTCGTCCCATTGGCCCGTCGTCCCTGCAAAGCATCAGTCAGCTGGATCAGGTACCCCTGCTTCCTTTCTAATAGGACACGCCCTCTCCAATGTGCAAAAAACCCCTTTGGCCCGGTTCCATCAGGGTTCCAATCCAGGTCCAAGCATTATTAGCCTTAGGAGCGCAGGGAAGTTGTCTGACCTGATTTGTAGATTGAGGATAGTAACAGCGCTCCACGTAGCGTTCCGTGATGATCAAATGAGTTAATACCTATAAATCACCTAGACGAGAGTCTGGCACTCTGGTACATTCTTACTATGACTAATGCTGGCACCGCCACGCTACAAGCAGGCGCCGCTTGGCATTTGAGTTGGCCTCCCCTGCGAGAAGAATTTCACAATGTGGGGATTTGGGAGATCAAGAGACTTGCGGCAAATCCTTACCCTCCCACTACTCAGGTGCGTGGTCTTCAGCTAATTCTTCTGCATTTCCAGGTCTGTGTTTCTTTATTTCTAAAAACAGAATGAAATATGGAATGAAAATACTCACTGAACAGCGTTTCGGAGAGTGTTCAGTGCGGTAGCGTAACAGGAAGCTCCTTGCGTGGTATTGGCACAGAGTAGGTGCTCAGTGCATGCTCAAGGGCTTCCCCTTCCCAAACCTGCCCTCCCTGGACAGCTGGGGGTTCTAAGTGGGTCATGGAGGAGAGAGAATTTTCCAGGTCAGCTGCATTCAGCTTCAGCTCCAATTAGCACTTTCCCTGGTAGAACGGTTTTCTATTAACTCAGGACCCACAACCTTCAGGATTAACTGGGGTGACTTTCTTGCAGTTGGTTTGGGGACCTTTCGGAGTTGAGTGGACTGAGTCCAATGCCAGCTCTTTCTTCAAGGTTGATGCTCCGAAAAAGGGGTGATGCTCAAGCGAGCAGCCAACGCTTCCTCCTGAAAGGCGGGTCCCCGGGGATGTGTCTGGGAGGTGATCAGAGATGGGAACGGTGACTAAATCCAGCTGTCTACATGGCTTCAGGCACCTCAGAGCAGATGCGGGAACTGGCCAGAGACTCTGCATTAGTGCTGGATGTTTCTGTGAAGGCGTCTCTTCACTTGGCCTTGTCTGCTTATTCGGAAATGGAGCGAGGCCTTTGATGACAATCGCCTTCCCGGTTGAAGTGTGTTCTTTATAGGGCCATCTCATTACAGGCCCTACTTTCTACCATTAAAAAAAAAAAAAAATGAGCTGCACTGTGGTCAGGTGACCGTGCCACTTCCAACAAGCTTCAAACAGACAGAAGCCCAGGCTGGCTGCGTGTTAGGCTGGAAACAAGCAGAGGCTGAGCGCCCAGAGCCGCGAGAACTCTAGGCAGTTCCGTTCACACGACGACCCTGCTCCTTAGCTGTGTGACCTTAGGCAAAGGACTTTACTTCTCTGGAACCACTATCTCTATCGGAAAAAGGGGAGATAGTTGCTGAAGCCTCAGAGTGTTATTGTAAAGATTAAAGAGTAATAAATAATGGCTGGAAAGTCTTGAGCTCAGATACACCATGAGCTTAGGACCCAGAAACTGTTATTTCTATTATCATGCTACCAAAATCCTCTAACCCTTTCTTCCCATTTGAATTCTGTACAACACTCCATTTGCCTGTCCTCCATCAACCTTCCCTAACTAAGTCAGACCACAAATATCCCTGGGGAAAATACATGCAAAGCACACACTTTTTTTTTTTTTTCCTTTAGTACTGTGGATTGAATCTCCAGGTGCTGAACCACTGAACCACAGCCCTAGCCCTATTTATTTTTTATTTTGAAACAGGGTCTCACTGAGTTGCTTAGGACCTCACTAAGTTGCTGAGGCTGGCCTTGAACTTACAATCCTCCTGCCTCAGCCTCCCCAACCCCTGGGATCACAGGCGTGCACCATGGCAACTGGCTCTCCCATTGTTCTAAAGGCCCCAGTTTTGGAGCTAGGCGGAGGGGGGATCCAATCTCTGTGAATTCTCATAGCTGGATGTCAATTGCCTGGTCAATCAAATGGGACAATAGCGTACCCACATCATGGTGTTATTGTGACAATCAGGTAAGGTCACGCCTATCAATGCAAGAAGTAGCTTGCGACAAAAAATGTCAATTACTTTCCCTCCTGGAAGATAAAGCAGATATGGAAAGTGTGTGCCTGTGCATGCATGCACGTGCATCTCGTGAGTAGCATGGGCTCAGGAGCATAGGTGTGAGTTTCTGGTTCATTCCTTTCCCATGATTAGCCAGTCCTGGGCAAAATATCTGGGGTCAACTCAACTCTGGGAAGTTTCTTAGGCTCCTGTGTTCCAATTGCTTTGGTTTCCTGTCTCGGTGCCTCTTGTCAGGATTTTCTTTCTTTTTTAAATCACCAACCTGTCCATCTTTCCTCTCTGTGCATTTGCTGAAGTCTTGAGATCAAGAGATATTTTCATGCCGCTTTGGGTTCATTTATAAGAGGAAGCCTGTCTGGTTTCCTCTCAGAGCATCTATTCATCTTGTTATTTAGCACTGGCTCAGAGACCCAAAGATGGAGAGTTTTGATAATTAAGTAATTTAAACAGAACACCAAAGAAACCTCAGCGGAGTTTTAGTATAATGTGTGATCCAGGAAAATGAGCTGGGCTAGGTTTTGACTATTTAATGAGCTTTCTGAAAGTAATTACTTGAAACTTGGGTGCATGGGACTAATATATTTTTTTTCCTGTTTTGTCATTTCCACAATTTCTTTACTGAGAAATGCAAATAGTTTCTGAACAAATGGGTCCTTTGCCTTGGTCAAATGTCAGTGATCTTATGGTGGGAGGAAGGAGGCTTGAAGATATTGAAACTGTTCTCATTAGATGCACCGGTGATTGCACAAAACTCATTCTTGAACCAGAGTGGATCCCAGGACGTTTCTAACTTCAAGTCCAAGGCCACCTTCGCACTTCAGTTGGATTAGCCATGAGGGGTGTCGCTGTGGGGTGAGCAGCATCAGGCGCTGTGTTGGGCTCCTAGGAAGACCTGGCTAGGAAATTCTTGCTGGAGTGAAAAGTAATAAATGAAGGAATGAATAAATGAATACATAAATAAATAAAAATCC
This sequence comes from Sciurus carolinensis, assembly GCF_902686445.1. Classification (NCBI taxonomy): domain Eukaryota; kingdom Metazoa; phylum Chordata; class Mammalia; order Rodentia; family Sciuridae; genus Sciurus; species Sciurus carolinensis. The sequence goes on along the minus strand of NC_062230.1, from coordinate 24,020,527 downwards.
ATCGAGAGTCTTCATGGTGCTTTCTTTCCCAGGTCACTGGAATAATAATTCCTGAGCATCTCACCTTTCCTTCTCTGATGTTCATTTCATGTTTTCTTTCTCTTGAAGCTAATGACCAAACACCCAGGCAAACGTCTGGGTTGTGGCCCGGAAGGGGAACGTGACATCAAGGAGCACGCGTTTTTCCGGTATATTGATTGGGAGAAACTTGAACGCAAGGAGATTCAACCTCCCTATAAACCCAAAGCTGTAAGTAGACTGCTCTGTGTGGCCGGGGCGGGGTTCCGGGTGCTCTTTCTCCTGCCCGCGTTGAGGGGTGGATGCCAAGGCGTCTACTTGGTGCACCAAGTCCCTGGGTACAGACATGGACAGTGCCTCACAGCGCCTGGATTCTGTACACACAGCAGGGAACACCATTGCTATTGAGTTTCATTTGTATCGAGTCCCTTATTTTAACTGTCTCAGTCGACAACTTTTAGGGAATGGCTCTTTGATGAGCAGAGTTCAGATCCATTTTCGGACTAGGACAAAGAATCTAATGCTTCCCTCCTTCTCTCTGGGTCAACGGTGCCCCTCTACCTTCATGCTGACATTGAAAAGGTGGCGTTGTTTATCTCAACAGTATTTACCTCTCCTTCTACGTCTGTGTCAGTCCATGAGAGCTTTCGCCAGGCAGCCCCTAGGTGAGGTGAGGCAGAGGGAAGCAGAGACCCCGCGGGCTGGTGGCGGAGACATAGCTACAGACTCCCTCTTCTAATGCAAAAGTGAAAATGTCACATTCCGCCATGGCTGTGCCCCACCCCCCGCCGGGGGAAGGGTTTCCCTCCCCAGGACCCAGCAGGAAGTACTCACCAGCATCAGGGAGGATGAGTTTGCACCTGAATTAATCAAAACTGCAATTCTGCTGGGAGGATATTTCTTTGTTAAATGAAGTAGAGTGCAGGCCTGGTGACTTTATTACAGGTTGTAAAGCTACTGACTGAGGCTGAAGAGTGAGCATAAATATTGTCATTAAAACCCAGAGCTTAAGGGTCTCGGTGTTAAGATGAGGTGATAATGATAGCTACTTTGATGCTATAATTGTTAATTTCTTGAGCACTTATTATGTGCCAGGCACCCGATTAGGTGCTTCACACGCAGCAACCTAATTAAGTCCTCACCGCAGCCTACGGGGCGGGGGGAGCTGCCATTATTCCATGTCATGGAAGGGGAGATGGAGACTCAGAGAGGCTAATGGCCACTAAGCCAGTGTGTGATAAAGGGAAGATCCAGACCCTGGACACTGTGCCTCCGTTGGAGAACTCCCAGAATACCTGGGGCAAAGGGCAGTTTAAGAAAGTCTCCCAGGTGGCCGTCACAGCTGTCTAGTGCTCTACCCTACCCCCCTCGTTTCAAGTGGTTAGACTCACACTCACAGCGTCCCTCAGAAGCCTGGATACCTCTGGGACACTGGCATGGGAAGCCAGGTCTAAACGAATCAGCAGTTCCATTTTGTGGCTCTTCTAATAGTTGTGGACTTATATATTGATACCAAGTCAGCCCCCACCCCACCACACACACACACACACACACACAGAACTGCTGCCAGGGCTCCTCTCTTCGTAGAGCATCCTCCAAATGTTCACAGATGTTGGCTTAGGCTCTTGAATCCTGGGACATCCAGGCCGAATCTTGTCCCAGCCCCTCCCACCAGCATGTCCCCTGTGACCTCACTCCTAGGGGCCTGTGGTTCTCCAAGCCATCAATATCCTCCTTAAAATCCAGACATAGGGTTCCGCACAATATTCCTGACAGCGTTTGACCCTCAGTGAACAAAGCGAGTTGATCTCTTGATCATTCTAGAGCTGGTGAACTCGGACAGGTCAGTTGCCCTCTCTGATCCGCTCAGCCATCCTCTGTACCGTAGCAACAATGTTCCTCCATCACAGGATCCCGACGAGGCAGAAGCTCTCAGGACATGCCTGGTAAATAATTGGTGCTTCAGGACAGCTGACTGCCGTTAGTGATGTCACAGAGTAATTAATGTCTGGGGCCCAGGGGCTTTGAGGGCAGGGGAGTTGGGTCCTGCTGATGCTGTTCCTTAAGATTACATCTGTGTGTGCACTTGGGGTTGAGGACAGTCCTGCAGGTCCTCAGCAGGTTCATCACTTTTACTAAACCATTGGGAAAAAGACCCAAAGGTGACCTGGAAAAGAGCGGGAAGGTGGCCTCTCCGATATGGGTTTTTTGTGGCTGCTTTTGAGGTCTCAAAATGTGGACTCCTCCCCTTCCTCCCCTGACCACAGGAAAGATGCGGATGTTCCCCCCAGTGGACACCCGGGGCTCATTTTTGAGTCAGAGACTAGTGGTTTTCAAAGGGTGTTCCCTGGCCAGCAGCGTCCACAGCACCTGGAATGAGCTTTAGGAATGCGTTTCCAGGGCCTGGCCCGAGACCTCCTCAGTCACGATCTCTGGGAGCGGGGTCCGGGTGCTGTGCTTGACAGGCCCTCCGGGTGAGTAGCTGCAGGCTCCAGCCTCAGAAGCTTAGTGGTGGAAGGTCAGGCAGGGACACTGGGCAGGGCCAGAGCAAGGCCCAGAGAGAGTGGCCTCCCTAAAGGGAACCCACGGGGTCTCTTTCCAGTCTGGAAATAGAGTAATGGGTTCCAGGACGACCAGACTCTGACGCTCTTAGAGGCCAGGCAGGGACAGAAGGAAGAGGTGTAGGGGGTCAGGGGGAGGGTGGGGGCCAGGACAGGCTGGGGGGCAGGTGAGCCGCCAGGAGGCCCTGCTGGTATCCCCCTCAGGCAGCTGGCGCTGCCGGACACTGGCCCACACCAGGCCTCTACCTGGTGGTTTTCCTGAGAAGCTGGAAACCAGGACTCTTAGATGAAATCTCACTATTTCTTAATATATCAGCAGCACCTATTTAAAAATTAAACCTAGTTCAGGGTGAATGAAACACACCGAGGACCCAAATGTGGCCTGGGGACGGTTAGTTTGCCATCTCTGGGTTCGCGCTGTCTCCAATCAGGGTTACGTTGAGCCAGTGTCCAATGGTGCTGGTTATCGATGGCCGGAGTCCACTCTGGCTGAGGAACTACTGTGAATTCCCTGCCCAGGGATAATAGATAGGACAGGTCCGGCTCGTCCTTGGCTCATGGAAGACACTCATGCCAAGGCGGCTGTGATGATAGTCATAGTAATTGTCAACCTGATCTTCAGCTGTGCAGCGTTTGATATTTTCAACTGACGGATGTCCCAAAGTCCCTCCTGGGAGTTAACAAGGACTTTCAAAATACAGTAACCAGACTGAGCTATATAACCAGACTGGGCACGGTGCCGCACGCCTGTCATCCCAGTGGCTCGGGAGGCTGAGGCAGGAGGATCACAAGTTCAAAGCCAGCCTCGGCAACTTAGCAAGGCCCTCAGCAACTCAGCGAGACCCTGTTTCTAAATTCTAAATAAAATATTAAAAGATGGCCAGTGATGCAGCTCAGTGGTTAAACACCTCTGGGTTCAATCACCAGTACCAAAGAGAAAAAAGAAAAGGAAAATTTAGCTACCAGCTCTAAGGGGAAGCAGGCTCCACCCTTGATCCACTCAGGCTGAATTAGAAATACAAGCATCCCTCAGGGGATGATTGGTTTCAGGATCCTTGGCAGATACTGAAATCCATGGCTACTCAGTCCCTTCTGTAGAACGGCAGAGTATTTGCATATAACTCCTGCGCATCTTCCCATGGACTTTAAATCATCTCGCAATGACTTATAATACCCAATAAATGCAAATGCTATGTAAATAGTTGTTCTGCTATATCGTTTAGGGAATACCGACAAGAAAACGCGTCTGTGCATGTACAGTACAGATGCAATTTTTAAAAATCCTTTTTGCCCCACAGTTGGTTGACTCTGTGGGGCCTGTGGGTCTGGAGGGCTGGTTGTAATGACAGTGACAACACCCTCTCCCGTTTCAGGCCACCTGCTCCTGTGCCCTGTGCACTGCAGATGTGGGCCTCCCCCACCCCAGGATTTTATATCTCCCCTCCCCCTCCCCTCTTACCCGCCTGCCACTTCCGAAAGGCCTGTGTGCCTGTGGGATACTGGAAGGCACGCGTGTCTGTCAAGGTTCCTGATTCATGCGAGCTATTAAGTCAAGTGTGGGAGACAGAAAACAAGGGGCAATAACGGAGGATTATATTCAAACATCATTGAAGGGTGCTATTATTGGAGGTTCATTAAAATCACTCTAAATGGGTTTTTTTCAGTTGTTCTCAGTGCCATCTTTTATTGAGGCGAGGAGTTATTTGCAGAACATCGTTTGAACCCGTGCTGAAAGACATTAGCTTCGGTGTATTGTTGTAGGGTGCAAAGCAATTGTTTTTCAGATGTGATCTGCTGGTGTCAGTCTCTAGCTTCAACCCCGCCCCCCTGACGGCTTTTGGGTGCCCCAGGACAATATCCATCGCTCCTTGGTATACGTGGGTTTTGAAGTCTTCCAAGACTCGGTTCCTGTCCCCTCTGCGACTTCATCTCCAAGAACCGGCATTCCTAGGTCTTTCAGTGCCTCAAACACCCAGGGCCTTCTCTCTCCTGGATGGGCTTTGTTTGTGCGGAGCCTTCTGCCTGGGGTGCCCAGGACCCTTTCCCGTGCTCCCCACCTCCCCCTCTTGGTGCAATCCTGGTCCCCACATCAAATCAGTAGGCTGTCGCCTCCCCCAGGAGACTCCCTGATTCCCGAGGAGGGATCAGCTGTCCACAAACTCATCACGTGTTGTAGTGGTGTGTTCAGTAGATCGTCTGTCTTCTCCACTCCACGCTAAGATTGCGACCTTTTCCGTGTGGAATCCCAGTGCCTCGTCTGAGGTTTCGCCCATAATGGATGCTGGAGAATCTTTATGGAATGAATGAACAGCCATAAAGCGGGACGCGGTAATCCCGGCGCCATGAAGCATAGCGGTTCTTCAGAGATGCGTATTAGCCTGCAGGCTCTTGTTCTTATGTACAGCAGGGTGTCTCAAACAGATTGGTGGTTGTGTGTGTTACTTCCCTATTTACAAAGGGCTGTAATTTGGCTGCAGAATTGCACACGGTGGTGGCGACACGTGACCAGGCAGTGCATTCTGGGTAGAGCGTGCTGGCGAAGGGAGTGGGTGCAGAGGGAGCCTGCTGTCCCTCCAGGCACGGGCAGTCTAGTGCTGCAGGTGCCACGGTGCAGCCTGACAGAGCTTCTTAAACTTGGCCATGCACACAGGAGTCACCTGCGTGTCAGGTTCAAGTACTGACACTGGGTCAGCTGGTCTGCAGTGGGACCTGAGACTCTCCCTTTCTCACAAGCTGCTGGACCACAGACTCCACTCTGTGTAGCAGGAGAGAGAACAGGGTGCTACGGGGTGCAGCGGGCCATGGATCGAATGGTAGGTTCTGCTATTGTGGAAGAAAGATAAGCAGGGAGAGAGTTTGGGACAGCCAGGAGGGGAAGAGGGCAGCTTTAAATAAGATGGGTGATAAATGTCACTGAGAAAGTTACATTTCAGCAAATACAGGAAGAAGGTGAGAGAGGAAGCCGTGTATGTATCTAGGGGCGGGGATGGTTTGGAAGGTAGTCGCAGGTGCAAAGGCCCTGAGGCAGGAGTTTGCCTGGTACGTTCAAGGGAAAGCCAAGAGTTCAGGTGGCCGAGTGGGTAAGGGAGAGAGTAAAAGGAGATGAGACCAGAGAGGCCACAGGAGGGGCAGGAGGTACAGAGTGCTGAAAGATCTTGAGCAGAGAAATAGCCTGACAGCAGGTCTTAAAAGGATCCCTCTGAGTGCACAAGGGCAAGGTGGAGTCAGGGAGACTGGGTATGAGGCTGTTGCAGCAGTCCACGCGAAGAGTCCATGGGAACTTGGACAACATGGAACCTTCAGACAGCCCCCAGCCTGGGCTTATTGGGCCCCACCCAGCCCCTCTGTTGTTCCTGGCACCTTGTAGGAACTCAGTAACTGTCTTTGAGGCATGGAGGAACGGGTGACCGTGAACTCCTTCAGACCACATAACAGCTCCTCCAGTAGAAAACCTGAGCCCGAGCCAGGTCAGAGCAGGCTGTCCTCGTGAAACGGGCCGTCGGGAGACTCGTGAGGTCCAGAGCCCTGGCCTGCAGGGCTCAGAGCAGGTCATGGTTGTGCCTCAGGTTGGTTGCACTTCCCTCTGTGAAAATGAAGGATGGGGCAGCCTAGGAGGTTCTGGCATGAAGGGCTGTGACCAGGGTGTCCCCTCGTGTCTGGGAGACCCTGCTAGGAATTTTGCCGGGCTGCAGCAGACAGAGAGCATTGAAGCTATGCCGTTCGACAGGTTTGCCTATTTGATTGCAAAATGTGAGCCTGGGGAGCTGTAATGTCACAGGCTGGCACGCTTACGTCGGAAGTCCTGATGGACATGTTGGTGGCGCTCAGATATTGCCGTGAAATGCCTTAGTGGAGTCCTGTCGGCCTTCCTCTGAAAGGCTCCCCGTAGTGTCCCGATGCTGGGCTTGCGGTGGGGACGCCAGCTGCCCTGAGCAGGCCACCCTGGGGTCAGCTCACCCAGCAGGCGGTGCAGAGGGAGCAAGTCAGCAGGCCTCAGGGGCACTGGCTTCTCTACCGCCCCGGAGCCCTAAGTCTTGAGTGCCACATAGTGACCGGCCACTAGCAAACCCGGCTCTGTGACTCACCTAAATCTGTGCACTCTGAGCATCGCCTCTTCTAAAATCGGATCAGTCTCTGTCGATGCGCTCTGAGAAGTAGGCCCTCAGGAAACCGCCTTCCGGCCCCCCTCGCCCTGTCTCCTGAGCACCCACCCAGGCCCTCGGAGACCCACCGACTCACTCACTCCCGGCCTGTGAGATGGGCCTCACCCCGTACCCACGCCCATTCCAGTCCCTTCTGTCCTGGTGACCTCTTTTTATCTTCGCTTTCCATCGTGCCTATGAATTTTTGAGGCACCTGCACATCCAGAGAGGTTGTGAATCTTGTGGGCTAAAAGCACCAAGCCCCTCGTCCCTTCCACTTCTTTATTGGCCCCAAACATTTGGCACCTTTACGAAACGCCACATAGGTTCCTGGAGCATGTCCGACGGCCCGTGGCCTCTGAGAGTCTCAGGCCCGAACCGCTTCAAAAGTGGACTCGGGCTCACAGGGTTTGGTTTCTTGGTGATTCTGTCATCTGAAGGCATTGTTTATATAGCTGAGGTCAGAAACTTCGAGTGCTGCTTTAATGAGCTGCAATTCTGTCCATGTGACATTCTCCTCCAAACCCAATTGCCCTTTACACTGTATGAGTAAGTGTCTCTGTGTGCGTCCGAGGGTGTGTGTTTGATGTGCTGACATTTCTGAATTGAAGCCAGAAAGTATAACCTTTGTGTGTTTGCTATTAAAACTCCAAATTTAAGACTTAAGAGAGGGATCTAACTTTTACTGGATATGATTTATTCAAGCCTTGAACCCAACCCCCCCACCCCCCACCAAAGTAGCAGATACTCAAGAGAACAATACCTTTTTGAAAAATTGGGATTTAAACTAATTCTCATAAAAGCCTATGCTATTCAAACACATGGGAAAGGCGTTATTGATGTCTCGTCTGTGCCAGGCTCTGCTTTAAGTGCCTCCTAGGCATTACCTCATTTAATTCTCGTAGCTCAGTGACAGAGGTGTCCATTGTCACCACTTTAGAGATGAGGGGCGGAGCTTGGAAAGGTGAGGCATTTGCCCTAGATCTACGGGTGGCACTCAGGACTTGAACCCTGGACTCTGCCCTGACTAATATCCGTGGAGAGACCATTAGAGGAACTTTGAACCCCTGGAGCCCCGTGACTGTGCTAACGTGGGCCAGCCACGACGGAGCCAGGTAATGGTGTTTCTTACATCATGGAGTAAGACTGTGTAGTCTTGCCATTCAAACCCTCTAACATCTATTATAAAACATTACTAACAAGGAGCGAATTGACACCTTTTATAATTTACAGTCAGGATTGGAAAAGATGCAAAGCCCCACTTGTTCCTTAAGGCTGAGGGTGACAGACAGACATTGCTAAGCTTTGGAAGTGGGGCAGGGCAGCCTGGGGCGACGGGCTCAGCCAGGGGGACACGTTCTCCCCCTTAGTTCTGGAGGTTCTCTTACGTGTCCAGAGTCTGGCGTTTGCAGAGATCAATCCCATCACAAGGCTATTTTCAAATACTACTTACAAGTAGCCCAAAGTCGTTTAGGACCTGCAGCCTGGAAGCTGTCTGTCTGTCTGTCTCTTTCCATCTATCCACGGCCCTGCCCTCATGGAGAACCCATTTAAACTGCAGATCAAACCGGACTCCTTATAGATGGTTGGAATTGGCTGGTTCCTGGGCCAAGTAAAGTCCCTAAATCACTTGCCAGGTGCATGACATTGAGCTGTCCCCTGGAAGAGAAACCAACCATTTGAACTGAAATGGCAGAAGGGAAGGTCACACACTAACAGGGGGCAGTAAACTGTTAGGCTCCATCCGGCAGTAATGACTGAACATCATAGAAGTCAAGAATTGAAAGACTGAAAGTGCAGGTCAATCCTCATTCTCTAGGCGAGCAAGCAGAGGCCCAGAGGTTTGCCAGAGTGACTTAGGCAGGGACGTATCCGAACCAGGACAGAAAACTGGCCCTCCACTCAATGATGCAGGGCTTTCTTAACACCATTTACAGTTGTAACATGAAAAATGAGTCAGGCATTCTATTAAATTATTTACTTTTACTGGAAAGTAGAGCTCTACTCTATTTGGCTGATCTCATTTAATCCTTGCAAGCACACCAGGAGACAGGTGCTATTAGAACTTCCCCTGTACATACAAGGAAACGGACTCAGAGAGTCTAAGTAACTTGCCCACAGCCACACAGCTAGGAAGTCCGAGTGCCAATTTAAAGTCCCATTTCTTCGCCTCAAAGCCTATACTCTTGACTGCTGTCATGTTTCTTCTCTTATCTGTCCGAACTCATCCGCATTATTGGATGCAAAATGTTCTTGCTCCGATCTTGAGTTTAAAAACTTTCTTGTCAGGTGGTTATTCATGGAAGTCCAGTTTCTCAAATTCTGCTGTCAGCCCTGTCTAGAAAGCTCTTGGTGGGAGAACTTGAGAAAAATGAGAAAATGGATCCAGGGTGACTGGATCAAGCAGAATGAATGTGGACTAAGAGTTAAATGGACCCACGATTCAGCACCAGCTTTGCTGCCTAGCAGCCGAGTAAAGGTGGGCAATAGGGACCTTGAGCCTCCACAGAGGCAGGCTTTCAGATCTCAGCGGGGGCCTTCGCCTTCCCAGCCCGTCTCTCCCTGAGTCCCCTGAAGCCTATAAACCTTCTCTCACCACTAAAGTTCCAGTCCCTTTGGTCTCAGCTGATAACCCTGTCCCCTCAGTCGCTGGGGAAATTGAGGCCTGGAAAGCCCATGGGAGGGTGGCCCTCTCTGCATAGTCATCATGGCCCACCTGACCTCCTTCCCTCTGGTTTCTCCCCGAGCCCTCTCAACATAAGACTTGCCCTCCATCCCTGCGCTAGATCCCATCCTCCTCTCTCCCCGTGAGCATCTTCCTGTCCAGTCTCTCTACAGCTTCTGTCTGTCTGAACCAATCTCCTGTGGTTGCAAATAGGCTGGCTTATAAGGAAGGGGAAAAAGAAAAGAAAAAGAAAATGAGTGTTCGGATGTGGCTAGATCTATGGTCTCCGACAGGGCCCTAGGAATCCCTTTCTCTAGCTCTCTTGGGATTGCTTTCCTCGGCATTGACTTTATTCTTCATTCTTGGAAGACTTTCCTGAACACACAGCAACAATCAACTTCAATCCCATCATCTCAACAACTTCCACCAAAAAATAAAAAATAAAAAGCATCCTTTTCCTAAAATTTCCAGCCTCCTGGGACTTGGTCCTGTTGGAAGATACTGGGGTCTTGGGTTCAGCTTTAATTCCGTGTCATCAGGGGTGGACTGTGCTGGTGGGCAGAGCCTGGTCTCTGGACCCCTTTGCCCGGGGACTAGGTCTGTTCCTATCTAAAGCTGGCATCTCGAGAGAGGAGAAGAGATGGATCCTTTATTATTAAAGAAGAAGGAATGCCGCGGGCAGATGAAAACAGCAGCTGTCTGCTCTGCTCCTCCCAGCCGCTCCTTCGCACATAAACATTCCATCTGAAAGATCCTTTCCCTTCAACCTGGATCCCTCCTTCCCACTGCAAAGCCCCCTGCTCTGTCTTATTTTGCATACAGACAAACTTGGGAAGGAATTGCCAGTTCCTGCTCTTTCCACCCAACAACGGTGCCTGGTTCCGGTGCCATGTGGCATCTGCTGCCACCTTTCCCTTGTCATTTCTCCCTCTGAGTCATCATCCATCGACTTGAAAATCGCCTCCTCTCCTGGGGTCAGGCTATCTTTTGTGACCTCACCACACGATTTCCTACTTTGATCTTGCCTCCTTTAAACAAAAATCTGAAAAATAAAATATTCAAGCGGGATCAAAAGCGATGCAGTGAAATTCAGTCTTCCCTCTCCCTTGACCCCCAGCCAGATTTCTTGGTTCTCCCTCCACAGAGCCACCCACTGCTACCAGGTCCTTGAGCGCTGTTGTAGAGAGGACGTGTGTGAGCCCAGAAACACCCCAGGTCACATGCAAGGATGTCAGCGTTCTGGACCTTGCTTTACCCCTTTCTGTCCTGGCAATGATGCTTACCTTCACATCCGACGACTCCGTTCTTTGAACAGCTCCTGGTGTGTGTGGCTACAGTTGACCTCCCGTATCCCCGGGTTCCACATCCATGCATTCGACCAACCACGGATCAAAAGAAAAATCGCACCTGTACTGAACACGCACAGAATGTTTTTCTTGTCATTATCCCCTAGACAATACAGTGTAACAACTACTTACGCAGTATTTGCATTCGATTAGGTATTGTAAGTAGTCCTGAGATGATTTCAAGTGTTCAGGAGGATGCGAATCCTACCCCCTTTTATGTAATGGACCTCAGCATCCGTGGATTTTGGTATTTCAGGAGTCAAAAGATATTGCAGAGCAGCCCCCCATGGACACCGAGGGATGGCTGTGTATCCATCAGCTAAATTCAGAGTTCCTCCCTCCTTCTGAAGTCCCTCTGTCCCCTCATTTTTATGGCACTCTGCTCGATGATTTTCCTCGACCTCTTCAGCCACTCCTAAAGACAATTCCGACTCCACGATTACTTCCAATGATGACAGGATTCAGAGAGCTGAGTCCTGCCCATGACCCAGAAAAGGGAAAGAACAAGGCTCACTCCTTGTTTATGTGCAAGTACCGTTTCTCAAAAACAGCACCAAAGGCAGAACTTGAGAAACGATGACTCGGAGTGGTTGGCGAATCTGGAATCTGCTCCCAATGTCTTGCCGAGGGAGTGGAGCTGCAGAGGGCCGGCCCCGGCCGGGCACGCACCTCTCCGCCTGACCGCTACCTGGCGGCTCCAGGCCTGACCTCACCTGCAGTTCCCTCCCAACTCCGGTGAGGCTGGTGGGCGGTTTGGTGTTTGCTCAGGTTCCGAGTGGCAGATCCTCCTTCTGCTTGTGGCTGGGACAGACTCTCCCCGGTAGGTTGGGGTACAGAGTCTGCAGAGCCCCTCCCTGCAGGCACAGGCACCCATTGGGCCAGCTCTCAGTGGCCATGACCTCAGCAATGGACGTGCATTTACAAAACAGAACAAAACTTTAAAGTTTTAGTTACATTTCCAGTTTATTTTATTAATTAATTAATTTCTTTATTTACTTATTTATTTTTGGTACCAGGGATGGAACTCTGGGGCACTTGACCACTGAGCCACATCCCCAGCCCTATTTTGTATTTTATTTAGAGACAGGGTCTCATTGAATTGCTTAGCACCTTGCTTTTGCTGAGGCTGGCTTTGAACTCACGATCCTCCTGCCTTAGCCTCCTGAGCTGCTGGGATCACAGGCACGTGACATCATGCCCGGCTTACTTATTTATTTATTTACTTATTTACTTACTTATTTATTTTCTGGACCAGACTGTTGTTTCACCTCTCGAGATGGAAAAAAAAAATTATTAAGATTCTGAAGGGTTAAACAATAAAGGCAGGTCAAGGAGAAGGCACCGCTGCCTCGTTCTTGGGTGGGAGAGCCATTGCAGTGTAATAGCCAGCTGCAAAACAAAATGCATTTTTACATTTTCTAAATAATCAAAGGTCCCACCATCATGTTCCTGCAAGCTGGCTACAACTTTCACACACACAGCTTCACTGTAAGCTTGGTAGAAAGAACTGAACAGTGATGACCACTGACCTCAATATGCAGCGTGGACCTGACAGGAAATTCTGTTCACCATCATAGTACGATGGTGAAGCCATTAGTAATGAAGTCCTCGATTGGGATTCAGGAATGTTCTTCCAACACTGTGCCCTACGAGGGAGGTCCATCTGTCCATAACAGGAAATTGAGCTCTATTTGCCTGTATTTTTAGGCAACTTAGGTCACTTGCTTAAATGTGGTAGAAGTTAGGGCTGGTACTCAGGTCAACTTCACCAGGTAAGTCCATGCGGTGTGACCAGTTCTGTGTCCACAGGCAGTGAAATGCGGCAGAAAGCCCAGAGGCTTTGAAATGGAACCCACCGGTCTCAGAATCTTGGCTCTCCTTCTTGGCCCCATGTGGCCTAGAACAGATTCACTTTTCAAGTTACCTGTTAAGGGGAGGTAATCTTTTTTTCCTGCTTATCCCGTAGATTTGTGGGAATCAAATCTTTAAAATACATAGGCAAATAGAAGAGATAATGACTATTCTAGGGTGCATTTATTTGAAGCCAGCAACATGGGTTTGGGATGGATAGTGAAGAACAGATATGGGAAAAAATTCTGTTGATATAGAAAAAATGTTGACAGTGTATTTCATCTAGTTTGTTTTAGAAAGCAGGTTAAAAAACAAAGTAATGCATGAGGCCCTGGGTTTGATCCCCAGCATCACAAAGAGAGAGAGAGAGAGAGAGAGAGAGAGAGAGAGAGAGAGAAAGAGGACGGAAGAAAAAAAGAATGATTCCACATCTACTTAAAGAATAAAAAGCATCCACCCATCTCTCCAGTCATTCATGACACAGACCAAAGTGTTAACCTGATAAAGAGACTTGGTGAAGGAATTGCACAGGGTTTTATTTTTTCTTGGTGATTTTTAACAGCTTATTTGTTTCTGCAATAAGTGGAGAAGTCTCATAGAAGAGACTGAGTCTGTTGTCACATCAGGGATCAAATCAGATACTTAAACCCTCGAAACACGTTTCCATGGTGTCCAGCAAGGACTTTGTAGAGCTGTCAGGGGAAGAAAGAGAATGATACTTGAAAGCACTCAGCACAGTACTGGCTCATAGCAAGCACTTAGCATACATTACCCTCCATCCATTCGATAATAGAGTGCTTGCACTGGGTCTTGGAAATGCAGTAAGGAGAAAAAAGAGATGTAACTTTGCTTTCATGGAGATTTCAGCCTGGATGGGAATCTAGAATACAGATAGATAAGCAAAGAAATGAACATGTAATCATAGATTGAGATAGGTCAGGTATTTTATTTCTATAAAAGAAGTGAAGAGGATGTCCGATAGAGAATAACAGGTGAGGGGAATGAGGGATCTACCTTATTTTGGGGGGGACCCAGAACAGCTTCTGTGAGGAGGTGGCATTTAAACTCAGATCTGCAAGAAAACAAAACATCGTGTGTTATTTTAAAATGAAAATTAAGGGGGGAAAAAAAAAGGCAAAGCAAACTGGCTCTCCAACACGAAAGACCTCTGTCGCGCGGACTTCCTTCTGAATAGATGTAGAGATGAAGTATCCATGATTGCGGGAGCCTTCATTATTTGCTGCCAAAGGAGCCTTTCATCTTTCTCTTTTTTTTCTGCCAAAGGCCAGAGAATGTTGAATATTACCTGACTCTTTTCTCGAGAGAAAAGCCAGAGTCCACAAATGACTCTTTAAAATGATCAAATGTGTGGCAGGCCCGCGCTTCACGGGCGATTCTCACCGGGTGGATCCTGCCTGTGCTCAGCTGCAGGAAACTGCAAGGCAGAGAAGCAACACCACATTTCTTTGAATGCACACATTAAAAAAAAAGACTCATCTGTCTTTTTGCACACACTGTGTGGCTTAGATGTCTTTTTGCGTGACCTCGTCGTCTTGGTCTCCTGAGGACGCCCCAGGCTCTGGAGGCAGGCTGGCAGGTGGCTCCCCTGGGCCGTGAGCCTCCTGTTCTCAGACTCATGTGAAGCAGTCGGAGGCTGGACGGTTACCCTCTTCTCAGCATCTCGCCCCGTCTGTCTTTCCCTCTGATTTTTCCATAGGCTCTTTCCTAGGGAAGCAATCAATGTCTTTCCTTCAGGTCCCACTCTGACGTCACTTCCTCCTTGTGGTGTCCCTGGCCTTTCTTGGGTACCTCACTTCTGTGCTCAGTGGCAGCACCTACCACACAGTACCTACCGTGGCCGGTGCCTGTGTTGGTCTCCTTACTAGACCACAAGTGCCCTGAGGACGGGGACAGGGGCCCTCTTTCTAGCATGCTGCTAGACAGAGGATGTGCAGGACCTGAACGTGAACCTTCCTCCTTAGTACGCACAGGACAGCCACTTAGGAGACCCTGACTGAGAGTTTTTGTCAAAGACAAAACATGCTGACCAACCTCAGGCTGGTCTTGACTTTGACTCGATTTTCTCTTCTCTTTAGTTCTGTCTTTTCTTTCTCCCATGCTAATACTCTTCCACCTAAAATAGTTTTCCTAGGTGATTTTTTTCTTCTTAAAAAATAATAATAATACTTGATACTTAACATTTTCAACAATACGATCAGGAACAAAAGATAAAGGAGAAAATTAAAACCATCCATAACTCTTCTCATCCATGTGTGCCCGTATCATAGGCAAACAGATAGAATGTGTACGTTCGTGTATATAATTTATAGAATGGGAACATTATATACTCTTCGTAATTATATATCACTATGTCATTTAATATTCTTCTACATCTTCTTTTAATGTTTCAAAGTGTTTTGCATAGTAATACATCAAATAGATGTATCATTATTTATTTAACTGTTTTCCCCATTGGTTGAGAGTTGATTTTAAATCAGTTTTTTCTCTAATGATTCTTTGATGATCATCCTGTATCCTGCACCCAGGAGTACGGAGGTGGGGTCAGGACCAGCCTCCTGGAGGAAGTGACACCCTTCTGGAGACAGAGGGATGTGTGGGAGATAGCTGGGGGAGGGGGAAGAGGGGAGAGGACAGCCTATTTAAAGACTTGGAGGTGAGAGGTGTGTGAGTGTTGTAGGAACCAGATATACTTCTGTACAACTGGAGGGCGTCCCGGGCTGGTGGAGAGTGACCAGTGCCCAGGCCTAAGGGGCTCTGTAGACCTTTCTACAGAGTTGCGGGCTTTGGGCGACCGGCAGTCATTACAGATAAGAGCAGAGAAGATGATCTACAGTGCTTCCCCCCTTACCCATGATTTCAGTTAACTGTTGTCAACCGTGATGCTAAAATACAAAATGGAAAATTCCAGAAACGATTCATCAATTTTAAGCATTTTTTAATACAATATATTGTTATAATTGTTCTATTGGATGATTGTTAACTTACTACAGTGTCAAATTTGTAAATACATCATAGATAATACATGTGTAGGAGCAAACAGCATCTATAGGGTTTAGTACTCTGCTGGGGTTCCAGACATCTGCTGGGGGTCTTTGACGTATCCCCTGGGATATGAGGCGTACTACTGTATCCGGGTTGGCATTTTTGAAAGATCCCTGCTGGTGAGCAGACCCCCATTTGTTTGTTTATTTCTGCGGTGCGGGTTATGGAGACCAGGACCTCTGGCATAGGAAGCACATGTTCTAGCACAGAGCTCTGCCCTCAGCCCCTCCGTTGATAGCTCGTCTCAGAACTGTTATTAACAGAACAAAACAGAAATTAGAAGGAAGAGAAGAAACAGGAGCTCCCATGTAACTGCTCGCAGGGCGGCCTTTCTGTTGAGCCTCTGAGATTCAGAAGCACAAATCCACAAATTGGGTGCCCCCTACCCTCTCCATCCCTGGAAGAGGTGCCTGTGATTCAAATAACCCAGAGACCCCATTGGTGGACCCAGAGGATGAGGAGGTTGAATTTCCTTTCAGTAACTCAATGAGGCCAAAGTGTCCACCCAGGACGGTGGAGAGGTAGGTAGGCGTGGTCCACCCAGTGATTGTGATCAGATCCGGGCACGGAGCTGCCCATTCTCCAAGGACACAGCAGGCGGCAGAGTGGATCTGGGCTGAGCCTCCCGAGGGCTGACGTCTCCATTTAGGGATCGCTCCTGAAGCTAATGGGCAATGACAGCTCCATTTGAAAATCACAGAAACACTTACCGGGGAGGCTGTGGTCTGCCGGCCCTGTAAGCTGCTTATTAGCAGGGAAATCACGCTCCCGCTGTACGGTGCCCCTTTGGTTAACCCCTGTTCTTGCGACTCCGCGGTGCTATCTCACTTAAAGATTTCATTGTTCTCCCAGGCAGTGGGAGGGCAGGGAGGGGTGGGGGTGGGGGGGCGGCTGCGAAGCTGCCAGAAGCTGTTCCACCCTCTCCCATCACAGCCTCTGGGGAGGCCCAGACACATCAGCAGCCTTCTGGTGTAGATGGGAAATGCATGGTTTTTAAAGAAAAAAATGGCCCCTGAAGACTGTGTTTCAGCTAATAGGCTTCCCACGCTGGCTGGTTTGAGTCCCTACATGGGGCCAAAGAAAAACACGGGCAGACCTGCCGTCCCACCAGAGTCCTGGCCCTGCACCTCTTTATCTCCTCTCCATCCTCCCCCTCTGCTCCTCCTGCTCCTCCGCAACCCTCTCCACCTGTTCTCTCCTGTGCACACTCACACCAGTCCCCTGTCCCTGCAGTCAACCCGGCTCCCCGCTCCTCTCCATCCCCCACCACAGCTGCACCAGGCGTCCTGGGCATCTCTGCAGGAGTCTCGAACTTACCATGAAGGAAGCCTCGGGTCTGACATCCCCCACAAATACGCTCTACACCTCACCAGCTACTCAGGCCAGAAGTCTCCAGGGACACCCGGGACTCCTTTCTCCCCACCCCCGCCCCACCCCACCTCTGATCCATCAGCTAATCTGTCAGCTCGAACTTCACAATGAATCCTGAGTTCAAAAGCCTCTTTCCACCTTCCCCCGGCAACCCTCTTCCTCCAAACCCAGCCTCTCTCAGCTGATTATTCCAACAGCCTCCTCTCTGGGCCGGCTGTTCCCATCATGGCTTCCTGGCTGTTCCGTCTACTCCGCACGCCGCTCAGTGATCCTGTCTGGAACAGGGCAGATCATGTCACTTAAGGCGCAGAACTTCCCGGCAATTTCTGGTCAAACAGAGATGAAAATCTACTGCCCTCCTGTGCATGACCAGTGAGGACCACGCATGGCTGCTGGTCCTTGCTGAGACCTCTCCTCTTCCTCTGTCCCTGGGTTGCTCTGCTCTGGCCACACTGGTTTTGGACAACAATATGGAGGGTGTGCCTCCTGTATCCAGGGCTTTGCACTATGGTCCCCTCTGCCTTCAGCTCTTGTTCTGAGGTCCTTCCTCCTTTGTATGCATTTTCTTTTCTGAATGAGATTTCAGCATCTTTTCATATATTTGATATATTTTTTTTTCTTTCTCGTTTTGTTTTGTTTGGTTGGTGGTCCTGGGAATCAAACCCAGGGCTTCGCGCATGCTAACCAGGCACCTTCTGAATGAGCTATATCTGAAGCCCTAGATTCTCACTGTTCCAAAACCAGTTTTCTCTCTTCTTTTTGAATTTTTCTTTTGGATTATCTTTTCTTATCAACACCTATGAGTTCTTTGTAAATTAAAGAGAAATTCTTTAGTAGATGTTAAAATATGGTCTTTCTAATTTGTCGTCAGTCTTTAGACTTATTTTGGAGTTGGGGGATTTGGGTTTTTCTTTTTTTTTTTTTTTTAACCGTACATAAATTTTTATGTAGTCAGACTGATCACCTTCTTTTGTTTGTTACTTCTTAGTTTATGTCCTTTTGAAATATCTTTTCCACTCTCAGAATACAATACCATTTATTTAGGCTTTTTTCCCCCCTAAAACTTCCTTGCGTCCATATCTTTGCCTCATCTGGAATTTTCTATTTCACATCCTTTTACGTTATCAAGATTTTGTTTGCAAAATTTCCAGAGTAAAATCAGTAAGAAATACGTTTTGTAATAGGGAGTTTATACTCTTTTTCTATTAAAATGGCAATGAGAAGGAAGAGAACAATTTAGCTTGGAATAACAAATGTTTTACTTAAGTGTAACAAGAGTCTTTTTTAAAAATTCAAGGCTGTATCCTCAGTATTTAAAACTTAAGACACCATGAAAATACCCTATCACAGGAAGCATATACTGCCTGGAGGGATTTGCAGTGGAAAACAAGAACCAAATAATACAACAGTGTGGTGTTGAGGTCCTACTTAGTGTCAGGCACTGTGCCTACTCATTGTAATATAATATGTAATAAGTAACAATATCTCATATATTCAACAATCATGGGCATCATCTCATTTTATCCTTGTCATAACCCCGTATGACAGCAATCGGGATTGTCCCTGTTTTGCAAAAGAGGAACCTGAGACTTCAGGGAACTTGGCCAGAGTTCCACAGCTAGTGAGCAGCAAGATGGCAGGATTCGAATCCATGTCCGCAGTCCACAGACCACAGGCTTATTTCTACCCACATATGAAGCAAACGGGAAGCTGAGGCTCCCTGAGAGCTAAATCCCTTGCACATTGATCAAATGCCCCTGCGTCGTTCCTTTACCATAAGCACTCAGAGAGGAGTTTGCGCTCCTTGATTTTCTCCGTGTAGGGGCTGGAACCCAGCTGCAGCCTTCCAGGTCTCATCAGCGGCCCCACAATTGCCAAGTGCAACGGCCCATTGTCAACCACTTTCCCACTTGACCTCTTGGAGATCTTTCATTCATGACGATGCCTTTGTCCTTGGATTTGCCCGATCCTCACCCGCCTGACCTTGCTCTCTCCTTGGTTCTCCTGCTGCTAAGACAGTTTCAGGAGGAATTTTATCATAAGCAAGTGGGAATAAAATATCAATCTCACAGGGTTTGCATAAATTAAACAGATAATATGTGCAAAAACCCTCAGCAAACATCCATTGTACAGAAAGTACTCAGTGGCGCTGATGACTCTTATTATCTTTGATCACCTTCCACATTCAGTTGTTTGAATTGTTTCTCAAGATCTCGCTCCTTAGCTTCAGAATGTGTGCTGGGGTCTCCCTCTTGTCCTTCCTCCCTGGGCTCACTGGTGTCTCAAAATCATCATGTCCAATATGGAAATCGTCACCTCCCCGAATTCCCCAACTCTGTCTGAGCGGTAGATGCCACCACGTCCTCTTGCTCCAAGCAGAGCCTGCCTCCTCCCCTCCTTCACTTCCTGCCCCCTCTTTGTTATTCACTCAGTCACTAGTCTGCCCATTGGAACCAGGGCCGTGGGCTCTGACGTCAGGTGAGTCCAGCTCCCCTGCAGCTTTGCTATTCGTTCGCAGTATAACCTTGAAAAAATGACCCAATCTTCCTGGCCTCAGTTTCCTCAGCTATAAAATGGGGGTAATACTTATACCCACTTTACAGGATCATTGGGAGGATTAAAAAAGATAATGCAAATAAAGAGCTTTGTACAGTGTCTGGCTGCAGCCAATTCATGATAAATACTAGCCATCATTTTTATAACTACTAATGCTGTTATGTTATTACATTGTTGTTACCTTCTGGAGATAGTTTGAACTACTTGGAGCTTTTGCACAAATGGGGTTTTGTTGATGAAGAGCAAAGAACCCCAGATGTAGAGACTTGTCACTTCTTAGGTGGGAATTAGTGCGTGCCCACACACACACACACACACACACACACACACACACACACACTCACATTCACATTGTAACTCTGCCTCAAGATCAGGGTCATTTCATATTAAGGACCAGCAGGAGGAGTGAGAAACGACAGTGGTTTTCTCTCTAGAGCCTGCTTGCCTATCAGACCCTTAGTTTCTATTTCCTTCCACACCACTTCTTTCTATTTGGACAGAGCACAGCCAAGTTTCTCTCTTAGCACCTCGTAACTAAGGGCAAGGACTGATCCAGCTAACGCGGCCTTGTAGTTACCCAGGCAGTGTAGGCCCCAGGCCTAGGTCTGATGGCTGGGATCTTCCTCCCCTGGCTGGAGTTGATAAACTGTATTCTGTTGAGCTGGAAACAAACTTCCTTGTTTCTGACCCAGAGCCACAAGACAGCACTTGAAGGGATCTGCTACTGTAAATATCGCCATCTCCCAGGTGATGTATGAACAGGTCATTACTGGGCATCTGGCCCCGCCTTAGTCCCATCTTCTCCCACCGATGAGCTTGGCTGACTTTTGGGGGGTGGGGTGGGACTTGCCACGTGCCACTAGCCCCACCATCTCATGCCTTTGCCATACGTCTCCTGACCACCCACAAGGAAACTGGGGGGTGACTCAGGAGCTACAACCAGCGAAGGTCGGGAGCCGAAGGTCATGTGCAAAGGTCATGAGAAGTTTGCATTTTATGTTGCTCTCATTTCTGATCATTGAAAACAACCTCTCTGAGCTTCTCAGAGGGAGGGGACTGGAGCAGGCCACATCTGGTTCTGTTCGGTTCTGTTTGGCTTTGGCTTTGGCTTTGTTGCACCACCCACCACAGTTCTTTTCTCCCCCTCTCATAGTGTGGGCGAAATGCTGAAAACTTCGACCGGTTTTTCACCCGCCATCCACCCGTCCTTACACCTCCCGACCAGGAAGTCATCAGGAATATTGACCAGTCAGAATTCGAAGGATTTTCCTTTGTTAACTCTGAATTTTTAAAACCTGAAGTCAAGAGCTAAGTAGATGTGTAGATCTCCGTCCTCCATTTCTGTCATTCAAGCTCAACGGCTATTGTGGTGACATTTTTCGTTTTCATTGCTACGATACATCCATGTTTTGTTTTCTGATGCGACTAGTGTGACCATGTTTTGGAACCCAAATGTCCTCCGGTAGTTTGGAGCATCTCGTAGAGATGGAATTATGCAGGTGGCAGGTAGAGATGACCGCTGCATAATTGAGACACAATCCAAGTCCTCTTCCGGCGTATTTCCCCAGCATGTCAGCTGAGTCGATCCAGGGGCGAGAGAAAATGCCTGCTTTCTCTCCCTTCTTTTCTGCACTGCCAGATTTTACGCCAACCGTCCGATCTAGATTCTTCCTACAAAATGGGTAGATGAATCGGATGTTAGCAGTATTCTTCCACTTCCAGGCTTAGGTAAGCTGGGCTTGTATCCAAATATATGGTTGCTATGCCCTAGAGGGAATCCCTCCGTGCGACCTGGAGGCACAGAGCTTTGAAAAGAACATGCTAAAAATAAAATTTCATTTTTTTTAAAAACTCAAAGTTAAGAAGATTATCTAAGTCCTAAAATTTCAAGAGTGTGCTTTTAGACCCTTTCAATCTAAAAGCACTTCCAGGGGTCAAAAGGCAACCCGCTTGGGTGCTACCTCCACACTGTAATTTTTGGTACTGTGTGTCCCTGATCACCCTTGTCCCCAAACTACTCAAAAAGGGCATTTGGCACTGTTCCCTGAAACAACATGGTCACTCTAGCAAGGTCCCAAAGGGCCTTGGATTTACATTACATTTCAAACTTTATTTGCTTTTGGGGTTTTCTTTGTCATTGTTCAAATGCAAAAAAAGAGAAAAAGATAAAGAAAAAAGTTACTCATGTTGTTACACATGCTTTAAAATATGTGTCCAGATGTTCTTAACCACAATGACCTGCTTTGATTTAACCAGAAGATGACTGTGGAGCCCAGCAGACTTGATGCTTGTGGGTAGGGGATCTATCTAGGTCTGTTACTGGCTTTGGACAGCTAATTAAGTGCTCTGAGAAAGCATTCCATCTCTCCAAACAAACGACAGTTGTATCCTTCCCTTTGATGTTGTGTTGCAAGATGTTTGTGGAAATGTTCTTTTGTATCTGGATTTCTGTTATCTGCCATTTTTCTTCTAGCATCAAGATACAATAAAAAAAAAAAAAGAAAGAAAGAAAAGAAAAGAAGAAAATACTATTTCAAGGAAAAACTACTCTCTGAAAAATGCGGACCCAAACTACAAAGTAGGGCCCGAGGAAGGAACTCAGGAGACAGGAACTAAATCCAGAGCTTAAACTCAGCCCCAGTTCCACCAGGCAGAGAGGCAGGCGCTGGGGCTCTGCAGGAACTCTTGGCGCCCTGTCACGGGGTGGAGTGACCTGGACAGAGCCTGGGACACTGTCAGAGCTCAAAGCCCAGATTCCCACCCAAATCAAGGGTAGAGGCTAGCTGTGAACATGGCCGGACCCTTGATTTTCTTTTGACAGCTCCAGTCCTCCCAACTTGGACTAAATATCCTCCATAGCAAGCAACTCAGTGAGCTCCCAGAAGCCCAGGGAGACCCCTTGGGAGGGAGAAATTCATGTCTGTCTGAATGGGTGGGAACAGCCGGGGACTCCTGTGTCCTTGCCTACTGCTTCCTGCCGTTCCCAGGCAGCCAGCCCTGAAGGGAATTCTTATCACAGTCAAAGAATTTTCCAGAAGCTCCAGGGCTTTTGAGAGATTGTCAAGGGAACTTTAAAAACTTGACAAATGTCCTTGAAGCAAGACGTCTCACCTTTAAGGAGACCATGCGTTGGAATTTTGCTTTGGCAAAGTAGTCCATTCTTTTCTGCCCTCCTAGTTCACCTTGCTTCAGGCTTGGGGACCATGCCTGCGGTCACCATTGTAGTACAATCTGGACCTAAGGTGAAGCAAACTCAAAGTCCCAGCTGACTAGGAGGTTGGAGAAAGAGGGAAATCAGGGCGAAACCCCCTTACTTCATTCTTGGGGAAGCTGGTATCTGGAGAGAGGAAGCAACCTGCCGAGGTCAGTCAGCTGGGATCCAAACCCAGGTATCCTGACCATCAGCACAGGACTCCTTCTGCTCTGTAACACCAACAAGGACTTCTGGCCACGCCCACCACCAGGCAAATTATTTAAGATCCTTCATCTGATGGGGGCACCAGACCTCTCCTTGGATATGATCTCAGGATAAAAAACATGGAGAAGCATTGGGTCATTGACAAATGATCTGAGATAACCTTAGAAAACAGTGTAGGATGGATAAGTGGATGGATAGATAGATAGATAGATAGATAGATAGATAGATAGATAGATAGAATATAAGTGTATATTTATATACTGCACTCTACATTTTCCAAAATCTTGCCATTATTTTTCAAGTTGCATAGTTTGCAGAAATAGATACTCAAGCCAAAGTCTTCATCCCTCTCGCATACCTTGCTACAGGTGGTTAGAGAAGCCTTCCGAGGAAGTAAGGGATCGTTAGTCAGAATTTCTCCTGTTTCCACTTCTGGCAATATTTCCATGCACAGGAATCCAAGAAACAGAGCTTTCATCTATCATCTCTGGGAAAACCTTTGCAAATTTATCCAGGGAGAAAAAACTTTTACTTTTGACATCATCCATTTATTCTACCTTCCATTCACTCAGATAGCATTTATTGAGCACCAAGTGTGTGCCCAGCTGGGTGCCAGGAGCACAGTAGATAAAAATAAAGATGCAATCCAGCCCCTTCTTCCTCTTCCTCCAGCACCATCTGCTGGGAGGGCCATCATTCAATGAGCAATTAAAATCAAGACGCGCTCTAGAGATAACTAGTCTCTGGGTCAGTCAGGAACAGCTTCTTACAAGAAAGAAAATGTCACCAAACATCTTCAGGGCTTCTCTTTCTCTCTAGAGACCACAGTTTGGGGCTGAAGGAGAAGGCACAGCAGCATCCTCTTGACCTGGATTTCTGGAACAATCATAGAGTGCAATGGGTGGGGAAGGCGAGGTAGGATGGTAGATGGAAGGGCTTCCTTCTAGAAGGCCAAAGGCACAGTGTCCATGCTTGAATAGATCACAGAATCACCAGAAAGCTGAGCAGAGACAGATACCCAAATTGCCTCTTTCCACGCAGAGGAGGGACTGGTTTTGTGGCTGGGTTCTGAGTTCTGAGTCTCACCTCTCAGGTCCCGTCCCTCCCTTCTGCAGGCGCAACCCTTTCCTACCCTCCCCTCAGGACACACGGTCTCCAGCTGGGTACACCTGGCTCTTCTAGCCTACCTGAGACAGGCTGAGGTTTTCTAAAAGAATTTAAATTAGAGGAGGATTTAAAAGGAAACTAAGTAAGAAAATCCAAAGTAATCTCAACCAAGTCCTTGTTAGCCATGACCAGTCATCCACCAGGGTCCAAGACTCCCCCTTGGGCTTTCTTCTTTGAACTTCCCTCTGACCTTCTGCTCTTCTAAGAAAGGATAGGGACACAGTCACAATGACCTTCTTGGAGGATTTATAGGAAGCCAGTGGCATTCATAACCTTCTCTAGATGAGAACTACTTTTCTCAAATGGCTTCAGATGCTTTCAACCCCAAAGGAATTATCCCAACAAAGAGGACCATCCTCCCCCAACTTCTAGGGCAAAAATTCTCAAGTATTTTCCAGAAGGATCTACTCACAGGTCAAAGTCCTCAAAAGCAAATCCCCTTTGGACATGTGGCTGCCTGAAACAAGAGTCTTCGCCAGAAAAACAAATGAGAAGGAACTTCCAAGGTCAGGGTGGTGGGAAAACAACTTCTGCTCCATGGCCCCAGGCAGGGCAGGCCAGGTAGGGCTGACAATGCCCAAGGAGACCTCAGGGGAGCCAGCTGTCCATCTCCTGGCCCCCGATAGGCCTGCCTTCTGTCCCACATCCAGCCATGGAACTCCCAGACCTCAAAGGGCCCTCACACGGTTCAGCTCCTGCTGGGATTCAAAATGGTGCCCACTGGAGAGACCCGTAGGCCCAGTGGGAATGAATTCCATTGTTTTGCTTCAGAGTGACATCCCGGACTCAGGGGGGATTATACACAGGCAAAAGCAAAGAAGCTCACCCTTAGTCAAGTCTTCATTCATTGATTCGTTCCCTCAACAAATAATGATGAACAGCCTGCTCTGTGCCAGATACTCTTCTTGGCACTGGAAATACAATAGTACAGAAGCAGACAAGGACCCCGCCCTCCTGGAGAGACATAACAAATAAACAAGACCATGTCTGAAAGCAGTAAGTGCAATGAAGACCATTAAAGGATGGAGAGGGATGCACAGATAATAAAGGAAAAGGAGGCATTGGCCACAGGAAGTGACCCATGGAGTTCCTGGGCCCAGACCCTCCCCCCACAGCACAGGCAAGACAAGGCAGAGCAGGTGTGACATGCAGGAGGTGGCCCACCATCCAGAAAACAGTGCCACCTGCATCTTTAGCCTGGTCCTCTTTGGCCACACCCACCGGAGGACTTTTTTTCTTTTCTTTTTTTGCAGTGCTGGGGCTTGAACCCAGGGCCGTGTGCATGCGAGGCAAGCACTCTACCAACTGAGCTACATCCCCAGCCCCCAAGTATATTTCTGATACTCCTTTTGTCTCGCTCACTCGCACATCCCCACTCAGACACCCCAAGAGTAAGTAGGGAACTCCGTAGAGACATGTTGCCTCTATCGGGGGAGCAGCCAAAAAGAAGCAGTTCTCACGAAAGGTATTTTGCAGAAGGAAACGAGCCCAGGAGTGAGACATCCTTCTCAGTCAATGCCCACGAGGAGCTAACCCTAAAGGCTGGATTTCAGTTTAGCCCCAGGAGATTGGCCAAACTCGGATCAGCCAGTCCTTACTGACCCTGCCCTCTGTGGTCTGATACAACTCTGGCTTCAGCCAGGCAACCTACCTGATGCCAGTGAATCCGAGGTGTTATCCTTGGTTGTTCTGTAATGACACAGCCATCAGGCTGTCCCTGCAGCCAGAGGGGCCGTGATGAGGCCATCCCTAGTAGCGAGGTGGTCAGGTAAGAATCGGCCACTCACTCTGCAAACTTGGGCAAGTCACTTAACCTAGCATGGCCTCCATTTTCTCATGTCAAACAATGGGGGTGGGTGAGGACCCCAGCTCTACCTGCCCTCTAGGTAGGTGTGGTGAGAGGATGGGAAGAGGCCACGGGCTGACAAGAACCCCAAAGAGGTCAGAACATCATGCAGAAGAGCTGTTAGTTAGCTCACCTCTGATGTTCCCAACTATAGAGAGCAAATTGGGGTTCATGCCCCCCACAATACACACACACTTAAAAAGAGAGAGAGAGAGAAAGCCCAGCCCAACCTGGAGAACTGAGTTGTTCCATTTTTTAAGACTGTTCTCACAGACCTTGGAAGCTTTGGGGTTTGTGGCTTACAATGTGTTCACTAGATCCATGCTATAAATGACTTTGGGGACAACCTCTGACTGATGAAGACCCAGATTTGAGACTGCAGGTGGGCTTTCGAGCAGCCCTTTCGAAGCCCGTATTGTACCAGTGAGTGTCGAGTGGACAGTGCTCAACTGAGCAGAGCCCAGCTTTTCCCATGTGACCATTCACCTCTCTGTGGATGGTTTCCTTTCCAAAGAAGGAGCCCTCCCAGACACAGGGGGCGCTATTGAGCAATTTTTGTCCAGGACACTCTATCTAATAGCTAATTCTCTGATATTATCTCAAAAAAAAAAAAAATCTCCCCTATACACACACACACACACACACACACACACACACACACACACACACAAATCTCTTTATGGCAATCCTTAAAGAAATTCAATGACTTATTTCCTCTCTTAAAAATTCCCACCAACTTTTCTATCCCAAAGCCAACACACAATGTAAAATGAAGCTAGCACACAATGTACCTGCCAAAACTTGCCAGCACAGGGCTCTTTCTGCCTCTGCTCATGAGATGTCACCCGCCTTCTGATCTCCGGCGTGTCTCGGTCACTTTCCTTCCTCTTATGCTGTGTTAATGTGTTTGCTTTCCGTTTGGCAGAGAGACAAGCGAGATACCTCCAACTTCGACAAAGAGTTCACCAGGCAGCCTGTGGAACTGACTCCCACTGATAAACTCTTCATCATGAACTTGGACCAAAATGAATTTGCTGGCTTCTCTTACACTAACCCAGAGTTTGTCATTAATGTGTAGGCAAATGCAAACTCCTTTGCTGAGCCTGGGGCCAGACTTCAGGCCGCGTGTATGTATCACTTCTAGTCTTCCAGGATTTGTGGTGCAAATGCTGGCCTTCAGCATGAGGAGAGCTTGTCTTAGAGGACTTTTCTTTGTATGTGTAGCTTGCTAGTTTGTTTTCTACATTTGAAAATGTTTAGTTTAGAATAAGCGCATTATCCGGTTAGAGAGGTACAATTTTCCAGACTTCCAGAAACTCATCCAATAAGCAGACGATGTCGAAACTACTGTGTCTGACACCAAAATGCTTCAGTATTTGTAATTTTTAAAGTCAGAAGCTGATGTTCCTGGTAAACGTTTTTACAGTTATTCTCTAATATCTTCTTTGAATGCTAAGCATGACTGGTATTTTTAAAAGTTGTAAGCTTTGCAGTTACTGTGAACTATTGTCTCTTGGAGGAAATTTTTTTTTGTTTAAGAATTGATATGATTAAACTGAATTAATATATCCAAACTCTCTCGTTTGCGTGTCTGTCTTTCAGGGACTCTGGTATAGATGTTGCAATTCGGAGATCCACAGGCTGATGTTGCCAGAGAATGAGCTTCATTTCACTGGGGCACAATTTATTTCATTGATATTATCATCATTAATGTTTTGAAAATGGTATATTTTATATGAATTCAGATTGCCTTGTGGGAAAAACTCTACAAGATTGGCAGCTCTGGGCCTATTCCATGTGGAAACAATTTGACAGAACTGAGAAATGCCTGTCACTTTGAAAGCAGTGTGTGCTCTCATTTTGCCACAGTCTCCACCACCCCCTGTTGTCTGGAACCCT
Source organism: Sciurus carolinensis (assembly GCF_902686445.1). Lineage (NCBI taxonomy): Eukaryota > Metazoa > Chordata > Mammalia > Rodentia > Sciuridae > Sciurus > Sciurus carolinensis. The sequence continues at coordinate 23,992,624 of NC_062230.1, read as the reverse complement.
CCTTCCACTTCCCTGACTGCTGTAGACATTTGAAGTTGAGCCTCCTGACATTGGTGAGCCCATAATCAGGGTACCTACACAATTGTCTAGTCAGTGGGATTCATGTCTATTATTCAGCACAAAGTACATAACAAAGATTTCATCCCACCCATGACCAAAGGAAGGAGGCCGGTGTCTGTCCAGGGAACACTTTCCTGTGGTCTGTGAGGACATTCCTATTTGTAAAATGCATTCATATACCTTTTACTATTTTATTCTGGTTTAGCTTAGCCTCTGCAATCGAACAGGCAAATGCCAACAGAAAAGCAGGCCCTTCTGTCCACAGCTGTCCTCGTCCACGGAGGCTCAAGAGAACTTGGGAAAATAAGGCAGGTTGCCTCTAAATGTTTTTGGCGTGATAAAGAGTCCCGCTGGGTGAGAGCAGAGTGTCACGGCACTGAATCACTGTGTCAGCCTGATACTATCTTCTCTGAATGAAGTCATGCTTCTATTTTCTTTTTGAAAGATGTAGTAATCCACTCTGTAGCACATGTCTGTGTAACTGTTAAGGCTAGTGGGTAACAGAAAAGAGCAAACCTGTCACGCTAAGTACATTATGACTCTCTCCAGAGTTTGTTCATCTCCTCCTTTCTTGGAAGAGTCCCAGTAAAATGGAGCAATTGGGCAGATACAGTGAATCCATTGATCCTACCTAGTGAGCTCATCTTGGCAGAATTTTAGAAACCCTGCCAGTTAAAATTGGCTGGAGTCAACTTAAACTTAAAGGAGAAACTGTGCGTTCTACATACCACATTTAGAAAACAAAAATACATGGGTTTCTATAGAGGTTTGGAGTCGTGTTCCATTTAAGATGGTATTAGAGAAGAGGTTACTACTCCATGCCAGCTTCTCCCACTTTTCCATCTGCTAGATATAAACCCATCTTTTATTTAATAAATATTGAGTACCTACTCTGAGCCACGTGGAGTCCTGGGTGCTGAGGTTATGGAGACCAACAAGATAGTCCAGGATGGTCCATTCATGGGAATACGATGGCTGCGGACATTCCAGCCTCCCATCTAGGATGGGTCTCACAAGAAAAAGTAGGAGCTTCTGTAAAAGTCTTGCCATTTAGCCTGGGTCAGTCTGTTCACATGTGCATTGCTGAACCAAGCAGCATGTCTGGGGAGAGAGAGAAGGCAGGTGGATTGGCTGAACCTAAGTTGTATCAGTTAGCCATTGCTGTGTAACAAGCTACCCCCAAACTTTACAGCAACAAATATTTATTACCTCTCAATGTGTTTGGATCAGGAATCTGGGTATGACTTAGATGGTTTACAGTCTCTCATGAGGTTGGCCAAGGTTGAAGATGCACATCAAGGTCAACTGGGGTGCCCTGGAATTCACTTCAAGCTTCCTGACATAATTATTGATAACTTCAGTTCCTCACCACACAAGTCTTTCCAGAGGGCTGCCTCTGGATGTGGTGACTAGCTTCCCCTAGGGTAATGATTCAAATGAGAATGCCCAACTTGGAAAGCACAGACCTTTTTGACCTAATCTCAGAAGGGACATCCCATTTTGTTGCTGTTTTCTATTATTTAGGAGTGAGTCGGTTGTTTTCAGGGGATTATCCAAGGTGAAACTATTAGCAGGTGGGGATCTTTGGGGACCATCTAAGAGGCCACCTACCACATACATCACGAGCTGCCCCTCTGCAGCAAGGGTCAGAGTGACCCTCAAAACACAGGAATGGAATTACATAGCTTTCTACATAAAAATTAAAATGTGTTCTTGGAACAAAAGGGATATATGCTCAAGAAGTGAACCATCACAGTAGAGTCTCTGCGAATGGGAATTCTGGTCTACCCCAAAGGTTCTTTGCAGCTAGTGATATAGGAGAAGCAATTAAAGGAGTGGCTCACTGGGCTTTGCATTTGATCATGAAGGTCTCCATCATTTCACAGTCAAGTTCACTGCCTAAAATTTCACCCTCTGAGGAATTATAGGCTTTTGCTTTCAGGGGCTCAAAATCCACCAACAAGATGAGTTGGCAGAAACTTTCACAAGATAAAAATCTACATCAGCTAAGACCAAGGAACGCACCACCTCAGAGCTTAGTGGATTTTCAAAAACACTGTTTATTTGGCTCACAGTGGTGGCTTTTCTGGTCTGGCCAATGCAGTTTATCTCTGATGGACTTGCCTGGGTATCTTCAGGCAGCTAGAAGGTCAGCTGGTGACAATGTCGGGACGGCCTCATTCACATATATGTTTGATGGACTGGTCAGTAGGATGGCTGCTTTTGTTCTGCAGGCTCTCTGATGCTCCAGGAGGCCAAGGTGGGCTTCTTCATAGAGTGGTTTTAATGACTCCACAGAGCCAGCCCAATGCTCATGGGTATTTCAAACCTCTGCTCTTGTCATGTCTGCTGCTTTTCCATGTGGAAATTTCAAGAGGTAGAGAAAGAGACTCTGCCTATAGGTGGGAGGCAGTGCAGAACCACACTGCAAAGGCCGAGGGACAAGACAGTGGGGAAGTTCGCGGTCAGTTGTGTATCCATCACACGGCCCGTCCGCGGACTTATTCATGAATTTAGGGAGCATCAAAGAAATAAGACTGATGGGAAAGAAATTGCTTTCCCGTGGTGACTTCAGTCTTCAACAGAGACACACCACCAGATTTTAGGCCTGTCAATTGGATCACCAGACTTAACCTGAGAGCCGATGATAGAGACGCTTCAAACTAACCATGACAAACTTAAATCCTCTGATCTTATTCCTGTCGTGTTTTCTTCTTCTTTTTTTTTTTTTTAAACCTCAAATGCAAGCTGAGATGCTGGTGTAATCAGGAATGAATACAAAGCGAGAGAGATGGAACCAAATCTGGGACGTGCAACCAAGTACCACCCTATCAATATCTGACTCTAAAAACTCTAAAACCAAATGCCTCAGATCTGCTATTTTTTTTTTTTTGTTTTGTTTTGATGTGAGAAAGCTGTGACCCACATGAATTCTGCTGCTCATCACTTCCTAAAGGCAAGCAAGGCTGGTTCCCAAAGAATCCTGATTTCCAGATACAAAGGCCTGGCCCATAGAGTGAACCACTCTCGGTCCATTGTGGATGTTTGTCTCATCAGTTCTGGTCTCTTTGACAGATGGCCTGCTCAAATTAGGCCACATGTCAGGGTGAGATCAAAGTGACTTTTAGAAAAGAGATGCAAGGATGTTCCGTTCTGCTTTTACCCAGCAATTTCCCTTATAAGGTCCAAGAGGCATACATGCCTAGGGGACAATGCCCAGCAGGTGCAATTTATTACTATTTGAAGATACTGCTACTTATTCAATATGGGATCTTAACCCTAATGTGGGTTGGCTTTTATAGGAAGTCCTAGATACACGCGTCTTCTCATCTATGGCTGTTAACAAATGACCTCAACACTTAGCAGCTTAAAGCAATACTCATCCATTATCTTAGTTTCAGTGTGTTGGGAGGCTGAGCAGGGCTTAGCTAGGTCCTCTGCTTCTATTTCTCATAGGCCACAGTCAAGGTAGTGGCTGGAGCTGTAGGCTCATCTGAAGGTGCCACTACCGGAGAATCCACTTATAAACCACTCATGTGGTTGGGCTTAGTTCCTTGTAGGCTCTTAGGTTGGGGCTGCAATTCTTCACTGGGTTTTAGCAGGAGGATACCCTGAGTTCTTTGCCATGTGAGTCTTACAAAATTGTAGTGTCTTAATCTGTTCGCTGTTGCTTTAACAAAATACCTGAGACTGGGTAATTTATGAGCAATAGAAGTTTATTTAACTTACAGTTCTGGAGGCTGGGAAGCCTAAGAACATGAAACTGTATCTGCTGGGTATCTGAGGAGGGTCTTCTCGCTGCTTCATAACATGGTGGTGACAGAGCAAGCATGCTAGCCTGGAATTCTCTTCCTCTTCTTATAAAGACACGAATGCCGTCCTGGGGAACCTACCTTCATCTAAGTCTAATTCCCTCCCAAAATCTTCCCCCAAATACCATTATCATGTGAATCCAGGGATTAAATTTCCAACATGTGAACTTTTGGGGAGCAGATTCAAACCAGAACAAGAAGCTTACTTCATCAAAATGTACAAGGCAAGAAGGCAACATAATGTCTCCAGTAAGAGGGACAGTCCATTCTCCTGTAACCTAATCACAGAGGGACAGTATATCATTTCCTCTGTATACTATTCATTACCAGCAAATTACACACTCCAGGGGACGGAGTTACCCAAGGACATAGATGGGCAAGGCAGAGATCAGTAGGAGCCATATAGAAACTGCCTTGCTCGTAATACGGCCGGGATGAAGGGCAGGGGTATCTTAGCACTGTGGCATCCCGTCCAATGAGTGTGCTCAATTTTTTTGTTTTTGGAGGGGGGGTTGCCTACTTCATTTATAGCTTGTGAACGGCTGTGTTGGGAGCCCATGGGAGGGAAGGAGGGGTGAGGTCAGGGAGAGCCCGCAATGGGGACTGGTGTGCTCAGTCTGGATGAGCCAGATCAACTCTCCTGTGTAGAGGGGGAGTACAAATGGGGAGAGGAAACCACGATCACTCTTGTTCAGAGTTTCTAAGTTGGTGTGGATGGGCAGATGGACACAATTCATCCAGATGAAAAAGATCTTTGGGCCCCTCATGAAGAGAACAGTAGTGAGTGTTTCCTTAAACCCATAAGATTTCAGATTCCTTATTTTGAATACAAAGGAATTCCCTGGAATCCCCAAAATATGAGCACCATCAGCTTGCCTCATGAAAAAGCAGAAAATCAAAAGGGAACTTTGGCTGAAGAACCTCTGAGGTTATTTGACCTCAAGATTATCCTCAGGAAATTCTACTGGTTGTGAATGGAAAGAGCCCAGCAAAGGATTTACAGAACAGATGAGCAGAGAGGAAATGTTTAAGCATTATGTTAAAGGGGAGGAAATTCTGAAAGCAGAACAAGGAGAAAAGACTTCTGGATCTCACCCTCTGCCTTCTCATGGCTCTAACCTGCGCTCGGGGGTGATGTCCTCCCTGTTCTATTACTACAAGGGGTGAGAGTCTTCAGGAAGCCCATGACCACAGCAAAAATTCATTAGACATGGAAAGCATATTTCATTCTTTCATTCAACCAATCTCTTGAGGACCAGTGACTGTTCTAGGTAGGCAACAAATCATGGGCCTTCTTCCCATCAGCTGATGTTCTAGAAGGGGTGCATATGAAGGGTGGTGGGTGAATGATATGATTGCATATAGCAATCCATGGTAGGAAGATAACAAAACAGGGTGGTGATAGGACCCTGGCAGTGTGGGAATGGTCAGGCTGTCAGCTATTTAACTCAAATGGTCAGGGAAGGACCTTCTTGACAAGCTGATAGTTTGAGCTTAATAATAAGGAGCCAGAGGAAAACATTCCCAACTGAGGGAACAGCAAGGACCAGACCTGGTGCTTCACCTATTAGGAAGCAGAAAGAAGGACTGTGTGGCTGAAGAAAGTAAGTCCTGGCAAAGTAGGAGATGAGACCAAAGAGGAGCAGGTGCCTGATCATGGGAACACGTGCAGCCTCGTGGGGAGTTCAGCTTTACATTCAATGAGAATCCCTGGAGACGGTATGAGTTTCTTGTTGTTGCTATAACAAATTATCCCAAATTTCTTGACTCAAAGTAATAAAACTTTATTATCTTATCATTCTGGGAAAGTCAGAAGTCCAAAACTCAGTCCCACCAGACTGAAGTTAAAGTGTTGGCAGATCTGGTTTCTTCTGGAACTTCTGGAGGGGAGTCTGTTCCCTGGCTGTGTCCACCATCCAGAGGCTGCCTGCCTTCCTTGGCTCAGAGGCACCCTTCACCTTCTGTGCCTCAGCTCCTTTCTGTCTGTGATGCTCCTGTGTCCTTTGCAATTAGTGGGCCCATGCAGATAACCCAGGATAATCCTCCCTTCTCAGATCCTTAACATATCTGCAAAACCCCTTTTGCAAGTAAGATGACAAAGTCACAGGTTTCAGGGATTAGGACAGAGACATCTCAGGAGGGCCTTTATCCTGCCTCCCCACAGAGACTTGGAGCAGGAGCGGGAAGAGCATCGTGGGCTCCTGTCCTAGAGCAGAAGGGGTGGAGGGGGCTTACCTTGACCCCTGCTGTCCCTAGGGAGACCATAGGGAAAAGGCTTTACAGAGGAGGGAGGGGACGATTCAGATGACACCTGACCAACTGATTCCACTGAATGACCAACTGATTCCAGTCAAGTGCTCTTTCAGACACGTTGGCTTCAGTCTCTCTCGGGCCGTTGGGATCTGTGTAACCTGCCTTGCTTGACTAGAGGCTCCCTTCACCTTCTGTCCATCAGCCTCTGGACGTTGGACACAGCCAGGAAACAGACTCCCCTCCAGAAGTTCCAGAAGAAACCAGACGCCAAAACGGGCAGGGAGGAAAGGCAGCCAAGAGCAGGGCTTCAGCCGTGGTGAGGAAGACCTGACCGTGGGCAGGTGTGGCTTCCTGAAGATGTTGCCCTGTCAGCCTTCCATCACCCGGTCATTAACCTATCAGAGATTGATTTAGCTCATGGTTTTGGAAGTTCAAGTCCAAGATGTTGCCTGGGACCCCTGGTCAGGGTGTTAGATGGCCATGTCAGGGGGTGTTGGCAGAGCAAAACTGCCCACAGCATGAGCCAAGAAGCAGAGAGGAGAACGGAAAGGGGCCGGGTCCCACAGCGTCCTTAAAGGGCACACCCCCAGTGACCTGCTGGCCTCCTACCTGGCCCCACCTCCTAAGGTTCCAAAGTGACCAGTGGCACCACCCTGGAGACCCGAACTTCACACCTGGACTGTTCGGGGATCCTCACCCAAATCACCGCTGATACCACACCTTCACCCTGGAATGTGTAACTGCTGCCTTCTTTGGAAAAGGGATCTTTGCAGAAGTGATTAAATTGAAGATTCTGAGAGGAAGAAATGACCCAGAGTTATCAGGAAGGATTTTAAATGCCATTACAAGTGTCCTTATCAGAGGAGGTGACGCAAGATGAGGCAGAGAGAGATGTGGTCGCAAGCCAAGGAATAGGACCTCTGCCAGAGGTTGGAGAGGCAGGAAGGAGTCTCCCCTAGAGTCTCCAGAGAGCAAAACTCTGCAGACACCTCAACTGTAGACTTTTGCCCTCCAGAGAGAAGACATTGCTTCTGTTTCAAGCCACCCAGCTCGTGAGGATTTGTTCCAGCAGCCCTGGGAAACTAACATGACTGGCCAGCATCAGATTGTTTGCCTAGGGTCTCATCCAGCTGCCATTCAATGGGCCAAGCTGGGGTTCCCAAACCCGAAGACAAGGGGTGCCACCAGGAAAATGCAGTTGGAGATAGAACCTCACCCCCAGTTGTCCCAGGAAAAGAGATGACAAGAAACCTATGGGGCCACTCTGACAGCCAGGGGACACAGGTGCCTCTAAACTCCTTCCCCGATGGTGCAAGGACTCCCATCTCTGTGGGTACAGTCCTCCTAGGAAGCCCCCAAAGACAGCGTTGCTTTGTACAGTTGATGCCTGGGGACAGCTGGCTCCCCCCGCGATACACCCACCTGAGGTTGGCGCCAGCTCCTTTCTGTGTGATTCTACAGAGTGGTGGAAAGCTACAGAGAATGGACAAAACTCACAGACCATCTGTTCCTCTTCTGTGTTTTGTGAATTTATTTTCAAATGTTAAGCATTTGATAGCAAATCGTCAGGCATCGTCTCAAAACCTCACCATTTGGGTAAAGACGTTCTCTTAAAAAAATCCTCAGGAATCGCTCATAGATCAGCGATTCTCCGGGGTTTGAAAATAGGGGGTGAGTCGTATTTTTGAAACAACATCGTCAAATATTATCATATAATTTTATAACTGGAAAAGGAAAATAAGATGTCTTGTTTCTAGAATACAGACTTCAGGAAGGGAAATTTGACAAGATCTTGCTAGAAGAGCTGGGTCAAAAATGAAGGAATTTCTTAAGAAAGAATAAAGATTCTGGGGCCGGGGGCTTCCTGGAATCTCCTGGCCATGGTGAGAGTTTTCTTGTTTATCAAGAAGGGACACAGGATATGCACAGGTCTGTACATGTGTGTGTATGTATATGTCTCCATATGTACACATACACAAGCATACATACGCACACATATAATGCATAACACCTTCAGTATAATGATGTGTCACTTTGATTCGATTCTCAGCATGATTAAAACGTGAGGGTTTCACGATAACTGAGGGTTAGGAAGGATGTGCTGGGATTGACAAGGAGAAGCAGATGGTACCAAATTCTGGGTCCCACTGGGAGCAGAGACTCTCACTCCAAATTCAATGGCTCCCAGCAGGAGTAACATTGTCCCTGGGCGTCAGAGATAGTCTGGGGATGCTGAAGGCAATGGAGAAATTAGGCAGGTCTCTAAATTGGGGTCTCAGGCATCCACCCCTAAGCCCTCTCCACCAACATGACAATGAGAACTGAGGATGGAACCCCCGGACCACGTTCCCATTTCCTCATACAACTGCACAGAATCTTACCCAGGTCAGAATCAATTTCACCCAGGTAGGAATGTTCCTCCAGACCTCCAGCGTGGCAGGGATAACCTGGACTTTGGAGCCACAATGATGGAATTCCCAGCTCTGCCACATACCAGCTATATAATCTTGGAAAGGAACTCGAAACCTTCCATGTCTTCGCATCCTTAAAATAGGACTATTTTAGGATCGTTGTGGAGATTGATGGAGACAGTGCCTGGAACATAGTATGTTCTGTGTACCTGTCTGTTCTTATTTTTATTGACAATCCAGGCCGTTAAGGCAAATCCATGAAGCATTTCAGGAGGGAAAAAATTAGAGTACTGTGACCCAAGAGTTCTTGGCCTGAAGAGCACTTGTCTTGTTTAAAGTGCAGTATCTGCTGCAAGTCACACCTGCTCAGGATGTAGCCCAGCAACGCCATCTTTTCCCAATCCACAAGAGACGCAGGGAAGCCAGATTTTTATGTGAAATGTCCTGATTTTAAAATATAGGGCATTAATTCTAATTTTTTTAAAAAAAATTTTAGGCTGTGCAAATATAATGTGTCCACTGGGCATAGCTGTTAGGTAAGCCACAAGCCTGAAATCTCCAGCACGCAAGATCAATGGGCATTCATTTTCAATCCTTTTAAGTAAATTCTTAGGATATTTTGGGGGCCTTTCATTCGTATTCACTGGACATTGTCATTTACAACAGATTAATTTAGCACTTAGATCTGTCTAGTGCTTAGACACTTAGGGTTTTGCCATATCAATCCTCACAACAACCCATGAGGTAGGTACAATTTCCTTTGCCATTTTGCAGTTGGGGAAACTACAAGCTCAGGGGTATTAAGTAACTTGCTGGAATTACTTAACTAACTTGGTGGATGTTAACTAACTTGGTGGACGTTAACTAACTTGGTGGAGTCAGACTTTGCATGCAAGTTTCATTTAAAAAGTTTAGGATTAATCAACTTTCCACACATACATGCCTATGTTGGCATGACCAGAGTCGCCCCAACGTGTCTATTAGGAAGGCAGCGCATTGCGGGGTGGTCCTGGGATAAGCAGGCTCTTCCCAGAACCCAAGTTGTCACCGCTCAGCAAAGCCCCACCACACAGAGAGAGCGACTGCCCACCCAAAGTCAGCGTCGGGCCACTGAACGTGTACGTGTGTCCAGGCGGCCGGTACGAAGCCCACGTCGTGGCCACCTAGGGCCCTGTGCCCTCACTGTGCTGAGCACTTCTTACCGAAGGAAACACTAACATGTCGAATCTCTCTGAGGCACATGCTCTTTCTATCGTCCCCACTTTATGTGGACACTGAGTGAGAAGAGCGGAGCCATTAGTCCAAGTCCGCTCGGGCTGGAACAGGGCAGGGTGTGAATCCAAGCAGGCCAGTTCCCGGATGCATGTCTTCTCTCCACTCTGTTCGTAAATCAGTTGAGAACATCCATTACCTGAGGCTATGTCCGCTGCCGGAACACCCTGAGCAAGAGAAAACACAACCCAGGGAGAGGTTTTTAATTAAGTTAGAGACAACACTGAACATTTTGAGGAAGACGCTGTTTGTTTTATAATAATGAGAGTTGCTAACTTTTATTGAGTTGTTACTAGATTCCTACCACGGTGGAGTTCACTTTAACCTCACATAAACTCTAGGAGGTGGAAGTTTTTATGAAACCAACTTTACAGATGAGAAAGACACATCATACAAGTGCCAGGTAACTTGACAAAGGTCATACCCCTGATAAAGGGCCATGCCAAGGTTTGAAGCAGGTCTGTCTGACCCTAAAACTTGTGTGCTTGTGTCTTTCATTAAAAATTTTGGGAACTTGTATCTTCCTGAACAGCTTCTGCTAAGGAAGTTCAAATCAAAGTGTTCAGAGACTAATTGCTACTCAGATTGTTATGGTTGGGATCTGGAATGTTCCTCCAAAGCTCTTATTATGAAAGCATGTTCACCAAACAGCAAGGTTCAGAGATTGGGGTTTTAGGCACTGATGAGGGCTCTGACCTCATCACTGGATTAATCCATTTTGTTGGATTAATCCACTGATAGTTGAATGGGCTCCTGGGAGGTGACTGTAGGCAAGCGCCTCAGGCAGGACATAACTGGAGGAAGTAGGTAACTAGATCTGTCCCTGGTCCCTTCCTCTCTCTTTCTGCTTCCCTACTGCCATGATATTCTGCCTCCCCTTGGGCCCAGAATGGTGGAATGGGAAAATTGTGGACTGAGATTTCTAAAACCATGAAACCAAAATAAACTTTTCCTCCTCTAAGTTGTTCTTGTCAGGTATTTTGGTCATAGTGACGAAAAACTGACTGAGGCACAGACCTCGAGTAAACTTCCTGGACGTGTCCAAAGAGAAGTCCACATAACTATAGTGACCAGGGTTTAGAATAGAGCTTCACCAGGGCGTCTCTAGGACATCCCAGAGGCTCCAGGTCTCAACCATCCTGCACCCCAAAGTGAGAGGACCTTGTCCCCTGTCCCACCCCTGGCTAAATGCAGGGTGTGTCCTTCTGCCTTGGTCCCTCCTGTAACCCAAAACCTGTCTCGAATTAAGTGCAAATGGTGGCCTTCCTTAGGATTACAGGTGGCGAAATCCACCTCAAATTGGGATCATTGAAAGAAAAACTATATATTTCTTTAGGTGATTAAAAGGTCCTGGGGTTGTCTGACTTCAAGTACAAAAGATCCAGACACCCATAAGTATCAGAAAACTGTCCCTCTCCACCATCACCTAGTCTTCTCCATGATTTCACTTCCTTGGTGGTCTTTGGAAGCTCTAGCCACTAACCCCAGGGCTTAGCAATACCAATAGAAGGAGTATTTTTTCCCAATAGTACCAGTGAGAATTTTACGATTGAGTTTTATTGCCTCAGCTTGACTATCCATCTCTCTAACTTAATTATCTTAAGGCAGGGGATAAATAGCAGACTTGCCAAACTTGGGCCACATGCTCACCTCTGGAGTAGGGCGAAGGTAAGAGACAATCACTTTGAATCACATGGAGCATGGCTGATTTTCCAGAGGCAAATAATATACTTCAAAGAAGGGGAATGGGCTGGGCTCTGGGATGATAGTAATGACAGATGTCTTCTGAAAGAGCAGCATGTAGGGTCAGCTCCCTTGGGATGCTAAGGTTCTAGGGTCAATCCTATTTAATTGATGATGTGTTTAATTATTCAGAATTAACAGAAGGTGCTTGTGACCTCTGAAGCCTATAGGAAAGGCAATGTTTAGTCCATTTTCTGCTGCCATAACAAAATGCCCAAGACCAGCTAATTTATAAAGAATAGAAGTTTATTTGGCTCACAACTTTGGAGGTTAGAAAGTTCAGGTACATGGTTCTGGCTTCTGGTGAGGGCCTTCTTAATGCATCATAAATGGCAGAGGACATCACAGAGCAAGAAAGAATAAGCATGCTAGATTGAGTTTCCCTTCTTCTTCATATAAATCCACTAATTCCACCATGAAGCACCTCCCCATGACCTTATCTAATTCTAATGATGTCCTAAAGGCCCCACCCCTTAAATACCATCAACATATAAATTTGGGGCTTATATAAGACACATTGAAACCAAAGCAAGCAATAAATTTTTTGCTGGTATAAATAGTGAATGTTACCTCTCTGGGAAGATCGCACAAATATTTCTTGTTGATACTATCCATTTTTACCCTCAGTAACGATGGTTCAAGTTGGGTTAGCCCTGCTCAATACTTACAGCCTGAAGCTGTGATAGGTTTGTCTTCCAGCCATAAGGATTGGTTCTGAGGTGATTATGGGATGGGATTCTTACCAGAATCATTGTGCCCTGGACATTTAAGCATTTTTTTTTTAGAACTACTATTGGGGAGAGGAGTTTTCTCTTTTCAACTGTCATTGGCGGTGAGAGGGTAGGTTGTTAACTAGGAGATCCTGAGGGTCACTTTTCAACACAAGGACAGATTTGGCCTGGAAAAGGGTGCAACCCAGAGAAAACCAGAGCTGAGATGTGGGTCTGAGCCTCTGTACCCAAGAGTCCCTGGACTTCACAGCTCTTTGAACCAATTGATCATCTTTCTTTTTTTCCCTTGAATTAAAACAGATTGAAGTGCATTTTTCCATCATTAGCAACTGAACATTGTCTCACTCCTAGTACTGAGATTTAAAAAGCAGCTCTGCCTTTTTTTACAAACAGTGCCATCTTGGGTAGATGGGTTACTCCTGCACGCCTCGGTTGCCTTCTGCATGGAGAAGAGACGTCTCTCTTACAGGGTTCCCAGGACCGTAACAGAGGTGAGAGCTGATGAATAATCCCACGGTGTGCGCTCCATACCTGCAAGTTACATTGGCATTGTGAGAGCAAAATAAATAAATAAATAATTATAAGCGAGTAGGAGGCAAACCAAACTTGAATGTCTGTTGAAGCCAAGAAAATATTTGATGTAGACAATGAAAGCAGGCTGGACACAGGTGATAAGCAGTGCTGGAGGGGACAGCCGGAGAGCAAATGCCCGGCTCAGACTTGCAAAGTCAAAATCCCTACGAGCAACCAACGAAGCCATCCCGAGGGCTGCTAGCTCACAAATCCTGCAGAAAATGGACCTGCTGGTGTTTCAGGTGAGACCCAAGCCGTGAGCCATGAGGGGCAGCTGCCCGATCCTGAGTGTTCCTGTGAATGAGAGTTCTAGAGAAAGGAAGCCCCATGATGTCCCCCACCCTTTCTCCCATCCTGACCCCCTCCCCCTCCCAAAGCGAGAGGATGAAAGGGCCTCTGAGTCCATGCCTCTCCTTTTCATTTCCAAACGGAACATGACCACTCTTTATTTTTAATCTCCTCTTCTCCTAGTCTATGCCTTCGAGCAGCTTTTCTGGGGAGAAAGTGTTTGCGCCCACACTGGCAGATCTGAGCCTTTGGCCACGCGCCGGCTGCGATGGGCTGTTGCCATGTCCACCCACCCCGGCAGCCTGGAACCCAGCCTCAGGAGGGCTCATCTGAAAGCAGAATGCACTCTGAGGACAGGGGAAGTCAAGGCCCACAGGTGACCCCGGGAGGACAAGCTACCCACCCTGTCTGAAGGAGAAACCGCGTCAGTAAAGAACTGCAGGGAGCCATCGGGGTGGCCGCTGATCACCACTCTGTACAAAGGTTTCTCACATGCTGGGGTTCTCCGCGTCTTCTAATTTGATCAGATCCACTCTAGAGAGAAAAAGAAAGTTCCAAGAGGTTAAGAACTTAGTCACAAGCTAACAGGCGGCAGAGGCAGCCCCGAACCTAGCTCAGTGTAGATCCAGAACTACGACCCCCTTGCCACACGATAATGCTTGTCGGGAGAGAGAGCATTACTAAGATGACGTGAATGTCCTGAGCTGTTTGACAATTGTATTTACCATTGATAATTATTAAAGAATCATCTGATCCAGGCATCATTTCCTCCTCTCAACTGGAATAGTGGTATATAATGACAGTATTCCACAAATCCTTTGATGCCCCTCCCATCAAAAGGGAGAGACCAGTTCCCCTTGAAAATGGGCTGGCTTGTCATAAATAGAACGTGGCAGAAGAAACACCTTGCAGTGGTGAGACTGGATTAGGAAAGCTTGGAGCTTTCCTACCTGGCTCCGGGTCTTGCCGTACTCGACACTAACACAGAGGAAGCCCGCAGCACAGGGAGGCCGTGGGTAGGTGCTCCTTCTGATCACCCCTGCTGAGGTCCCAACCCACAGTCAGCATCAACCCTGAGACAGGTGAGCAGGGAAGCCTTCGAGATGACTCTTGTCCCAGCTGTCATCCAACTGAAACCTGGGATGGCAAGGGGATCTTAGAGCAAGAACCCCATAACTGATCCCAGTCAATTCCCAGAACTGTGAGGGATAATAATAACTGATTGCCATTAGGAACAATTAGGATAAATAGTTCCTATAACAAATGATCAATCTTTGGGCTCTGGCTCATGCAAAAAATAAATTAAAAATGATCTCCTTGACTCATATGATCAGACTCCAAAGTAAAGAGGCTTCATTCCTACAAAACTTGGTCTGGCCTTTCTCCAGCATTTTTACTTTGGATTTTCATGCAGATGATAATTCACGCTACTACTTCTTGAGAGCTTCGTGTGAGTCATGCAGAGAGCTCCGGTCTTTACCTGCATTATTTCCTTTGGATTCAAAATATCCTCAAAAATGGTTTCACCATTTTTTCTGGTGCCAGATAGGATGCAGCAAGGGTGGGGTTTTCACCAAGTCGCTAATCCAGCGTGTCTTTCTGAAGCTGCTATGATATTCCACTCACCACTCCAGGCCCTAAGAACAATCCAGATGGGGTTTTTGCTCGAATAGTCCAGCATAGCACAAAGGTGATAAGAAAACAAACAAGTAAGCAAATAAATGTTTTAATTCACTCATGTAGTCGTAATAAAATAGCATGCCAAACAACAGAAATATTTTTTTTCCTCGCTGTTCTGGAATCTGGAAGTCCAGAATCAAGGGGTCAGTTAATCTGGTTCCCCTGTGAGGGCTCTCTTCCCAGATTGCTCAGCAGAAAGCAAATGACAAAATGAGAGAGAACGCTTATCTCTCTTCCTTTTCATTTAAGGTCATAAGTCCCATCATAGTGTCCCCACCCTCATGACTTTGTCTAAACTGAATTATCACCCAAGGCTGCAATAACTCAATATAAAAGGAAGAAGGTTTATTTGGGCTCATGGGTTCAGAGGTTTCAGTGCATGGTTGGTTGGCTCCATTACTTCTGAGTCTATGGCAAAGCATACATCATGGCGGAGCACAGGGTGGAGGCCATTCACCTCATGGAGGCCAGAAAGCAAACAAAAAGGCAGGAAAGGGTTGGGGTTCCAATATCCCCTCCAAGGGCACACCCCTGTAGCCTAACTTCCTCCTACTAGGCTTCACGTCCTAAAAGTTCTACCTTCTCCCAATAGCACTGCAGGCTGGCACCCAGACCTTCAGCACATGGGCCTTTGGGGGCATTCCAGATTCAAACTATAGCATTGACCAAGGTAAAGAACTTGAGACTATTCTAAGCCAAATGGGAAACTCGAAAGGTTTGTGTCTGTTTGTTTGTTTCAACTTGGTAATGACATGATCTGGCCAACTTGTACAAAGTAGTCATTTCTGATTGTTCCATGGACCATACCAAGATGGGAATGGGTGGACTAGGAGACTCCAGGCATTGCCAACAGAGGAACATCTATCTCAACTCCTGAATTTGACTGAGCCGATCGCCTCCAGGATCCAGAATCTGAGCTGTTCTGCCTCATCAGAGCAATGTCTATCCAGAAGTGAGCATCTTCTATCCAGCAGCAGGAGATTGACAAGACAGTACACACAAGAGCCCGGATGACAAGTTCTGAATTCAGGAAAGGAGACTGGGTGGGGCCTTGGAAAGGAGGGGACAGCCATCATGATTTCCATTCATTAAAAGAGAAAGAAGGAAATGAAATAATTAAACATCTGATTCAAGAAGTTAACAAGGAAAGCGAAAGTATAGTGTAAGACTCTCCACTGGCAAACTGGACACGTGATGAAATTGATATTTTATGTGGAAAATAATTACTAAAATTCATTTAAGGTTTAAGACAAGACAGTGATCAAGAGGGTAGGCCCTGCCATCAGATGAAAGTGGATTCAATTCCACCACTACTTACTGGCTGCATGGACCTGGGGGACACTCAGTTTCTTTGTTTCTAAAACAAGGATGAAAACAGTCCCTACCTAGGAAGAAATACAACACAAAGTGTGCAGAAAATCTGTGAAGCAATAATCAAAGATCAACAAGGGAATAAGGCCAGATAAATAGAATTAAAGAGTGATTATTTAATAATGTCATTCCTTTCTAAATGAATATATGGGTTTGATGCAATTTTCATAAAAAGCCCTATGCGATTAATCTTATTTTTGCTATATTTGTTTCCCTTTGGTGGGAAGGAGAAGGATTTGACAAAGTGACCCTAAAATTCAGCTGGAAGAATGAATGGGCAAAATAGCCAAGAACAATTTGAAACTGGAAAATCATTAAGAAACACTCTAAAATAGATATTAAAATAGACTATAATGTTTCAAAGATTAAAATAGCCAGTACATAAATGTTGTAACATAGATCAATAGGATTTATGTTACAATAATTACCACCGAGTCGATGGAATAGAACAGATAGCTCCAAGACAATCTTTCATGTACCTGACTTTATTCTGTAATAAAAGTGGCCCGTCCAAGTCTATGGAGAGAGAAGAAAGACACAGTAAATGATGCTGAGACCATTGATTAACATTCGGGGGAATAAATAAAACAAAATTAAATCCTCATCTCACTTTATACATCCGTGTAAATTCCAGATTGATTAAGAAGTATAAAGTAATTTAAAAGTTAATTAAAACTAATAAATAAACGAGACAAAGTTTGGGCAACTTTGTCACTGGATCAAGGGCATCTGACACCCAACTGCTTCTCTTTGCTCCTAATTCCCTCATTTTAAATACACAGGAAGCTGTGGACTAAGTGTGCACGTATGTGATGCAAGCATGTAAGACCCAGAATACACGCACATGTGCGTTCTGTGAGTGGGGCACACATGCAGACGCGCACGCTCACGCTCACGTCCGGACGCGCACAGTCGCAGTCACACACACACACGTCCAGTCGTGCACAGTCACGCTCACACACACGTCCGGTCGTGCACAATCATGTTCACACGCACTCACACCACACAGGTCAGCCCCAAGCTCCCCGGCGTGCCTCCCACTGCCCTGGTCACTGTGATGGACCAGGCGTGGAATCAGAGTGCAGGGCAGCAAGGTATTTTGAAGGACTGGGCGTGTAGACCAGTGGCAGAACCCTGGCTCAGCACGCATGAGGCCCGGGTCCCCTCCCCAGTCCTGCAAAAACAAAGAAAAGAAAAAAAGAGAGATTTTGAGAGAGAGAAAGACCACGTTTACAGAATTTTTTTATTATAACATATTGTTATAATTGGTCTATTTTGTTGCAGTTATTATTGTTAATCTCTTACTGTGTCTGATTTCTAAATCAAAATTCATCATAGGTATTTTTATGGAAAAAATGCTATATATAGGTATGTTTAGGAAAAAACACTATGTCTAGGGTTTGGTTCTCTCCATGGATTCAGGTATGCACTGGGAGACTTGGAACATATCCTCAGCATGGATAAGGGTGGGACACTGAACACAAGCATATGTGTATTTTATATATGCTGTGTGTGTGTGTATACTGCATATGCTTTATATACTACATATACTAAGTAGAGCATATGGTATATTCACATATATAGTATTCATATATAATATGAACTCATATAATATATAATTCATATATATAATATTAACATACTACTTACTATATATAATATTCTATGTGCTATATAACATAGATACTGTATTATATATATATCCTTGTTTCTTTCATATATGTATTCAATATATACTATGTATTATATATACTACATATTATATATAATATTCTATATACTATATAGAATATATATGAAGAATATACGACACACTATATAATATGCTATGTTATATATGGAACATATGAGCATCTGTACATATATGTAGGCATATGTACATATATATGTATATGTGTATATCTGTGTGTATATATAAATATATTGTATATATATTCTATATACTATATACACTGTGTAGAACATATAGTATATTAATATATGAAATGTATATGAATATATATCCTTAATGTCTCCTTTATATATATTTCAATATACTATATATAGTGTATTCATAACATAAACATACTATGTGCAATATGTAATAGTCTATATAGTATATAGAATACATAGAGATACTATATAAAATGTATAGAGATACTACATAGACTCTAATGCTATATAAATATGTATGAAAGAGAATATACTACATATACTATATAATATTATATATGGAATATATGTGTGTATGTGTATGCATAGATGTATGTACGTGTATGCGTGTGTGTGTGTGTGTGTATACACATGGGAGACACTAAGGGTAAAGCTTTCTCTGTGCTGGAAATTATGGAAGGCGATCATCCATGTGTTTAAAATTTTAAGAGTGTTTATATTCAATATGGTGCAGATGAGACAAAACTCAAAAATGGATCTTGATAGGTGTTGGGAGGATCAATTAAAAAAAAAAGAAAAAAGTCTTCAGTTAATGTAATCAAGTGAGAAAAGACACCCTTAAGAGAGAAATCAGAATCACAGATAAAGCAATTTAAAATATGAGAAAATATTCTGCATAAATTCATGTTGATAAATTAGAAAACATTTAAGAAAATTGATCATAAGAAAACATGTATGGCCAAAAAAATAATGATTCCAAAAGAATTTTTAAAATCCAAGATACAAAGCAATGGGAAAGACAGAAAACCTAATGGACGTGTGGCAGTGGGCACAGGTGGTTTGTGGATGAAATCAGCTCTGCTTGGGACAGACTGATGGGAGTTGGTGGACTCTGTATGTAGATGTCTCATCCCTGAGACATCCGGGTCCCCTGCAGCCAGGGAGCTGACTTAGGACTGGCACAGGCGACAGATCGTAGGGAGGACAGGGGGTGGGGGTGCCGCAGCAAGCCGAAACAGACATGCCTCATGGAAGGGGACAGATGCTACTCCTCCGACCAACTGCTGGCAGGAATATGGACCCACGTTGAATTCAATTCAGTGCAAATTATAAAACCAGGCGGGTGAAGCCACATCAGCAAACTGGGAAGAACCCGCGAGCTACCAGTTTGCAAGTTCTCCAGGAAATGCTAAAAGTGCAAAAGATTTAGGGAAGCTGAGCTCGGTAACATGATCTGGAGTCACTTTTGAAACTCCTTTTTAGAAGAGAGAATTTTGCTAGTCAGTCCTTCCAAGTGGGACATTATGCTCAATAAATTTGGGTCAACACTGAGGCAAGCCAATTGAGTAAGATCCAATAAAGACTTCATCCTTTACCTCAATCTGGGCACCTCCAGGCTGTGCGGAGGGAAAGCCGGACTATATGTACATTTCATTCACTCATCCAACCAATAGTTCCTGAGTGTCAACCATGTCTCATGCGCTATTGTAAGCAGGGACTGAAATAGGGAATGAAATAGAACACTTCTCTGCCCTCTGGAACTTTCTGTTCCAGAGATTATAAAAATGAGCAATGGGCAGAACCCAGGGTCTCCTGGTCAATTTCAATTTTACGAATCTTACTTTTATAATTAGGACTCATTAACAGGCATTCGAAACCCAATCCTGAAACAATATGTGTCTAGGTCTTAACTTCCGAACAATCCAGCAGGGAGGGCCAGTTAATGGGGCGTAGAGATGAACAAGATTGGCTGCAAGTCAGGAACTATTGCAGCTGGCGATGGGCACAGGGAATTCATTCATTTGACTTCTCTAGCCATTTTTATATGAGTTTGAAAGTTTTTCATAATGATAAGATATGGAAAGTCCAATGCTGTCAAAATCAAAACTACAATCTCACATTTAATTTAAAGTCGTTCCCTATATCTAGTCCCAGCCTGGTCATGAGTACAGGACTTTCCCTGGGGAGGAGTCTGGGATATCCTCCTCCTTCTGTTGCTGACTCCTCTGGGGTCAAGATGGCAGTAGGGAGTGGCAGAGGGTGAGAGGCAACTTACGTGATGGAGGTTGGTTCTCTTTGGCTTCTGCTGCTTCTCTGCAGCATCAGCATCCAAATGCTATTTTCCTTGTGGGCAATGGTTATAAGAAGAGGGTTTGAGCTCAGTTACTTTCCTGCGCATCCAAATGGTACCCAGTGCATCTTTGCCCTCCCAGTCCCTGGGCGTGGAGGCTGCCTTCCTCATGCCCCGTCTCCCTGCCCTGGAATGGTGGGGTGCAGTCTTGCCATCAGAATTCTCCAGGAGGGATCCAGCTACCATTCTCTGAGTGTCCCCATGAGTCCCCAGTGCCAGACAACACTCAGCAATGTTACCCAGTCCTTCCACTTGGTGCTCTGCTCTGAGCCCCTGCTTGGATCGAGGTACCAGCTTGGAGTCTCTACAGCTCAGCAAGCACTGGCCAGGGAGGGAGATCTCACTTTTCCCCTCTGGAAGGTCTCTAATCCCTCCAGCGAGCAGATTGAACTTCCTCCTCACTTGGCTCCACCGTGGGGCTGTGGTATAACAGCCAAAGCACCGGTCCCTCCTCACTGGTCCCTCCAGCCTGCACAGTCTAGATGGGCAATGACAGGACCTGTCTGGCCATCTCGTCATAAGCCAGGGGAGTCATTTGGCAGTTTTTTAGCTCTGGATATGGAAATATTCTGTGCTTCTTGTTTTCAGGTTTAAGACTGTGGCCAACATCACAAGCCAACAAGAGAAGTCCCAAACTACATCCTATTTCATTGATTTCAGGAAGGATTCCAAAGTGGTTCTAAGCCTCTTGGTTGCCTATTGAGGTGTTTATCTCGTCTCTTAACAAAGACACTTCTGAATTTCTGATGCCTCTGGGTCATTTTGTTTCCCTAGTACGAGTCTCAAGGAAACTGATTAACCACGTAAGTCAGCCATTTGTTATTCCAAAGGTGGCAGATTAAAACAAATCTCATTAAGGAAGCCAGCTTCTTTGGCATCATGATTTTATTTATAGCCACCGCTGACATTTATTGAATACTTAATACATGCCAGGCACTGTGTTCAGCACTTATGTGTATTATCCTATGGAATCCTCATTATTCAATAAGGAAGACCCATTGACCAAAGAGATAGGTCCTATTCCTATTCTTATTTTTGAGGAAAGAGTGGCACGGATAGGTTATGCAAATTTCTCAATATCACATAGCAGTGATGTCATTAGGATTTGAACCCAAGTTCCCCTATCTCCAACCCCATACTCTCTACCAATACCATCTGCCTTGCACCAAACAGGATATTTGGTATTCCCATAGATTTGAGCTTTACTCCCAAAATCTATTATGGATTATAGGTGAACAAAGATTCTTTCTCCTGGTTCTCCCAGTGAAGTTTGTCCAGGACACCTTTTGGGAGTCTCTACCCTGAGTCTGGTTTCCATAGCCAGGTCTTAAAGAAAGGCCAGTTCCATATTTCTTCTCTCCCACCCCGCCATGCCTGGATTGGAGAAAAGAAGGACAGCAGTTACCCTGGGGAAACTCAGAGCCAAAGGGATTTGCTCTTTTCTTGCCTTCTTCCGGGTCTCTAATTTCATTCCATCCCATGGAGCAGACCTAAGTCACTGATATAGTACTGAAAAAACACAACCGAATCACTCCCTGCTTAAAACTTCTCAGTGTTCTCCAAGGCCCTCAGGAAAGTGTCTTACCCCTCAAAGTCCAGGATGCTAATATCTCTAACCCAAGTTAATGCCATGGCCTCCTGACTTGTCTCCTGGCCTTCACTCTTTGTCCTTGTAGAGTTCATTATCAGGGCTAGATTCAGGCTCTCCAAAACCTACATCAAATCGTGCTACTCCCTTGCTCAAAATCAGGCAATGACTTCACATTGGGGAACAATAACACACATTCCATCTTTTTACACTGGTCAACTAGGTCTATCCTACCTCCCTCACTTCATCGCCTACCATTTTTCTTCTTGTGTATGGGATGCCTACCACACTATCCTTTCTGTCCTTCAACAAGTCACACATGATCATTCTACTGGGAAAGTGTCCCCAGATCCTATGTGGGTAGATTCTTCCTCCATGATTGGCTTTTCTCAACTCGAAAATCACTTCCCCAGAATGTTCCCCCTGACCATCTACCTAAAGGAATTCTGCTGCCAATGCAGATCATATGTCACATTACAATGTCATTTTCTTGATGGCATTTATGCTGTATGCTGTAGTTTGGATCTTCAGTGTCCTTCAAGGGCTCGCGTGGCTTGGTTATAGGGTGCCACTATTGGAAAAAAGTAGAATCTAGTGGGAGGTCCTTAATTCACTGGGGGCATACCTCCAGAGGGGATTATGGGACTCTGGTCCCTTCCCCACTCTCTCTCCTTCTCTCTTTCTCTTTCTCTTTCTCTCTTTCTTCCTGGCTACGAGTTGAGCAGTTTTGTTTCATCACATACAGCAGCTGTGATGTGCTTCTTTACCCACAACAATGAGACTGACCAATCATGGACTGGAAATTCCAAAACTGTGAGCCAAAAAGAAAACTTTTTTCTTTATAAGTTATACTAACTCGGGTATTTTATTACAGTTACAGAAAACTGACTATCACACTGCTCTTTGGTTGGTTGATCACTGTTACTCTTATGGTTTAGATATGAGTTGTCCCCCAAACGCTCATCTGTGAGACAATGCAAGAATGTTCAGAAGTAAAATGATTAGATTATGAGAGTAATAACATAATCAGAGGTTTAATCCACTTAGATGGATTCACCGAGTAGTAATTGTAGGTAGGTTGTGGCTAAAGAGAGTAGTAGGTCACTTGGGGTGAAACTTTGGAGTTTACATTTTGTCCCTGGTGAGCAGACCTCTTTCTCTCTGCTTTCTAGTTGCCATGTTTTGAACTGTTTTCTTTAACGATGCTCTTCTCCCACAATGTTCTACCTTACCTTGGGTCTAGAGCTACAGAGTCAATCAACCATAGACTCTGAAACTGTGAGCCAAAATAAACTTTTCCTCATCTATGCTGTTCTTGTCTGGTCCTTTGGTCACAGTAATGCAAAAACTGACTAAAACAGTTACATTTTTGCTATCTTTCTCACCAAAAGTGTAAGTTCTTTAGAGGCAGGGAATCTACTTATCTTACTCCCTTCTGTAGCTTCAGTACCTACAACAGTGCTTGGCAAATAAATGTATCTAAATTTGTTGAATGATCTCACGTGGCTAAAAGGCCCTTCATGATGTGATGTTCAGTGAATAGTATCTCTTATATTTTTTCTTCTTACCACCTATCTATCCCTTTTCTGGTAACCACACCCTCAGTTTTCTCTAAAGAATCATTCCTTCACCCCACTCTCAGTGCACATGAGTTAAGATGAGATTGATCTTCCTCCCTTTGTATCTGAAGACAGAGAGATAGCCCAGATCCATGAATGGTTTTCTGCCCGCCATGACAGCATCCAGGTGGGTATGAGCCAAATGGACCAATGAGAACTAACTCCAAGAAATTTTCTGTAGCTCTTCCTTCTAGGGTAGCTCTCCACTGAGAGAATGCACGCCAGGAGTTCTGGGTGCTTGAGGAGAGAGCCAGACTGAAGGTAGAGCCAGTGCCGAGCGAGTCAGGGCCGAGGCACAGAGAGCCAGATCCCAGAAGCTGTCGTTTAGGGCCCTGGATCCAGTCCTGCCTGAACATGGACTTCTAAGCTACACACTGATTGATTGCTTTTATTGGTTTTATGTGCTTGAATTGGCATTCCATCAACTGTGACTGCAAGTTCCATGACCAGTAGACTCTAATTTCACTTTACCTCCTCTATATAGATGAGAATTGTGCTCAGTTGCTAAACTTGGAAATGAGGGAAAGAAGTCAGAGTCTATTTTTGTCATAGAATCAGGATTTTGGAGATAAATAGTCCTGGCCTGGGATGGTGGATCCACAATACTACGAGGGACTCTGGCTTCTTCTATTTTATGTTCAGCTGCCCTAAACATGCTCTTGGTACCTTATGAGAGTAAGGTGGCTCTTCAACCTCCAGCATTGAATCCTGGTTCCAGGCAGGAAGGAACGGAGGGACAAAGCCATCACACGTGTGCCAGCAAAGTCTGACCTCCAGCCCCCCTCGAAGGACATTTTACATATACCCACAAATCTTTTTTTTGTTCCATATTGAACCCAGGGGCACTTAACTGCTGAGCCACATCACAGCCCTTATCTGTATTTTATTTAGAGACAGGGTCTCACTGAGTTGCTTAGGGCCATGCCAAGTTGCTGAGGCTGGCTTTGAACTCACGATCCTCCTTCCTCAGCCTCCCAAGCTGCTGGGATTACAGGTGTGTTCCACCACGCCTGGCTCCACAAAACATTTTTATTGTGGTAAAATACATATAACATAAAATTTGCCATTTCACCCCCATGTTTAAGTGTGTGATTCAGAGGCATGAATGACATTCACAATGTTTTGGGATGTTGGCCACTTTCTCTAAAATGTTTTCATAAACCTAATGGAAATTTTGCATCAACGAAGCTTCCCATTACCCTCTCTTCTCAGCCCCAATAATCTTCAATCCATTGTCCATCTTTATGTATTTGCCAGTTCTAGGAACCTCATGTGGGTGGAATCTTTTGTGTCTGGTATTTTCCACTTAGCATACTATGTCTTAAAGGTCCATCCACGTAGCATCGTGTATTTGAGCTTCATAACTTTGCATGACTGTGTAATATGCCATTGCATGTATGTACCTCCTTATGTTTACCCATTCATTTTTCAACAATCATTGGGATTGTTCCCACCTTTTAATTATTGTCCAAACAACAAATAATTTTAATTATATTTTATTGATCCAAATTTTATCACAGGTCTATCCTTCTTTCTAAAGAAGACTGAAAAAAATGTAACATTCTTTCAACTGGACAAAAATGTCCCCAATTTCAAGTGGAATTTTACTACTAAGAAGAAATGAAGAAAGACAAGTGGCTACGCAACTACAGGTTTGTGTGACAATCCCCTCCTTTGCTGGTCATGTCTTGCTACATGGAAAATACAGTAATCTTTTCCCAAAGGCTACCACTCCAAAGTCTTACTCATTGAAAATGCAGGATTTCTGGGTGATGTGCAGCCCCCTTCAAATGGTTTGGTGTATCCTCTCATGGCCTAAACTGAAAAGCAACTTGCTTGCTCCCGGTATGCCCCTTATTCAATAGTGCAGAAGGAACCAGAGAGCCAGTGAGAACTTTTGGATTTAGAGACACACAGTCATCACAGGCCTAGAGAATCAGCCACCCGAACAGGAGTTGAAACATTTCTGACCTGGGATTGGAAGAAGTGTCCCCAGCTAGCAAACCTGTTCTTTTATCAGACAGGAACTTCCTTATCCATTAATTTCCATCATCCTTCTATCTGCTTCTGGAAGGTTCTTTGTTGTCCATCTCTCTCCCTGGGCTCATCTGAGGTGGGATTGGAGAAGACAAGCATCCTGTGGGGCTCAGAGATCTTTGAGGAGTTTCACTTATCCCCACAAGTAGGTATGTATCAAGATTGAAAAGTATTTGGTAATGTATTTTCTTCCCAACGCTAATATGCTTGGCTTATTTTCAGGCGAGAGGATCTGACTGAACATCTTGTTTGGACATAATGTTTCGAGCACAGAGAGTCTGCCACAGTAACCCCACCACCCTCTGGCCATGCCCAAACTCACCACAGATCAGGGCTTTAAACACAGTTCCCTCAGCTCTTCACTAGAGTATTCATCGTTAAGAATTCCAT
This sequence comes from Sciurus carolinensis, assembly GCF_902686445.1. NCBI lineage: Eukaryota > Metazoa > Chordata > Mammalia > Rodentia > Sciuridae > Sciurus > Sciurus carolinensis. The sequence goes on along the minus strand of NC_062230.1, from coordinate 23,966,793 downwards.
GTCAATGGGACTCCTATGAAGCCCTCCTGGTGACCTTCTGAGACATTAATTGTCCTTGACCTGCACTTCCCCTATCACCGGTTTCTCTAGCAGCAGAGCCTGAGGCAGGGATTCAGATGCACCCTGACTTATTGAGGGAGTGATCTTCAGGGAAAATAAAACCAACAACAAGTAAATACGGGATACAGGATGAGAAAGGACAAGTGATTTTTTTTTTTTTTTAATTGTGATTCCTTTTGGAGGAGCTTAAGTACTTGCTGAGAACTTGCTGGAAATGAACATTTTTAAGCACCACCCTCCTTAGAAACTCCAGGAGTAGAACCAAGCATCCTGGCATTCGACATGACTTTGAGGTGATTTTAATGCATGCTGTGGTTTAAGGACTGCAGGGGAAGAAGACAAAGTCAAACAAGGATGTGGTCTCAAGTCGAGTCTTGGCCTGATCCACGGAGGACTCTGGAGCAGAAATTGCATCTTGGAGTCATCTCTGCCTTCTGGAACCATCTCTGCCTTCTGGAACCATCTCTGCCTTCTGGAGTCATCTCTGCCTTCTGGAACCATCTCTGCCTTCTGGAGCCATCTCTGCCTTCTGGAGCCATCTCTGCCTTCTGGAACCATCTCTGCCTTCTGGAGCCATCTCTGCCTTCTGGAGCCATCTCTGCCTTCTGGAACCATCTCTGCCTTCTGGAACCATCTCTGCCTTCTGGAGCCATCTCTGCCTTCTGGAACCATCTCTGCCTTCTGGATCCATCTCTGCCTTCTGGAGCCATCTCTGCCTTCTGGAGCCATCTCTGCCTTCTGGAGCCATCTCTGCCTTCTGGCAAGACAGTATCATTTTGCACCTGGGACCCAATACTGATGACTCAGGCTGCCTCTACGGCACTGGGGTTTTTATTGGTCCAATGGTCTCTGTCCTCCCCATTGGACTGAGTGTTCCAGGTGGTCAAGAACACTATGTTTCTTGCTTATTATTGACTCGCCAGAGCCTGTTGCAGGTGGGAAACTCAATCGTTATTGGTGAAATTAATTGATTAAGCAAATTCTAATTGAATATCTATTAAATCCTGAGCCCTATTCTTGGGTTTGGTAATTTAGATATGAACAAGACAAAAGCCCCTGTCCCTATCAGGGAGATGAAAATAAACACAAAAACATATATGCCTCTGTCTACATATGCATACACATATCCACAGTATACAGGCAAGACATGATAAATGTCAGGAGGAAAAACAGTGAGGGGAAAGAGAGAAGAATGGGGTGATATTTCAGACAGCAATTACAGAAGGAGGCTCTGAGAAGGTGACATTTGAGTTGAATGAAATGAGGGATTGAAATGTGAGACTATCTTCTGGTGGCAGCCATTTTATGCAAATTTAAAATTATTCCGAATTTAAAAAAATAATTAATTAAAAAAAATATCTCAGGGAAGAGCATTCCAGGCCCAGGGAAGAAATGGATGAGTCACAGGAAACACCTGGCATTTCTGCATTGATAAAGCAGGAGGTGGCTGAGAGATGGACAGTTGGCAGGCTGCTTACTGTTTTCATTTATTTTTTAATTAACTTGAAACATTTATCAAAGTATACATGCACAGGATTAAAAGTCAAATGGGACAGAAAGGACTGTAATGAAAAACAGGTATCCTGGTCCTTTTCCCCAAGAGTAATCAAGAGTAATCTATCACCCATTCTTCCTACGTATAACTTATGCCAATCTCTCCTCTTCTCCAAATAGAGTCATAGAATATTTTTGGTTCTGTTGATTACCTTTGTAATTTTCAATAAAATACCCAAATTTGAGACATCCTTTCATCGGCCAGAGACATATACCTTGGTTTGTCTCTTTGCATCTTCCCTTCCCTTCCCAACTCCTGGGGGCTGGTCCGTTAGCCATGTTGTGCTGTTCGCCCCCCATCTCCTGGCACACCGCTGATTGGAAGTGCTGCACACACGGGCTCAGCCAATCAGATTGTCTCTCCTGGAAACTTGGAATTGCAACTAAAACTTCTCATTTTAGTCTGGTTAGGTTCCTTGAATAGAAATGACATGAAAACTCAAAATCTCGCTCCCATCTTGAAGATCAAAGAGGAGAGAAGGCAAAACAATTTTTTTCAACTGAAAATATGAAAAGAGGCAAAGAAGAAAAAAATGGAGCAACTGTCAAAGCTCCTGATGGCTTTTCTTTCCTAGTTCTAGTTCTCTGTGGAGGCCTAATTGTGCCTTGCCTCACGGTTCCATAAAATATTGTCATAGCCTTATACCAAATCCCCCATTTTCTCAAGCTACTTCCGGTGAGTTTCTGCAGTTCACAGACAAGATGTGCTCTCTAGCACACCCCTGGTTCCATCACTGGCCTCTTGGGAAATGAGTACTTTGTTCCAAAGTACTGAGCAGATTGTCTTGCACTTAGTAGGTACACAAGAAGCGATTATCGAATTGAATGAATTGTTGGTGCTCCTTAAGTAACAAAAACCACACTCTTTTTTGTGCTTTTATTAGTGCATCATATTTATACATAACAGTTGGATTCATTTTGACATAATCACATATGCAAGGAATTTACTCCATTTTTGGCCTGGTGCCCCCCCCCCAACGCCCTCCTCTCCGCCATCCCTCTATCCCCTTTCCTCTACTCTACTGGTCTTCCACTCATTTATTTTTAATTGGTGATTTACAGATATACATAAAGGTGGAATTAACCACTTCCACAGGGAACTCACTTTTCCAGAGGTGAGTAACCGATAAAAGGATGAACAGAAAAAAAATCACAAATAGGTACGCTATGCCAGCTACTCACTAGCTAAGAGTCAAATGCAAGACAAAAAGCCTTAAGAGAATCACACATCAGTTTCAAGCTGTCTGACTGCCCTGCTAGACTCCTGCCAGATAAGGAGAATCAGAAAGGGTCATCAGCAAACACAGAGGAAGACTCCAGCTCTATCGCTTTGACTGAGTGCTGTGAATCTCTGGGGGCCCTGATTGATCTGGTGAGTGAGCCCTCTTGTGGTGAGAATGGGGAATCACACCCAGGCTTAGAAACAGATTTCTACGCACCCATGTACACACCTACACGTTCTGTTGAATGAAAGGATGAGGTCACCCCCTAGTAAGTGGGGAGGAATTATCAGGAACTAACTGGCGGTCTCCCTGCCTCCGCACTCCCCCTCCAGTCAGGTGCTCTGACTTGCTCCATATGCAGGTTCAGGACTTCCCACACTCTGTGATCAGCTTCAGCTCTGGACATGAGTTACAGAGATGATCCTGCCTCACCAAGACAAAAGCTCAGCATAAACCTCCGTTCTTGTAACTTGTGTCCCCCTTCTCCACATTGTGACCGTGACTGTTACCTTCATCTACCCAGGCTCCTGACCTCTGCTTCCCATCAGCTACCTGGATACTTGGTTCTGGCCACCGCACCCTGGATGTCTGGGCTTATAGTGTAATCGGAGGGGTGGAGAGGGATCTACTCTTCTATTACTGTGGGTCTAGGGAATGGAGTGATTGGCACACTCTTCCTAAGGTGCCTTGACTTTCTGTCAACATGGTCCTACTTTGCAAGAATACCTTTCTTGCCTCTGTTGGAGTAATGGAAGAATAAAACATCTTGGAGTGACTGTTTGGATCATTATAAATTATTTCATATTGCTTAAGTTTCTGAGAGTAGGAAAGGAAAATTCACTAATTTAATAACTTCTCTCAGGAAAGACCAATTTCTCTTCCCTATTACACATGTCCTTTTCCTTCAAAAAAGAAAAAAAAACTAATAATAATCAAAGCAGGACATTTGATCGAAAAAAGAATTTTCATTATAAGAACAAAAAATCGCTAAGTTACTTGCAGGAGGCCTACTTCATGTTACTCCATTATCTGCAGTCATTCTAGGGTATGGCTAGAGGTGATCCTGGTCCTAAGTTGTATGCTTCGATACTTTTGTTTATGTGGTATAAACCATGACACATTAATATGAAATCAAGCACATAAGTGTAAAAAGCTACACATCCCAACCTATGCTATACCTACACACAAGGATGCATATCCCACATGCCCACTGCTGCATGTTTAGAGCAATTGTGGGCACATGGTCCACAACACTGCTGCATATGTTTCCATATGGGCTTTGCAACAAATTCACAGGCACTCATAGCAAACTTGAACACAGCACAGGTAAACACTCAAGTACAAATCATACCATAACTATGTATTCACATCAATGCAGGCACATACGTGTATATCTAACACCAAGAATGATGTCTTCAAATGACCTTAACACAAATAAAAACAGCAAAGTCATGGGGAAGTTGTGAGTTGCTTTTAAGGACCCTCTGCTACCTGATTGCTACTCAATCATCTGAATAGTAGTTCTCAGACAGTCAGAGATGGCACCATGGCAGTATCATGTCAGTGATTATCTCCTATTATATTTTTGTCCAGTTAAATAACACTTAACTGTGACAGCTAGTTGTAGACACATATCAGGGACAGCAGAAACAACTCAAGCAGCTTCAATTACAAACACTCAACCTCTGACCATATCAGTCATAAACTAGCACAAGAAAAAATTATAAGGGCTAGTCTGTAGAATGTCTTCAGTCAACTCAGTGAGTGCTCATGTATGTGCTGAAATACATAGAATTAAAAAGCTGGCTTAGTGCTGATCCATTGCAACATGGTCTATTTCCAAGGAAGAGAGCTTTCAGGTGTGCAACGGCATTTGTGCTTTGGACTAACAAGAAAAGCAGACCTGACTTCACCTATTTTGTGGTCTGCCTTAAACATGGATGTTAACAAATGAACATCACAGGGATCTTTGGAAAGAATCTGACATTTTCCATGGCTCTGGCACCTTGTACTCATGACCCCCTCAAATGTAAAAGTGTTAAAGTATGTAAGAGGTTTGTGCAGGAACCAAAAATCTCAGATCCCCTGATATGTGAACAACAGAATATGTACATTTAGTTCCTTTGGTCTTTTAGGAATACATGTTCATATTTATATGAACAGTTCGTGGTCTGATCTGAGCACGTTATCTCCCGTGTAAACCAGAGCTCCAGAGAAAGGAGGGTAGACATATTGGTTTGTTTTCTGGGGAACCAAATTGAGACAGACTATACACAGATGCGCCTGTGACAACACTTTTGCCGGCCCAAGTGAGCCACAGAACCGTCACCCAGACCCGTCGGTCCCTTTAAGAAGGCTAGGTCTCTCTAATCTTCTCTCTCCCCAGTGGGTTCCAGCGGCTCCCGCAGCAAAAAGCAAACTTGCCTGGCTCCTGGGGCCCGGGGGGAGGGGAGTTGATTGGAGAATGCTGCGTTGGGTGGGCGCAGAGAGAGCGCCAGAGTGCGCTGCGGGCTTCTTTCCCCTTCCCCTTTCCTTAACCCTTCGCGGAGCGGAGGAAGAGGATCGTGCTGCAGCGCCTAGAAGCCAGGGCGCTGACTGCCCTGGGCTCCCGAAACTTTGCGCGGAGCGTGGGCTGGACTAGACAGAGCCGAGCCGGCTGGCTGGCCTGGAAAAGGACCCAGGAAAGGTGCTGGGGAGCGACCCTTCAGGATCCCAGTTCCCCAGCCCATGCGCTAGCAAGGCAGGGGTGCAGCCGCAGAAAGGAGCTGTCCGTTCAGCACCGCGGACCTTAAGCCCTGGGCGATAGGAGGAGGAGGCTGGGCAACAGGCGGGGAGCTGTCCCTTCAGCACCACGGACCTTTGCCCTCCCTTGAAACCACCCGGCCCCTGCCCCAGGACTCTGCCTTTTCTCCAGTTTGAGCGGGGGTGTCAGGAGCAGGCGGAGAGCTTTCCTGGGAGGCTGGGGAAGCAGTGAACACTCTTCTCAGCGACTCGCCTCCCAGCAGTGCTATTTTTTGCCATCCGCCCTCACCCCCAGCACACGCGCTCGCACACACACGCACGCACACGCGCGCACACACACACACACGCACACGCACACACAGACCTCTCTGGATTTCTTTGCCTTGAGTCTCCCGGGGCTGTGAGGAACCAGGCGCATCTCAAACCGAGCTGGCAGCTCCAGGCTCTGAAGCCATGCCCTGCACGAACCCTCGTCCTTACCAAGCTCCTGAGGAATGAAAGGAACCCAGGGACCCTCCGAAGGCAGCAGTGATGTGGACCAACCCCCTGGAGCCAGCACCCTCCCGAGGGCCATAGACGACCCAGGGAACTGGAGAGAGCTCAAGACAGGAAATCTAGCTTTCCTAAAGTCCCCGTGGATGCTGACAAAAGGAGATCTGAATTTTTGGAAGAGCCTGTCCTAGGTTACACAGCTGCAGAGTGATTTTCTCCTCTGGCACTGAATCTCCCCCTCCAACCCCCAGACGTCCAGAGTACCATGAAGAATTATGAGGATGTGTGACAGAGGTATCCAGATGTTGATCACCACAGTGGGAGCCTTTGCAGCTTTTAGTTTAATGACCATTGCAGTGGGTACGGACTACTGGTTATATTCCAGAGGCGTGTGCAGGACTAAATCTACAAGTGATAATGAAACCAGCAGGAAGAATGAAGAAGTAATGACCCATTCTGGGCTGTGGAGGACCTGCTGCTTAGAAGGTATTTACAAATTCCTCTCGATGGCTCTGAATTATCCAGCTTCTGATATTCTGGTGGGTGTTCGGGGAGATGGAGGCAGTGGTGGGGAAAGAGGAATAGTTGGAATTATTGTTGAGAATGTGCAGGTGTCCAGACTCTGTTCACAGCAAGACTGATGCTGTGTGGGATGAAAGTGTTGGATCTTGTTGATTGTTTTTGGTGTAAGCTTCATGTAATGAGATTTTTGTGACACTCTAGGCAGCTTCTGCAGTTGAGATATCTCGAAATCCAAAATCCCCAGGCATGTTGAGAACTGCTTGCATCTCTGACTAGAGAAGGGGGTCTTTACATTTGCTTCAATTGCATTTCAGTGGGGGGGGGGGTGAGGAAAGGAGGGAGCAAAGACAGGAGGAAGGTAGAGAGGGAGAAGGGAGAGAGACCCTGATCTGACCTGGTGCATCCTGAGCTATTTCTTTATTTCTCAATATAGTCTTTTCAGTTTCTTCTGAGTTGGGTCTAACTAAATATTGTCATGAACTTCTACTGCCAACCAGTATCAGGGTAACATATGTGAACCCCCACCTCCACCTGCTACACACATTTAAAGAAAACTTCCTTATTTATACATGTTTCATTATTTTGGATCAAAATAAAATGGAATTGCTGGGATTTGAATCCACCTGCCTTCATTCCTAAATTATTCCCAAACCCAACAAATATATTTCATGGCATTTACATAAGATTGATTCTCCAAGAACTGCAGCCCATCACCTCTCCTTCTAAAGATTAGAGGATTTGGTCTAAATTATAATGAAGAAGACAGACCTGTTTTAGAACAAGTAGCCTATCTCACTCTTGGACTTGTTTCACTACATGAGGATTGACTCTCGGCATCTCTGGGCAATGCCTGAGTATCATGGGGAGAGAAAAGAGACCTAAAGAAGAAAATCAAAGCTCTGTGGAACCTGGATGCCTGAGAGAAGTCACTGGATTAGAGGGGACAGTAGGCAGTTTTTTCAGGCTTCCGAGGAATCGGTGAGGCTTGTCATAGTGATAGGCAAGAAAATATGAATTTCCTATGTACTCCCCTCCCTTTCTAGACATTGGCTCTCCACACCTGCATTCCCAGTGGCTGGTATAGTCAGAGCTTCTGGAGAACTTGCATTTATGTAAATGTCTTAGGAAGTCATGCTATGACATCACTCACTAGTGTAATATTGCATCATTGCTGGCCTTGTTCCCATGTCCTGACTCTGAACAACTGATCTCCTGACTGTAGCGCTACTACAATTAATTGTTTCCAACGCAAATTTGCAACTGGTGGGATGCCCAAGTAGGAAGGGGCTGCTTTAAATGCAACTAGGATCACGTGAAGTTGAAAGACCTAAGCAACGCTGCAAATGATCTGTGTAACCTTGGCCAAGACCTTTGCCCTCTCCAACTCTCAATGCATCAATATGAGCAATGATTAGTTTGGAATTGGTGGTCTTGCATAAGCGTTATCCAACATTTATACTGTTTCCAGTGCACTAACTGACAATCGTAAGGTAATTCTTTCCTAAACATTGACAAAATGCTAATATTTGTGATAATGTGTGATCATGTACAATCTGGATGGTGAAGTCATTTTCTGAGGGAAATTCCATGAATTCCCTTTCCTATGTTGGCAATAGGGAGTCAGATTTTTTTTTTTTTTTTTTTTTTTGGCAATACTGTGATATGGTGAATGTTTGAAAGCCCACATAGTTCTAGAAAGGACATTAAAAAATCTGAGGCACCTCTCAAGTAAAAAATGGCACATAGGTATATCATGTTTTAGTCATTTATAGTCCTTCTGCCTCTTGGAACTAAACCTTTGAAATGCACAATTAAACACCAATTTGGGCTTCCCCCATGGAAAAAAAAAATCTGTCAGAGCAGATGTGTGGCCTAAAATTCCTGAACCCTTGCTCAGAATTTCTCAAGAGATGGTTTCCTCTTTTTTCCAACATCATGTTCTACACCCACAATATGCCCAAGGAATTGGAACTCCACCCAGGCATTCTGTGGGCTTGGTGGGAGAAGTGAGAAATTGAATCAAGAAGGAATTGGATGAATTGAAGATGTGTTCTTAGGCAAGTGAATTCTTTTGAGAAAATTCATTGCAGTCTTCAAACAATTTGGCCCAGCTAAATTATTTTTTATACTTTTGAAATATTAAATACAGCAAGATGCACAAACCTTAATGAATCACAACAAATATTTAGCTATGTGCACATCCATATCACCCACATGTAGACGGGCCTGGCTGAAATTTGAAGCTGGGATTCTTTATTAATCTACTGAATACATCAAGTGTTCAAGGAATTTGCAGGAGCCTCTGGTTTCTGCATGCTAAGATTCATGCTGGAGGTAGCACTCTCCTGGGTATTGCCATACTGAGGGTCAAGATGTACAGCCATCTCCCATTCGGTATCTCTTGTCTGTCTCAGAGCTTAACCTCTTCATCTTCTGGTCCTTTATATATCCAAGGATAACTGGGGTGGGAGATCTTGTAGCTCAGTTTTCTTACAGATCAAATCAGAAGAGTTCATTCTTCCATACATTCTTAAGAGCCATGAGACAATGTGACTATTTTGTCCAAAAGAAGAAAATGCTCAGGAGGGACATGACAGTTGTCTGCAGATATCTGAAAAGCTGTCATTTGGAAGAGAGATTTGAAATGTTCTATGTGGTCTCAATGGGGGTAGAAATAGAAACTGAAGGAAGGTAGGCTTTACCTAAATATAAAATCATTAGCCAGTGTGGAATGGGAATCTCCAGGAAGTGATGAGTTCCCCAACATCAATGGTATTCCTGTAGGAAAAGTAACATCAATTGTTCCTTGACTTGGCTAGACATCAGAGACTCATGATGAGTTTTTAAAACATCAATTATCAGGCCCCACAATTAAATCTTCTGCTTCTATATGTCTGTGATGGATCACTAGAATCTGAATTTTCTAAGTCCCCCAAGCAATTGTGATGTTCAAACCAACACATATTGGGTATTGACAATGGGCTTGGAGATGACTATGTCTGTTAATGAGGATCACATCACTCAAGTAAGAGGAGGATATTTCCAATTTTCATTCCCATAACTCACCAGAATGTCATTTACCTTTAGCCGTTACTCCATACTAACACTGCTTTAAGGATTTGGAAAATTTCTTAAACTTTTGATAAAATGCTTTCATGTTCAGAAGATCTCGATGATGTAGGTACAATTATTATCAACCTCATTTTACAGATGAGGAAACTGAGAAAAAGTTACATAACTTGCCCAAGGTCACAAACCTCAACTCAGCCATCACTACTTAAAATCTACGCTAGGCTGCTTCTCAGAGTGTTTGCTAGAGAACATTAATTCGGGTTCTCATGGATAGTTTGCTACTGGTACAAGCATTGGCTCATGAGAATACCCAGCTACATGGGTTTTTCCACTCAGAAGTCCCTAATCTGAGAACATTCAACCTGGGCAGCATTGGCAGGAGAGCAGAAGCCACCAGGCAAGCACAAACTCAGAGGCAGCAAAGGGCACACTTTGAATGAAAAAAAAAAAAAAAAAAAAAAAAAAAAAAAAACCAAAAAAACAAAAACAAAAAAAAACCAGTCAACCTATGTACAGACACCCCACACTGAGAAACCAAAATGAATGACTGACTCATTTTCTGGAAAAACTTGCGAGGCAGTCACAAAGTAGTGCCCACCCTAACCTGCAGCACGTTTTCAATGGCAACCCATGAATTTGAATGAGAACTCGTTCAGTATGGAACTCTCTCATTAAGAAAACCTTTCCAAGTCCTCGCTACAACTAAAGCATTGTATTTCATGGGTGGGAAGACCACTGGCTTAGTAGTTAGAAACTCTGGGTAATAAACACATTTATGTTACTTACAGTTCTCTCAATCGTGTGTATCGTTTTCCTCTATTGGAATCCAGTTGACCCAATTCTAAGAGAAGAACTTAGGGCAAGATTAGAGAGTAATCAATCACATAAATGTCCATGTGGCCTAGGCAAGTAGTGGAAAGTGTGAAACACATTTCACAATCCTTTTAATTCTGTGGGGCAGGGTTTTATGTACATTTGAGAAGATATATGGTAACAAAGTTGATCTCAGTGCAGGGGCAATAGGGAGTGGTGGGGACTGTGGCAAACTGAAGGACACGGCGCCATCTAAAAAGCAAATATTACTTCACTCGACTTTTACCCTGGGGAGATGTACACCAGACATGGCCCAGAATTCCAAGTAAAGAAAAGCCAGATGCAAAATCTCTTGAATTTTAAAATACAGGCAACTGGCTTGGCTTTTTAAAAAACTATATTAATTTTTACATTGTTCCTGAACGTGGCCTATGGGATGCCAGTGTTGAGCCCCCAAAATTTGCTAAATGCCCTTTTTCATCCAAATTTCTGATATTTTCATATCTAATCCCTAAATTATTCTTTATAAGCCCATAATCGCTTATTCGGTTCATTGTCAAAAAAAAAAAAAGTTAACTACTAAGAAAAGAAAGCCCACTTAGGATTTTAGGACAGGGAACTTAAAAATTTATGGAGAAGAGGTTCAATAAACTGCTGTTTCTGCTACAGATGGGACTAGATGACACTAAACATCTGGCTGAAAAACTGAAAAAAATTAACCAGTCATTAGAAGCTCCCCCATATTTCCTAATCTCCAGATGGTTGACTCTCAGCCAGATGGGGTTCCAGCTTTATTTATGTGTTCGGAAGCCTTCAGAGAAGCTGCAGAGAGGTGGTGAGGAAGAGGGTGAGAGGAAGACATTACAGTTATTGACTACTTCCTGTGTGCCGAGCCCTGGGCTCAGATGTGTGAGCTGCCATTGGCACCTTCTCCCCACCCCCCAGTAGACTCTGAACTCCATGAGGATTACGGTGTGCTGGGGACACTGCTGCACATCCCCAGAGTGGTCCAGTCCTGGACTGAGTCCCGCACCTCCCCTTAGCCATGGGCGTAGAATGTGCTAGAACCGTTCACCCCGTTCCCTTCAATACTCTTCCTCCTCACCCACAAAGCCCAAGAAACACATAGAAAAGGAAATCAAACTGGTGTCTTAGGATAGGGGTGGGTGACCTGGTCGGGTGTGGGTTTAGTCAGGCCTGGGCAGCAGGTAGGGCTTGGAATGTGAGCATGACTAACAAGCAAGTCCCCACCAGCTTCCCAGCACTGTTGCAGCCACCCTAGCCCCTTCTGGGACCCCCTGGAGCGCCCTCAAATCCATCAAGTGAAAGGTGAAGAGCTGACCCCACAAGCGCCATCCCCCCCCTGGGAAACCGTCCGTTCTTGTTGGCTAAACTTGTGCCTCACCGATAGCTAAATAGTTTGAAATCTCACTTGGAGCTGTGTCATTACTAGTAGAAAGAACCTCCTTATGTTTTTCTGCCTCAACTCTGTGACTCCACAATCTCACCCATTTTAGGTAGTAGATGCCTCAAGAATACCTTTGTTGGCTTCATCTCTCTTCCGCATTAGAATAAAGGCCAGTTGGTGACCCGTATCCCAAGGCTGGGTGACCCGTGTGGTTTATTTATATGAGTAACTAGTGTGTGTCAAGAAAAAAAAATTAAAACAAGGAATCGAGCAAAATGAGGGCACATTCTTTTCACATTCTCACAGAACCGTGTACAACAAACTTACCTGAGAAGTCGTCTCAGTCTCTGGGGACAAGTACATTTGACTTTGCTTTTTTTTTTTTTTTTAATAAATTCAGGTCTCACTGCTGCATATTTTCTAGTAGAAAACTAAGAAAATGCACATAGACTTTTTTCGTTCTGTAGAGGGACACATGATTTCTGTTGATTAGAAGAGATAACTCCAAAGATTGTGGATTTAGTGCTTTCCAGAACATTAATCAGTTTTATATCTAACTTAGCAATCCTATTTGAGAATGTTTTCCCTGAAAAATAAACTAACCAATTTTGTGCTTTTGCTGGTTCCCTTATTGTTGAGTTGGATAAAATTTGACATAAGCTCCCTATGTATTTTAGGAAATTGTCTTTTTTCTTTCAACAATTTGAAAATCATACTATGACCCAGGGAAGTACCCCCAATGAAAACAATGTTTCTGAGGTGAAAGAGAAACCTGGAAAACCCCAAAGTTGGTTTTCTTTTCCCACATCCTTGTGACCCTGCCAAAACCCACTGTTCCAACATAAGAGTTAATGTGCCTTAATAATTTATTAGAGGCCAGAGTGAATATTGAAGAATAAAAACAGGGGCTTGGGGGCCAGGTGGACTTGGGGTCTCACTTGAATCCTCCCACTTCTTGACTGTGGAACCTTGGAAGTTCCTTACCCTCTGAACCTCAGTTTCCTTACATGCCAAAGGGGTAACAAAAGTAGCCAGGGCTTTTAACCATTTCATTTTTAGGGCTTGTGGCTCCTTCACACTTCCAAGGAACACGTTGGCTCTTGACTTACTCATTTTAGACAATATCCATTTGCTAAGAGAAATCATGGGTGAGCCTCATATACCAATACTTTCCTTTCTCCAAATACTTGGAGTTCCTCTACCTGTGGCTCCAAGTCATAACAAAATGAGGACGCCTGGGGAAAGAGAGACTAGTGTCTCCTCACTGCAGTGGATGCTCACTCAGGCAGGACTACTCATTTCCACACAGGTACCAACCTCAGCAAGGGAGTTGAGTCTGTGAACAAGAGCGGGTAGACCAGCAGGCAGCCCGTTTGGAATGGGGAGGGCCTGAGTGGACGTGTGGACAGCTGAGCTTGAGCTCTTGTGTCAGTCTCCCCAGGAAGGCTGCCCCTAACCAGGTCTGCAAGATGCTGTGAAGACGCCACCGTACCCACAGCTGCCTGGCCTCGGGGTCCAGCAGAGGCTGAAAGTCCCCACACTCCACTCACCAGACTCACCCTTGGCCCAGAACTGTGTCTACCCAATGGGAGGAGGATCTTTGAGAAAATGTTTGTACGGGTCAACTGTAGTACCAGCAGCCTTCGCTGATGGCAGAAGCCAACGTGGGACAGGAAACCCTGCTCCAGAGTCAGACATGCCACATCAGGGAAGGAAGTACAGCAGGAGGAAACCTTAAGACCCTCCAATAGCCAATGCGTGTGCCCTGTGAGTGTCACCGTGTGGATCCCTGTCCCACAGGGAGCCCAGTTACGGGTGTGGGCTGGAAAAGCAGTAACAACGAATTAGAAAGGTTTGCAACCTCACCCAGCTCAATGAAGTGACAGGTTCATCTTGTTTTTTTTTTTTTTTTTTTTTTTTTTTTTTCCTTCTGCTCTGGTCATGGGTCCCTGAGGGAAATGGGATTTGCTGTCACTGGGAAGCACAGAAATCTACTCCCTCCCAGAGGAGAGCCAGCAAATATTGAGGAAGAGCAGAGATGAAGGAGGAGAAGGAGAATTCTGCATCTGACGAGCATTTTGAGGGTCTACTGAAGCTTGCTTCCAAATGCTGCAGATGAACAGCAGCGTCTAGAAACTCCCCAGCCTCGGAGACATCTCCGCAAGGCAGGGGCTCGCCTGTGGCTACTTCCTGTGGGCTTGGGTAAGACAGTCACCTCCAGAGCAAATCTGCCCTTCTTCCTGGAATTGGTAAGCCAGAGAGACGCTGTTATGGATCCTGGGGGCTGCTTCCAAAGAAGCTATAGGATGAGAAGACAGGCCATGAGCATCCCAGAGTGACACCAAGGAACTAGTAGAAATAATAACCCGCTAACGCTCGATGAGCACCTTCTATGTGCCAGGTCACAATGACAGTGGCAGATTGAGCATTCATTTCTGGGCCAGCCCCTGAGCCTTTATTTATTTCTTTCTTTAACTGATTCTGACACACACTGCATGTCAGCCACGGCTCTAAGTAAGCACTCTACAAATACTGCTTAATCTCCACGACTCCTTCTGGAGAGAGATCTTACCATTATCCGCATTTTGCAAAGAGAAGCGTACAGTCCATCAGAGCTGGGAGTCAAACTTCACCCTCCGCTGTCTTTTATTACCTTGTGGCTTCCCATATCCCTGTCTACCACTGGTGGTCTCTTCTCCACTAAGACGACTGAGGCTCAGAGAATAGCTTGTAAAAGATCATGCTGCTGAGTGACAGGGATGTGAACCACGGCCTCGCACTAACCACCACACCACACTGCCTTGATTTAAAAGCCCAGGCCTGATGGGTGGGTTTCCTTCTACCAGTTCACTCTCGTGTCCAGGAGAGCGTGGAATCCGTCACTATTTCATGATGGGAAATACTGTGAAAAACAATTACCCCGACAGTTGCCACAGCAAGGTCAAGGTCAAGGAGAAGAAACAAAGAAGCCAAAGAGAGCGTTAGCCTCTGTAGCGCTAGACTGTGAAGGTTCATGGCTGGCCCCCTTCCTGAGGATGAATCTTGGACACACTCTTTATTTAGCTTCATCGAGCTTTAGACTCTGAGTCAAGCAGGAGTCAAGGATTCCACCTCCTGGTTTCTGGTTTGGACAACTCTATTCTATGGGCAATTTGCAGCCAAATTCCCAACACATCTCTCAGAGGCCCAGATCATCTCTGAAGAGCACCAGACAGTGTGCCCATGTACCACCAGGCCTGGTTCTTATTGAACTTGGGCTTGAGTGGACCAGAAATAGGCAGATAGATGAAATTTGGGGCAGGCAGGTCCTAACACCATCAAATATTTTGTTACCATCCCAAAACTCTATTCACTGCCTTTCTTTGATTTACCAGCCTAGCACCAGAGCCTGGGGCTGTATAGTAGCTGCTCAATAAATATACATTACTTTGTTGCTGGAGGGAAGATAACTCAATTACCTTGAGCTTCTCCTAGTGTAACTATGATAATCCCTATTGATTGCTGTTCTGTTCCTTAGTGCTTACAAACCACCTATTAATAACATCTTCCATTATGCCAATCCTGATGTTTTATAATTCAGCAGACTCTAGTTTGAGGAAATCTGGCTTTCCAGTCTTGAAAATCTCCATGCTGTCATCTGTTGTTTTCCATTTTGTCCTTGAAGATGGTCCAGAATAGTTCAACCATTGCGTCTTCAAATTCCCTCAATACCCTGGGTGCAAACTTGGGGAAAGGAAAAAGAAAATACAAGTTGTGTGGACATATTGTGTATAAACCCAGCAGACTGCTTCTATTCCTTGTGCCTGAGAGTCTATATATATTTCATTACCTGGATGT
Source organism: Sciurus carolinensis (assembly GCF_902686445.1). Taxonomy (NCBI): domain Eukaryota; kingdom Metazoa; phylum Chordata; class Mammalia; order Rodentia; family Sciuridae; genus Sciurus; species Sciurus carolinensis. The sequence continues at coordinate 23,951,070 of NC_062230.1, read as the reverse complement.
TTAGGAAATGGAATTCCCACTACTCTATATTCTGTAGCAGATGCTGTTTGGCACCGTGCTTTGCTGCCCCGGAATACAATAATACCTACCTGTTAAATGAGAGTGATTCAAAAAATCACGGGTAACTCCTGAGGCATCTTCTATCATCTTATCCATTACAAAATTCTACTGTCACCTGTGGAAATTGGTTTTGGCAGAGGGCAGTTAATATAGATGCATATTTACAACAAATCATTTTGACCCTTTGCAAATTCCAGGCCAGCAGAACCAATTAGTTGTTTATCAGCTGAAAATGCCTTAAAATACGCATCACCAAGGAAATTCTGATTTTTTCAAAATATTACTTTTCACCAAAGACGAGTCTGGCGTGGGATCAAAATGCTCTAGGTGTTTAGAGAAAAATAAAAAAGATCAAATCAAGAGGCAATGATGTTAATCTGAGTCAAAGGTCTGCCATGCAGCATAATAATTGCTCTTCTTTGCTTTTTCACTCTGTGATGGGTGATGATTTAGCTCCTGAGCAGCAGGGAGATGGCAGGGGTTGGGATCTAATAATAAGGTCTGGACCAAGGAAATCAGGGCTAGGCCATCTCTTGAGGACCATTTTCCGGTTAGAGTCCCTGGGGCTCAGCTGTAGGGACCTCTCATTGGTTTAAGAAATAAGGAGTTATTTCCCAGCACAATGGACTTCTTCCAGATTACCCCAACCCAAGGTGCTGGTGGGGTGGAAGCTATGGTGAGCCTAACCAAGCCAAGTGGCTGCCTGGGGGAAGGGCATCAAGGCAGAAGGAACAGCAGCTGCAAAGACCTGAGGTTTCAGGGAAGCTGTGTGACTGAGGAGAGGGTCGGGGAGGAGAGAAGCAGCTCAGTTGAGATACTGGGGGGCCAGACCATGCTGGGCCTTGAAGGGAGTTGGAAGGACTTTGACTTTGACTCTGAGTAAATTGGAAGCCTTTGGGGAATTTTCGAACTCCTGCTCTTGGGTTGCCACATCTGAGTCTTCTCCACTGCCTCACCTGCCCAAGCGAGTCCTAGTGATACCACCGTTTACCGGTGACGAGTTCTGCTCCTTCTAATGTTGAAGATTGAACACTAGAGAAGCAGCCAAGGCAACCATATGAAGCAGGTTTTATTTAAAGGTAATAATACAGACTTCTCCCGGCAGGAAGAAGGGGGCCATGGCTGATGTTCTAAAGTCCCAAGAAGTGAGCGCACCCTGCATCTTTTATAGGTTAAAGTCTCTTTTGTTCTCCAGTTCTCTCCCCCTTATCTCTCCTTCCTGCCTACCTGACTAGGCCTGGTTTTGCATTAAGTGAGAAGCCATGGGCAGGGGGAGGGCCAAGGTGATTCAGGCAGATAAAGGCCCAGGAGGCACCAATTAGCAGCTCCTTGCTTGCAGTCCTTGCTAAAGGCAGGTAAGTTTGGTAATCAATGGGCTCCGGAGATCCTTGACATTCCATTCTTCCAGGGGCAGCCTCCAACTTCCAGAGGCTTCATGGCTTCATTTCCTCCAATTGACCCGATCCCCTATTTCTACATTAACTACCTGTCCTTAATTCTGGCTTCACTAGGACCTCCCTTCTTCCCTTGGGTAGGAACTTAAGCTCTCTCTTTATAATTAATTTTTATTTGTTTTTTAAAACCATTGTCCTGGGGCTGGGGATATAGCTCAGCTGGTAGAGTGCACCACAAAAAAAAAAAAAAAAAAAAAAAAAAACCTTTGTCCTGCCCTGTCCTCAGCTTTGGATGCAGTGAAACAGCATCTTAGCACTGTCTCCCTGCTTCCCCTAAACCCAAGTCCATGGTCCCTTATTATTCTCAGTGTTTGAATTCTCCCTGGAGGCAGGGGTGCTGGGGGGATAAAAAAATGGCATCCATGTAGAAACTTCTAGCACTTTCCTTCCTGAACGTCGAAAAACTCTTAGAATCATCCTGCCTGCTGAGCAGGCAGCCCCTTCCCAACTCACGGGTTCTCTCGCTCCTCTTTGGCCCAAGCTGGCCTCTCTTCCCATCAGCCTGGAGACCCAGTCAGACAAGCTAAATGAGTGGACTCCCTTTGGTGAGAGCTGCAGCTGGGGCCCTGCTCTCTGAGTACTCCTCCGGCAGCCCCTGTGTGCTGGAAACGAAGTTAGGTCCTGAGGACTTGGCTGAGAATAAGAGAGACAGTGTAGGTAGGCTAACAACCATGTAGGGGAGATTCTGGCAAAGATGGCGCACCCAGGTGAAGCTACTGCAGCAGCGAGTAGGAGGCCCTGGCTGAGTCGATGTTGGGGGTTGTCATGGTAACGTTCCCTCAGGGCGGATGCATCCCCAAAGTGCCTGGTCCTTGGTAGGTGCTCAAAGCACATTTGTGGAACTCACAGAGGCTTCCTGGTACTCTGGTGCTGGAAGTTGGAATATGAGTGAATTCAGATCTCCTGGCTTCTTATCCTTAACCTAAGGGGAAAGAGATCCATCAGGACATGTTGACTGATTATACATATTATTTTTGAACTTTAAAAAGAATTACCCTGGCTATTCAATTTGTGTTCTTTTGAGTGGTATTTTTGCGTGGTACTTTTCCTGTTGTATTTTCTTAACTAAAACACTTTTAAAATATAAAAGTGAGGGGCTGGGCTGGTGGCTCAGGAGTGGCGTACCGGCCTAGCATATGTGAGGCATGGGGTTCGGCCCTGGGCATTGCATAAAAATAAATAAAATAAGGGTATTGTGTCCTCCTACAACGAAAAATTTTAAAGATATAAAAGTCATGCAAAACATAACACAAAATCTATCTAAATTTAATTAACCTCGTACACTTACTATAATCTCGTCCACCCCTCCTTCCCCCAAATGACTGCCATTTCCAGTTTGGCGAATAGCTAATAAATATCATTTCCCTATTTTTCTACTCTACCAAATCAAAGGGATGAGAGAGGGTATGTTTTTCCTCTTTGAGTTCAAATTCTTCAGAATCTGCTCAAAAGCTTTCTAAAATCTATCTTACAATTTATAAAGACACTTAATCATTGACTTTATTTTAAAAATCAAATCAGATAGAAGGGATTTTAATGACAGTCATCCACCTCCTCTTCCCCAGTACTAGTTATTTTTTAACCATTTCCGTCTCAGTTCTACTGGTCTTCATATCCACATCCCTAAATGATATGTTCGTCTATTTCTTGATTTATAATCTATTGACTTCCTGTCAGGATAGGGGAGGACTGAGCTAACTCACTCCACCCTCTCTATCGATTAACTTTCCAATTTTTAAAAATAACATAAATCTTCATTTCTTTTCCCACTCACCTTGGGTAGAATGTCTTAGCTTCCCGCTTTAAGGAATGAAAATGTGCACATCCCCATGGGCCTCTGCTCCTGTCTGTTGGCTCTGTCTGTTCTTCATTGTCAAGATCCTTCGCCAATGTCTTCCATGTCTGGGCTGTGGATTGTCAAGTGGGAGAACCAAAGACCGTGTGATGATTATGTAGATCATTATGCAGATCATGTAGATGATTATGTAGATCAAAGCTGAGGGGGGGTTTCTGTATTTTTCCCTTTGTGGCTTCCATGTCATAATCTCTGAGTCACTCAAAGAAAAAAATATCCAAATGGTGTTCACCAGTTGCTCAAAATCTTGTCATGTGTGTGTTTACCTCACAGTTGGGCTCTTCAGCACCATTTCCATTTTTTTCCTGGAGTTTCTGATTGACTGTCATTTCAGAGCAGAATTAGGTTTTTAAAAACACAAGCCCTGTGTGGGGGAAAAAAGATCTTTCTAGAAAAATTACTCCTCTCTCCCATTTTCCTGCTTCTTCAGTAGAGTCTAGTAGTTGAGAACTCACGCTCTACCACCATGTCAGGTTGCTTGAGCTCAAATGACAAGTCAACCACTTATGACCATGTGACTTCTAGCACATTGCTTAAGCTGAGTCTCAATTTCCTCATTTATAAAATAGAGATTATCATCGCACCCACTCATAAGGTTGCTATGGGTACTTAATATTCAGACAGCACTTAGAGAAGTGCTTGTCACGCAGAAGTACTAAGGTGGTATTGTTTATCACCATTTTCCTGGGATACACAGATTGGACAGAATCTCCTCATCCACACTGTTTTGCCAACAGTAGGGAATCATTTGGGCCATGGTGACCTTGCTGTTGTATCCCCGAGAATCTTCTCAATCCTCAGAGGCAACTGAGACAAAACCAATGATACAGCTGATAAAGACCCTACCAGGAAACAAGACTCACAGTCTTTAGTGACAAGTCTTGGGCCTGATTCTTTTCATAGCCATTGATAGGGTGATCAAAACCTTAGGGAATCTATGTTCTAGAATGTCACCCAGATGGGCCAAAAGCCCTTCCTAAATCACAGCAGCAACAATTAAATAACAGCTAGGTCCTGCATAACAGCTGAGTCCCAAATTCTCATAGGTGGTCAGTGGAAACAGCAGGATTCAAACTCAGATCTTGTAAATCTGAAAACCAATGTCCTTAGTTCTGAAGGTGTGACCCAGCCTTCTCAAGTGTGGACTGATACCAGAGCCAGAGGTGGGGCAGGGGCTTCCCAAGATCCTTTCAGAAAGTCGGCAGCATGGCAACTATTTCAGAGTAATAATAACCTCCTATTTGCTTTTCTCACTGTGTTGACATTTGCACTGAGGCAAAATCAGTGGTGGGTACACCTGATGGAGTCTAAGCACCAGTCATGACAGTGACTCAGTAGGCATTGTGTGAATTACCACCAATCACAGAAAACACTGGTGTCACTTTAAAATATCCCTGGTGGAACAGCAAAAAAAAAAAAAAGAAAAGAAAAAGAAAGAAAAAGTGTTAATTTTATTAAATCTCAAGGCTTGAGCAGTCCATTTTAATACCCTGTGTAACACAGTAGGAAATGTCCCCAAGGCAACTCAGATGCAAAGTCCAAGGCACCGATGGTCTCTAGCAAAGACCCTCGAGGGACTGAATTGTGAGTTGAATGCGCTGCCTTTTTTTTTTTTCTATGAAACATCATATTTACTTGAAAGAATGACTGACAGGCAAATTATGGTTATTCAGACTTGGGTATTTGGCAGACTTTTTTTTTTTTTTTTTTCTTCAAAAAAATGAGCTAAGTGAGCCTGTCACTTCAAAGAAAGCAATTGACAGTATTTGTTGCCAAGGATAAAATTCAAGGTTTCAAGTGAAAATTCCAATTTGGGAAAACTTGTATCTGGCCCTATGAGTCAATATGATGTTCTTTTTTTCTTTTTTTTTTAAATATCATATAGTAAAATGTGGTAAATTTAGAAGACCTGTATAAGTTAGTGAATCAATATTTCCCAGATGACCAATGCACGTGCCAAGCAAGAGATCCCTTCAAGATGCAAGATTAGAACAATGGATTTTAATGGGCCAGAACAGGAAAAGCTAATTAACATGGTCTCAGATTCTACATTGCAACCTGCTTTTAAGAATCTCCCACTTGTTGAGTTTTGGCATAATATCAAAGAACAATGCCCACCAATATTTTTGAAGGCTATTCAAATATTCCTCTCTTTGCATCCACATAATGGTGTGAGATTAGATTTTCTTCATATACTTCGGCCCAAACAACTTTTGGCCACCAATCAAATATGGAAGCCAATGAGATTCTGACATCTATTAAGCCAGACATTAAAGAGATTTACGAAGAATGTAAAAACAAAAGCCACTCTTCTCATTCATTTTTTTTTTTTTTTGTTCTGGAAAGAATATTATTTTTCATGAAAATATGTTGTTTGTGGTAATGTGCAACCGGATGGCTCATCATTTTGAAATGAATTTAAAATTGAAATGTTTTTGCTTCTTTCTAATTCGAGAAACACCAAATAGATACAAGCCACAAAAACAAAAAGCTCAATAATTAAGCGTAAAGCCAGACCGAAAGCAAAATTTGAGGGCCTTTCACTCAGCTGCATTTTAATTCTGATGACAAATTTCAAAGGGTCCAGGAGAGAAACTGAAAGAGTCATTTCCTCACTGTTGTCGCACTGGCTTATGGTTCTGCTTTTTCTTCTCCGGTGGGAGATGAAGCATGCTCCCTTGGTGAGATCTGCCATCTCTGCTTCTGAGTTCTTTTTAGTCGCAGCTAAGCAGAGCCATTGTTCCGCCGTCGCTGGGACACAAGAGGCAATGGGAGACTTCAGCAACCCCTGGAAGAGGTGTCTTTGATTAAAACGCAGCCCTGCTGGTGTAAAGTCTGATGTGCCTGAGGATGCATAGCATCTTGTGTCTTTTGTTCCCGAACACCAACAAAGCAAAGCCACAACTCGGCAGAGTCAGGATCTAAGTGCAGGAAAACCAAGCTGTAGTTCCTCAGGCGTTTGGTGGCTTGAATTTATACAGTGTCCACCTTTCACCCTATAACTATAGAGACTGCGGTGAGGATGCAGAGTTTCCGGGATGGAAGGGACTGTTGGAAAGTCTTTGAACAGACACTCCTCTTGACCAGTCCAGTGCTAGGTTCTGGAAAGCAAAGAGAAATCAGAAAAAAAAGATGGCTGAGGTCTGCAGCCATGTATGCTTCCTTCTGTTTATTCGTTGCTTGGCCAGCCCCTCATCCGTTCCCCTTTTTCCTTCTTGTAATGGAGTTCTGATTTTCTTTGGGAGTCTCTATGTCACCCTGTTCTCAGTCTGTGTGGTTCCAATGGAACTGACCCAGGTCTGGCTCTCAGGATGAGTATGTGACCTAGGAATGACCTTGACGATTATCACAAGGCACCCGGAGTTTATACTAAGCCAGGCAGTCTCAACAGGGACATTTGGCAATGTTTGTAGACATTTTTGGCTGTCACTGTTTGGAGGGAAGTGCTACTGGATCCTGTGGGTGAAGTCAGGGATGCCTCTAAACACCTGGCAGTGCACAGGACAGCCCCCACAACAAAGGACTGTGAAGTCCCCAATGTTGAGAGCGTCAAGGAGGAGAACCCGCTGGAAGGGTAAGGGGAAGCCAGAGGGCAATGTGATTTGAGTCAGGGTTTTTCCAGTAGAATCAAGTGGCCGTGTAGTAACAGATGGTGGCTATTGCAATCACCCTGGTGAGAGAAGACTCTAGAAATCTGAAGAGCATGTGATCTGGAAAGAGACATTTGGAAACTGGCAGAGGTAAAGTCACTGGAGAGGTCGGTGCTGTGCAGATCCTTGGAAGGTACCTCTGTTGAGATCTTATCTTGGGGACAAAGGGAATCCTTTGGATGGTTTAAAATGGGAGTTTAGAATTCTGACATAAGCAGGTTTCATCTTGGAGGCTCCTTCTGGCTGGACTGTGGGGGACAGAGGGAAAGGGAAGAGGAACCTTGGAAGATGGATTAGGAGAACCAAATGCAGCAATTCGGTAATGATGGGTTTCCATATGAAGGAGGGTGCAGAAGCGTTAGAAGCATCAGTCACCACTTACGCAGATATTCAAAAGCTGGCATCCCACAGAATTTTCCTATTATTCCATGTAAAGGGTGAGGGTGCAGGAGGTCAAAGACTCTTAAGGCTTTTGGATTCCCTTCAGTGACAGCCAGCTCAGTGATGGAGAGGTGGCGAGTTAGGTTCTGAACACGTTGAGTTTGCAGTTTCCTACGTGACATTCGAGAGGGGCCGTGGAGAGCGCCGCTGGGTACTGCGCTGCAGAACTCATAGGGGACGTCTTGTCTAATTATTTCTACGCTTTCTGATCACAAAACACGCCAACATGCACATTCCAACCCCCGCTAATTGTAATAGAGACAACCGGATGAAAAGGCCATTAGAGGAGATTCCGTGTGACAGATTAACTGATGTTAAAAGTCCGCGTGCGACATCAGGGGGTCACCGCGGTCTAATTGGGCACGGATAAGGTTTACCGGGTCACGGGAAGCAAGTTGTGTGTAACCATCCTGTCAACCCCCTCGCCTTCTATTTCTGACTTATCCTCTGGTTTTGAGTGAACATTAAGGAACCCTTTCATAAATGGTGACCTTTCGAAATTTGAAATGATGGTTTCTGGCTAATTTCCATTCCAGCCCTGGGGCTGCTGCTTGAAGGTCATGGGCTGGAAGCTCTGGGCTCGTCTCTAGCCTGTGCTCTCAACCATAATTTGGAAAAGGGCAGTTGTTATTTTCATCCTTAAAATGCCTATCATGCAGATGAAGGAGCATCTTCATGGTTGCGTGGCCACACACTGTTTGAGGATGAAAAATGTAATAAGCTTCTTTTAATAATAAGACCAGACCCAATCTCTTCTGGAGAATCCAGGAACCTTTTGCCTGAGGTCAGAGTGATACCATAATGCCACCCGTGTTACCTAGAATTCTCTGAGTTGCACCAAATTCTAATCGTTTTGAGAATGGAGATACAGAAAGAGAACCCGTGGGTTCACATAACCGAGTAGTATAGAAGCGGCTGAAGACAGGGATTGAATTCTTGCTTCCTTTGCCTCCTGCATGGACTCTGTTTTGAAGCAATGCTGGGAGACTAGGGACGCACCGGGACTAACAGACTCTCAGCGCTACACTCTGCGCGCTTGAATCCAGCGTGAGCACGGGTTTCTCTCCCAGCAAGCAATTCATTGGCTGGGCTTAGGTCACATGCCCATCGCTGAGCCAATCACTGCAGACAAGGGCTCTCGAAGAGCTGATTGGCTTAGGCTCAGGCATGGGTTCCAATCCTGGAGTAGGAAAGCCAGAAAGAAGTGCTATTGGTGGACGGCTACAGGTCCAAAGTGATTCTAAGCAACTTGCATTTTTTTTTTTTTCACTTGTCCTCATGATGACCATGGGAGGCAGGTACTATGTTACCACCTTTTGAATCACAAGGGAAAAAAATAGAGTGATATGAAGTAGATTGTGCCAGGAGCCACAGCTGGTAAAGAACACAACCAACCAGAGGCGAAGCGCCTTCCCATAGACCCAGGGGTGACGAGCCGTGGAGTCCCCTCGCTGGGTCAGGCAGCCTGGGATCCCAGCCGCGGCCTCCTGCTCCCACCGTGGGTGGGCTTGGTGGTTCCAGATGGTCACTGTGTCTCAACACTCTGGAGTCACAGAGGCTTTCAAACAGGGCTTCATTTTTTTTCTCTCACCACGAACTTTATGAATGAGACCGGATGCAAGAGCCGTACCCCCATTTCCCAGTGAGGAACTGGGGTTCAGATTCACTGAGTGATAAGCTCCAGATCGATCATCGAGGAAGGAGTGCCGCCGGAGGCTGGAACCCCGGGCCCTGCTTTCTGGCCCTGCAGCCGTGTCACCTAAGAGCTCGGTAAATGTTTAGGAGCCACACAGACCTGGACGCTCACACTGGGCTTATCACAGGCTGTCCATGAAGACGTGGCCTGTCATGCCACCCGCCTGGCACTTTCTGGGCTTGTTACAGGCAGAGGTCAAAATTCCAAGAACTCAGACACAAAACTTCCCCCACAGATTTAAAACTGTTTATGAACCTACGTGTCCGTATGAAATTTATCTTTTCTTAAATTCACATTCACGAATAATAGATATGCACACATACATCTGTATATACACATAACACAGATCTAGTTCTGAATTTTCTAATGTGATTTTTAATCTGTATTTCTATTTCTGAGATTCTAGCATACTGTTTTTTGAATTAATGTAGCTTTGCAAGACTGAATACTATAAGTGCTTCTTTATCAATATCTCAACTCATGATCTGATTTTCCCAGCAGATGTTCTGACTGTTCTATCAGCTTGCCAGAAAAAGTGAGATATCAATAAAGATTTGACTAATAGATATATTTGGGCACGATCAACATCATTAAAACATGGATTCCATATTTAAAAATGTATCTTCCACTTATTAATGTTTGGGTCTATGTATTAGTATTTATTATTATTATTATTAATGTTTTAGTCTATGTCTTTTAGACAAATGTTAACATTTTCCTTATTCAAGTATGTGCATTATTGGAGTAGTATTTGTAGGTAGTTTTTTATTGTTTGTTGTTGTGTTTTGTTTAAATATTTTTAGTCGTAGGTGAACACAGTATCTTTATTTTGTGTGTATGTGGTGCTGCAGGTTGAACCCAAGGACTCACGCACGCTGGGTCAGCACGCTACCACTGAGCTACAACCCAGCCCTCTAGGTAGTTTTTATATTTTTGGAAAGTCATGTTATGGGTGTTTCTTTCCAAGATAGTTTCCAAGTTGTTATTATTACTGGTATAGAATAAAGCTATTATTTTTTTCTTGTATGTTCTATCCTATACATTTTTATTTGTTTACTTAATTTTAATTTTTACAGACTGCATTTTGATTCATCATACACAAATGGGGTACAATTTTCAATTCTATGGTTGTACACAATGTAGATTCCCACCACCTAGGGTAATGATGTGTGTCTCAGTCCACCATCTTTCCTTCCTCCACCCTCTCCTGCCCCATTTTCCTCTATACCCTCCAAACTTCCTCCATTCTAGAAGAAGAAGCTATTATTGATCTGTAATTATCTATTTGCAAGCTGCTAGAACCTTTTTTTAAGCTGGTGCCTATTGTAATTAATTTCATTTAGTTTTCCAATTGTATCTTTTTCTTCTTCTTCTTCTTTTGGGTACCAGGGATTGAACCCAGGGACGCTGAGCCACATCCCCAGCCCTTTTTCATATTTTATTTAGAGATAGGTTCTCACTGAATTGCTTTAGGGCCTCACTAAGTTGTTGAGGCTGGCTGTGAATTCACAATCCTCCTGCCTCAGCCTCCAGAGTCACTGGGATTACAGGCATGCGCCACCACGCATGTACAATGCAGATAATCTACAATAATAGATAAAGCTTTCCCCCCTCCTCTTCTTATCTTGGGCTGAGGCTTAGATGGCAGTGTGAGGTAATGGCAGAGACCATGAACCACCTCACCTTACTCCTAACTGGAATGGGCTCCCCATGAACAGTACTTACCAAAACGTGACTGCAGATCATAGTTACACCTCCAAGGACACAGCCCAGAACTCGCACCAAGCCCAGTGATCTTTATTGTAGTAACTGCTCTGAAATGAAGATTTCCTGCAGGGTTTTACCAAGAAGCAAGCAGGGTATTTGCCATTGGTTGAGATAGGTTTTCTATATCACTGTATCAAGGTTTCCACCAATGTCTACCTAAGAATTCTAATCAGGCAAGGAGGTTTATATATTTGGATATCTATTGAAATTTGTTTTGTTTTTCGTACCAGGGATCGAACCCAGGGGTACTTAACCACTGAGCCACATCCCAGCCCTTCTCATATCTTATTTAGAAACAGGGTCTTGCTCGGTTGCTTAGGGCCTCACTAAGTTGCTGAGGCTGGCGTTGAATTCACAATCCTCCTGCCTCAGCCTCCCGAGCCACTGGGATTACAGGCATGTGCCACCATGCCTGGCTGAAATTATAAGTTTTAACCCCTTTTATTTTATTAATAGGACAAATTGCATTAATGCCTTTCATCTTAGCCCACTAACCTTTCATTCCTATAATAAATCCTTTGGAGTCATATTTTATTTTATTATGTTGAAATAGATTTGCTAAAATGTAATGTGGAATGTTTCTATATATTTCTCAATGAACTTCGTCTGCAGTTTTTGTCTTTTGCGTGAGTGTGTCTTCTCTAGTTTCGAAACTGGAGTTGTAGTAACCTGATTCAATGATTTTTCTATACTCAGAAATAGATTAAAATGGCAGGTAAATCTTGGTATAAAACCTTCTGGGTCTGGGGCCTTTGGAAAGCAGTGTTTTGACACCTTCTTTCTCATTTGTTAATATCAGGTCTTTTCAAGCGTCATTTCTGTTTCCTAGAAAATCATTCACTTCGTAGAAACGTATCGATGTTTTAGTAGAGAGTTAAGCGGTGTGATTGTTTATCACTTATTTTCTTCCAAGTCTGTCATTTTTTCTTCTCTATTTTCTCATTTGGTCTCCAACTGCCTTTTTAATTGGTATCGCCTCTTCCAAGATTGTGCCATTAAGTTGTCTTTCAGTCTTCAAATTTCAGGCTTTGAGTTTCCATCTTTTTCTGGGCTTTCTCATGTATTTTTTAAGAAGTTGGGAAGAGCCGTTCGAAGGCATCTAGCCAAATGCCATTTTGAGCAATAAATTTTTGCTCCTGGGATTTTTTTTTTTTTTAAACCCAGATTTAAAATTTCCTCTTGTTGAGGTCGGCAGGTTTTAATGTGAGGAGGTCCTTTGGGGGATCCTAACCGACATCCTCTGCAAAGTCACTGGCTCTCTCAGAGAGGTGACATCTGCCGATGGGATTGACGAGTTTGTCACTTCCGTTCTCAGCAAGTGCTCGATGATGTCATTGGACCGGGAAGTTCACGGATGAGGCTCTGCGGCCAAGAAGGCGCTGAGCATCCTCACCACTGTAAGACACACCTGTGGTTCCCTGAGCTCCCTGAAGAGCCACCCCTCCCGTGGTGGTGGCCTCAATGCTGTCTACTCCTGTTTCCCACACTTGTCAGGATTGACTCTGGGTTCCCCTTGGTGCTGGTCAGAGACCCACAAAGCCCCTGCCTTCCTGACTTAGAGCAGAAGAAAATCCTTCCTTGGCGGGGTGCTCTCCTGCATTGCAAGGTGACCCACACCATTATTTTCTTACATGTGTGACCATTGATTGTTCTAAGTTCCCTTTTCAAGGGTTATAAGAGCAATGTGTTTACCAGTAAAAGCCTCCAAAGACAGGAAAAGAAGTAACAATACATCTACTCTATTTCTTCTCTGCCTCACCCTCACTGACTCCAAAATAGCTACTGTCAACAGCTACGTGTATCCTCTTACACCCTCTTGACCCTCAAAACACACACACACACACACACACACACACAGAGGAAGGGCCATTCTTTGCCTTTAGAAGTTGAATCACACCATAGACATTACTCTGCCACTTGCTTTCCCCCGATACCTCCTGGCTACCCTTCCAGGTCCACAGATACTAACTACAGAGCTAACTCAGTCTTTTTCATGGCTGTGTAATGTTCCATTGTTTGGAATCCCTCCATGTATTCAACCAGAAAATGGATAATCACTTTGTTTCCAGTTACTGATGTTGTTGTCATTCTTATCTCCGTATCTTTGTGTACCGGTGCTTTTATTTCTCTGCCTAGGCTACCAAAAATGAGATTTCTGGAGCAATTAGGATGTGGTGTTATACTCTAGTAGATATGGACAGATTATGATTCTGAAAGATTGTTGCAGGAAGGTCCGGCTGTCAGACAAATGTCCTAATTAGTATCATAAAGGACCTCCCACACACAGTCAAGACTCGTGCTTTTAAAGGAGACCCCCCAGAGTGGGATGGAGCCCTGAGCCTCGGTTGTTACTAGTGTCCTCTGTCACCTCCACCGTCCATGCTGGTCCCCATGACACAAAGTCCGGCATTCACCTGGGACAATGGCAAAACCAAGCCCGGCCTGCTTTGCGGCTGACGTTGTTCTGGGAATGATGAAGGCAGCACCGCCATTTATTGAGCATTTTTCAGTTGACACCTCAGCTTCCCCTTCGCTCTCTTTGCTGTGTAAGAGAAATGTTGCTGTTACATCCTGTTTTATTTTATTTTATTATTTTATTGTTTTGATATTTTTGGTACCGGGGATCGAACCCAGGGGAACTTAACCCCTGAGCCACATCCCCAGCCCTTTTTATATTTATTTTATTTAGAGACAAGGTCTCACTGAGTTGCTCAGGGCTTCACTAAGTTGTTGAAGCTGGCCTCAAACTTGCAATCCTCCTGCCTCAGCCTCCTGAGCCGCATTACAGGCATACACCGCACCCTGCCAGTCTCGCTTTCTAACCGCTCTGTGGATTCTCTTCCATTGACGTCATTGCTCAGTCCCATCTGCCATGAGCCCCAACACTCGCCTTGAGTGGTGTCAAGGCCAAACCTGGTTTCCTGTCGTGAAGGAGGAACACTCCTATGTAAGGTCCTTGCTGTGAGCCTGACCTGCAGCTGGGCTCTTCCCTGTTCAGAGAGAGCCAGGTGAGCTCTTGATCCCCAGGACACTATGGTGACAATATGGCAAACCAGCTATTGAAAAGTCAGCTTCTCTCTCTCTCTCTCTCTCTCTCTCTCTCTCTCTCTCTCTCTCTCTCTCCACTCTTTATTGTTATTGTTTTCTTAAAACAGAGCTGAGCTAGCTCAGAGCTGCCTTGCTAGGACCCGCCTGCTTCTCTCATGACAAGAACAGTCATGTAGACCCTGGAATCAGCTGGAAGCCGACTCGTTATCCTGAAGCAATTGTTCTGAGCCTCTCTAAACCTCCTGGTCTCCTTGGCTCCAGAGCCACCCTCTCGGTCTCTTCTCTTTTCTCCCAGAGCATCGTCTCCTTGGGGACAAGTCATTGTCTGTGCCTCTGGGCTGACGGGTTCTGAGTGCTACTTCTTGATGATTAAACTCCTCGGTGTTTTACGGCAAGGTGGCGGGCTCCTAAGGGCAGAGGGAAAATGAGTCCCCGTTTACGAGGGCTCACCCTGTGACAGGTGCTGCCTTGGAACTTAATAGGCATTAACTCTGCGAAGTAGGAATAATCTTCCCCATTGTATAAAGGAGAAAAATGAAATTTAGCAGAATCAGGATAACTTTGTAGAATTGCAGGCGGTGATGATAATGGCTATTCTTACCTCCCGAGCGTTTTCTATGAGCAGTCGTTAATCTAAGGGCTTTGTTGGCACCGTCTCTTTTAATCCTCATACAACAAGTAATTCAACAAGTAAGTCCTATTATTGTCCCCTTTCACAGATGGAAAAACTGAGGTCCCGCATTAAGCGTCTTGCCAAAGGCCCGCGGTCTTGGGTCTTTCTGGTTCCTTAGCTGCGGCTCTTCCGCTTGCTTTGGAAGTGAAATCCTCAGGGCAGTTACTCAAATCTAAACATCCAGCTTCCTGGACCACTTTCAGATGCGATGTCACGCCACTATCCAGGAGGCCGGGCCCTCGGGACAGGAAGCCAGATCCCATCCCTTCACCTTCTGGGATCTGTGGGCAACACTCGGTGGCAAGATTCCGCATCCTGTCTCGTGGCTCCACAGACGGTCTGCGCTTGGCGGGGCCCGCGGTCCCCAGGGAACATCTGTGCTCACTACTTCTGTGAGTGAGTCTATTTTCCACACATCCCCAGCTCGTTAGAAAGCAAGGCTCCTATTTGTTGGTGGTTGTTTGCAATCTGAAGCCGCAACAGACAAAAAGATGATTGAGCTGATTCACGCTGGAGGGGAGACTGACACACACACACGCACACACATGACAACTAATGAGGACTGATCTCTGGCACCTGAGCCAATATCCATGGTGATTTTTTCCACCAAGGGGCCATTTGGCTCTCGGTGATGCTTGCTCAGCAGGAAATGGTCATGCAGCCATGGTGGTCTTCCCTAAGACTGCAACCAAATGTCCTACGGACCACGAAGTCTCAGTGTCCCAAGGAGACGCTCTGTTGATGCACATAATGTGAAAGCTGAAATAAACAGCACCCCACACCCAGCCAACCCAGGCTCTACACAAAGCGCCCTTTCCCCCTTTCCAAAGGCACACAACTTCCTCAACATTCCTCTCAGATTTTCCACTTCTGGTCTTGGGCCAAATGCAATCTTTAAAAATACACATTTGGCAAGAATCTGGAGAGAAAAAAAAAAAAGAATCCCTTCAGATTGTTATGCGATGGTGGGGAAGACACATTTTTTTTAAACTCTAAAAAAAGCACCTTAGCATTTTGTAGGCTTTTATAATTCCGAAACAGCTGAAATGCTAAAAACTTTCAAGTTGGCAGGATTGAAACTGAGATCTGCAAAGCCAGTTCACTTTGACAGCAGTGGGCTCCTTGCTGTCAGGTGGCTTGGAGGAACCTGCCGACCGGAGCCTTCCACACAGCGGGTGGCCGTCCACCGGCGGGGAGCCGTTCACACCTGGGTCTCTGTCTCCCTTCTAGCTACCGGTGCAGTTCACTCAGGGAGCTGCGCTGAGGCTGGTCCACTGCCCTCCGAGCTGATGGTAGTGTAGCCTAGTGGTTAGGGACTAGGGCTGCGAGACCGGACCACCCGAGTTTGCGGACTGCCTGACTCTACCGCTATAAAGGACATGACCTTACTCCAGCCACTCCATCCCTCCATGCCTCTGTGTCCTTATCTGTGGAACAGGAATCATCATCATCCGATGGGACGACCAAGGGGTCGAAGCAAGTTAATTTTTATCAAGCACCTTAGAATCGAGAGATCATTCCAGGTCTCTACCAGCTGTTGACAAAGACAGGTGGGGGTCAGGAGCTAGGAACAGTGGGAACTCCAACCCGGCAGGATGGGAGAGGCTGGGCACAGAGCTGGCAGGGTGAGGTTAGGACAGAGTCCATCAATCATGAAGACCTACTATGTGTCAAGGCTCTACTGGGATTCAAAATCAACCCATCTGGTGTCCAGAAAGGATTGAAGGAGGTTTCTACTCACACAACATAAGACGAGTTGGGGTAATTTTTAATTGGATCAAAAAATGGGATGAGAACAAAACCAAGAATGGCTCTAATCGTGCGCGTGGTGATGACCTAGGGTAGATCGTGGGGTCGGCTGCAGACCCGACTCCCGGCAGCCCCTTGGCCAAGGGAAGCCCAGTGTGTCCCTCAGCGGCCAGGCCGACCTGCCTCAGGCCAGCCATGTCCATGGCTTGTCCCTGGGCTAATCGAGTCACGCTTCCTCACCAGTATTGAGAACAGTAATTGTAGTCACGGGGTTATTTTAGGGTAAAGTAAAATAGCAATAATGTATGGATAAGATCGCTCATCACCGCTCAGCCGCTTAGCAAGCAACCCATAAGTCGTAGGTAAAATCAATAAGATGTGGAATTTAGCCATCTACACAGCTTTCCTTGGTACCAATCAGACGGGTGGCCTCTCTTCCTAGGAGAGTGACGTGTCCTTAATAAGGCAAGAGACCTCAGTGGCGGCCGAGGGCAAGGTCCCGCAGGCCCTGAGGGACAGCGCTCAGGACCGGGCAGGCGCCTGGGTGGAGTCCGGGCGCTGCCGCTGACCGGCTGCGCGACCTCGGCTGGCTCTGCCGAGGCTGGCCTTCCTCCGTAGAAGAGCAGAGGACAGTACTTCCCCCGCAGGCCGCTTCTGGACGTGAAATGAGGTTATGATTGACTTTGAAGGATGTCGACCAGGTGGGGCTGCGGTCGACCCTCCAAGGCTGTGTCGTCGTGGGTGGATGCCCGGGAGTGTCCCTCAGAACTCCCCAGGGGGACTGCAGTCCCTGCCCACCTCTCAGCCACACTCTGGCAACGGCGGGGGAGCAACGCACTTCAAGCCCACGCTGCAGACGTTCAAGTGCAGCTCTTCCTCTTGCCGACTGAGCACGGGCCATGCGCAGTGGTCCCTCGGCATCCAGGGGGCTGCTTCCAGGACCCCGCTTAGACTCGCGAACCCGCAGATCTTCAAGTCCTTCCCATAAAATGTGTAACGTTTGTGTGGAACCTAAGAAAATCTTCCCAGGAATGTTCAAGCACCTCAATTATTTCCAATACCTGAGACAATGTCAACTCTATGTAAATAGTTGTTAAACGGCACCGTTTAGGGAATCATGATGGAAAAAACAATCTATACGTGCTCAGTACCGATGCGAATTTTTTCCCTGAGTATTCCCAGTCAGTAGTTAGTTGAATCAGAGACCCAGTGGTAGGCTTCACTAATCACGTGAAAAGTGGAGACAGAATCCTTTAGGGGAAGAAGACCAGGGACAATAAAAGGACCTGGGTCTGTGTGAAAGGCCATTTTAAGATCCTCCTTGGAAAATCTGTGTTGGAGAGAGGCAGATGCATGGCACTGAGCTATTGTGAGTTCTTGCAGTGAGGAGAACAGGATAGGGAGTCAGACTGTCCTGGGTTCAAGGCCTCCTTCCACTACTGACTGGCTGTGTGACCTGGAACAAGTTGCTTAACCTCTCTGTGCCTCCATTTTCTCATCTGTTAAAAAAAAATGACCATAATAATATACCCAAACTTCACAGGGTTGGATAAGGATTGAGGGAACTGATACCTGTGAGATGCCTTCAATGCTAGCCAGTGTTAGCAATACCAAGCAGTGAATGAAGGTGAAGAACAGAAGACAGTACCGGGAAAAGGGCATAATTTTGAAGAGAGGCAGAGGGGAGTGATCGCATTGTAGGATGAGCCAGTGGGAGAGAGACTGAGGCCGAGGAGGGGGGTCACTGAGGAGGTAAAGACATGGGGGCGACAGACAAGATGGGTTCCTGGGCACAGGTGGAGCGGATAACGGGCCGCGGAGGAGGGGGAACAGGTTCGGGATGAGCAAGGTGGCAGCTAAGTTTAGCGCTGGGAGGGAAGGCTTTGAATATGCATGTCCCGTCCGCTGTGCCAAACAGCTCCATCTTCCAGTCCTTCCTCCTGGGGAGATGGTGGCAGGGATTCCTGCAGTCTGCGCTGTCCCCAACAAGCCACTGGTGTCCCTGGGCTCTCCAGCGACCCAAGAGGGGCCTGCCTCCCTTTGGCTAAATGAAACTACCTGATCCGGAACGTCAGATCCACGGGGGGCCAGGCACTGATTCCTATTTGACCTCCAGAAAGTCTGGTCTTCCCTTCTGGTCCGGGACAATCAGAAATGGAAAAGGTTCCTGGCCATTTACTGGCTCCTGTCCCCGGCGCTCATGTCCCTCCCAGTCCTGCCCACCTCCTTTGCTTCCTGTGTCCCCCCAGGCCCTGTCCCCAGCCCCTGCTTCCCCTCTACTCCTCTTCTCTGGTTCCCTCTTTATCTCTCTCCCACAAATCTATATTCAGTTTCTGTCTTCCCAAAAGAAAAAGGCGAGTAGGAGGACAAATTATTTAAAAGCAACGCAGCTATTTTAACAAAATGCTTTTTTTCCTTTGAGTCAGTCCTAAGAAATTTGAGTAAAATCTAAGCTGGAATGAACAACAACAAAAAAATTTTTAAATGAATTAGAAAAAAGCTCCCCCCCACCCTGCTCCACCACCACCCCCCCAGGTAAGATGGAGAACAGGGAAGCAAAAGAGGGATGTGAAGACCTATGTGCTGAACAGGAAAGACACCAGGCACTTGCTGAGAGGTCCTGAGAGCCAACGGGGAGAAAGGGAGACCTTGATTCTGCTGCTGGGGTGCCCAACCCGAGACCAGCCGCTGTGCTTCTCGGGAGAATCTGGCGGATCTCTGCTGTAGACATGGCTACTCAGATCTCCGCCACTTGGACCTGGGTCCTTTCCTGAGTCAAGAAGTCCTTGGATTTAAAGATCCTGGAGCTGTCTTTAAATATCAGAAGTGTTCTCTGTGGGAAGAGCTGGAATCTTAGCTCTGATCTTAGCAATAACAATAACAAGAGTGCTTTTATCCAACTCCCGTTCAAGAAAGTCCATCAGAGCCAGAACAGGGTGCTCCTTAATAAAGATTAAAAAGGACATCGCTTGCACCCTTCAAGACCTACGCTCTTACTGGTCCTACAATTCTTGTGACGCCCTCTACAACTGAAAGGGACATAGTCTGCAGCTGAGATTGGTTCCTCTCTTCCAGTTCCATGTCAGTTTTAGCTCAAGAAAGCTAAGGACCAGAGACACAGAGCGGTCTGCCCAGTGACAGTCAGCAGAGATTTGCCAGGCCCTGCAGGAAGCCCCAGGAAAGAGCTAGAAGGGGAAATTGTCTCTCACTCCCAGGCCCTGCATCTGGCTCTGAGATCCACGCTGGGAAAAACTTAAAAACCTCAAATCTTCTAAAGGAACACATCAGCTGTTTCTCTCTCCAACCCCTTTCCTCCAGCCTCGTCCTCAGCCGCAGGAAAATATTTTCATAGAAAACTACTCTGGTCTTATCTCCCTTCTGAGAAAAGGTGCCGCCTTTGAAGAAAATGGATCTTCCCACAAACCTGGTGTTGTGCATCCGCTCACAGGTGGAGGGGCAGGAAGGAAAAACCTATGTAGCAGTAAAATCGCTTCCTCTGCTTCTCTGTGAACTCTTATCTTAGGACATTGGACGAAGACACTAGGAAGTCTCCCCTCCAGTCAGCTGGGCCAGCATCTCCTTGGCTTGGGAATGAGAAATCCCCTGAATCAGCCAGTGTGAAGGGACAGGACACCATTCCTGCTGGCAGCAGAACCGCCTGTGAAAGCCCCAGGGTTCCAGCCGCTGTTCATTAATGCGACCCACAGGCTGCAGGAAAAGTCTGTCTGCTCCAAGGGGCAGAAGGTCCCGGTTCCAGGGCACTGGAGGAGATAATTGTCTTTTTAACCAGGGGACTCTTGGCAAGGGGGTCAGGTGGCTTGCACACTCTAAAAAGTGCAGGCAGATGATGAGATGAAACCACACTAGCCTTAAACTACTCGCAAAACAAACAAACAAAAGAAGGGCCTCGAAGCAGCCCTGGAATAGAGGGATCTGAGGGGAAGAAGGCCTGAAATTTTGCCAGTGAGGAGAGCCCTGTGACAGTTCATCTGGCAAAATTAGAAAAATGATTCTTGCCCTGAATATTTCATTCGACTGTTTCGAGAATTCAGTGAGATGCAAGGTGGAAAAGGACATTGAGGACTATGCTCCACTTCATGCATGCATGCATTCATTCATTCATTCATTCATTCATTCATTCATTCGGCTGATGGATGGCGGTGCTCACTCGGTGCCCCGGCCTGGGAATAACTGGTGCTAGGTAGACGTGGTACCTGCGCTCACATCCACTTGCATAGCAGTCAGTGCTGAGGAGCGCCCTCCAGCGGCCAAGTCCCGACCTCCAACTTGCCCGTTTAACAGGCTCTCCAATAGGAATCCTGCTCTCCTCCAGGATCCAAATGGCCAGTCCAGCTTTCTCCAGACTCAGCCTGACCGGGAGCCAAGTTGTGCTCCCTGAAGGCTACGGTATGTCATCACTGCCACCGAGATGCTTGCTCTGGAATGCGCCTCTACTCTGCCAAGTGCCCCACCGTGCCCGCTGAGACCGGGAAACCCCAAAGAGATTCTCGGCTTGCTATTCCCAATGCTAATGGTGGCTAGATCCCAGCCTCCAGCGAAGGTGTCATTCCTACCCAGGCTGCTGTGATTTTTTGAGGTGTGAATAAAAAAAAAAAAAAAAAAAAAAAAATCTGGCATTTATTGAGTACTTTATGGACTAGGTGTTATGCTGAGAAATCATACCTCAGCAATGACTGCGATTGGTACGCCTCTCCTTCCCCGCACGCCTGCGAGGGAAGAGTATTCTAGGCTTTATTATAATGCATGATTCACGTATTAACTCATTAATCCTTAAAACAGTTCTAAGAGGTATTAGGATTATCTCCATTTTATAGATGAGGAAACCGAGGGGCAGAGAGCTTAAGTAACTCTGCCAGATCACCGATAGTAAGTGGAAGAACCAGGATTTGAACCAGAGTCCTTCCTTTAACTAAAAGCTCTGCTGGCTGTAAGGAGGAGACAATTCTGCACAAGATACATCACATCCAAATAAGACAGAGAGCTTTAGATTCAGGTGTGAGTCTTCCCCAGGAGGGCGAGGCAGGGTACCCCAGCATCCGCCAGTCCACCATGGCTGTTTCCTCTCTATGACCAGGTTCCTGCTCCTGCCTCCTTCCTGGAACTTCCATCTAGGGCTTTGTATCGTCTTCCCTTGGCCTCCAAACTTGCTTTTGCCTACTTCGCTTCTGGGTTTCTTCCTGTAGATTTGTCTTCTCTATTCTCTGCTCGCTGTTCTTCCAGGCTTGCAACTCCACTGACTCTCTTGCAGAAAACAAAATAAAACCTCTTCCTCACCCGACTCCCAGCTGTGCCAAAAAACTAATCAATTACAGTTGAGATAAGAGCTGCCGAAGCAGCAGCCAAGGGACCACGGGATGCTGCTGTTATCTCTGAAGGCACGCCTCAGCCATTCCCCGGAAGAGAAGGGCCTGGCTTGCTGGGGACCAGCGCTCATCCCGTGGATATTTCCAGATCTCCAGCTTCCCCAGAATGCCTTTCCCCTCTGCTCTCTCCTCTTTAAGTGAAAATATTCAAGAATCAGTCCTCCCCCTTCCTGGGTGTGCTACTGCTGTGAATGAATAATTAAATTAACTTTCTATTATAAAACCAAGATTCTCAAAAGACCATCTGAGGGAGGAGAGAAGGGTTTCTGGTGCCTCCTTGAGTCACAGTTCTGAGGAGGTGATGCTCTGGGACCCAAAGAGCTTCCTCATCATTCAGAGTATGCCAATCACGTCGGGTCTGTGGATGATGCTGGAACTGTCTGGCAATCAGGGATGGAACTGAGACAAAGCCAGGCTGACGGTCCTCAATCAGTCCTGGCTCACAGGACCTGGGCAGTGCGGAAAAATGTTGCTGTCTGTCCCCCTCCTCCAGATCCACTTCAATCAGAGTCCTGGGCAGCAACTTGTTTTGAAGCCCCTTAGGGGATTCTAACTAGGGAGAGACCTGGGATTCTCCAGGGAGCAGGGCCTCCAAAAACAAAAATAAAAACCCCTTCGACTTCGAATTGCAACAAGAGAGGACACACCCACCCATCATCTACTGTCCATTCAGCCACTCACTCAGCAAGTATTTATTGAGAAGCTATTATGCACCAGGACATTGGAGTCTCCCCCAGACTCAGCAGCCTGAGCCAACACAGAAACTCCTTTGGCTAGAATTTAGGCATGGTAGCACGGACATGCTAGAACTTTGGAGACTGAGACCTCTGAGAGTCATATAAGGAAGGAAGCATCAAGTAATGGTGGTGGGTGAGTTCTGAGAAGGTTCTAGAATCTCTCCACTGTAAGTTGCTTTTCTTTTTCACTACAGAAGCAATTCACTCTTCCTTATAAAAATCTTAGAAAATAAAGAAGTTTGAAAGTTTGAGTATCCTTATAATCTGAGTACAAAAATAATCCCACCAAGCATGTGTGTGTATATTGTATATGTGTGTATACATGTATATATAGTGCACACACACACACATATGTATTCTACTCATGAAGTTTTTCTTTATTTTTAACCAAAATGGTATTATATTGTAGTATTTTTTGTAATAAACTTTTTCAATTTTAAAAAAACAGAATGATCATCCTTCCTACACCAACAAATGTTTTACCATACCATTCAATGATAGCATTTCATTGTATGAAATACCATAATTTGTCTAACTAATCCCCAGTTACTGGGTACTTAGCTTGCTTCCAATTAAAAACAATAGGTACCCACACACGCAGATCATTGTAAATCAATCCTGGCACACATTCATAATGATTTCCTCATTATTACAGAATTTCTAGAACTGAAATTACAGAGTCAAAATTTAGCCTATCTTTAAATAAACCTTTTATTTTGGAATAATTTTAGATTCATAGAAAAAACTGTAAAGGTAGGACAGAAAGTTCCTGTCCCCATGATTTCCTGTTGCTAAAGCTTCATGTTAAAATGACACATTCATCCTAACTAATGAACCAACATTGGTACATTATTATTGACTAAATCCCATGCTTTATTCTGATGTCCTGAGTTTTTACCTAACATCCATCTTCCATTATCCTGTCCCCTTAGGCTCCTCCAGGTTGTGACATTTTCTTGGTCTTTGCTGGTTCTCAGTGACCTTGACACTTAGAAGAAATACTGCCCAGTCACTCTTTGTGTCTTTGACTGGAGTTTTCCTTTGATAACTTGAGGGGTAATGGCTTTAGGGAAAGAAGACCAGGAAGGTAAAATGTCCTTCTCATCTCCTCATTGCAAGAGGACATCTTTTCAAGATGACTTGTCACCGTTGGTGTTGACCTTCAGTACCAGCTGAGGTTGATGGTCAGGTTCCTCCTGTAGAATCGCTCTCTCTTTCCTCCTTTCCCTACTGTGCGCTTTGGAAGGTAGACATCATGCACAGCCCACACTCACGTAGTAGGGAATCAGCCTCCACCCTCTTGGGAGGACCGTGTCTACACAGGTTGCTGGGAGTTCTTCTACCTGGGAGATTCACTCTTCTCCCTGTTTATTGATCCACTCATTTTCATTTATGCAGATTTTGCTGGAGAGACATTTATTTCACATACTGGGTTGAAATTCATTATTGCATCACCTGTGGCTCCAATCATTCCATCTCTGGCATGGGGAACTCTTCCAGGTGGCTCCGTATCACTCTGACATCCCTCTCTCAGTTTTCATTTTGGACACTTCCTTCTTTGCTGGCATCACAAGATGCTCCAGGCTCATCCTGTCTATTCCCTGCCCAGGTCCTGGAGGCAGATCCCTGGTTCCTTTGGCTGGAGGATGGTGTTAGAGACCAAGATCTGGGTGTCGGCTGTGCTCATTGCCACTGGGCTGCTCTGGTTTCTGGGTCCTCTCAATGGTCAGAGCTTGGAAATGTATGTGTGTATACCAATCTATCAATGGGGACTTGCTTGTGAATATTTTATATCAATCCATCTGTATATTAAGCTGAACAGGCCTTGCCCCTGCTGTCGCCAATCTGAATCCAGTAATACCTGGTTCGCCTACCCTTTCTCCTCCTTGAAGGTAGCTGTGTTTTAAAAATTTTTTGTTCATATCGCCATACTGCTTTTCATGAGCTTTACTGGGAATGTGTGGAAGGAGGGGTGTGCCTGCATCTATTTACTGCTAATCAGGTTTTAATCAAGCTGGCTGCACCAAGATAGCCTGATGCATCCGAGGATAATAGTGCTCATGAGACTTAGAGCTTATTTTTTTTTCTTGAAGAGATCAAAACCTGAAAGTACTGTGTGCACGACTCACCCACTTTGAGAACCAGAGACCATTAATATCAAAGAAGAACTCCAGATGGAAAGCAATGGCTGTTGCTATGTTTATTTCTCACTTTGTAGAGTCTTCTTTTGAGCTATGACTAAGGCCTTTTTCATCTGAACTGCTTCCAAACTGCCTTTATCTCCTAGATAAAGAGTTGGTCTTTGGTTCCCACCATGTGAGCCATACACCTTGAGAGGAAAACAATGGGCTTGTGAGCTCCTGTAAGGCTCCTAGGATCAGGAGCCTGCAGAGACCAGGAGGGTTACCTGAAAGAAGGGGTTGGGGAAGGTCTAACGCAAACACAAAATCACGTGGCCTGTTATAGGACGGCGAGTCCATTTTCCCAGGGCTTCTGATTCTGAGGACAGAAACCCAAACCAGATTTTTGTGTGAACTTCTACAGTTTTTAGATGTTGACTCTGATGATCCAGCCTTCCCCAAATGCTGTCAAAGTCAACCAAACTATGTCCTCTGACCAGCAGTACAGGATCTGGGCACCTCTGCTCTCTTATTAATAGAAAAAGAATACCAAGTCGATTACACAGGGCTCTGTGAACTCTTTTTAAATATTAAAAAGAGGGCCCATGTACCAGAAAATCTGCATAACGTTGGGTCATTTTGTATCACAGAACGTTAACCTTGTCCATTTCCTGAGCTGATGAGTTTCCACACAAGTTGGAATCTAGATTCTCTGCAGTTTGGAGAATGAATACTGGAATTCAGAAAGCCAGCAGGAGCCGTCCAACCCAAGCCAGTCAACGTCTCTGTGAGGCTGGAAGGAGAGTGAGATGGTGTCCTCCCCCCGGGCCAAAAATGGTCCCGGAGAACTCGCAGGCAGGGAGGGGCTCCCATCTGCTCAGCCGCGGGGCGCATCTCCCATCCCCCGAGGACTCTGCTGCTTCTTTTGGTTTTCTGACTCATGATTCTTTCCCTGGGGGGTATAGGGATTGGTTTGAAGGCACCACCCAAGGCAGGGGACGGGATTGGGGGAATTAGTATCCATCTGGCAGTATCTGGCCTCCAAATGGAAACCATACTTCATTCATTCCTCTTGGCGGGAAGCCTGGATTCTCTGACCCAAGAGAGCGCTCTTAGTTGGCATCAAAAGAATTGAGATATTAATGATCACTGTCTAAGAGCTTACTACAGTTAATTCTTCTGGTCCTCTGTACTACCCCAAGATCCGCACCTCCCTTCTGCTGGCAGAGATCTCTGTGGCTGGGAGACAGATTTGGGTTTGAGAGTCATTACTGGGGTGAGTTATTCCTCATGGGATCTACCAAGGAATCAAGGTCAAGGTTTTAGACATCGTAAGTTTCTAATCTCTCCCGGTAGCCTAATGCCCGGAAGCCCCAGGGCCTCCGGCAGCCTGTAAGCCGCAGTTACTCAGCTTTCCTTCCTACTCCTCCCGGCTGATCTTCCGGCTTCCACTCTTCAGTCCATTTTTCACATCGTAGCCTCAGTAATCTTTTGAAAACATCCGTAAGGTCGCGCTATCCTTCTGCTTAATATTCTCCAGTGGCTTCCCATGGGTCTGTAAAAATAAGCCTCCTTATCACAGCCAAAAACCTTGTTACTCAAAGTGTGGTCCTTGGACCAAGAGGATCAGCATCCCTGGGAGCTTGTAAGGAATGCAGCTACTGAATCCAACCTACTGACTCAGAATCTGCATCGTCACAAGGGCCGCTGGTGATTTGGATGTGCATAAATTTTAAGAAGCTAGGCTTCGGGGCTCCACACCAGTGGATCCTTCTTGCTGGCTGCACATCTCATCCCCTGGGGAATTTTTAAGACATACCTGGACCTGGGCTCCATCTGCCATGGGGGGCGGGGGAGGGGGTTCCCAGCACCCATTTTTTTAATTTCATTTTGTGGGGATTGAACCCAGGGGCACTTTGCCACTGAGTCACCTCCTCAGCCCTTTTAATTAATTTGTTTTTTATTTTGAGGGCCTCGCTAAATTGCAGAGGCTGGCCTCGAACTTGAGATCCTCCTGCCTCAGCCTCCTGAACCACTGAGATTACAGGTGTGCACCACCACCCCTGCCTGGCACCTGTATTTTTAAGAATTCCTCAAGTAACTGTAAGTCTCAACAGAGGTTAAAACAATTGCTATTCCTGTTGGGCTGTGTGCACCCCTCTCCAGCATCCTTTCTGCCACCGTCCTCCCCTGGTCTGCTCTGGCTACACCAAGCCTTTCCTCACACTCTAGGAAATTCTTGGGTCCCTAACCCTTGCATCCCGGCAATCTGGAATGCTCTTCTCAAGGTCGTGGATTCTCATTGCCCATGACTCCATCTAAATGCCAGCCTTTTGGGGACCCCTCCCTGACGGTCCCCCGGCCCGCTCTGTGTCCCGTGGCCCCGTTTTATCCTCTCTGATGGGTGGCATCTGCAGTAAACTTGCTTCCGCGTCTGTTTGCTTGTGGAATGGCTGTTTTCCTTCATTAGAATTTCAATTCCAGGCAGACAGACATGTTGTAGGTTTTATTTACCAGCAAGATTGGATTAATGGCCTCCCGAGTCTGTGCTTTGGGCAAAAATGTGTGGCAAGCAGGGGAGAGAAGAAAGTCTTTGAAAAATGAGACTTGATATTTTTCCCCCCAAATTATCAAAATAGACATCATGGGAAAAGACTGGAACGTGTTGACTTTCTTATACATAGTCAAGGATGGTGTGCTTTTTAAATTATACATGGGAACGGGTCTCACCAACTTCTTAGTAGTACTTAGAGCTTTTTAAATGTTTTAGCTTCATTTGAAAGTACAACATGCACACAGAAATGCAGACGTCGTGAGCGTATGACTCAATGACACATCACCTGTGACTCCAAAGAGCTCCTGAGACCCTCGGGAAGCCCCTCACGTGCTCCTGTGGTCTCTGCCTGTCCTGGGAGTCATGCTAACCTGACTTTTTTTTTTTTTTTTTTTTTTTTTTTTTGGTACCAGGAAAGGAACTCAAGGGTGTTTAATCACTGAGCCACATCTCCAGCCTATTTTTAAAAAAATTTTATTATTATTATTTTTTAATTTAGAGACAGGGTCTCGCTGAGTTGCTTAGGGCCTCGCTAAGTTGCTGAGGCTGGCTTTGAACTCACCATCCTCCTGCCTCAGCCTCCAGAGCCGCTGGGGCGCTAACCTGACTTCTAACCCCACAGACTGGGGTTTTTAAATTTTTTATTCCAACAAAGCTGCCTCTACAAGCCAGCGACTTGGACAGCGCCTCGCCATACAAGATGTTTTAAAGGCGTCGGTTAGTGAATCAGTTACTCTCCTCCAATGATCTGCATGCACATCCTTTCTAGAGAATTCAAAGCAGTTATGACTTTCAGAGGCCAATCTGTCAAATTTTAACAACAAAAAGGCGTCAGGAAGCTGACACAGGCTCTGGGCTCTGGGTGGCACGGAGGCACCTGTGTGGAGCCTTGGTTGGACATAGGAGCCTGTGACGAGGGACGCCAATCCTGGGGCAGTCGCAGATGGGCCGGGCGGAGCCGCAACTGCTGTCAAAGGTCAAGTCTGTTGCCAAAAATTAAACCCCAGGGACTCAGTGACCTCAGCCTCCCCTCTCCCGTGGACACTGCCTGCTGCCTTTGCCGGGTGCCTTGGTGGAAGTGGCCAGCTGAACCCTCCTTGGCGCCTGTCCCTGGCACCACGCAGCTGTGGGATTTCCTCAGGGCCACCGCCCTGGGAGACTCTTCGTGTTGGGCTGGGATCGTGTTTAGCCCCAGGGCTGCTGGCGGCTCCTGTGCTTCCTGGGGCTCTGGTTCTGACTTCTGGCGGACACAAGGGTGCCGAGCGGGGGAGCAGAGCAGGAAGCTCCTGATCCAGGTCCCTGTGGGCAGGGGCAGGTGAGGAGGGGAAGGGGCCACCGGCCCCCAAAGGCCAGGCCCCAGCGGCCCTGGGCGCCTTCTCACCCCTGGACGCCACAGTTCCTTCGATCGCTGCCCCTTCTTGGCCCAGCCCTGGGCTTCCTCAGCCAGGGCGCAGTGTCTTCAAAGGCCACCCGTCTCCAACCGGGAAGAGCCGTCCTGGCCGCGCCGAGCTGCTCCGAACGCCTGTCCACCCGGCACACGCAGCAGAGCGTGCGTGAGGGTGATGCTCGGCACCATCCCGGGAACCACAGCGACGACCTCTCACGTGGCTGCCAAGCCCCTACAGCCTCCCCGGACGCCTCCTCGGTCCCGCCCACCCTCCGAGGTCCCTCCTGGCCCCGGACCCAACTTACAGAGGGGAAAATGCGGCTCTGGAGGCGGGCTGACCACGCCCCTCAGCCAGTAGGAGCAGAGCCAAGACTGGGCCCTGGTCTGCTGGGCCTGGGGGGCAGGTGCTGGGGCACCGCGATGGTCACCCTCCCGGACGCAGCCGCACCACAGGCCTCCTGCCCGTGGCCGAGTCCCTCCCCGAGAGCTGTACCAGCCAAGGTCACCTTTCCCTCCCAGCGGCATCCACGTCCAGGGCTGGGCTTGGCCTTCGTGAGGACATCTCCGCCTGCCATCGCTGCCCCAGGGTCCCCGTGGGACTGGCTGAGGCTACTGTCATGACCGCGTTTCAGTCTGTCCACCTGTGGGGTTCGTTCCCAGGGGCCCACCCAGGAAGCCTCTGGCAGGCAAGCCTCCGTCTCGGATGGTGGATCCGATGGAACAGCACCCGCTGCACCCGGAGCGCGAGCTGAGCTGTGCGCGGGACCCGCGGTCTGCTCCAGCCCAGAAGCGGAGATCCAAGGCGCCAACCTCCCGCTTTCTCTCTGCTCTCTCTGGCTCCCTGTCTTGCTGTGTGAACGCTCCCTCTCCCGTGTTCTCCGGGCATGAGGCCATCCGCCACGATAAGATGCAACCCACAGAACCCTTCCCAGAGCCAGTGCTGTGTGAACTTTCAGTCTTCACAACTGTGAAAAACCTCTTTTCTTTATACAGTACCAAGTCTTAGGTATTTTGTTATAGCAACAGATATTGGACTAACATAGAGAAAGACTGGGGAGGCGCCAGGCTTCCTCTTTCACAACAGCCAGGAGCTCAGTGTCTTCAAAGGCCACCCGTCTCCAACCGGGAAGAGCCGTCCTGGCCGCACCGAGCTGCTCCGAACGCCTGTCCACCCGGCACACGCAGCAGAGCTTGCATGAGGGTGATGCTCGGCACCATCTCTGGGAACCACAGCGACGACCTCTCACGTGGCTGCCAAGCCCCCTACAGCCTCCCCGGGACGTCTCCTCAGTCCCACCCACCCTCCAAGGTCCCTCCTGGCCCTGGACCCAATTTACAGATGGGAAAATGTGGCTCTGGAGGCGGGCTGACCACGTCCCTCAGCCAGTAGGAGCAGAGCCAAGACTGGGTCCTGAACAGAGTTCACCAAGGTCCCAAGAGGGTGACATCATCCCTTCTGAGGGCGGGGCCTCCAGTGACCTCCCACCGGCCCCGCCTCTTAAAGCCCCACCCCCTCATACCATTGCCGCACTGGGGACCCAGATTCCAACAGGAACCGCACCCAGTTAGCTTGCCCGCTCCACGCTCAACTCCTGACGGCGGGACCAACGCTTATTTGTGTCCGAAACTCCCAGGCCGGGGACAGGGTTTTCGACCTTATGACACTCAGAAAACATTGCCTGAATGAAGAGACAGGCCCAGCACGCAGGAGGAAGGCCAGTACGGGGAAGGACCCCATTCGGGAGGGACAGGAGGCAGGAGCTCCTGGGTTCATGACCCCAGTGAACTCAGCCAACCAGGGAGAGGACAGGCGCCCCAACTCCCCTCCTCTGCCCTAAAGAACCTGGTGGCTCGCGTGACTTCACTGGCTATGGCCTCCTGGAGTTCAGTTCTGTCCTTTGTCCTCTCTGCTGTCACACGCCTGAACCTCCTGTCTAGGCCCGAGTCCACTGTAAGCACGGAATTGACGAATGTCATCAAGGGTAAAGTCGAGAGTTCTCGAGCATTTATCGAGGGCCACAGGCCTAACCGCCTTTCCCGGATCAGCTCACTCAGGGTTCAGGACAACCCTGCAGATTGTGAGTCTCGCTTTGCCGATGTGGACCCTAAGGCACAGACACGTCAAGCAACCTACCTGAGATCACACAGCTAAGAAAGCAGGACTCGCGCTCTGCACACGAGCATGTGATCCCTGCTCTGCGTGTCTCCAGAGGGCACAGAGTTGAGGCACGTGAACGAAAAAGACTCAAAGAGTTTATAGGGTAGAAAAAGAAGCAGAAGGCGAGTGATATTTACTGGGTAACACATGCGAGGTACTGTCCCATACTACCTTTCTTTTACTCCCAATGGTTGGACAATGAGATAAAGAAGGCTCAGAGAGGTTAATAACTTACCCAAGGTCTTCACAGCCAATGCCGGATTCAGGATTCAAACTCAGGCCTCCTAACAGCAGTTAGAAAAATTTCACTCTTTACCGAAAATTTCAGTCCACGGAATGTTTTCCGCCTGAGAAATCACCAGATAGCCTCCCAGCTCGGTTCCGACCCCCTGGCGGGCTGCCGCGGGACTCGTTTGCCTTGGTTTTGTACAGTCCCCGGCACACATGAATCATGATTCCCGTGGCTTCCCGCAGGGGTGCCCGGGGCCTGGTGGGAATCGGTGGCAACAACACAGGAACACGCTGCGTAAGTAATGATGTCTCCGCGAAGCTTTCGAATCATCCTCCTGAAGGGTAAATCAGATCCTAGCCTGCTGTGGGAGGCAGGAAGGGCCTCTCTGAGGAGGTGACAGCTGAGCTGAGTCCGGAGTGGAAAGGCGAGGCCAGCCGGGTGAGAATGTGGAGGAGGTGGATGTGCTAGGGTCCTGGGGCAGTGAAGAGCTCGGTGCTTGCTGCGGGTGTGACTGGAACATAGTAGCCAGCAGGGTCCCAGTGTTGGGAGGTAAAGGCTGGAAGGTAGACAGGGGCCAGATCATGGAGGACCTCCTGGTCCCCGGCGGGAACTTCGGATTTAATTTTAATATAATGAGAAGCAGCTGCTGGGCTTCAGCAGAAGCATCACACAGTGTGTGTGTGTGTGTGTGTGTGTGTGTGTGTGTGTGTGTTGTAAATATCTCTATGGGAAAGAAAGGAGCAAGGCTGGAGGCAGGGACCTCCAAAGGAGGTCACCAAAGCCATCTAGGTAAGGGATGCTGGTGGCTTGGACCCGGGTGAGGCAGAGAAGTTGGTGCGCCCTCTGCGGCTCGGTGGAAGCCGTGGAGGAGTCGAAGGAAAGACGTCAAGAAGCCCCGTGGGAGCCGGCGAAGCCTCTCCAACGTAAATGGCCGTGACCTTGACGGTGTTCGCCGGGCGCCGGGCGCTGCTCGGATCACCGGGCGCAGGTCACCGCCTTTGGTTTGCTGTTATCCCCGTTTCACAGATTGGGAAAACTAAGGCACAGAGAAACTAAGTGGCCTGCCCAAGGTCACACAGTGAGTCGACAGTGGGACCGGGCTGGGCCGCTGGGCAGCGGGCTGGACCCTGGCCGCAGACTCTCCTCCCGCGGAGGAACATTCTCAGAGCGGGAGCTGTCGCGGTCCCCGGCGCCCCATCCTGAGCCCCTCGCCAAGGCACAGGGACGCTTGCAGAGGGTGCGGGGGTCCAACGGGGTCATTCTCCCAGGACACACGCCAGCAGCCACGAGGAACCTGGGGTCCTGCTCCCTGGCCAGAAGGGCCCCAGGGCCTTTGAACGTCCTCAAGGAGCCTTTCCCTTTGGTGGCAGGAGCGGGACCCCGGCCGCGGGCTCCTGGCCTGCGCCCTTCAGCCGCCGTGCGGGCGAAGTCAAGAGGGGACTCCGCAGGCAGAGCCCGAGTCTCCGGTGCCCCGTCGACCAGGTGGGGACCGGTACTATCCCCTGGGGTTATTATGGGTTGGCAGACGTGAGCCACCTAAGCGCATTGTAAGTCCGGGACCCGGGGGAGGCCGCGCCCTCTGAGCCGGGACCGTGGTCCAGCACGTCCGCCCCGGTCCTGGCCTCTTCGGGGGTGACTTGGGACAAGAGTGGACTCAGCCTTCGTCACTCTGCAACCAGAGTCCACAGAGGAAGGCTGGGGCTGGCCTGGGCTCAGAGGGACAGAGAGGCCGCTTGTGCTGAGCCAGGCCCCCCGGAGGGGAGGCTGCGGGTCTAACGATCCCCAGGCGCACGCAGCCCACTAGACACGGCCACTGGGGGGTTCTGCGAGCCCGGCCAAGTCCACCCGACCACAATCGCGCCTCCCTCCCTCCCCCTGGATGCCTTCATGGAATGCTAAGGTACCAAAGCCAAAGCCAGGCCACTTGGGTTCTAAGCCCTGCTGTGCTTCCTTGTACAAGTAACTTACCCTCTCTGGGCCTGTTTTCTCATTTCTTAAAAAAAAAAAAAAAATGGGGTTATAGTAACTATCTTATGGTGTTATTGTGAGAATTAAATGAACGTAGGCTTCGCCTATCTAAACACTGAACAAACAGCAATTCCAGTGTGTCTAACTATTTGTCTTTTCTTCAAATAATGGTGGCTAAAACATATTCATGGAAACATTCATTTTTCTAGGAATTTTGTATATCTGAGCTCCTTCATTTCTCACAACAATCCCCCTGAGATAAATCCTATTATCACCAATTTACAGAAGAAGAAAATGAGATTCAGAAAGTAAAGCAACTTGTTCCAGATCACACAGCTTGAAGGGGTGATGCTGGGATTGAACTCAGGCACTTGGCTCCAGAGTGGAGGCTCAGGATGTGTACTCTAGGCTGTTTTTTAAGAACCGGGCTCAGAGGCATGTGCCCGTTACCACAGAAACTCAGGAGGCTGAGGCAGGAGGATCGCAAGTTTGAGGCCAGCCTCAGCAACTTAGCGAGCGAGACCCCATCTCTACATAAATACATGTCGCAAGGGCTGAGAGATAATTCAAGGGCAGAGTGCTTACCTAGCATGTGCAAAGGCCTGAGTTTGATCCCCAGCACCACAGGAAAAAAAAATCTTTAGCACATTTATGTTTTAAAACCATTATATCAGAATCAAGAAAAGATGAAATTGAGCATATTTTTGTAGGGGGTGGGGGTGGGTACCGGGGATTGAACTCAGGGCCACTTGACCACTGAGCCACATCCCCAGCCTTATTTTGTATTTACTTAGCAATACGGTCTCACCGAGTTGCTTAGTGTCTTGCTCTGGCTGAGGCTGATTTTGAACTCACCATCCTCCTGCCTCAGCCTCCTGAGCCGCTGGGGTAACAGGCGTGCACCACCAGGCCCAGCTCAATATATTCTTAACTGAAATGGTTTTCATTCCTTTGAACAGCTTCCCTCAAGCTGGGCCGGGTGTGGGTCACTAGTCTGGGGGTTGCTCTGGCCATACTGGCCCCTCCCTTCCCGGGCCACTCCGAGTGACTGCCCACCTTGGGGCCGCCGTCCTGGCTGTTCCCACAGATCCCGACACTTTTCCCCCAGGTGTTCAGCGTGGCCCACCGAGGTCACTGTCCCCCCCAGGGTCTCCCACAGGCCTCTCACCCTTTCCTTCCTTCCTGGCACCGCGTGCGATCTGACCGGCTGTCAGCAGCAGCCCCGCGTCCTCGGGCTCTGGACCTGCAGGCTCAGCCAACCAGGGGTTGACAATATTTGGGAAAAACGTTCCATCTGTCCCGATCACAAGCAGGCTGGTCCTTTGGATGTTATCTCCTAACAGGACAGGGTGACGGCTATTGGCACGGTGCCCGGGGGGTCAGTGAGCCGTCCTCAGGTGCTCGAGGTGCAAGGGCTGGACCGGGAGGTGGCGTGGGGGCAGGGCACTCACCCAGCCCGCACAGAGCCGGGGTCCAGTCCCCAGTATTGCACAAAGACCAAGTGGCGGAGCTCATAGAGCATAAAAGAGGGCCACCTAGGTGGTGCGATAATACCGCGCCCTTGGACATAAGGGCAGGGCGCATCCGCGGGTCTGGGTGTCCAAGGGGTGTCCTGGAACCAACTCTGTGAATGCTGAGGGACAGTGGCGGTCGATGGGGCCCAGGACCAAGGGAGTCCTTTGTCCAGACACGTTAGGAATTTCAAGTGAGAAAAGGGCGTTGAAAGGGGCACCTGGTCAGGCGCGATGGCGCACGCCTGTGATCCCAGCAGCTCAGGAGGCTGAGGCAGGAGGATCGAAAGTTTGAGGCCAGCCTCACCCACTTAGAGATATCCTGTCACAAAATAAAAAAGGTCTGGGGGTGCAGCTCAGTGGTTAAGCACCCCAGGGTTCAATTCCTGGTAACTGCCCGCCCCCCCCAAAAAATGTAGCATGTGACTCTTCTAAACATGGCCCCTGTGTGACAACTACCCCAGCAAGCTGGTCCCCCTAGAGAAGCCTGTGTTGCCTGGTCCCCGGGCAGCTGGTGGTCGCAGGTGGGTGGAGCTCCAGGTCTGTGTTCTAAGGCTGGGATTGACCCTGACCTTCTCTCAGGGCACCACGGTGTGAAGGGTCCCGAGCCCTGTCCTCGGCACGATCCAGACAGCAGCTTCTCCTGAGCCCCCAGCATGGCCGAGCCAGGGCCCAGTTCTTTTCTCTGGTTTAGTAGCCTCTAAATGCTCTGCGTGTGTGGCCGCCACAGCCGCGCGGTGTGCACGCGGATGTCCCTGTGTTCCCACCGACTCCCCAGCCCATGTGTGGCCGCGGCTCTCTGAAGCCTGGCAGATTCTCCCAGGACTCACTTCCCCTCCTCCTCCTCCCCTCCCCTCATTCCCCTCCTCCCCCCTCCTCCTCCTCCCCTCATTCCCCTCCTCCCCCCTCCTCCTCCTCCCCCTCCTCCTCCTCCCCCTCCTCCTCCTCCTCCCCTCCTCCCCTCCTCCTCCTCCCCCTCCTCCCCTCCTCCTCCTCCCCCTCCTCCCCTCCTCCTCCCCCTCCTCCCCCTCCTCCTCCAGAGGAGTGGCCTTGCCCAGCCTGCTACCCGCCCCGTCTCAGCACCCCCAGCCCCTCAGCCCCTCTCAGAACTAGTTCTTTGGTTCGCCAAGTGTTGGCTGGGCGGTACCCAGGGCCGGGCCACGCTGCGTCCTGCTTCGTGTCTTTCGCCAGGATCTAGCCATCTCTGGGTCTCACCCAGACATTTGGGAGAAAAGGTTTCCCCTCATTCCCGGGAAGGGTCGTTTGGACTCCTCGGTTGTCCTTCCTCAGCAGAGTCGCCCGCCACCTCTCTTCTTCCTGGTCTGACCGCCACCAGCACCGCCAGCAGCGTCACCTGCTTGACTGATAACGTTTACTGAGCACCTACTCTGTGCCGGGATTTCCAGCCACCACCGTGCTCAAGCCCACAGTCCCTCTGTTCCGCCTCCTGTCGCCTGATTGTGTGGGTCTCCTGGAAGGCAGGAAAGTGACAGAGAGTGGAAGGGGGTGGTGGCGGAGGGGGAGGGAGAGGGGGAGGGAGGGGGAGGGGGAGGAGTGTCCTGGGGAATTTGCCGGTTTCAGATGAAGCCCCACGTGTCTGTGGGGGGTCCGTGGGAACACGGGGACATCTATATCTACACCGCGAGGGCCGCGGCAGCCCACCGTGTCCTCCACAGACATCGTCTCGCTTAATCCTGCCGCAGACTCCGGGGTTTGTGCTACTATCTCCTTACAGAGGAGGAAACTGAGGTTCGGGAGTGTAAGGAACTTGCCCAAGGTCACACGGCCTGGAAGCCGGGCCCCGGAGCAGCTGTGAAGTCCCCGCCACTCGGAGGGTCTCCGTAAACCCTGGGCCTTACCCACCCTGCGGGACGCGGAGTCCAGGCTCCGCCTTCCTTTCTGGCCTCCTCTTCCCTGATGGCCTGGGACAGGCTCAGACTCCGCCTTGCCTTTGAGCTCCGCCCAGATGCCTAGCCTTCTGGAAGCTTCCTGGCCTCCTCTGAAGTGGGGTTTCCCTTGTGAGTCTGAGACCAGGCTCCCATGGGGAGGCCCGGCTCCTCCGCAGCGCCGCTCCCGGACTGGCCAGTGCGACTTCCCGGTGCTCCGGCACCTCGCAGCTCTCCTCTCGGCCCCTGAGGAGCCCCTGAGGCGCCACCCTACCTCCCAGTCCCTGAGCCCCCCGCCAACCCTGGCGGTGTCCTCTCAGCCCTTGGTTCCCAGGAGCGAGTGACCTGGCTCTGCCCGGGGTCCCCATAGGTGTCCCCATGTGGAGTAGCAACAAGCAGACCTGGTTGGGCTCCCAAAGGAACAGCATATTTAAAACAGAACTTCGTTCAAATTCCGGCTCAGAGGCTCAGTCCATGACCTGTAGTGTCCTCACTAGCAAAAATATTTTTTCAAATGCACCAGGAGATAATGTAATAGGGGAAACATCAAATACGGTCCCTGGGACTGTGATCAGCCTCCTGCCTCCTAGGGACCGCCCAAGGATAAAGGGGTCCCCCAGGGGAGCCACCAGCTTGCATACCAACCATCACCATCACTATTGCCAGCACAGCCTAGGTCTGGGGGACGCTTCCTTTACAGTATCTCACTTAATCAGTTGTCCCATTTTCCTGTAGAGGAAATCAAATTTTAGAGATGTTGAGAAACTCCAGGCAGGTCACAGAGGTCAGAAGGACAGGCTTGAACTTGAGGTCGATTGATTGATTCCTGAGCCTAATCGCTTAACCACTGAGCTATCCTGCCAGGTCATTCTGAGGCCATGTGACGACATCAAAGCGTGACTGAGAAACTGTCCAGGGGGAGTGAAGTGGATAGAAAGAAGGGGGTGGACATGCTCTTCTGCCCACTCCAGAGGCCACAGGAAGAAAGTGACAGGTGAGGGCCACAGCCCTTGAGAGAATGCCTCTCCTCCTCTCTTCTCAGGCCTGGCAGTAGCTCTGGCAAAGCGTGGTCTGGAGAAAATGCAGCCTTGTTTTGGTATCCTGAGTGTTTGCCCGTTTGGACGCCTAGAGGTGTGGCACCTCCCACAGTGTCCTTAGTGGTGGCATCTGTGTGTATACATAGCATCTGTGTACCTGTTTTCTGTCGCTATAATAGATTACCTGAGGCTGGGTGCTTTATAAAGTAATGAGGTGTATTTAGGTCACAGTTTGGGAGGCTGAAAGTCCAAGATTGGACGGCCACATCTGTTGGGCCTCTGGGCCAACTTGGCTGCATCGTGACATGGAAAAATGGGAAGAGAAACGGCTGTGAGCAGAAGAGGCCAAGCACCTGGGGTGAGCTCGCTTTGTACCCAGTTCTCTCCGTGAAAGCACCATTGATCCCTTCCAAGGCCAGCACCCCGGTGACCTAATCGCCTCCCACTGGTACTTAGAGGAACCTCCCTCAAGGAGGTCCTGGTACCGCCGGATTGGAAGTGGGCTG
Source organism: Sciurus carolinensis (assembly GCF_902686445.1). NCBI lineage: Eukaryota > Metazoa > Chordata > Mammalia > Rodentia > Sciuridae > Sciurus > Sciurus carolinensis. Next base: position 23,913,197 of record NC_062230.1, on the reverse strand, counting down.
TGGCGTGGTGTGCAGAATAGCAAGACCCCACACCCCCAGCATGAGAGATTGTTAGAAATGCAGATTCTTGGGCCCCACCCTAGAGCTGCTGAATCATACGCTCTGGAGAGGCGGCAGGCGTCTCTGTTTCACCAAGCCCTGCAGGAGACCCTGCCATCCTGAAGGAGGACTCGCAAGGTGGGGAATTCCAGCCCCAGGGCCTTTGCACAGGTTGGTTTCCCTGCCCGGCTGCTCTTAGCATGGCCGCTGGTGCTCAGCACCAGTCTTGGCACAGCTGTCTCTTGTCTAAGAGGCTCCCCTAGCCTGCCGCTGTCCCTGGCCATCTTGGCAGTTTCTTTTCCTCCCTCGTAGCACCTGTCTCATGCAGCAATGGGCTTCTTCCCTCTCTTCTCATTTGTATTCACAAAGGCAGGGATTTTGCCGGTCTAAGGTCTCTGCACCCGTAGAACCCGGCAAGGTGCTTACTCATAGCAAGTACTGGAAACTTCTTTCTGGAGTGAATATATGGACCAACACCGGCTTCCTGCCTGGAAGCCACCTCCGAGGCCCTACCGCCTGCCCAAACCGGCTCACTGCTCCTTGGTTACACCACGGTGCCTCCAAGGATAAACATCCCAGTGACACTGGTCCAAAGGGTCTCACAGCTCAGGAGGAAACTTCCTGTACAGGTCCCTGAAACTTCCTTTCACATGGTGCCTATTACCGCTGCCACTTGAGGCATGGACCATCCATGTCCCCACCCCAGATTGAAGGGACAGGGTGGGTACCTGGGCAGGCTCCTCTACCTGGCGCCCGCCCTCGCTGAGACGTGGCCGCCAGACACAGCGTCCAATCCCCTCTGTGCCCACGGCGAGAAAGCTATTTCCTTCTCGATTCACGGCATCTAGCTGGAATTTAATAACATCATTTTGTTTTCATTGTATTTATTTTTACAGTAGCCTTCTATTTATGGCCAGAGGTACTAGCTTTCCATTTACAGTTGAGCTATAAAGTTTCCGTGGAAAATAAGTTAACTTATTTAACTGAGTTGCCTTAAAGATAAAATGGAAGATTGATCCTAAAATATGTGATATAGATATATGGAAAAAGAAATGAGGACCAGGAAAGGCGTGTGGCTGGACCCCTCCAGTACAGACCCATAGACTCCGGTCCAGCTCAGGGATTGGAGGGTTCAGGATTTGTAGGAAGAGATGGGGGGTCATTTGCCCTGGGTGACTAAACACTTTGGGGCAACACTCCCTGATCAAAGGCATTAACTTAGCAACAGTCCTAAGAGGTGAGATGAAGACAGACCAGGAAGAGGGTCTCACGTCAGCTCAGGTCAGATTTTGCTGCCAAATCAACTCTAAGGCATTTCCATATATATATATATATATATATATTTTTTTTTTTTTTTTTTTTTTTTTTTAAATAATTTTGGATAAGGGGCTGTGGATCTCAGGGATTGTGCGTGTTAGTTTTTCATCACTGCGACCAACATGCCTGACAAAACCAACTTGGAGGAGGAAAGGTTTCTTTGGGCTCACAGTTTTGGAGGGTTAGTCCGTGGTGGGCCAACTCCATTGCTCCAGGTCCACGGTGGGGCAGGGCATCATGGCGGAGGGACGTGGCCGAGGACAGCGAGACTCTTGGCAAGAGTCAGGAAGCAGAGAGAGTGGCAGGACGTGAATACTTCCAGGACCAGCCTCCATGGTCAGCCTCCACGGCCAGCCTCTGAGGCCAGCCTCCGCCAGCCTCGCCTCGCCTGCCATTCAAGCTGAGATGGACTGATGAGGTCACAGCTCTCATGACCCGGTCATGTCACCTCTGCACGTTCCTGCATTGACCCAGGAGCTTTAGGGGACACCTCAGACCTAAACCATAATACTGAGGCTCACATCCTGACAGAAATCGCAGCCGGGAGTTGATCAGAACTTCCTGACTGCCCCCTTCACCCACGGGATTTTAAAAACACCCTCAAGCTAACCCTGAGAGGTACGTCCTGTGAGCGTAGCCATCTTCCAGATGCAGAAGCCGAAACCCCTACCAGTTAAGCTGCTGGTCAGGGTTCACCGCTGGCTCCTGGTGGGATGGAGTGGAGGCCAGACAGGCTGGAGGAGGGGAACAGAGACTCACCCCGACTCAGACCTCACACGCCCATCCCGGGCCACGGCCCACCCTGGATTAAACACTGACAGCGCTAACCCTTCATTGGGCGACTCCAGGCACCCAGTGAGACAGCTGTGGAAGCACGCTGGGGTCCTTAGCACCCCAGAGGAAACCCTGGTTACCCCGGATCCACAATGGGAACAGTGGCTTCGTGGCTGCAATTTATTTATTTATTTATTTATTTATTTATTTATTTATTTATTTTGTGACCAGAGTTTGAACCCAGGGTCACTTAACCACTGAGCCACTTCCCTAGCACTTTTTTATGTTTTTTTTTTTTTTTTTAATTTTGAGACAGGGTCTCACTCAGTTGCTTAGGGCCTCGCTAAATTTCTGAAGCTAGCTTTGAACTTGCCATCCTCCTGCCTCAGCCTCCCAAGACGCCAGGCTGCAGTTTCTTTGAGCTTCTAACCTGCTCCCTCCTCACCCACCAATACACTCTGGACTGTCTCCTTTTTTCCTCTAGTTGCCGTTTTTTTATTGAACACACAAACCCAGTGCCAAACCACTCTCAGCTACATATTTTCTTCTATATTATCTCTGTTTTTGGAAGATTTAAAAATTGGAAATATACAAGAAAATGGAGCTTAAACAATCCATTTTTTAAAAAATAGGGTGGAAGAAGTGAGAGTCACCCCTGCCCCCTGCATTCTGCCACTTTAAGTTTATCCCCTCCCCAAATCACAGAGGTAACATTTTGAAAGTAACTCTCAATCTCTTCCTATGTGTATTGAGACTTTTCTGTAACCAGATCTATATCCATGATCATTGTGTCCATATCTAAATCAGTATCTACCTGTTAAACTGTCAGTTCACCAAAAAATGACCTATAGATGGTTGCTCAGGTGGTGCACTGCTCAACTCCTGAGGCTATCATTCACATGAACTGCCTTATAATCCACTCATAGGTAGTTTTTCCCTGACAAAAATGAAATAAAGTCTTTCAATATTGAACTGCTACTTTTAAGACATATATCCATTGGGGACATTTTTCCTGACCAGACATAGGGTCAGAGCTTCATGTTCCTCTGTAATAGCTATCTGTCAGTCCATAGAAGGGATGCATCTCAATCTCGGTGGATCTCACCCTTCCTAAGGAGGCTTATCTAAGATGTCTCCATCTTACACTGTCCTTTAATATTCGTAGCAGCTTTCTAAGGATGACATCATTATGTCCACTTTAAGCTAAAGAAATGGGTGCCTAGAGAGGTGGAATAACTCTTCAAGGACGCCCAGCTACACAGGGTAGTCCTGCAAAGGCACCCCAACTCAGCCTGACCTCCTGTTTACGTAAAGCAGGTTGGATCTGTCACTCTCAATAAACCAAGAGCACCATCCTCACAATATACCGCCTTTCCCTGGAAGAGCAAGAATTTTCTTCAGCACCTACTATGTGGCCAGCACCTTAATTGATGCCTTCCGTTCATTTTCAAATTGAATTCTCAAAGTGACAAATGACAACAAGAAAGCTTATTAGAAGCACCAGCATCTCTGCTTACAGAAAACTGAAGTTCAGGAAAGATAAATGGCTCACTGTCATGTGGCAGTAGCAGCGGTGGGTTCTGAACCCACATCTTGCATGGATGCAGACCTTGGCCCCAAACCCAGCTGTGTGTGAACATGGCTTTATTTTTCTCTAACTACACAGCTTTCCCGTCTCGTTTCCTGGTGCAACTATTCACTCTGGTCACACAGGCTGAAAACCCAGATATCCTTGGTGCCTCTGTTGACCCCGCGCCTCACACTTGACACACCCCATCTTGTTCGCTCTGCCTTCAAAACACAGCAGCCTCTTGACGTCCGCAGAGCACGGGCCCCAGCATCCCCTACAGCCAAATCCAAGGACGGGCAAGTCCCTTATATAAAGTGGCCTGGTATTTGCCTCTAACCTACTCAATCTTCCCACAGACTTCAAATCATCTCCTGATTACTTGTAATGCCTCCTACAATGTAAATGTTATGTAAATAGTCGTTACACTATTGTTTAGGGAACAATGACAAAAAAATCCAGCCTGTTTATGTTCATTACAGATGCGATTTTTTTCCCCCTAATATTTTCAGTCCTCAGTTGGTTCCATCTGCAGATGCAGAAGCGACAGACGCCAGGTCCAACCTAAAATCTTAGCTGAACACAGAGATGCCCATTTAGTCCCAACTGCCATCACCCATCGCCCCCATCTGACGGCTGTGACCCCAGTGTCCCGCGATGGCACACGGCCCCCTGCCCCCCCCACCAGACGGTGCGCCACCTCACGCCCAGCTTAACCTCCAGCTCCAAGCCCCAGCCGCCTTGGGATAGACCTCAGCACCCTGACCTTCAGGGTGCGCAGGTCTCCCTCCCAGGTCCAGAGTCCCAGGGGCAGCCAGGTGGGCAGGGTCAGATCACAGAGGACCTCGGAGGCCAGGTTAAGGACTCTGTTGTTGTCCAGTGGGGAGCCACCTTGTCTGAGATTCCCTCGGGGGACACACGCACAAGAGCCAGACACTCGGGAAGTACTTACGAAGCACCTACTCTGTGCCAGGATTCACCAGATGCTGAGACCTGTGGTGTGTTCGAGAGGAGACGAGAAGAGAGCAGCAACAGTAAACAGGAAGGAGACCCTTCACGCGCTCACATGCAGCCTCGGCTCCAGCAAAGAAGCCACTGGAGCTGTTCAAGGGAGGCCTGGACCTCAGTACTCCCTCAGGGGCCAGGAGAGAACATCATGGCCTCTGTTTCCCCTCTGACAAGGCCAGGCACCCGCCTCCACCTGCACACACACACACACACACACACACACTCCTCTTTTTGGACACACCTGCTCAGACACAGCCTGTCACACCCCCACTGATGCTGGAGGCTCAGGGGGCAGGGAAATCGAACCATCTGGAGGAGGGGACTCCATCTTTCTTCTGCCCCAGGCCCTGAGTCCAGCCCGGTGACCTGGATGATGCTCAGATCCATGCAGGTCAGAGGGGGGCAAGCCAACTCGTCACCTCCCTGCGTTAAATCCCAGTGTGGTGTTTGCTCCAAACGCCAGAACTATTCCTGGATGTCAGGTGCGGTTAATGGTTGCCGTGGCAACCACCCATGCTTAATGAATAGAAGCGACTAAGAGACGGCCAGATAAATGTCAGCGCCCCTGATGGATTTGCTTGCGAGCAAATCTGGTAGCGCCGGGCAGAGCTGACCAGCGAAGGTTGAAATGAGCATTGCAGAGCAGCTGGGGACAGATCCCAGAGGCTCCCTCCTGTCCTCAGTCGGTCGTAATCAGAATGGTTTGAACGTCAAGCAAGCGTGCCTCTTTATAGCCACTGTCAAAGGTGGGCTCCTGTTTTGAGGGTTTCGTTCTGGAAATTATTTATGGAAATTGAAGGGGACAGAAATCCAAGCACAGGTCTCTCGGGAATTAAGAGACACCACTCAAAATGAATAGATAAATAAATAATGCGCTAGGCATGGTGGCGTACACCTCTCATCACAGAGACTCAGGAGGCTGAGGCAGGAGGATCAAATTCAAGGCCAGCCTCAGCAACTTAGGGAGATCCTGTCTCAAAATAAAACATAAAAATTGCTACAGATGTACCTCGGTAGGAGAGCATCCCTGGGTTCGATTGGGAGGACCAAAATCAAATCAACCAAAACTCTTCCGGATATATATTTTTTTAGTGAAGAAAGTGCCAAATTAGGGTTCGAAAATAATACTTTTGACTCTAAACCTGCGGAGCTAGTGTGTCATTGTGCCATTTGCATGCTAACTACAGAAGGTGGAAAACAAGCAGCAGGTCTGATCAGGAGCCCCAGGTTAAAAGCTGTACACAGAATGTCCCTGGGGGGCTCTCTGTGACCGCTTGAGGAGCTTTGCCTGGGAAGGATGTCAGAATCGGTTGGCGCCTGTGAAAGTGGAGACCAGGTCCACATGGGCCAGCTCTGCAGGGTCAGGGACTCTGCTGCTGTCCTGCTGGAAGACCTCCTACGAACTCTCTTGATCCATTTGGTGCTGCCGTAACCCAATATCTGAGACCAGGTGATTTATTAAGAAGAGAGATCTATTTCTTACCATTGTGGAGGCTGGCAAGTCCAAGATCAGGGGCCAGGGCCTTAAAGTTCACTCTTAAAGACCCCACCTCTCAACAATGTCACACTGGGGATCCAGTGTCTGTCACAGGTACTTTGGGGTACACGTTCAAACCATAGCACAGGTGTTAAATGGCCTCCATCCACCCCAAAACCCTCTGAAACCTCCAAGCCCACCTTGCGCATCCCAGCCCAGGTCTCAGAGGCTGGTGGGGACCTGTCCTTTGCAGGAGTGATGGTCCTCTGTGAGTGCCTCTGGTGACAGAGACGGGAGCCCCTTCTGGATGTCGGAGCGTGGCTCTCAGACGCTGGCGTGCGTCAGAATCCTGGCGGAGCCGGTCACATCGCAGGTTCTCAGGGCCTCCAGTTCAGCACCTTGGAGGCCCAGGACAGCCTCACGCACGCACGTGAGTCCACAGCACGGCCCCTCCCCCAGAGCCCCCGCCACGCACGGCACCCCTGCAGTCTGCGCGGGGAGGGGTGCTCCGCCCAGGCAGGATCAAGACTTCGGGACTCCAAGCCACCCATTGACCTCCGTTGACGGACCATCGACCTCCAAATAGTAATACCGAGCTGTTCAATAAGGAAGATCGCTTCCGATATTCTCCGTGGCATTTTAATGCTGTTTTGTAAATGTCAAACGCCAAATAATTTCCAGTTCTCACTTTCTCTCTCTCCTAACCCCTGCTTGGCTGGTACCCCAAACCCATGAGGAGGCTGCCTTGTTGGTTCATCCTGCATCAGTGCTGTGGAGTTTGGGGTACCGTACTGGGGCCCGCCTGCAAAGGTAGACTGGAGCAGGCCCTGCCCTGGACTCGGAAGGGTCGCCCTCTTGGAATGTGCCCCAGGACCAAGCAGACCCTGGACTCTGGCTAGGTTGGCTTTTCCGTTGGATCCTCAATGAACCAAATAATTAAGGACCACCGAAAATATTTTACCCCAGCCCCCCCCCCCAAGCGCCCCCACCCATGGACTGATTAAACAAAGCCCTCCACACCAGGATCTTCGGACATCCCTCAGGACTGTTAACGGTGGGCAGAGAAGGCAAGTGACACCAACAGCCCACCCCACCTCTCTGGGTTCCCCAGGCGTGGGCGCTCTGGAGACCGGGCCTCTCTCCCTGGGTGACTGTGGCTGATTGCAGCCCCATCTCCAGTGTCAATGGCGCCTCCAAAGGGCTCAAGGTCAGGCTCAGTGACTCCTCTCAGATGCACTTCTGTTCCCGCGCCTCCACACACCTTAGCATCCAAAGAGATCTTCTAGAACTCTGAAGCAGATTGCTCTGCTCGTGCAGAAAGCTTCTAAAGCAGGAACCCTGCTCATGCCCAGCTCCCGACCCTGGTTGTAAGGAGCGCCAGGATCTGTGCCCGCTCCTCGGCAGACCTGGTCTCACTCTGTACACCTGCCTTGTTCTCGAGACACCGCTAGTTACCCTTCCCAGAGGCCTTTGCACTGGTGCTTCCCTGTCTGCAAGGTTCTTCTCCCACATCTTCCCACGAATTGCTTTCTCTTGTCATTCAAGTTACCCTTCCCTGTCCCCCCAATCTCCCGAGGTCCTCCCCACCCACCCCACCCACCCCAGCCACTCTCTCCCCAGGGCTTATTATTTCCATGGGACTTATCACTATCTGAAATGATCGTTTTCTTTTTGCTGGGACCTCTGATTCATCTGTTTATTTGTTTACTCTGGGGGGTTCCACCCTGCAGTCCAACAGCCTGAAGACTCACAACCTAGATCATTTTGCACACTGATGAATTCCTACAGCTCAGAACTGCACTTCTCCGGACAGAGGCACCTCTGTCCACATCTGTGGAACCCAGGAGTGGTTGACAGCACGCACCGACCAACGGCCGTCCTGTTACATCCGAAGAAGTGGCTTATTTCTCATTAACTCACTCTTCTGGGTCTCTCATTAGAAGCGATAGCTCATAATTGCTCTACCCCAAATGCTCCCACTTGCTCAGAGAGACCGAGTGGAGTTCAGGGTCCTCATTATCCGTGAATTCATTATCCAGATCCGGAGCGAGGCAGAGGCAGATCAACTGTCTCCATACGGATGTGGACACGAATAACCCGGCCACTTATCAAATCAGTCTCCACTCAACGGCCGACCCGTGTCAACGTGTGGCGACATGAAGCCAACAGAAGACTCATGTGATGGGCCAGCCGCGGACAAGGGAGAACCTGCCTGCGGGACACCAGCCAACAATGGAAGGAGAGCGTATTGACAAGGACAATGACATGATAGACACATCCAGTGATTTGAATATCAAAGGATTAGCCGAAGCCCTTGGGAAAACCCATGATGTGCTCAAACATGTTTTTGCTGTTGTTGTAAAAATGACCCACTTTATGATCCTGCTGTGAAGATCAAACTTTATGATCCTGTCAGGGAGGTGAAGAATTGCATATTGGGACTCTCAGGCAAAATTATCCCCAAAAATGATGCCTCCCCCGACCACAAAAATCAACATGACTCTTTTTTTTTTTTTTTTTTTTTTTTTACTGGCATTGAACTCAGGGACACTTGGCTACTGAGTCACATTCCCAGTCCTTTTTAGTTTTTATTTTGAGACACTGTCTCACTGAGTTGCTTAGGGCCTCACCAAGTTGCTGAGGCTGGCTTTGAACTCGCGATCCTCCTGCCTCAGCCTCCCGAGTTGCTGGGATTACAGGCATGGGCCACCGCTCCAGGCTGACTTACATTTTTGTTCACCTAGAGCATAGTTAGAAAAGATGAGACCAAACAAACATATTTTCCTAAATCATAATTTCACATTCACGATTAGGTTGGAAGCACATCTTTTTGCTTCGTTGTCTGCTATGAAATGGCAACCTCTTGTTTCAAGGAGACTTGTGAAGATTGTGATTCTTAACCTGAGTCGCGCAGTTAAAATCACCCAGGGGGCATTGAAAACTTCTCGTGCCCTAAATCTCTGGGGATTGAACCCGAACCTCAGTAGTTTTTCTGGGCTCCTTTCCTCCTCGAGGCCAGTGCATCGTGAGCCATAATCAATAATCACTGTTTCAGGGCATCCGTATCCTGAGACAGCAGAGTCTGCTGTAACACCAGGAACCCGAACATTCTTACAGTCAAGGGTTGCTTTTGCTTCCTTAGCCCAAGTACTCCAGAAGCGTAAACAAACTTGATATTTGCTCTTCTGTCTAATATCCCAAGGCAAATCCATTACAATAAGAATCCAACAAAAGACTTACATTGCTGGACCCAGAGTCCTGCTTTCTAACCGGCCTCGGTTTTGAGCTCAGAGCTGGGCTTTGGGGTCTGGAATCTGGTTACACTGGCTGGCTCGAGGCTGAGGTGGATACCAACCTCCAGGCACTGGGTTGGCCTTGTTTCTGAGACAGACCCAGTTCTGGGCAGGGCAGCTGAGCAGGGAGGGCTGTTCCCCTCATCGGAGCACAGGGCGACTGTCCCTTTGTTGGGTCACATGAACACATAGACACCAAAGCTACCTCGGGACCATCAGTGTGGGCTGTGCACAGTCCACTTTGTGGGCTGCAGAGATGGCTGTGGGCGATCCCTCCTGGAAGTCCATTCAGAGGCCTTGCTGATACCTTCTCCTTCCACGGGACAAGGCACATCCTGGGAAAACCGGCTCCGGCCCCCACTCAGGATCCCCCTTCAGGACTCAGGAAAAGCAAAGCTGAGCCTGGGACGACCGTCCACTTCTCCAGACCTCTCTGTTCCAGGTCTGGTATTTCTTGACTCGAGGCCCAAAGCACTAGATGTAGAGCTATTTTCCAAAGACCCAGAAAAACGCTATCTGGTCCTTGGCAGAACTTGGCATAGCAGGTGATCTAGATCCATTCCCTCTGGGGGCAATGGCTCCTCAGGTTCCCTGCCTGAATTAGCCTGGCTTGGGCACATACACACGCTTGCGCCCAACAACGCTGGTCTGCACGTGCGTGCGTGCGTCTCTGTGCGGGCGCGAGAAAGACCAAGCTCTCCAGACTCCCCCTGAGTTTCTCTCATTCCAGACCCAAAATAGAGATGATAAGAACAGGACTAGCCATCCGCTGTCATTCGCGTCTCAGTGCCCGGCATCTTGTTAGTACCCTCGAGAGAAGTTTTGCTAAGAGCTCTGGTGCTAGAATTAGACTTTGCTTTGAAGCCTCAGTTTCCCCACCTCTAAATGTGTTTATGGAATTACATATACTTCCATCATACTGACCATGATCTCAGCATCACTCTAGAGAACTTGACAAATACTGACTTCTCCACTCCTCAGAAAAATCCAAGAGGTAGATACTATTATTACCCTCAACTTAGAGAGGAGGAAACGGAAATGTAAATAACCTGCAGCTAATGTGTGGCAGTCAGGATTCAAACCCAGTCATCCTAACCCACAATCCCCTCTCACCACCCTAAGATGGACAGAAGGGCCCGCTTTGTGGACCCTTTTGAGGGCTGCCCAAAGAGCCCTTCGCCCCGTGTCTGACAGAGGACATCTAAATGAGCAGTGGATCCTATAATGGGATTTCTTCTGAAACTCCCAACAACCAGGAGATTTTCAACACTTTCAAAATGAGGGTGTCCAGACTCGGGAATAAATAACTTGCCTAAGGTATCTTAGCCAGTTTGAGCTGCTATAACAAACTACCATAGACTGGGTGGCTTAGAAATTTATTTTCTAGAGTTCCAGAAGCAAGAAGTCCAAGGGTGCCCCATGAATAGTTTCTGGGGAGGAAACTATTCCAGATTTCCTACTGCTGTCTTCTCCTTGTATCTTCATTTGTGGGGGAGGGTAGAGAGCTCTCTGGGGTCCCTTTTATAAGGGCATTAATCCCTTTGGGAAGGACTCCACCCTCATGACCTACTGGCCTCTCATAGGCCCCGCCCCTTTCGCCATCATATTGGAGATGTGGATCTCACCCTAAGAGTTTTAGGGAGACACAAACATTCAATCTGCTGCACAAGGTCATCCAACTAGTAAGTTAGCAAGCGATGGACTGGGATTCAAAGTCCAGCCTGGGAAAGCTCGCCCCTCCCCCTCTGTAGGTCCAATGCGCCCCTGGGCAGAAGAGAAACACCCCTCAGACTGCAAGGATCTGACTTGTGTCCAAAACCTCCCAACCATGCAGCCTTACCTCCTCTTCGTGATTGCTGATGACCATCTCTCAGGGCCGGGTTGGGGCCCATGCTGCTGGAACCTTACAGGAAGCATTCACAACCGTGACGTTCGGCCCAAGTCACCTGAAGCATCACTTCCTAGCGATGGTCTGCAAGAGCTTTAAGAGTTCAAAACACAAATATCTTGTTTTCCAGATTCCTTCCCCACCTGGCTTGTCGGGAAGCCACCCTGGACTGTGTGGGTCGCTCAGATGGTCCCAAACCCGGTTGCTTCCACCTAAGGAAGAATTGGGACTGATCTTGCTCCATGTGCACAACCAGCTCCAGAACATTCCAGAGGTCCAGCGCTGAAGGGACAGGTCAAAGGGCAGGGGAACTGCCACCCGAGCCCCCTCCTCCCCTCTGGCCTGCCTTCTGCTCCCACCCTTGAGCCTGAGCACTTGAAGTTCCCTGGAGCTGAGAAGCTCTTCGCCTGGCTCTTCACGTACCTGACTCTTCCTTCATTTTCTGGTCTGAGATTGAATGTGCCCAATCCTACCCAAAGTGGCCCATCACCTGCCCCGACCCAGGGTAGAGTCACCTCACATCACCCCATTTGGTTTCCCTCCGAGCACAGTCATCTTGCTCATTACTTTATGGTTCTAGAGTCTCTCTCTAGCATGACAATGAGCTCTGAGGACCAGAATCTTCTGTCCTGGCCACCAGTGAATCCCTAGGATTCGAAACCAATCTTCACAGTTCACTTCTTCTCTCCCACCCGCCCTATCCCTGGTTCCCAGCTCCCTCTCACCTGTCCCCACTGGGTCTGTCCCTCGGGCCAGCTGCCACTCATCTTCCAACACCCTGGGCTACTCGGTTCCCAGATGAGTATTTTCTCTTGCTCAGACTCTCTTAGCACCACACCTGCTGCTTGGAGAAACACACCTCCCTTCCTCTGATCACCTCTAATTAACCCTCAAGTCTCGGCCGAGACATGATTTCATTCAACCTTCCATTAACAAAAAAATCATTCTACTGATTTATCAGGCGAGAGGATTTGGGGCTCAGGGAAGGTGTGTGTTTTACTTTGAATCCTTTTTACACTACTTGAATTTTTTCTGCACATGTGGTTCTTTCAATTTAACAAGGATTATCTGAATACAGGAAAATGAACTGCTTCTTGTTTTCTTTATAATATCTCTCTGCATTGAAAAAGGTCCTGATAAATGTTATTCTTTAATGCCAGTACCACAATGTCTTCATTATTCCAGCTAGGTTGTAGGACTTAATATCCTACAAGAAACCACTTTACTAAGCCCTTTTCATTCATTCTAATATACATTTTTTTTGTACCAAATGGCTTTCAGCTTCCCGAATAGACTGATTCTATCACCTGGAAAAAAGGGTTCCCCTATTCTTTTTTCTGTTACTTCTAACACAATTCTTGGGCAAACTAGAACTTGTAGAATTGTAGAGTAAATAATGGAGATGATGATGTGCATTATCTAATTCTTAATTTTAACAAGAATATCTCAAAGTTTTGGGCTTTCAGGAGCGCTGGTTCAAGGGTGCACCCTTGTTCTTGTGAAGGGAGTTTTCTTCCCTTGTCGGGGCTGGAGATGAGCGGTTGGTAGAGTCCTCTCCGTCTGGGATGAAACTCCAGTCAAGGCAGTCTCTGTAATTATACCTCAGCAGCTCAGGAAATTTCTGCCGGCTCTGTCTTCCTTTCCCAAACTCTTCCCAAGGTGCTGGTTCTCAGAGCCAGTTCTCACACCTACCCAGTGCTGGGCCTCGGTCACCTCTCTCCTGCAGCCCCTGGTTCTGTCCCCTGACCACACCCCTCTGGTCCTCTTCCTGGTTTGCTTTGCCCTGGTTTCTGCTTTTCTCTGCCCCCAGGGCCTGAGCTTCAAGCTGTGCTAGGGCAGCGTGGATCTCTGCATTCTGACCTGGTCCTTGCAGTCTGTAGGTTTTCAGCGTCTCTCTTGATTTCATTCTCGGCCATTGGTGGGCAAGTCCAGCCTCATCGTATTTTCTAGGATTTACCGATATGGGGAAATACTCCTAAGAAAATGTAAGTGAGAAAAACAGCATGAACTCAATCTTGTTAAGTCATTTTTGTGTGAAAGCATAGGGAATTGGGGAAAAAAAAGGAAATATAAAAAACGCTAAGCAGCGGTTATTTCTGGGAGCTAGCAATATGCTACCATAGGAATGGCCAAGTTCACTTTATGACGAGTGTATGACTCGGGGTGCCAGCAGCTTCGCTTTCGGTGTGGAATCTTCCTTGAGGAAATTCCTGTTTCCCTTTCCTTTTATATTGCTTTCTAAAATCTCACCATGTCGCCCATGTGTCTCTTCTGGTCCTAAAATACCTACCCAAACCAACGATAGTAATAGCTATAATTTATTGAGTTCTTACTATGTGCCAGGAACTGCAAGAAGTGCTTCATATCATTGCCTGATTAAAAGATTTATGTGCCAAGTACTGAGAACAGGGACCGCCACTGTCACCACTATTACTGGAATTAATGGAGATTAATTCTCATGACAACTCCTCGAAGTTGTTATTATTATCTCCCTTTGGTAGAAGACACGAAACTGAGGTTAGGAGAGAGGTAATTCGAGGCAGGTACCACAATGAGAAAGTGGCTGAGTCAGGATTCACACTGAGGTGTGACTTCAAAGGCTGGGGTCTTACCACACACATTTTGGCTCAGGGGTTACAAACTGGAGTATCTCCAGGGACAGCTAATCACCATAAGGTGGGACTTCGGCCAATTGGAGGGCTCCTACCCAGGTTTAGGAGGGCTGTTGATGTTCCGCTAAAAGGGTGTTGTCACATGGAAATGTGGGACAGAGTTCCTCATTTTTAAGGAGAAACTACAAATCAGGCTTTTAAATGAGATACCTTGAATTTTAAATGGTAGCAACACATTTAATTTAAGAAAAAAGATATCAAAATATGCAATAAAATTTCGCAGGTAAGAAAAGCCCAGAACTATTTACTGAGTAAACAAAAGCACAAAACCAGTCTGCAACCTGATTTCCTAAAAACCCACCACTATCTGCTTTAAAGGAACCAGACTGGATTATTTCCTCCATTCTAGAAAGGCCCAAACCCCTCTTCATCTTTCACTTTTGCCTTCACAACACAGAAATCATCAGACCAGTGTTCAGCAAGGTGTTTCTGAACAGGCCACAGAGTAAATATTTTCAGCTTTGCTGTCTTTGCCAGACCCAACTCCGCCACAGTAGCATGAAAGCCACCATTGCAACTGTGGAAACAAATGGGCACGGTGGTGTCAATAAAACTTTATCAGCACCTAAATTTGAATTTCACATTTTTCATGTCATAAAATAATATTCTTCTTTTGATTTTTTTCCCCCTAAACATCTAAGTACACAAACACCATTCTTAGCTCATGGGTTGAACAAAAACAGGTGGGGGACCACTTTAGACCATTGCACACTGGTGACTCTGACTTCGAGAGCCACTGGTGTATTTGCTGGTTCTGAGTCCTAGTCCCGAGCCACCTGGAGTAAGCCCATTTCACAAGCAGATGCAGGCAAGTGTGGCGCTCCTAATTCCCACAGTGATTCTGGCTGGGCTATCATAGGAGGGTCCACATTCCATTTTGACCAGAACCTTCTCTTCTGAGGAAATCTTTTGTGGAACGTGAAAAACAGCTCACCATGAGGTGGTGAGCCCTGCCCACTGGTCCCTGTAATACATCATAGAAGAAGTGCAGTTGATGGGAAGATCACTGGTCCAGCTCAATGCCACTTCAATAGCATGGGCTGGACCATGAAACGATCACTAAGCCGCCTGGCAAGGGACTTGTTTGCAACTCCAAAGTCATTGACAGGAGTGCCAGTCACCATCATGCTTAGGAACCTTGACCTTGAAGTCAGTCGGACCTGCACTTGAGTGAAGCATTTACCAGCTATGTCCCTGTTAAGCCTCAGTTTCCTCACCCATAAAATGCTTTGACTAGCACTTGGGTAAAAGGACAATATATGTTACTTATGATGATTTATTATCCAGGCCATGGAAGTGGCTTAAAACCAGACAGAAATGCAGACAGGAAACTCTGAAATCAGAACAAGAAAAATGAAGGCCTTTTTTCAATATCAGGGAAGATGATATGGGTGATATTTGTCTTTCTTCTGAGAACTTCCTTGAGTGTTCTCTCCTGGATCCCTTCCTTGGTTTAAAGTCTATTCTTTGCCTGGGGAGCAGAGAATCAGAACCCAGAGATGTTCTACATATTATTATTAATCTCACATTGTAATTATTTGAAATGTCCCTGGGGGAGCCTACTAATGGTAGAGGTTAAATGGATAGTACTGTTATCATTATAAGATAATCATAGACATAATGGTAGTACACATCAGAGTAATGGTTATTCATAGAGTAATGGTGAAATCACAGGCTTTCACCAGGGAAGAGAGCCTGGATTCAAATATCAATTCTGCCACTCACCGGCTGTGAGACCTTCGTCCCCTCTGTGGTCCTACTGCCTCATCATAAATGTCAATATTAATAGCCCTTCCCTCCTGGGTGCAGAGGGGCGAGACTCAGTGAGATAAGGAATACAGGGTTTCATCCAAGTGCCTGGCCCATTGGAAGGACTTAACAAGTGGTAGTTATTATTATGACGTGCCTATCGCTTTGCAAAAAAAAAAATCTTCTGTTCATGTATGGCTTTTTTTTTTTTTTTAAATTCTCACAATGACTGCTCTGAAACACAAGCCTGGCTCTGTCTGCTTCTCAACCTCTGTTTCTCACAACACAACACTCTTTCTCACCCCCCTGCTGTCTTTTCAGACAGGGAAGAGGAGAAGAATGCATAATTTCATGCTGTGCTGTGGCCAGATGAGACATCCTGAATATGGTTTGTCATTTATAAGAACTGACAGAGCCATTAACTGCCCCAGAGATTGGCTAATTGGCTAGTTAATAAACACCCACAATGATTATCAAACACACACAATGAGTTAAGTCAAGTCTACGCGGAAGAAAGGGAAGAGAGTCAAATGCTGACAACTTCTTTGAGATGCTTCCTTGGCAATACTGTGATTCCTGAAGGGGTGAGCCACACAGCAAGGGACAGTGAGCTGTGATCCTGGGGAGCTGATATGGACTGTCACAACTATAGCACAGAGGAGCCAACAGAGTGTGGTGACTTCCTAAGGACAGATAGGAGTGTTGTCTGAGAGAGTAGAATGTTCCAGAACGTCTGGATCAAGATCTTGTTTGGGATTCTGGCTCTGTTCCTTACTTACCTGAGAGGTTTCAAGCAAAATTCTTAAAGGCTGATTTCCTTATCTATAAAATGGGAAGATAAATTAACAACGTACGTTAAGTCCCACCTCCTTTTCCCTTTCACTCATGGGAGGGAAGAGACAAGACAGTGTCAGGATGCGTGCTTATGCTTCCTAGTCCTCTGCCCTTCCAAGTGGATGCCAACATCTCACCATATTTAAGAAAAAGAGTATTTTAGTCTTTTATATTTTTATTTAATTAATTGTTTGCCTCCAGTGGTGTGTTAGCTTTATGCCACTGTGACAAAATACCTGAGATAAGTAAATTTTTAATAAGGAAGGGTTTATTTTGGCTCACTGTTTCAGAGGTATCAGTCCATGGTTGGTTGGCTCCATTATTGGCCTGTGGCAAGGCAGAACAACATGGCAGGACATGCAGTAGAGCAAACCTGCCCACCTTGTGGTTTTCCAGGAAGCAGAGAGAGAGGGGAAGTGTGCAGGGTCCCAATGATCCCTTCAAGGGCCTCGTTCTCTCAGTGATCTAATTTCCTTCCACTATGCTCCACCTCCTAAAGGTTCTACCACCTCCCACCATGCCACTGACTGGGGACCAAGTCCCCAGCACACGGGCCTTTGGGGAACATTCAAGATGGAAACCATAGCAAGTAGTCTCCTTTTTGTGCCCTATATAAAGATGCTATGGAGCCTGCCTGTGCACAGCTTCCCAGCAACCAGGGGAAGGGTCTGTGCCATGAGGTGAAGGACCCAGGCTGGGCCCCAGGGAAACTGCCTCCTCCCCTTGCCTTCTCAGGACCATATTCGTTTTCACAGGGGCTTTCCGAGGAGTGTGCAAGAAAATCGATCACTTCCCTGAAGATGCAGACTACGAACAGGATACAGCAGAGTATCTCCTACGTAAGTTTCCCCTTTTGCTGGCTTTCCTTTGGAGGTCGGGGGGAATGGAAGGGTCCCCTGCCATCCGCCGGTTGCTTCTGAGTTTGAGGGTCTGCCATATCCACATCTGTGTACAAAGGAGCAGCTTCAGGTGCCACGAGACAGAGACCTCGACAGGCTTCTGATACATAAGTCACTTTAATTTTAATGAACTAAAAACAAGGGTGGAAGAGTAGCTTAGCCAAAATGGAAAGGTCCTTTTTAGTCTGCTTAGGAGAAAAATCTAAGAAATCTTCTTCAACTCAAATACAAGTTTTCCCCTTCCCCAGAGGGTTGATTTGAGGTGCTAATGGGCCAGGTGCTAATGGGCCAGGTGCTAATGGGTGAGGTGCTAATGGGCAAGGTCCCCAGAGGCAAGTCCTAGAAGGTTAAACACAAACCAAAGTTCACTTTCCTTTGACTTCCCTTCAGTTTCAATCCTACTGAGACAGACTAGTGTCTCCACAGGATTTTTCCAAGGTCAGTAACCTGGATCTGATATGAACTGTCACAACTATAGCACAGAGGAACCAAGGAGTGTGGTGACGTCAAGCAAGGGCTCTGGAATCTGACAGATCTGGGCTGTGACCCTAGTTTGATTCCTGCCAGCTAGGTTCAACCTGGGGCACGTTCTTTTACCTCTCGATCTCTTAACGTTCTTCGTCTTTTCTGAAAAGGAGATTATAATGTCACCTAGCTGACAGGGTCATGAAAATTAACTAAGCTAATGCATATTAGCCTCAGCTCCAGGCCCAGCATGTTATCATGAGGCAGTCTTGTTTGTTGCCTGGGATTATAATGGCAAAGTTCAGCTGCAGAACGAGATATTGTTTGTCATTTATAAGAACTGACAGAGCCATTGACTGCCCTAGAGATTGGTTAATTGGATAGTTAACAAACACCCACAATGATTACCAAACACACACAATGAGTTTAGTCAAGTTTATGCTGAAGAAAAGAATGGAAGTAAAATTGGTCCAGGCACAGAGGGAACTTGGTTTGGGATTTAAATGTAATTGCTTCAAGAATGTGTGTTGAGATCATTCAAAAGGAAATTTCAAGGCATTGACTAATTTGCTATTCAGGAGTGTTAGACTTAAGGTGATTTTTAAAAGCTGATTATAAATTAAAATTCCAAGAAATTGTCCTATTCAGCTTATGTTTGTAACTCACACCTCAAGTGTTTTGGGGCTAGGGATGTAGCCCAGAGGTACAGCATGTGCTTAGTATGTATGAGGCCCTGGGTTCAATCCCCAGCACCAAAGAGGAAGGAAGAAAAAACCTTATAATTAAAATCATTTCATCTTTCATCACGCCGACTAGTCTGCCTATGGCCCTGAGCCTAGACGGTATGAACCTTTAATAACACAACAATAGAAGTGGTGGGAAAAGAGCTAATGGGAAAAGAACATTCATTGCTAGGCTAACACATAACATGCCATAATCTTTAGTTTTTCTTCATCCACTGAAATTTACCCAAACCCCTCCTATCAGCAGCTCAGAAAGATTTAGTGTAGAAAGTAAAAACCACATTTGGAGATGCAGCTTATCCAAAGCTTAGGATATGACATTAAGGAGAAAATCCAAGGAATTTTCTTCAACTCAAATGCATGCTTTCACCTTCCCCCAAGGGTAGAACTTGGACCTCCTCAAAAGAGAATGGCTTTGAAGTCATTACCAGTGGGATTTCAGAGTGCCCATAGTTTATCCTTGTTTTTCTTACTTGGATGAAACAGTTTGATGTTTGCTCTGTTGGAGACTAAACAGAACCGTGACTATTATCCACAACTTGAAAAATCGATTTTAAGTTTTTTGGAGCAATCAATTACTTTTCCATCAAAATATTTTTCTCCCCTCTGGGAAGGTGGGGTCCTCTGTTCTTTTATCTCCCCTCCACCCACCCCATAGCTCACTTAAGCTTCACCAATCTCTGGAGCATCTGGCTAAGTTTAAGGAGGGACCTTAAAGAGCCCACAGTTGAGGAATTTCGGAATCCCTGACCCGCCACTTAAGGCTGGAGTCATGGTCCTGCAGGGATCTCCTTGCCATTGAAGAGTTTATGCCACCAATCCTGTCATGCTCTTGATGGGACTGGACTTCTGCATATGATTTTTCTTCTATTCCCCCTTTTTCATGTGCACTTTGGGGTAGACAGCAGCTTAAACCCATATATCTCAGTCTGTTTTATATAACAGAATGCCTGAGGCTAGGTAATTTATAAGGAAAAAAAGTTTGTTTGGCTCACAGCTCTGGAGACTGGAAAATCCAAGAGCATGGTGCCTGTGTCTGCTCAGTGTCTGGTGAGGGCCTCCTGGCTGCATCGTAACATGGAGGAGGATATCACATGGTGATGTAGAGCAAGCATGCCAGGTGGGGTGCCACTTCCTCATCTCCTAAGGCCACCAATGCCATCAGGGGGCTCCGCCCTCATGACGTCCTCTCACCCTAATTACCTCCCAAATGTCCCACCTTCAAATACCATTAAAATGCAGATTTGGGGAATCTGTTTCCAGCACATACATTTTGGGGGGTTACATTCCAACCAGAGCATCATAGAGGAAAGCTGAATGGACTCCCCATAACATAGCACTGGACTCAGCAAAGTCCTCCTCAGACTCTGATGGTGGAATGACCCTGGAAGAAGCTTACCTCCCCACCCTGGAGGCACGACCTTAGCTCCAGTGTGGTAATCAGCTCTTCATCCCTGTGACCAAAATACCTGACATGAGCAACGTAAGGATGAGAGAATTATTTTGGTTCATGATTTCAGAGGATTCGGTCCATGGTCAGCTGACTCCAAGGCAGAAACATGGTGGCGGAAGGGTCTAATGGAGGAAAGCTGCCTCTCTCAAGACACCTGGGGAGCAGGGAGAGAGAGAAGGGACCGGGGAGAAGGCAAACGCTTCCAAAGCACACACTCAGGGACCTACTTCCTCCAGCAACAACCACCTCCCAGTAGTCCATGCAGCTAGGCATGGATTAATCCATCAACCCACTGATGAGGCCAGAGCCCTCGTAGTCCAACCAGTGCCTTAAGCACCTCTGCCCTTGCTGCATGGGGAGCAAAACCTTCAACACATGAGCTTTCAGGGGACACTACAGATCAAATCAGGACAGAGACCTTGGGAAGGAGAAACAGGGAAGAAAGACCATAAAACATTTTTGTTCTGAAGCCACCATGTGTCCCCTGGGCTAAAACACACAGGATGAACTCCAACCCACTCAGAGAAAATGACAGCAGAAAAAACCTTGCCTTACAGACACCCATAGCCAAAGTCTACCGAATCCTTTCATGACTTGTTTTGGGGGCAGAGTGAGGTCTGACGGCCACTGGGTTATCAAATGGTTACTTTACCACTTTGGAAACGGCCACGTTTTCCTATCACATAACCACACGTTGCAAATATACACTGTCTTAAGCAACATGATTCAATAGCTTCAAATGTTCAGATCATTTCCTTTGGGCACATTTCAAAGATTAATCATTTTTTTGAAAAAGAAAATTTAAAGGATTCTCTCTTTAATCAAATAAACTCATCCCATGCAATATTCAAGCAATTCCTGTCAATACACAAAGCCAATGTTCACTTTAAAGGTTAGTTCACAAGTTCCAAATGGGTGCTTGAAACCACTGGAGGGGGCAGATCCCACCCCCTAATATTTGTGGGGTTCCAGGCCAACAGCCCAAGTGGAAACCCACAGGTCAGACATGTAAATTTTAAAAAAATTCTCAATGAGTTGCTCCCACATTTGGATTCATTAGAAATAAGCTACACCCACACTCAGGACCTCAGAGCTCACTCCCCTGAGAGAAGGCCATCTTCCTGGGGGCTAAGGAACATCGAGGTGAGCCTGCCTCCTATAAATGTCGGGGTGAAGGGAAATTCCCCTTCTGCTCTCTGAAGGTTCATGGAAAATAACTGACTGCAGTTTTTCATTGCTGTGACCAAAATACTTGACAAGAACAACTTAGCAGAAGAACAGTTTATTTGGGATCATGATTTTAGAGACCCATGGTCGGCTGACGCCATTGCTCTGGGCCCAAGGTAAGGCAGAGAGCATCATGGCTGAAGGGTGTGGTACAGGAAGCTTCTCAGCTCCTGGCAGCCAGAAAGCAGAGAGCTCATGAAGAGCCTGGGACAAGATGTACAATCCCCAATGCATGCCCTGGTGACTGACTTCCTCCAGACACACCCTGCCTGCCTATCATCCCCCCCCCCCCAGTTACAAATCCTTTTAAATTATTAGCCACCAATGGATTAATCCACAAATTAAGTTACAGCTTTTGTAATCTCATCATTTCATCTCTGAACCTTCCTGAATTGACATAGGAGCTTTTGGGGGACACTTCATATCCAAACCATAACACTAACATAATATATTATAGACATAAAACAGGAGAAATAGTATACAAATTTATTCACAAGCAAAAAAAATCACAATGTGTTGGAAAATCACAGGAATGTGATTAGCCCCTCGTGCAACATGATGTGGAAGCTTCTATACCTTTTGCTGCAGGGGAGGGAGAGATGAGGGCCCGGTAAATGAGGTAAATGATTTTTCAGGGAATTCAATGAGTCTGGAGAACACACAATGACCTGGGACAGAGTCTGGCTGGAGGAACAGACAATGGATCATAAATGATTCTCTATGGGACTGAAATAGAGGCAATGGTGTGTAACAAAAGTCTGTCCACGTGTGTTGACAGACTTACGTCTTTCTTCCTGTGAAATGAGTTTAGTTAATGAAAACTCGGGAAGGGACCAAAGGTAATTGCTTCTTCTTTAGTGGGTCTGGACCTTCGGCAGATAAGGGGAATTTGCAGAAAGCCTCTCCCCGTGCTTGAGGGGAGGAGGAGGGTGTGCGTGGGGCTGGGTGGGGAGGAGACAAGGTCAGAGGGACCTTAATTCTGAAGTGGCTTTTTGTAAAGCCTTTTAATTTCCTTTAGATCAAATTACTCAGCATGAAAAAGCAAAAAACAAATAAACCCAAAACCACTATATTTCCAGATTACCATTCTCTGAGCCCCAACACAGCCAGCATGTTAGCAAAGGTCTGCAGAACAGCCAAACAGGCAAGAAGCCCACAAGGGACTGATCTCACCACGTCCCCGGAGTGACAGGCTGGCTAGGATCTGCTTCTCCATACCTATCTTCTTCTACCAGGTTTTCTAGGCAGTTTGAAACCCCTCCCAAAACATTACCATCATAGCTGAGGATCAAGAGGGGCAGAGTTGTCTGGGACCCTTGCATGGGGTCACTCGGGCAGCCAGATTGAATCAAAGGCTAGAAGCATTCTGTCTTCTCTCCACCTTCAAGGGCGCTCAGCTCCTGACCCCAGGGCTCCTCCACAGTCCCCTGGCTATATCAGTTACCAAACTTCCAGAAAAAAAAAAAAAAAATCAACAAACGTTTGTTTATTATATTTAAATGCCATCATAACACTGGAGAGGGCTCTTGAGCACTTCTTAGGTAGTGACTAGTGAATGGAAGCCCCAGAGCTAGACCACTGCAGCGGTGGTCTAGCCTAGAACACTGCAGTAATGTGAACTCAGTTTTGAGTCCTCCGTGGCCAAAGTGAGCTGTGTCCCTCCCTGTCCCACCCTCACGCTGCTCCTCCAGCAGGGACCGTCAGTCAACCCAGATGCCACCATTCACTCAGTCCTGACAGAACTATCCCTCTCCCAGTCCACAACTGCTCCATCAGCAAATTCTGTCGGCTTCACCTTCAAAATATAAAAGAAAGTGCCCGTGCTCCGGTGGTTGTTAAACACTCTGTTACTCTCCCGGCACCCACGGCACCTGGAATCCAGTAGGTGCTCCATAAAGACGTGTGCAGTGAATAAATTCATTTGCTCATTCAAAGCCTGAATGGGTTTTAAGTGGACACGGCCAGGCTCTGTACTTTGCAAATGCAGGTGTGTGCTGGGGAAGATTCTGCGTTTTGGTGAGAGGCGAATGTTCTGATAGGAGTCCCCGTATCCAAGGCTGGGTGCATAATTTGCAGGTCCCAATACAAAAGGAAGATCTTGGGCTCCTGGTTCAAAATGTAGGAAAAAAAAAAAAATCATTGACTGTCTTCTGCAATCTCTCTCTTGACCTGTCATAGCATTTTCTATTTATTGTTTAATGTCACCCTCCCTTGGGCCTGGGGACACTGTTAGAGTGAGCGCTAGCCTTCCCAGGGGCCTGGGGCTTACACGCAACCCTGATTCTCCCTGTGCTCATATGCCCAGGCCCCCACCAGGGACAAAGGATGATAGTGGTCACTGAGAAGAGGCAGGAGAGGACAGAAAACCTATCTATCCCAGGGAGGTGGGGAGGCGGAGAGTGGGGAACCCTGTGAACTAAAGCTCCAAGCCCCTAGCATGGGCCCCACGTGCTCTTGGACTTGACTTACAACACACAGGTTCAAAGACAAAGTTGTTATGACTCTCAGGATGGTGACAGCAGAGTGCTAACCCCGTCGGAACCCAGGCCCCTGAGCAGACTGCCCTCGCCTGGTGCCCACGTCCCATGTGGGCTTGTTCTGCCATTTCCGGCCGTCTTCCCCCAGACACCCCCAAGCCCGTGGCAGGTGGACCCGGGGGCTGGCGGGTGCGGGAAGAGGCCTTTCTCCGTCTCTCCGCAGGGGCTGTGAGGGCCTCCAGCGTCTTCCCCATCCTCAGCGTCACGCTGCTGTTCTTCGGGGGACTCTGCGTGGCGGCCAGCGAGTTCCACCGCAGCAGGCACAACGTCATTCTCAGCGCAGGCATCTTTTTTGTCTCTGCAGGTGAGTGTCTTGACAGATCCCAAACGGAAGCCACGGGGACAAAGCCATGCTACCCAGGGTCCCCTCCAGGGAAAGGGCAAGAAAAGGTCCAGTTCGTGGGGCTGAGGCTGAGCGCTCGAGGAATTTCACTAGAACCAAAGATGCTGAGATCCTAGCTGGGGAAGACAGGAGGGGAAGACTAGGCGACAGGGTGGCAGGGTCGGCTCAGAGTCAGAGAGACTGACGGCCAGAGAGCGCACACCCCGAGGGGGACCATCGACCGTGGGAACCAGACAGATTCGTGTATCCGAAAGGGCACCTCTGGGTTCACTTGGGCATGTTGCGCGCTGACCTTGGACCTTTGAAACGCGTTTACCATAAACCCCGCCCATCTCAAGGTGGAGCAATGCCATCTGATGAAAGGCCAGGGAGAATCAAAGAACCAGGCAGAGGGTGGGCAAGATGGGACCGGACTGCTCACCAGCCATGACCTTCAGAGTTTGCACCCTAAGACCCCCTAGCGGATGCCGCAGCGGCAGAGTACCAAGCCCCCTGTACTGCTTTTTCCTACAAATGCATAACCTAGGATAAAGTTTGGTTTATGAATCAGGCATGGTGAGACATTAGCACATATATTAAAAATACGTTTTATTTTTAACATGTAATAATACAAATAGAGTAGTAACAATATATGATCATAAAAGTTATTTAAAGCATTTGGATTGCTTTTTTTCTGGAATTTTCTATATAATATTTCCAGACCACATGTAAATAAAACCCTGGAAAGTAAACCCGCGGCTCAGGAGAGCCACAATGGCAGAATGTTTATTGAGGTGGGGAGAAGTAAGACAGGTTGACCTTCCTGGATTTGAGTCCTGTCTCTACCTGGGTGGCCTTGGGAGATGTTCCCAAGGCCCTGCAGCTTGGTTTCCTCAGCTGTGAGATGGCAAAATAATAACAGGATGGACTTCACAGGGTTCTTGGAAGGAGACTGAGTACAAAGACCACAATGTTACTTGTTTTTTTGTGTGTGTTGACAGACCTTTATTTTATTCATTTATTTTTATGTGGTGCTGAGGATCGAGCCCAGTGCCTCACACATGCTGGGCAAGCGCTCTACCCCTGAGCCACGACCCCAACCCCACAGTGCCACTTCTTCATATGTTCCTGACATATTCCAAAGTCGGGATCCCTGTCGGACCTTGCTCGGGTTCTTTCCCCACTGTTTCCCCTTCTGCAAAATGAGGATGTGAGAACTATCCGGCTGAGTCTCTGGCAAGCCACTCAAGCTCCAGACCAGGGAGAAAGCCACCACAGGGTGGCTGTGGCCTCTGTCCCCGCTCTGTGCAGACAGATGCTAACGACTGGCAGACCCAGGGACTCATTCTGCTTTGAGGCACATTTCTGTTACCGGTGGCCCCTCCTGGCCCTGACCGACAGGGAGCATTAGTACCAGTGTCGTGCTGATGTGACATCTCCAAAGAACAAGAGAAGATCATTATTTTGTCCCCCAAGGGGATTGTTAGGGAAGCGTGTGTCACCAGCCACGCTCTTTGCACCAGGGATATCATGAGGCATGGCAGGTAGATTAGGTACAGAGGAACTAGAGAGCCCAGAGCGGAAGCCAGAGTTTAGACCCCACCACCAATCTCCCCCAGGAACCCTGAGAGTCTCAGGGGGTTTTCCAGCTATAAAATGGAAAAATTGGAGGATCCGACACTCTCTAAGCCTCTCTTTTGGCTCAGCTACAAAAATCAACAACCTTTTATTGAGCACTTGCTGTGTTCCAGGCACTGGGCATAATGCAAAAAAAATAAACTAAAATACACTTATGAGCTCTGAAGCTCCATTAGCTGCTGCTGCAAAGCTTGCCTCGACTTCTCTGTTGTGTGACCTTAGGCAAGTCACTTACCTCTCTTTGCCTCAGTTTCCCCATCTAAAAAGCTGGAGGTGATAATGGCCCTCCTTCTTGAGGCTGTGAAGACCAACCGAGTTGGTGTGCACAAATGTGCCTAGAACATGCCCAACCCAGTGTGTGCTGGATATGTAGTAGCTATTCCTTTTTTTTTTTTTTTAACCTTTTTTTTTTTTAGTTGTAGATGGACAGCATACCATTATTTTATTTATTAATTTTTGTGTGGTGCTGAGAATCAAACCCAGCACCTCACCTATGCCAGTCAAGCGCTCTGCCACGGAGCCCCAGCTCCAGCCCATAGTAGCTGTTCTTACACACGTTGTGTACCCGATTTGCACATCAACTCATTCGCTCACTCAGATAAGCACTGTGTTCCTGCTTTAGGTCAGGCCCTGGACGAGGAGTTCGTAGCAATGAGCAATCCTAGTCCCTGCCCTCAGGGAGTTTACAGTCTCATAGGTGGGACCAAGTCACTGCCTAGTCACACCTTGCTCTTCCTGAACCTTGTTACTGAAATCTAAATCTACTACCACAGCTGAGCCATGGCTTCAAATTCCACCTGGAGTCCCATGTGGTGGGGCATGCCTGCAATCCCAGTGACTCAGGAGGCTGACACAGGACCGCAAGTTCGAGGTCACCCTTAGTGAGACCCTGTCTCAAAATAAGACATAAAAATAACTGGAGATGTGACTCAGAGGTAGAGTGCCCGTGGGTTCAGTCCCCAGTACAAAAAACATATATATTTTTTTCACTTGGATCATTTCCTAGTTGTGTCAACCTAGGAAGTTACTTAATATTCCCAGTTTCCTCATCTGCAAAAGGGGAATAATTTAAAGAAAAAAAAAAAAAAAAGGCCCGTTTTGAAATGGTGCCTTACAAATGATTGGCAATTCACTTGGCTTCCTGCCTCTTTAACCCAGTTTGACATCTGAGCCTCTTTTTGAACTTCTTTTTCTTTCATTTTTATTCCCCACCCCCAGCAAGACCCCTTTGGTGGGTTTCCTCAACTTTGCCACCAAAATGTCCTTGCTGGCCGTGGAGACAGCAAGCAAGGCCCTGGGGGACCAGAGGGCCTCACAGAAGCTGCCTTCAGTGAGCTGAAATGCCTTTGAAGTCTGCCTCCCATTTAACTTAAAAATTCATGTGAATTCTGCTTTCTCCTCCTTATTATATCCATGTTCATTTTAATATAAAAGAATGTGCCCTCCTTACTAATCTTCCAGCCAAATTGACACTACAGGAAGAGGGACCGTTTTTCATCCCATCAGGTCCCTTGCGGCCTGACACAGAGCAGGAGGTGCCAACCCTCAGAGTGAGAAATAGCACTGATTAGAAGTTGCTGAGTCCCTGATGAATGCCAGGACCTGGCAATGCCAAGAGGACACAGAGCAGGAGCAAACCCTGGCCCTGGCCCTGGCCCTGAAGGACAAGTCCTAGATGGAGCATAGCCAGAAGTCCCATTCAAAATATTAAGAACAACCTTCATGCAGATGCTCCTGCCAATCAGAATGGTAGCCCTGAAGCAGATGCTGTGGACCCTGACATGCCAAGCTTTAGTCCTTAGTTGCTTGATTATGGGGAGAAAAGGGGAGATCCAGAAAGAGTACTAAGTGTCCACAGAGTGTTGGAAAGACTCAGGAATCTCCTGGAAATGATTACTTACCAACTGGCGCTAGAACAGTAAAGAAGGACAGATTCCGTTGAGCGCTACTTTACAGGTAGTCTACCTTTGGAGGTAAGGAACGGCCAAACCCCTTGAGTCACTGTTGGCACCAACTCTGAGTGAGGCCCCTTAAGTAGAAGGACAGAAAGAGACATTTCCCATCTGGACCAATAATGTGAGAAGGTACCAGAGATGAACACAGCCTTCAAAAACTACTTGTCCTTCTTGTCATTCTCTAGGGAATTTATTTCTCTCCAATGAGCTGAGCTGCTATTCCAATATTCTCCTGTTGGCACTGGGGGAATCTAAGTCTGCAGACCTGGCCTTTTGGGGAAAACAACTTTGGGCCCTCCAATTATTGGCACTCGAACATTAACCAACCTAAGACTGGTTATCGTATTCTACACAGACAGAAAGATGGTCAGCTACTGTCCCTGTTCTCCCAGGTTGCAGCCCCAGACCCGAATACATCCACTGGACATTCCACCAGCACTTCCAACCCAGTGTAGCCAAATCTCTGTTCCCTGAACCTGGTCTCTCTGCTGTCTCTTATTTTAGTTTGAGATGCTACCAGCCTCCCAGTCATCCATGCTAGGACACTAGGAGGTCATTGTAGAGTCTCTCGTGCCCCATCCTCCAGAACCTTTCTCTTGGCTCTGTTTCCGGATCCAGCTGCAATGTGGCCTCACCTTTCAAAGCAAGATGCTTAGTGTCTCTCTCTCTCTCTCTCTCTCTCTCTCCCTCCCTTTGCTTCAGAATCACTTTCTATGTGCCTCTAGTAAAGTCTTCACTACATTTTGCTCCAATTGCATTTATACATCAGTCTCTTCTACCATGGGTGAGAAATTCAAGGGCAGGGAACTGTATCTTCTTCATCTTATCGTTCTCATGACTTAGCGCCAAAGGACTAAGTGTTGAATTGTTTCCAAGGGAAAATACATGCCCCCTGAGTACCACCTCCCTGGCGAGAGAAACAGGATGGGATCTTTACCTGAATGGGCACTGGCCAGGACTGAACCCCAGAATTCCTCATCTCCCGGAAGAGCTCAGCAGAGGGATTTCTCTGCCATTATCCGTTTCTCCTCTCTCCCCCTAACCTCCGCATTTTCTATAAAGAATTCCAAGACTCAAAGTGACAGTTGCCTCTGAGGTTGATACCACCTGTGTTTTTGTTGGTCTTTCCCATTTTCTCAGGTTTAAGCAACATCATCGGCATCATAGTTTATATATCAGCCAACGCTGGAGACCCGGGGCAGCGTGACTCCAAAAAGAGCTACTCGTATGGCTGGTCCTTTTACTTCGGAGCCTTCTCTTTCATCATCGCGGAGATCGTGGGCGTGGTGGCCGTGCACATCTACATAGAAAAACATCAGCAGCTGCGGGCCAAATCCCACTCGGAGCTCCTGAAGAAATCTACCTTCGCCCGCCTCCCACCCTACAGGTACAGGTTCCGGAGGCGGTCCAGCTCTCGCTCCACCGAGCCCAGATCCCGAGACCTGTCCCCCATCAGCAAAGGCTTCCACACCATCCCCTCCACCGACATCTCTATGTTCACCCTGTCCCGGGACCCCTCCAAGATCACCATGGGGACCCTCCTCAACTCGGACCGGGACCACGCTTTTCTACAGTTCCACAATTCCACGCCCAAAGAGTTCAAAGAGTCGCTGCATAACAATCCCGCCAACAGACGCACCACGCCCGTCTGAGCTGACCTCTGACCTCTGCCCCTCGCCCAGCACCGCCTTGGGGGAAGTGTGCACAGGTGTCTCTAAGGTTGCATGGCATGGTCCTCGTGATGGTTGTTACTTCTCACAAAGAATGAAACCAAATGGACTCAGCCCTCTCCCACGTGGGTCCCCCCCCCCCCCAGGACCTCACCCTCCCTCCCCTCCCTAACTTCTCCAGCCGGTTCCCCTCGTGTGGCTCCTCCTTCTGTGTATCTGTGCCCGATGTCCCCCTCTCGTCCTTCCCTGCTGGAAGGACCTCTACGTTCTTCCCTCCTTGGAAGAGGACTTTACCAAAAGTCACAGGGTGGTGGCCGGCGGGGGGGATTTCCAAATCCCCCATCAGGTGTGCGTATAGCTGATTCCATTGTCCACCCAACACAGATCCTCAGGGAACCAACCACCCAGGTGGCCCTGAGGGAGGCATTCACCTTTACGTGTTAGAGAAAAAAATAATAATAATAACATGATCAGAAATCAAAGATGTCAGAGTCCCGAAGCAGCTAATGTAATAAGCACTCATGTTATTAAAGGTTTTGCCTTGTAATCAACTGAGCTGGGGTGGTTTTGTTTCCTTTTGTTTTGTTTTGTTTATTTTCTGGGTGTCTCCCACACAAGCTCGCTCATCTGCCACCACTGGCTGATTTCTCTCTCGGAAGCTGAATTCCGTCCAGTCTCGCTCCAGCCTCCCCTTCTGCCTCACTGAGGCCAGCAAGGTGTTCCCTGTAGATGCCAGAGTCAGCATCTCTGGGGCTGAGTGGATGCTGGCATTTGAGGTCTGAACCGTGGCACACAGTAGCTCCAGCACCTTGGAAGTCCCCTGAGCTTCAAGTCTCAGTCTCTTCATCTGTAAAATGGACTGTGATAATAATTCTTGCCTCCACAGAGTTTTGAGGCTTAAATAAAAGGCTACATCTACAATGATTAGCTTGTCGTATAAAATTAATATGTAGTTGTCAGTGTTCAGATGGATTTTAATCAGGGTAAACATTATATTATTAATCAGCTCCTACTATAACAAAGTAGGGTAGGCTCAGTGTTTAAAAAATAAACACTTACCTTTCACCCTTCTGGAGGCTGGAAGTTCAAGATCAAGGTACCAGCAGATCTGGTTCCAGGTAGGGGTTCTTAGACTTCTGCCTCCTTGCTGTAGCCTCACATAGTGGAAGGAGAATGTCCTCTCTTCTTCTTATAAAGCCACTAATGCCATCATGGGGACCCTACCCCCAATGACCTCATCTGACCCTCTTTAACTCCCAACGCATCCCCGCTTCCAAATATCATCATTCCGGAGGCTGAGGCTTCAACATAGGAATTTGAGGGGACACAGATTGACACTTGAAGCCACAGCCAGAGTGGCGGCAAAAAGACAAAAGCCAGATAGAAGTCATTCTACATGGCAGGAAGGAAGAGGACCTCTTGCCGGCTCCGAGGTCTCGGGGAAGAGAGAGTGGAAGGAGGGTGGAGTATTCTGATTATCTGATATTAGAAAGCACGACAAACACATCCCCTCCGCCAATGGTGACTTCCTAGGACACCCAGGCTCCCACTCAGCGCTCTGCTGTTTCAAAGAGTTTTCCCACTTAGGGCTCCAGCCAGAGCAGGAGGGGGGGGTCACCCACCTAGGAGATGACACTTCCCCACTGCAGCCCCCCAGTGCCACACACGTGTTAAATCCGTTGATTCCCCGCCGCAGGAAACCCCACGGAGACAATATCAGTAACATTCTCATTGACCGATTAGGAAACCGAAGGAAGAAAGATGAGGGGACGTGCCCAGATTTTATCTCCAGTATGGGATAGAAGTCCCGAGAAGCTCACATTCACCCTCACACAGTGACTTTGATTATCAAGTGACTTTGACTATCAAGTGCACACTAGAAAAAATTCATTTCTCTTGACACTTAAGAGTCATTGCCTGCAAATGACATCTACACCAAATTATCTCATTTAATCCTCAAAACGACCACATGCAGTAGGAATTACTGTCTCCGTTTTGACAGGTGAAGAAACAGAGGCTCAAAGAGAGGAGCTTAGGTGCTAATTAGCATGACTGGCATTTATACCCCAGCCTGTGCTTCCCACGTGGAGTGGATTCTCGCTCCACCAGTGTTTTCCAGACCTCAGTCATCTGAGTACAAAGTTCATGAGATTTTTTTTCCTCTCTACTTTCCTCATGGACAACGACTTACATAATTTTATCTTTAAATTGACTCACTCTTTTCCTTCAATAAACATATTTTTGAAGGGTAATTTTATAGTCTCACTACTCTACAAGGAAAACTGGAATTATTTGCCATAAGTCAATAGCATCTGGGAAAATAAATAGTTAAAACCACATAACACCTGTGCCATCTCCTAGCTGTTGCTTGCCTAAGGTGGTAACCAGCCACTGGCTCTTTGTCCAAAGGATATGACAATGGTGCTCCGGTCTCGCACCAAAGGAGATGCTTCATCAGAAGACCCAGTGGAGTGCCGGAGAGGGGACCTCTTGCTCATCGTGCAAGATTAGGGTCAGTGTTCTGTGATTCCCAAGCACCTCCTCCCTCTCTTGGGGACTAGTGGCTTTAGCCAGCGGTGGAGACTGGAGACGAGGGATCTGAGAGCTGTAGCAAATAGGAGGCACACCCTGAGTACAAAGGAGCAACCCCCAGGCACCCTGGAGCTAGGAGTTTGTCAAAAGCTGGGCATCTGGGAAGCCCATTTGGTATCTTTCTTTTTTTCCTCCCCTCTGAGGGCCCAGGGATTCGAACCGGGGTCCTTGCGCATGCGAGGCGAGCGCTCTCCAACACGAGCTATTTCTTCAGCTCTGGGAAGCCCATTTGGGATAGAGAAAGAGGTTCCAGAGCCTTAACTGGCTGGGTACCAGTGTAAAGCCCTTCAGTTGGAAGAGGGAAATGGGCACCTGGGTCCTGGAAGAGTTCCCTGCACCCCCGAGACCTGTCCCCTGCAAACCTTGGACATGGGGAGCTTCAGGGCACCTTTGCCTGAAGGTTACACAGGGAGACCCGATTGACTGGCATCAAATAAAGGTCAACAGTACCACTCCCAGACTGCAGCCAGGATCTGGGCCAAGTCTGGTCCTCCAAACCCCCGTGAAGAGCACTCAGATGCACGAGGCCATCTCCCCATGTGTCAAGCAGTGCCATGAACGCCACTTATTTCATCTCATTTTATCAAAACCACTGGGTAGATGTTGAAACTCACAAGCAGACAGCAAAGTAGGGGTGCAAACCATGGCTGCCTGGCTTCAGAGTCCATGCAACAGCTGTCCCTAGAGCTTCCTGGTCAGGCTTCTGGAATGTTCTGCTCCATCACCACATTCTCCATCTCCTTCTCTGCCCAATGCTACTCAGTCACTTCTGGACGAGCAGCATCCTTCTGACAATCTCAAAACCAGATCCCCTGGGTGTCTCTTGCCTGTTTCCTTCACGTGTGGCCCCCAGAACCTGTTCGTTGGCAAGCCATACCTCTGTAGAGGAGGGAGGCAGCTTGGGCCAACATCTGAACACAGTATCTCTGCAGCTGCAGCTGCAGCTGCCCACATTTGAACCCCGGTGCTGCATTTATCAACCACAAGTTCGCTGATGAGTTCATCTCCCTGTGCCTCAGCTTCTGTGTCGGTAAAATGGGCACAAAAATAACTCTTACTCCATGGATTGGTTGTGAGAATTAAAAGAGTTTGTATGCATCAACACCTGGAAAGGAACTTATAACACCATAAGCCCCATATACATGGTAGCAACTATGATTTAATACATTCCTCAGGTTTACCTTTTTTCTCTTTGGGTCTCTTTCCATCTGAACAACCTCATATTCCTTATCTTGTCAGCACACACACACCTCTGCCTTAACCAGACACACGTCCACACAGCACCCTGGCTATGTGACACTATTTCCAGTTCTCTGCCTTTACCAGTAAACATTATCCCTGCCTGAAATGTTTTACCTTGTCCTCGCCTAATCCTATACACCTTCAAGGTCAAGATCAAAGTTCCTGCTTTCCATGCTTTCTTTCTTTTTTTTTTTTGTACCAGGGATTGAACCCAGGGGCACTTAACACTGAGTCACATCCCCAGCCCTTTTTATTTTTTATTTAGAGACAGGGTCTCAGTAAATTGCTGAGGCTGGTTTTGAACTTACTATCCTCCTGCCCCAGACTCCAGAACCACTAGGATCATAGGCATGTGCCACCGTACCCCACAATTTCCATTTCTTTAGGGAATTTCCAGACCATGCAATCTCTCCCTGCTCGGTATTCATTCAATCACTCATCCATCCATCCACCCGGCACTTTTTATCAGGCACAGACTTTATGTCGGAATCAGCCATCATCTCAACAGATGTGACCACTGTCTTTGTGGAACTCTCAGTCTAGCAGGAGACAAGCCTTAAACAAGTGAACACACAGATCAACATCATTTCAGATTGTGATCTGTGCCATGACGAGAAAAACACAGTGCAGAAAGTAGCAAGGAACATAAACAGGGGGTCTCCACTTCTGCTGGGTTGTCAAGGAAGAAGAAGGAATATTAAGATCAGACTGAAAGGAAAAGCTAGAATTATCCAGTGAAGAGAGGGAAGTGTGGAGGCAGAAATAGCAGTATGTGCAAAGGCCCTGAGGCAGAGAGTGGGAGAGAAAAAAATAGGCCAGTAAGCCTGGAACACAGAGTGGGAAGAAAAGCAGCATCAGGTGAAATCAGAAAGGAAAGCTGTGTCCAGAGGATGCAGCATTTTGGATTTTGGATTTTGACCTTAAGTGTGTTCATTAAAAGCCATTTAAGAGTTTTAATCAGGGATACATTAGACCCAATCTAACACGTATATTCAGAAATGTAATAAGTTAGGCATCCAGAGGAATATTAGTCCCTAAATCTTATCTCTGGAACTATTCCTTCAGGGCTTGCATCCTTGCCGACTCCGTCCACAGCCTCTGATAGGTGGACCTCACTGTATTGCAGGCACGACTCTGCTCCTGGCCACAGCTAAGGGGATCACAAGATGTCACCCAGCATGAGGCCAATGACCCCACCCATAAGGTGGCCAGGGGTCTAGGACTTGTGACCAAACCCAAGAAGTTAAGCCAGGCTGATCAGACGCTCTCTACTGGAACTTTTCACCAAGAGGCTCAGAGGCAATTGCTAGTTGGCTGTCAAGAATGGGACAGAAAGGACATGGGGGAGAGCCCTAGACCAGGGCAGCAACTCTGGACCAAATCCAAGTTGGAGTTACAAAACTCTGTCTGGCAAAGAGGACCACCCCGCAAAGGCTTCCCATGGTACTTAAATCAAGTCCACATTTTTGCTGTCGTCTCCAAGGTCCTGAGTTACCAACTTCATGCCAAGCCAGGCCACTTCCACTCCATTCATGCCATACTCCCTTTCTGGTCCCTTGATCACGCCAAACATATCTGCCTCAGGGCCTTTGCACCTGTTGCTCCCATTTCTTGAAACTTCTTCTCTCTCTTTAGGTAGCCTGGTCATCATTCAGCTCAGTCACCTCCTCAGAGGGAACTGCTTCGGCAACTTTCTAAAGTAGGTGGCCTATTATTCTTTACTCTAGTCCATACTTACTCTCTTGAGAGCTCAAAGTTTTGTAATGTTTTATTTTTGTCTACATTTTTCTACTTATTTTTATAGGTTTCCCCTTAAGAACACTAGTTCCGTGACAGCAGGGTCCCTGTCTGTGTGGTTCTCCATTGTATTCTCCATGCCTAACACCTGGAGGGTGCTCAAGCTTCTGAAGAAGGAGGAAAGGAGAGAAGGAGGGAGGGGAGGAAAGAAAGTGCCGTATGTGCTATTTAGAGGAAAGCAGGATCATCTCAAGGGAGGAGAGAGTGGCTTCCTTGGTTTCTAACAGGTTCCTTGTCCCATTTCCTTGAGGCCCAGCTGAATCCCATGCTCCGATTCCTGGGACACTTTCTCTGCATTCCTTCGTAAATCTCCCCTTTCTTGAACAAGTCTGAGTGGATCTCTGTTACTAGTTCCTGAATCAACACTGACTAGAATGGATGCCTCCAGAAGCTTCCAGAACTGACGCCCAGTCACAGGGGTACAGCTAAGCTTCTCTCTTAGAGATAGCAGGACAACCAGGCCAGAATGGTAGTCAGTCAGGATGTTTATAGAAGGAAGATCTCAAGCTGAGCACAGTGGTACACGTCCATGACCTCCAGAGACTGAGGCAGGACAATCACAAGTTCAAGACCAGCCTGGGAAACTTGTGAGACCCTGTCTCAAAAGAAAATCAAAAGGACTGGAGATGTAGAGAGGTGGAGTCCTTGACTAGCATACGTGGGACTCTAGGTTTGATCTCCACTATGGAAAAAAAAAAAAAGGTGAGGCAGAGAAAAAAAGAAAAAGCATAACCTCAAAGTGAGCTCAATTCACAAAGACCTAAGACAGAGAAAACCAGGAACCAGGAACCAGATGTCAAGATCTGAGGGTTTAGTAAACCATCAGTTTAAAATCAAAGCCACCAAAAAGACAACAGCTAGGCCAAGTCACCAAGCTAGAAGCAAGCAACTCCTGGATGTTAAAGTTATGGAATATTGATCGCTTTTTTGTAAATAAAAAGCAAATCAAACAAACAGAAAACAGTCTTTGAAGTAGTAATTTAGACTTAGTGAACCCTTCTCTGAGACTTTAGGGAAAAAATTGTTGACTTAACTCCAACTTAACTAGCTTATATTTGTCATTTAAACTTCAACTATCTGTCATAACAAATAGAATCCAAAATATCAAGTGCTTAACACAATAAACGACTATTTCTTGCCCAAGCAAAGATTAATGCAGGGTTCCTGCTGAGTGGCATTCCCCGGATGGGTCTGCTCCAGGCAGTGACTCAAGGACTCAAGCTGCTCTGTCTTGTAGTTCTGCCATCTAGTGGCTTCAGGCCTGTATTGCAGGCATTCACCTGGTGGATACAAGAAAGGGGAGAGCAGGTGGTGAGAAGATGAAGGTCGTGCACCTAAACTTCCTCACCTTGACCCAGAAGCAACGCACTCCATGGCGCACTCCATTGATGAGAACAAATGGCATGGCTCCATCTAGCTTCCTTAGGAAGGGATGCTGAGAATGTCATCCGTGGCTGAAGAGTCATCGCTCTCTCTACATTTCATAATGTGTGCACAGGTCTTTGGCAGGTGACCAGTTATCTTTGCCGTAGAATCCATATAGGAGAAGCAAACCTTGGGCTGGGGATCTACCTCAGTTGGTAGAGCACTTGTCTCGCATGCACAAGGCCCTGGGTTCAATCCCCTGCGCCACAAAAATAAATAAATAAATAAATAGATAAATAAATAAATATAAAAAACAAAACTCAAGGTAAAGGGGACTCAAGTTAGTAAGTTCAGCACTTCAGAGATAAATTCAAAGACCCCTTTTCTTTCCAGTTTTCTACCCTTCCATCCTTAGACTGGTATCCCATCATAAATCAGACATAATGTCCCATTATACGCAAATACACTCTCCCATCCCATCCAGGTACAATATCCCAAAATATCCAGACACAACATCCAGCCAAGAAGAACTTCCCCTCTCCTATGTGTCTTTATGAGTGGAGAAACCTGCTCAGAAGCATTCTATTAAATTTTTTTTCTTATTCTCACTGGATAAAATGGGGTCCTGTGTCCCGAAGCCATTAAGGGGGATGGACTTCATACGAGAGACAAAGACCAGTGGTTCTTAGCCCCAGCTGCACGCTAGCATCGCCTACAGGGAATTTTTTCTTAATTACAAATGTCCAATGTCTTCCCCAGAGATTCTTATGTAATTGGGCCAGAGTGGAGCTGGAGTTCAGAAATCACCAACAGGATCGTTTTGACCAAATTACATTCACATTCATAGCTGGGGCCCACAGGGTGTTTATAGAAATGAAGAACTTAAAACAATAAAACAAATCAGGCAAAAAAAAAATGTTAATGGGTGAATCTGGGTAGAGGGCCTATGGGAGCTCTCCATTCTGTTCTTGCAATATTT
Organism: Sciurus carolinensis; assembly: GCF_902686445.1. Taxonomy (NCBI): domain Eukaryota; kingdom Metazoa; phylum Chordata; class Mammalia; order Rodentia; family Sciuridae; genus Sciurus; species Sciurus carolinensis. The sequence continues at coordinate 23,875,695 of NC_062230.1, read as the reverse complement.
TTGTATAGATTGAAATTATGTCAGAATAAAACATTACCATAAAGGGGAAAAATGGGAACTTGCACCAAAAAGCCAGGATTTTTCAGCTCTTCTTAAAAAAAAAAAAAAAAAAATCAGGAAATCTTGAAAAACTGGCTCTGTATTCCTGCAGAAAATGCAAGGCGGACCTGAGAAGCAGAGTTCAGACTCCTGGGCACCAGGCCCTGGGCACCTACACCGTGGGCCGGAGCTCAGTTGAGCCTGGCGATCCTCAGGCAGGCGTGGGGACCACGCTCCGAAGGCCTTTACATTTTTTTATTCTTTTTTTCCCCGCTCTCTCTCTCTCCTGTTCTATCCTCTCCCTTCCTCTAAGTATAGCTTGAATTATTTTCTGCCAAATGCAGCACCTTGCACTTGCCTACATGAAGTGCGTCCCTGGCAACTCCTCTGCCCACTCGCCCAGCCTGGCGAGCTCTTCCTGCGGCTTATCACCAGCGGCTTGGCATTTCACTACCTGGCAGCAAATGTGGAGCGATCGCCACGTACACCTCCACATCAGTCAGGCAAATGTCAAAGAAGACCGGCACCACCACTGACACCCCCTGCTCTCCATTAATTAATTAACCAACTCAGAACAGCCCCACCAAGCAACTGGCTGCAAGCAAAATAAAGCAAGAGAAAAAAAAGCCAACGGTGGCTAACAGCAAGCAACAGGGGATCTAGCAGAGGTGCAGGGCTTTAAAAAAATTTTTTTGTACTGGGAATTGAACCCAGGAACTCTCAATCACTGAGCCACATCCCCAGCCTCTTTTAAATTTTTTTTTTAAATTTTTTATTTTGAGACAAGTTCTCACTAAAGGCCTTACTAAGTTGCTGAGGCTGGCCTCCAACTTGCAATCCTCCTGCCTCAGCCTCCCGAGCTGCTTGAATTACAGGCTTGCACCACGGTGCCCAGGATAGATTCAGGGCTTCTTAACATTTGGGGCTGGAGAATTCCCTGTCACTGGGGGCACTGTCCCTTGCAGCCCCCACGTGGTTTCTCCCCACCAGATGGCAGTGGGACAACTCCCCTCCCCTGCAAATTGTGACAAGCAAGAATGTCTCCAGACAATGGGGGAGGCTATCGTGGCTCCTAATGAAGAACCACTGGAATAGGGACGCAGAAGTTGAAGAACGAAGACTTTGGAAAGACAGCAACCTGAGTCCATCTCAGGCTCTGGGGAGGAAGGACTAACAGAGTTGGAATCTGAGCTCCACCATTTACTGTTGTCCACTTGACAAGTTACTTAACCTCTCTGTGCCTCAGTTTTCTCACATAAAATGAGCTCATCAGGATAGGATGGGTTATATGGTGGGAATAAACAACCTCCGAGAGCAATAGTTTAAAACACATGCTATGTGTCCATGTGGTCAGCTGGGAGGGACTGGGGATGTAGCTCAGTGGTAGAAAACTTGCATAGCATGTACGAAGTCCTGGGTTCTGACAGCACTGCAAAAAATAAAAAAATTAAAAAAATAAATTGCAGCCAGTGAGAGACTCTCCAATGCAGTCCTCTGGGGCTCTGCTCACGTTGGTCACTAAAGGAGATCAAAGCAGACAGAGGCTCTGCCGTGGGAATGTTGCAGGTCAAATGATCAGGGGTTGCAGGGAGATAAATTGGCTTTAAAACGTTTCTACCTGCAAGTTACATACATCATTACAAATCACAAGTCTTTGATGAAAATAAGTCACAAGTCCATACCAAATGTGAAGGGTGCAGAAAAGTGAAAAGTTACCAGGTACCTGGAAAAAAGAAAAGGAAACATTGACCGATGAACAGCAAAACTGGCCAGGTATGGGGGTGCACACCTGTAATTCCAGTACCTCAGGAGGCTGAGGCAGGAGGATTGCAAATTCAAAGCCAGCCTCAGCAACTTAGCGAGGCCCTAAGCAACTTAGCAAGACCCTGTCTCAGAATAAAATATAAAAAGGGCTGGGGGTGTGGGTTCAATTCCTGTAAAACCATTCAACACAAGTAATAATACTGATTTCATATGTTTGTTGGGATAGGGAAATGAATGAATAGACACAACGTTTTTGGAACAGTGTCTGACATGTTTTAACTGCTCGGTAAATATGAGCTTATTCTTCTTTATTAATTTAGCAAGTGTACTTTATGTGTCAACATGGACATGTGAAGTCCCTTTGTCCAGAGAATCCAAATTGTGTCCATTGCCTACCTGTTAGTCACTCAGTAGCCACCTCAGCTATCCGATCAACCAAGGAAGTACTGCAGTGTTTGCTTAAGTCACCTTACATGGGACCCCAGGACCCCAGGCTGGGTCGTAACTCCAAGGTCACTCAGCTCCCCTCAACTCAGGATGTAGGTGTTGTACCACACACACACACACACACACACTCACACTCACACTCACACTCACACTCACACACACACTTGTACACACACACTCACACTCTCACACACAAACATACACACTTGTACACACACACTCACACACACTCACACACACTTGTACACACACTCACACAACTCACACTCTACACACTCATGCACTCACACTCACACACTTACACACTCACATATACACACTTACACTCCACACACTCATGCACTCATACACCCACACCCACACACGCACACTCACACATCCAACAAGAACAAATCAGAGTGGAATGGATCCACCATTTGACCCGGTTATCTCACTCCTCGGTATATTCTCAAAGGGCTTAAAATCAGCATACTACAGTGATGCAGCCACATCAATGTTTACAGGACCTCAATTCACAATAGCTAAGCTATGGAAGAAACCTACATGCCCTTCAACAGATGAATGGATAAAGAAAATGTAGTATATATATATATATATATATATATATATATATATATATACATAATGGAATATTACTCAGTCATAAAGATGGATGAAATTATGCATTTGCGGATAAATGGATCAAACTGGAGACTATCATGCTAAATGAAATAAGCCAGTCCCTAAAAACCAAAGGTATAATGTTATCTCTGATATGTGGATGCTAACAAACAATGGGGTGGGGAGAGGGAATAGAAGTTCATTGGATTATACAAAAGGGAAAGGAGGAGGGACAGGAATAGGAAAGTCAGTAGAATGAGTCAGACATAACTGTCGAATGTTAGAAACGTTCCATATCTCCATGGGCTATCCAGTGGGCTACCGGGGGTCTACTTATATTTAAAAATTTATACTTGAGATGTATAAATTCACAGGCTCTGTCTCAGTACCTTCCTACAAGTGCAACTGACACAACTTCATCAGACAAATATTAAAATGCAGTGCTAAAAAGGGTTGGGATGCCAGCCCTCTCCGTCGCCCGCACGAGCCGTAGATTCCTGACCCCATCGCATCTTCTGCTGCTGCTGCTGCTGCTGCTCTTGAATATGGAACAGTCCTTCCAAGGACTCCTCTGCCTGCTGGCTTTGACAATAAGAGATCATGATTACAAATGGCTTCAGACTGGAGAAAGATCTCTGGTCTTCATTAAGGTTTCTTTGTGACTGTTCCAATGGTGATTTCTCAGAGAAGAGAAAGAATGCCGATGGTAATTAGGCCTTCCTAATTGCAGGCGTCACTGATTGCCTGTATTAAAAACATTTGAGGAAGTGTAGCAATTAGAGCTTTGGGAAATATTTTAAAAACAAAGCAAAAAGAGGCCTCCCAGTGCCAGGACACAGAGAGGCGACAAGGAGCCCCCGCCCAGCCGGGGCAGACCCTCAGCCATCACTGACGTCTGGACAGAGCACCCTGGATGGCGGCCCAGATGGTCAGAGGGGACCAGGTGGGTTTTCCTCCCCATTCTGCAGACTTGGTTGTGAATGTGCCCCTGAAGCAGAGATTTAGAAGAGATGTTTTGCAAACAGTGCCTAAGATTAATATTCATGCCAAGCATATACTTACACACTCACACACACACACACACACACACACACACACAACCTGTTAAATCTATATAACAAGCTACAGCATTACTCCCATTTTAAAGATGAAGAAATTGAGGTCTTCATTTGGAGAACGTTGGAAGGTTTCTCAAGGATATACAGCAGGTCTAAGACCCCAACTCAAACCCAAGTCTGCTTGATTTCAAAGCACACGCTCAGAACCAATCCATTATCCTATGGTCTCCGCTAGCCTAGAACCCTGGATGCCCCCAGCACCCCAGCAAGGTAGGCTTGTATGCAAACTCACACCACCCCATCCGGCGTGTCCCCCATGAGGCGTGTCTCCCTCAAGAACTTATTTCCAATCACCAAATCAATAACGACTCTCCGGCCCACCTTGTCCCTCCCCAGCCCCACATGGGAGGTGGGGAGAACCTCTCAGGCCCCCTACCTTGAGTTCCCTGAGAATGAGGTCTAAGAAGAATTTTTCCACTCCCCTCCCGAGATAAGACCTTGGATCCAAGGTTTCCACTTTGAAGAAGTGGAATTCTTCTGATCACGTTCCTCTTTCATCTCCAAAATCCTTCAACTGCCCATCACACTGTCGTTTTCCTCTGGCCCTTTGGCCCCTAGGACCCCTAAACCGGAGTGTAAGTTCCACAGAGGAAGAGATTTAGTTCTGTTTTCTTTCCCACTATAATCCTAAAAGAGTAACGGGACATAGTAGGTGCTTAAGAAAAGACTTGTCAAATAACCAAGAGCATTCTTTTATCCAAATAGAATATGTCCTCTCCATTTCGAGGCATCTCTGGGTACGTGACGCTTTCTCAAGTGCCGGAGAGGCACACACTCTATTTCTTTCCATCCCTCAGTGTTGTAGTTTGGGCCTGGAATGTCCCTCAAAGGCCCATGTGAGGAAGGCTTGGTCCCCTTCACCACAGTGTTCAGAGGTGGGGCTTTGGGGATGTGATTGGATCATGATGGCTCTGATCGTGTCAATGGATTAATCCACTGATGGTTTCATAATTGAAAGGACTATTGGGAGGTAATGGAAACCACAGGAGGGGCCTAGTTGGAGGAAGTGGGTCATTGGGGTCAGGCCTGGAAGGATATCTCACTCCCAGTTCTTTTTCCTTCTCTCTCTCTCTCCTTCCTGGCTGTCAGAAGGCGAGCAGCTTTCTCTGCTGATACACCTTCCGCCATGGTGTATCAGCCTCTCCACTGGCCTAAAAATAATAGACCTGACCATAGACCAAGAAACCATGGGCCAAAAATAAATCTTTCCTCCTTAAAGTTGATCTCCTCAGGTATTCTGTCACAGCAACAAAAGGCTGACTAACACAATTTCTCTAGAATCATCCCCAACACCTTCCTCGCCCAGATAAGTTCATTTTGGAGCACAAGAAGCATTGGTATTTCTAAAGTGAGTGTTAAAAGATAATTACCTTTATGTCACTGCACAGTGCCAGCCCAGGTAAAGGCCATCCCAAATTTACCTGTGTGGTGCCTTGAAGAGAGGGTGTTTCAACCGTACGTGTGTTATGTCCACGAGGAAGTAAGATTAAAACTTGATTTCCATCTCCTAATTGGTACTGGCGCCCCAAGAGAAATATTGGTCCATTAAGTAAGGAATGCTAATTGCTTACTCACCTCCTACTGACAGTTATGACAGTCTTGGTTAAGGGTTTTTATTAAGGCCCATTAAAGGGACAGGGTGGCAAGTTTCTGGGTTTCTTGAAAGGGAGAGACTTTGCACATAGATGCTGGGGTAGAGGTGGGGCAAGCGTAGGAAGGGGCAGGTGAATGAGGAAACAGATTCTGGGGGAGGGAAGAGCTGGTAAGAGAGCAAGTATCACAGATCACAGGTCTCAGACATATTTTTGGATCTGAAATATTTTGCTGTTTAATTTAAAACAAATTTAATCTTTTCTGATATATGCGCCAGGTGCTATCCTAAGTACTTAGAGTGCACCACTGAGTTTATCCTCATTGCGAACCCACCAGGTGGGAATTGTCATCATTCCTGCTTATGAATGAGGAAAGTGAGGCCAAGAGAGGTAAAGGAACGCTGAGAGTCACCTAGCTCGTGAGCCACCGAGCCAAGTTCAACCCCACGTCCATCTACTCTGAGGGTCCACGTTCCTGAGCACTGTGATACAGAGGTCAGTGGAATTGTGGCATCTGGAAGCTTCGTTTCCACCACCCCCATCTCTTGATGCATCTGAAAATAATATGTTAAGTGCCTACAATGAACTCAGCACCATGTCCTGCTTCATATATAAGTCATAGGTTAGAAAGTTCCCTTGGAGATTGACTCAGATGATCAATTAAGCAATAAGTTCTCATGTCTTTATTACTCATCCTCTCATGAAACCAATCTGTAACTGTATGGAAAAACAACTGCATGGGAAACCATCAGGTGGCCAGAGATTTTAACTCAAAACTAAAAGTGGAGAAGTAGACAGTACACGAACTATAGATAAATCAAAGCAGAGCAAGCCATCACCTCAAACATGGAGAATCATCAAAGAAAGCAGGATCACTGGAGGAAGGACTCCAAGCTCAGGAGGGGCCTAGGAGCCCAGGAGTCCAGTTGCTTCTTGGTATCAGCAGAGGATTGGTTCCAGGACCCATGCATGGCTGCTCAATTCCCTTCTATAAAATATCATAGTATCTGAATCTAGTCAATACATGTCATCCCATGTGTTTTAAATCACCTCTAGATTACTTAGACTACCTAATGCAATGCAAACCCTATGTAACAGTGTAGGGAATAATGACGAGGAAACAATCTGTACGTGTTCAGACGCAGCCATCTTAGTCCTGACTATATTTTCCACTGGCAGTTGGTTGAATCCCCAGATTGAGGTGACTGGCTGTCCTTGTCAAGGTAATTAACCAGGGAGATTAAATAATTGAGCCAGCCCCTGCGTTCAGCAATGTGAAGCTTACCAGGTAAAGACACTGACAAGATGAAATTAAGAAGTCCCACGTCAGATGCATTATACTGACAATGATTAGCATCAAGAATAAAGAGAAAAATCTTAAAATCCTCAGAAAGAAGAAAAAGATCCCGAATACATACAGTCTCTTATCTTCTTCCACCTGTTTTTGTTTTTAACAGAAGAAAGTCTAGATTTTGAATATGTATGAATGGAGGATAAAGAGGTTAAATGCTTTTTCGGCATCTATTGACATGATTATATGATTCTTGTCTTTAAGTCTATTGATGTGATGAATTATGTTTATTGATTTCCATATGTTGAACCAACCCTGCAAACCTGGGATGAACCCCACTTGATCGTGGTGCAGTATCTTTTAATATGTTTTTGTGTGTGAGTTGCCAGAATTTTACTGAGAATTTTTGCATCTTTGTTCATCAAGGATATTGGTCTGAAGTTTTCTTTCCTTGACGTATCTTTGTGTGGTTTTGGTATCAGGGTGATATTAGCCTCATACAATGAGTTTGGAAGGGTTCCCCCCTTTCTATTTCATGGAATAATTTAAGGACTATTGGTGTTAATTCTTCTTCAAAGGTCCTGTAGAACTCAGCTGAGAATCAGTCTGGTCCTAGGCTTTTCTTAATTGGTAGGCTTTTAATGGCATTTTCTAATCCTGCAATATGTATAATCAGAAAAATGAGAGATTACACTCCATTTATTTATGATCTATCAAAATGTGTAAATGCATTCTACTGTCACATACAACTAAATAGAACAAATTAAATTAAATTAAATTAAAATTTTAAAAAAAGAAATAGTCTCCAAAGGACAAAAAAAAAAAAAAAAAAAAGAGGTTAAGCATAAAGAGAGCATCATTTATATAGCAAGATCTCTGTTGAGATGGCTTAGGTTGAGGGACTTTTCCTCTAAAGCAGGAGAACAAGACCCTAAGAATGGGAGAAGATGTTGTTCCATTGTAGGGTTGATAGGCATGCAATTGAGAAAGCTCATTCCCTGATAGTCTCTGTTCTCTCTATTTGGAATAATTGTTATATGCCGGTGCTGTCCTTAACATATGATACTTCATTTGAATCTCAAGCAACCATATACTACAGACTAGAAAACAAAAACATAATACCTATATCAAAGGAATAGTATCCAAAATACATAAAGAACTCCTACAAATTAACAAAAATCAGCAACTTAATGTTTTCAGTGGGCAAAAACCATGAACAAATAATTCACAAAGGAATGAGCAATAAGCACAAGAACTGGTGCTCCTTATTGTTAGTCATCAGGGCAAAGCCAACATGAGATATCATGTCATACCAATTAGAACAGCTAAAATCACACAGACTTGGCAGTCCAGGCGTCAAAAGAGATATGGAGCAACTGTGACTCCATTACGGGTTTGAACTGTTTAGAAGATTCATATGAAGTTTAATGTATGTCTACAGCATGGCCCAGCAATTCCATGCCTAGGTATTTGCCCAGCACAAACAAAATCACACATTTACAATAACATTTATGTGCAAATGTTCATGGCAACCATATTCATCATAGCCCTAAACTGGAAGTGATGCAAATATCCACCAAGAGGAAGATGGGTAAACAAAGTATAGTATGTCCACACAATGGAGTATTACTCTTTAATACAAAGGAATAAACCACTGATATGCATAATGATGTGAACGAATCTCAAAAACATTCTGTTGCACAAAAGAAGTTAGTCACAAGAGAGACCATACTATATGACTGCATTCTGAGGCAATAGAACTGAATTAGCTAAAAAGGGGCATAGATTGACTTTCTGGGATCATGGGACTGTTTTTTATCTTTGGGAGGATTATTACACAAATGTATATAATATTCAAAACTCATCAAACTAAACCTAATATGTGAACATATATTTATATTCACAGATCGAGAGGCTTACTATTGTTAAGCTGACAATATTCCTCAAATGGATCTACAGGTTCAGTACAATCCCTATCAAAACCCCAGTAGCCTTTTTTGGCAGAGATTGACAAGAAATTCAGATGGAAATTCGAGGAACCAAGAATAGTAGCCAAAGCAAATTTGAAAAACAAAACTCAGAGGACTCACGCCTCCCCATTTCAAACTTAGAACTGAGTTATAGTACACAGACAGTGTGGCATTGGTGTAAGGCTAAACATGTAGATCAACAGAATAGAATTGAAAAGTCAAATATAAGTCTTACATTTATAGTGCATTAATTTTCAACAAGGGTGTTGAGACGCTTCGATTAAGAAAGAACAGTCTTTTAACAAATGGTACTGGGACAATTAGATATTCATATGCAGAAGAATGAAGTTGGACCCCTGCTCCTCACCATGTCAAAAAAAATAAGTCCAAAATTAATAATTTCTAAATGCCAAAGCTAAAACCTTAAAACATCTAGAAGAAAATATAGTAATAAGTTATCCTCACCTTGGGTTAGGCAGTGGTTTCTTAATTATGACACCAAAAGCCCGAGTAAAAAGAAAACAGATGAATTAAACAACATAAAACTAACATTTTTGTGTTTAAAATGACACCGTCAAAAAAGTAAAAGAGACAACCCACAGAATGGAAAAAAAATTTTTTTAAATCACATATCTGATAAATTACTTGTGTCCAGATTATATAAGAAACAAATACAGGTCAATAATAAAACAAACAAAAAAAAAATAACCTAATTTTAAAATGAGCAAAATATTTGAATAGAATTTCTCTAAAGAAGATATACAAATGACTTACAAGCTTATAAAAAGATGCTCAACATCCTTAGTCATTGGGGAAATGCAAATCAAAATCACAATGAAATATCACTTGACACCCACCAGGATTGCTAAAATATAAAAGACAGAATATTTTATATAAGGAACTTGAGCATCTGTGGCTTTGGGTATCCAAGGGGGTCCTGCAACCAGTTAATCTTCCACTGGTACCCAGTAAACACCAGTATCATTAAAAGCATGAGCAGCAATATGGAAATTGGGGCCCTCATACATTACTATTAGGACTGTAAAACGGCAGAATCACTTTGGAAAACAATTTGACACTTTCTCCAAAAGTTACCATAGGACCTAGCAATTGAACTGTAACTCCAAAAGTTACCATTGGGGGTTATCAGATGACCTAGCAATTGTGCTCGTAGACATGCACCTCAAAGAATTACCAATACATACCCACAAAAACTTGTGCACAAATGTATATATTAGCATGCATCATGGTAACTCAGAATTGAAGACACCCTGGATGTCCATCAGCTGATGAATGGAAAAATCCAATCCATAACCTGGCAAAGGAATGTTTGTAATGAAAAGAAAATAAAGTATTAATACACGCTACCATGTGAAATGCCATGCTAAGTGAAAGATGCCAAGCACAAAGAAAACAAGCTGTACAATTCTGTCCTATGAAACGCCCAGAATAGGTAAAATCCTATTTTCAGACAGTAGATAAAGTAGACTAGTGGTTTCCAGGGCCTGCTGGGAGGAGGGACAGGGGGCAGGGGTGGTTGTTAATGGGCATGGGGCTTCTTTTGGAGTGATAAAAATGATCTTTAAAATCAGATGGTGGTGATGGTTATATGACTTTGTGAATATACTAAGATCACTTAACCATTTAATTGTACACTTTAAAAGGGCGACTTTTATACCATAGGAATTATACCTCAATGGAGCTTTTATTTTAAAAATTCATCTTCTGCGAGGAAGGGGGAGTGGGGCAGGGATAGTGGGCACAGAAGGCTTGGAGCAAGTGGAGAGGTTTGGAATTGAAGGCAGTGGGCGTGTAATAGGATTGCTGAGCAGCGAGGAGACCCCTGTCTGAGACGCGGTGCCACAAAATTGTAATGGCACCCATCTGCACGGTCTCATGTCAGTGTGCACCTTGCTGTCAGTGGGACACCAGCTGAGAGGCCCCAGGTGTGATGGGGAGGTCCCCAGGATGTGGGGGGCCAGCTTTCCGCAGGCGGAGCTAGGGGATACCTGCTGTTGCCTCCTGCCCACACCCCAACACTCCGCTTTCACACCCAAAAAAGAAAAAAAACGGAGGACTTGGCTTGCTATTTCTCAAGTCGAATATTTGGAACTAAAATATCTACTAAACCTGCTGCCTTCAGCATCAGTCAGGGGAAAAGAATAAAAAGGAAAAAAGAAAAGGAAGGCATTTTCCTAGTAATTAAATCTGAATTATTCACAACCTGTTAGACACTCTTTCCCCTCTGATGTAGAAGCACATATCTTCACTACCCCGCTGTCCTAAATGTCTTTGCAGTCAGAGTTGAATTTGGGACTGAGAGCCATCGCTTTATACCGGAGCCAGGGGTCGGGCCACGCCTTCACCTGGGTCCTCAACAGACCCAGCCCCCACTCCCCAGAGCCACTCAGAGGGGCTGCTTTTACCTTATGCTTTATTCTTCCCTCTCCTCTAATTCCCCCCAAGCTTGTGTGTCACGAGGGTTCTTTAAATTGTCGCAAGTGGCCTAGTTTCAGCTAACTGCAGCAAAGCAGGGGATTTATTGACCGAAGTAACTAAACCTTGGAAAGACTAGGAAACAGCTGCCTTCGGGGACAATCAAACCAGCAATCCCGGTGCTCCTGCTTTGCACGTGGTGACTCCTCCCCTCCGGCTCCCCACCACTTCCTTCTTCTCTCTTTTCCTGGGATCCATTTTCTCCATGAAGCCGGAAACTTGGCCACGGCTTGATAGGCCAGCTCACATCTCTCTCATGGCTCTAACTCAGAAAGTGTCAAGGGCAGCTCTGATCTTCCTGACTCAGGTCACGTGCCTTTTGTGATTGGCAATCCCCACTGAAGTCCCCTTGTTGGAATGGATGCAGGAGGAGTTCCCCCCAGACAAGGAAAGTCATGTTCCCTGCATCCGAAAGGAGTTCAGGACAAGCAAGGCTTCAGATGTCCACAGCAGCCAGACTCCCACAGCCTGGTGGGAGGAGCTTAAGAACATTTGGGTTTGAATGCAGCTCTATCACTTAAAAACTGTGCAATCATGGGATCCGTTTCCCTGTCTATAAAATGGGCGCAACTAGTCAAGGGAACAGAGGACAATTCCATCTCTTGATGGGAAAGTCTGCAAAGTCTGTGGTCCATCTTGAAACCTATCCTCAGTGGAAATAGCTAGAAGGGCATGCTTCCGGCTATGGGTGGGGAAATTGGGTAGGAAGGAGCAATGGAATATTCCGTGGGAGTGGGAAGAGGTGACCAGAGACACCTGGAGTTGTTGACCTCTAAGTTAAAGATGGGAAAATGAGTTAGGGATTGACCAGAGGAAGGAAGAAGGGGAAGGTTCTAGGCAGAGATAATACATACAGAGAAAGCTAAAGCAAGGAAAGGAGGGAGGGAGTTTAAAGCAGTTCAATGCAACCGGGGCACGAAATGCAAATAGTGCCATAGGGTGGTGGCAACTGGGACTGAGCAGTGAGCAGGGACGCCACTACCACTGCCGCCACCCCAGCAACAGGCTGTCTCCTGCCATGCTCACCAATTAGGGCTTCACAGCAAACATACCAGGGAGTCCCCCACAATTTTAAGTGAGAAAGGGGCATGAGCAAATTTGCAGCATATGCAAATGAGGTACTTTCATGCATCCTGTAGAATGTCTAAAATTAAAAACCCAGACAATAGTGAGTGTTGGCAAGAACATGGAGCAACTGGAACTCATATGCTGCTAGCACAAATGCAAAATGGCAGAGCCACCTTGGAAAACAATTTGGCAGTTTCTTACAGAGTTAAACATACTTACCACAGGACCCAGCAATCCCACTCCTATATATTTACCCAAGGAGAATGAAAACGTATGTTCACACAAAAACCTATACACAAATGTTTCTAGCAGATCTGTTCAAAATCACACCAAACCGGAAACAAACCAAATGTCCTTGGACTGGTGAATGGCTAAGCAAACTGGAGATCACTCACACAATGGAATACTAATTAGCAATAAAAAAGGAACTAACGACTGATACACATAGTCATTTGGATGAATTTCACATGAAGTATGCTAAATGCAGAAGCCAGATTCAAAAGTTCATATACAGTACAATTTCATGTAGAGGGCAATCTGGAAAAGATGAATCTGTTGGGGGAAAAAAATGCATCAGTGGTTGCCAGGGGTTAGAGATTGACTATAAAATGACATCATGATATTTGGGGTCATGATGGAATTACTCTTTGTCCTCATTTGGGTGATGGTTTCATGGCTAGATGCCTTTGTCAAAACTCCTACATCTGTTCAACCAGAAGAGTGAGTACTGATGCATGACATTCTCAAAAAGCTAAGTTTTAATAATTGTACACTGGACAGGTCACTCGGACTGCAAATATGGACAAGAGAGGGTCCTCAATAGACTCAGAGAAGCCACCTGAGAACCTACAATGAGCATCTCAGTTAGTGGTGGTGTCCTGAAATAGGCAGTGGCAGGGAAGGAGAAAAACGGACTCATCTGAGCAATATGTAAGAGGAAGACTCAATGGGATTTGGTGAATCAATGGAGAAGAGTGTGGATTAGAAGAACAGAAAGCCAAGGAGAGGGAGGATCCAGAGGCCTGGAGGGAGAGTCATGGAAACCATAGGCTATGGATCCAGTTAGAAAAGAAGTTGCTTGGGAGGGACTGAAGGACAGGCAGGGCTATAAGGTCACACAGAAGATATATTGGGATGGATTTGGTAGAATAGTTGGCGAGACTGAGATGTGAAAATAGGCCACTGGCATTTGAGCTTTCACAGCTAGAAGAAGGTGCAAGAAAGAAGGTGACCCTGGTTACGTTTTTATTTATGGTACCATCTATAATGCAGTGAGATTTTGTTTTTTATTTTGAGACAGGGTCTTGCTATGTTGCCCAGACTGGTCTCAAACTTTCCACCCTCCTGCCTCAGCTCCCAAGTTGCTAGGATTATCGGCATGGGTTACCATGCCCAGCTTGATAGTGAGATATTTGAGGGTGTGTGCTATTGTTTGAATGTGGTCTGTTCCCCAGGGCTTCATGTGTTGGAGGCTTGATCCTCAGAGTGGTGATGTTGGGAGGTGGACCTTCAAGAGGTGAGGCCTAGTGGGAGACTAGATCACTGGGGGCATCACCCTAGGAAGGAACTAAGTAGTTCTTGTGGGACCCCATTTAGTTCCCTTCAGAGTAGGTTGTTGTTAAAGTGTAAGATGGCCTTCCTGTCTTGCTATGTGCTCTATCACCCTCTTTTCTCTCTCTCTCTCTTTCTCTCTCTCTTCCTTTCACAATGCTATCTGCCATGAAGTAACACAGCCAAGGAGGCCCTCACCAGACACTACCCAAACTTGCACTTTCAGCCTCCAAAATCTCTTTCTTTAATCAAATATCTGGCTTCAGGTATTTTGTGATAGCAACAGAAAACAGAATAACACAATGGGGGAAGGTTTCTGATTCATCTTTGTAATCCTCTCCCGCTAGGTGTTCAGCATCTAGTTCAGAGGTTCGGAACCTTGGATACATCCCTTGAGGAGTTTTTAAAACTCCTCCAGCCAGACATGGTAGCATATGCCTGTAGTACCAGTTACTTGGGAGACCGAATCAGGAGGATTACTTGAGCCCAGTTCAAGACAAGTCTGGAAAAATGGTAAGACACCATCTCAAACAAAACTAAACAAAAAATACCTCCAGGCTTGCTTAACTGTACCCCAATCAATTATATCCAAACCTCCATGGATGGGACCTACACTGTAATACTTTTTAAACTTCCCTAGGTGAGTCCAATGTGCAGCCATGTTTGAGAATCACTGATCTAACTCATTGTTTATCACAGAGCTTCCCAACCCTGACTGCTTAGAATTACCTGGGGAGTTTTAAAATCTGTTTTAAGATTTACAGATGCCTAGGAGTCACCCCCCCGAGGATTTGACCTTAATTGTTCTGCAGCAGGGCACCTGTACCTACATTTTTAAAAAGGTCTCCAGGTGATTTTAATTGGTGTTCAGGGTGGAGAATCAACAGCCTCGCCCATGGAAAGCATCTCAACAATGCCCTTGTGCCTTCCATCTGTATTTACAACTCTCCCTCTTCTGGGCCAGGGGCCTCTCAGTCTAAGGACCTCCTGGGTGTCCTCCACGTGCCTCAAACACAACGTGTCTAAGACAAAACTCAGCCACACTTGCAGGCCAGGGAGGGATCTGAGCCTTTCACAGTTACAGAGTTTCTGGGAGTTCTAGAAATAAAGTTATCCTGTGCCCATGAGCAGAGAATAAAGGGTAAAGAAGGAAGAGGCTTTTGGTTTTGGTTTTGCTTGTTTCTTTGGGTGTTTGGAGGAGTGAGGAGATGGTAAGTTCATAACTCAAGGTCTAAAAGACTGAAGAGTGGGAAACCCAGTTGGGGTCAGAGGGTGTTCAACTGATGGACAAAGAAGCAGGAAAATGGTTTTTAAGTGAAGGAATTTCAGCCTCATTAAATCACAGGCACTTTGTAAGTGCTCAAAATAAATGGTAGTTGAAAGAAATGAATGAACAGGAGGAGGCTCTGGAGCCGTCAATGTGCAGAGGTTAATTAGACAACATGAAAAAGTAAGTGGCATTTGCTTACCTAGGGGGTTCCAGGGATTCTTCAGCCATGCTGGTCTGTCTAATCACTCCAGGTGAACTCATACCCCGGTGCTGTTGGATTTGCTGTTCCTCTGCCTGGATTACTTTCCCCCAAGTATTCAGCATGGCTCACTAAGGTCAATCTCATTCTCAAGACTTCCTGCAAGTCTCTGCTCCAGTGTTATTGTGTCCCCCAAAGCTCCTGTGTTAATGCAGGAATGATCAAAGGTGACATGTTTGGATTAAGAGAGCTGTAACCTAATCAGAGGACTGATCCATTTGATGGTTTAACAATTGAAATGATTACCATATTAGGTGGTAGCTGTAGGCAGGTGGGATGCAGCTGGAGGAAGTAGATCACTGAGAATTATATCCTTGGAGATTATATCTTGTCCCTCTGGCTCCTCCTTCTTTCTCTCTTACTCTCTCCCCTTCCCATCTGCCATAAACTGAGCAACTTTCCTCCACTACATCCTTCTGCTGTGATGATGTGCCTCACCTCAGGCCCAGAGCAATGGAGTCGTCAACATGGACTGAACCCCTGAAAACATGAAACAAAATAAACTCTTCCTCTTCTACATTGTTCTTGCCAGGTACTTTGTTCACAATGACAGAAAGCTGACTAACACAAAAATTGGTACCAGGAGTAGGGCTATTGCTATGACAAAACTAACCACATCATTCAGAAGACTTTGGAACTGATTTGTGGGAGAAGTCTGGAAAGGTTTGAAGGCTGGAGAAGACTTAGAATGGTGTATGCAGAGCATAATGGGTGATCTAGTAGGAGCTAAGAAGACCAGAAGGCTGATAGGACTGCAGACAGTAAAGACTGTGCTCATGAGATTTCAGAAGGGAATGAGGATTCTGTTGGGAATTGGACGAGAGGTCATTCATGTCACAATCTAGCAAAGAGTTTTTCTATTTTTTGTCCATATCCTGAGGCTTTCTATGAGACTGCATGTAAACAGCACAGTATTAGGGCACTGGCATGGATTTTGATGGCAGCTTTTAGCCAGGTATAGTGTGATAATCAGGAGTAGAAAGCAGAGCAGGATTTGGAAAATTTTCAGTTTGGCCAGAGAAGCACATGTAAAATTGGGACCAAGGAAGGTGTGGTTGTTGAAAAGATTACTTCCACTAAAGGGAAGCTAAGTACTTTGCACAGAGAAAATAGGAAAGATGCCTTGAGGGAATCTCAGAAATCAGCAAGACCACACCTATTACAGGCTTAGCCGTATAGAAGTGAAAAGTAATTTAGGAGAACTTTGGGGTGCCCTGCTCACATAGGAGTGCTAAGAAAGCTAATTGCCAAGGATTTGTTTCACTGTGCTCAATAGCCCAGGCACTCAGAGGCCACTGCAGTCATGATTCAAGTGGACCCAGCTACTGCTTGAGCTGGTGGCAGACATTGACATCATCCACACAGCATATAAATTCAGAATGTTGGAGTTAAAGGGCCATGGAGGCTTCCACCAAGATTTCAAAGGAAGGCCTGGAAGGCCAGACAATGTGCAGGAGAGTTAGAATCCCTATAGACAGTCAGAGTTGTGAAAGGAAGCCAGAGTTGTAGTGGAGACCCCCAGATGAAGAGATATCAGTAACATAGAACATCTGCCAAGGAAAGTTACTAGCTACGAACAGAGCCAGCCTAAGAGAGACCATAAGAACTGCAAACAGCAAGGCCACAGGAGCAAAGATGCCCAAGCACTTTGGAGCTTACAATTTGCCAATATGTACTCCCCTGACTCTGATGCTAGATGTGGAGTTACAGGACCTAATGTTTGTCTGGCTGGATTTAGTCTTATTTTGGTTTCATCCCTTCCTTCCATGCCCCTATTTCTCCATTTTGGAATGGAGATGTTTATTTTATGTCATTGTATATTGGGTTTATATAACCTGCTTTTGATTTTTACAGGGTCTCACAGCAGAGTTTGCCTTAAGTCTCAGAGTCTTTGCACTTGGACTTTTGAGCAATACAGGAACTGTGAAGAGGCTCTTGGACATGGACTAAATGCGTTTTGCATGGCGAGATGAACATGAACTTTTGGAGTTCAGGGGTAAACTTTTATGGTTTGAATATGAGGTGTCCCCCAAAAGTTCCTGTTAATGTCCAGAGGTGAAATGATTAAATTATGAGAGTGCTAACTAATCAATGGATTAATCAATTTGATGGATTACTAGTTTGAAAGGACTACTGTACTAGGTGGTAACAGTAGGCAGTTGGGGCATGACTGGAGGAAGTAGGTCACTTGGGGCATGCCCTCGGGGATTATATATTGCCCCTGGCTCCTCTTCTCTCAGTGCTTCTTGTCTGTCATAAGCTGAGCAGCTTTCCTCTGCCACACCCTTCCGCCATGTTGTTCTGCCTCACCTCAGAGTGGAGTTGACTGAGCATGGGCTGAACCTCCTTTTCCTCCTCTAAGTTAAGCATTTTGATCACAGCAATGAAAAGTTGACTAATAGTGCCATCCTGATACTTATTTTGGGGGGAATTGTTTGAACTCATGGATGCTTTACCACTGAACTACATTCCCAACCCTTTTGCTTTATTTGGAGACAGGATCTCACTAAGTTGCCAAGACAAGCTTGCCATCCTCCTGCCTCAGCCTCCCAGTGGCTGGGATGACTAAGTAGATGTGCACTGCTGTGCCCAGCATTTTCTAGTTCTTATCCCCCTTTCAAGCTTTATTTTTCTCCCTAGCACTTATTATTATATAATACAGCATATCCACTTGGCCTTCCATATCAGCAGGTTTCACACTGATGGATTCAGCCAACCATGATCAAAAATATTTATTCGAAATAGGATCTGTACAGAACATAGATAGACTTTTTTGTCATTAATCCCTAAAAAATACAGTAGTTTGACTATTTATATAACATTCATACTGTATTAAGTCTTATAAGTAATCTAGAAATGATTTAAAGTCTTGGGGAGGATTATATAACCAATGCACAAATGCTATACCATTTTTCTCTAAGGGACTTGAACATTCATGGATTTTTGGTATCCAAGGAGTACTGGAACAAATTCCCCACAGATACAGAGGGAGGATGAATGTATTTTTCTTCAAAATCTCATCTATTAAGTGTCTCTCCACTAGACATAACCTCCATGCCAACTGGGATTTTTGTCTGTTTGTTCCCTGGCATATTCAGAGCCCAGAACAGTGCCTGAAAGACAGCAGGCCCTCAAGAAATGAATGGATGCATGGAGCAGTTGAACGTCAGACTCAGGATCCAGAAATGTACATCTTCACCAGGTGGTTCTAAAGGAGACGGTCAAAGGCCACACCACAAGAAACATTTCTTAGCAAAGGTTTTGCCTGGAGGAAATGCCCCTTGATACAATTCTCTTGACATCTGGGTAGAAAGCAGGAAGCTGAGGACTGAGGGGCTCAGGATCTTGGCCATCTTTACTGGATTCTTTCCTGCACAGAAACACATCTCACATCAGGTGATTTGGCAGAGGGAGGGAGTGTGCACAGGAGGCAGGTGTGTGGGTGGCCAGTTCCTTGGAGGATGCCTCACTGTGACAGCCTAACTCCTGGGCAAAGTCCCATGTGGAAGAACTGCAGATCCTCCCGTGGGAACAGGCCTTCGCCAAGTCGGGATCTGAGCTTGACAGGGAATTGAGGTGGCACCACACAGCAGCGCTCCCCTTGGCCAAAGTCCTGCTTAACAGCCACCTTCAGTGGTGTTGGCAACACTGGGAGGTGGGGAGGAGCACACGGGCACAGCATGTGCATACGTATGTTTATGATATCGCCAATGTCAAGAATGAGCATCGTGCCATCTACAAAGAGTAATAAAGTGTAAAATGCCCTTCATTTTAAATCGCACCTAGCCAAGGGATTCTTATAGAACTCCTTGTCGAATTTTGCTGAGCCTTGAATCTGTCGGTAACTTATGGTTGCAATTCGATCATGATTTAACACTGTTGTCTGTAATTCACAGTGTAACCAGTAGACACAACACACAGTCAACTCTGGCTCCCTGACAATCTGCATTGTTCAACTTTTCTGTATCACTTTCTACCTCTACACATTTAATAAAAAACAATAAATTAGTCCCTGATTTGAAATATTGGTTAATTTGCATGGTGTAAATACTCAGCCCCGGCTGACATTGAGCTATGGAGATGTCATCACTGAACATGGAGTCACTGTAAGAGGGTCTCAGTAACCCCATTAGTTATGCAGTATTTCCGTGTGTGTGGATATATGCTAAAGAAAATATAGCATATATGTTATAGAAATAGAAATATTCAGTAGGCTTCTGGGGTGAACACCTATAATCCCAGCAACTCAGGAGGCTAAGGCAGGAGGATCATAAGTTTGAGGCCAACCTGGGCAACTTAGTAAGATCCTATTTCAAAATAAAAAGGGATAGGGATGTAGCTTAGTGGTAAAGCACCCCTGGGTTCAATCAACAACTCAAAAAATTTTAAAAAATACAATTACCCACAAACAATCCCTAAAAATACAAATATATAGACATAAAAACACACAGACACACACAGACACACACACACACACACACACACACACACACACACATGTATAGCAGTCCCCCTTATCTGCAGGGGATACATTTCAAGACTCCCCAGTGGATACCTGAAACCATGTATAGTACTAAGCCCTATAAACATTGTTTTTTCCTATACATGTATACTTTTATGATTGTTTAATTTATAAATTAGATACAGTAAGAGATTAACAATAACAACTACTAATAAAATAGAACAATTATAACAATATACCATAATAAAAGTTCAGTGAATGTAAGCTCACTCTCTCTCTAAAAATAGGAAATTTTCAGAGATGAGGATGTAGCTCAGTGGTAGAGCACTTACCTAGCATGCACAAGGCCCCGGGTTCAACACCCAGCACTGCAAATTAAATACACACACACACACACACACACACACACACACACACACACATACACACATATAAAAACATTTTATATATATATTCCATATGTTTACATATATATGGAATTTTCCATTTAATATTCTATGGATCATAATTGAAAGTAATTGAAACTGCAGAAAGTGAGATCCTGGGTAAGAGGGGAGTGCTTATATATTTATATACTTCAAAACACAGATAATTGTAAAATGTAAAATTATCAGGAAACAATGTATGTTGAGTATTACCTTTTAAAACAGAATATAGCTAGTCATCTGTTTATATCATTTAACTCTTAATAATAACTATTTAACAGTCAGTGTGCAAAAATTCTGAATCTTTAATAATCATCTCTACAAACCCAGCTGCAGCACAACACAGGACAGATTCCAACACTGGGAAACAATTCATTCACACACTGGGAGAATCCAAATTTTCCTTACTTACAGGACCATGTTAGTCAGCTTTCCATTGTTGTGACAAAATACCTGAGGAAATCAACTTAAAGAAGGAAAAATTTACTTTGACTCATAGTTTCAGGGATTTCTGTCCATGGCCTTTAGGTCCCATTATTTCTGAGCCTCTGTTGTGGTAAAACATCATGGCAGGGAGCCTGTGGCGGAGCAAAGCTGCTCACCTCATGGTGGTCAGGATGCAAAGAGAAAAAGAAGCTGGGGAAAAGACTCACCCTTCAAGGACATGCCCCCAGTCACCTATCTTCTCCAACTAGGTCCTACCTCCTAAAGTTTCCACTATCTCCCAATAGCACCACCATCTGGGGACCAAGCCTTCACCCCATGAGGCTTTGGGAGACATCCAGATTCAAACTCTATCAAAGAGCAAGGCAGGCTCAGCTCAGAGCAGGCTAGGCATTAGTGCCCAGATATGGGGATTGGCTGATCGTGTGATATTCAAAATCCATATTCCTTCCATTCTTCTTCTCACCCACATTTCATTGTTCCTATGCTTAGATAATGGTCATGAAATCAGGAACCCCAAGATGGGGTTCAAACATTAGTGGATGAGTAAGAAGGGGGATTTTACTCTACAAGAGATTTTTTTCTTTGGATGAAATGGAAGGAACACTGGATAAAATTGCTGCATGCCCAAGAGTTTTTCAGGGACTAAACACACCATTTTATTCTAAAATTCAGATTTTTGTCATGAGCATCTAGTAAATGGTACAGACTTTGGAAAGAGAGTATCAGACACAAGACTGAACGAAATCAGCTTGACAAACAGGCTTTAATGGTGTTGTCAAGACCATAACCACAAGAGTAAGAAAGGAAAGTGGAAGAAGGCAACTGTATCTGCAAACAACTCTTCCCTGGTAAAGGATAAAGGAACGAATGGATCCAACCAACTCCACTTGAAATAAGAACATCAGAGGAGAATAAAACTAAAACTCCAAAGAAAATAGAAAACAGAGCTGGGTTCTGCTGCAAGAATCATGGCGGCCAAATAATGAATGCTTGTAGTTCTAGCAGAGCAGAGCAAGTCGACTAAAGAATTAAAAGACGGGATACTCAAGCAGTCCTAGGCAGAGGCTGGTGTGGCAAGGAGCTGAGGCCTCACACCAACAGCCAGCTCCAACTTGCTGGCTCTGTCAGCAAGGCGAGCCATCTCGGAAGCAGATCTCAGGCCCAACTGAAGGCTGCAGGTGACCACACCTCAGACTGGCTGACATCACAATTGCAACCTCTGCAGGACAGCTCTCCAGGTAGCCTTGGGTCAATCCACTTCTCCCCCACCCTCACCACCCCACTCCAATCTTGCTCATTTGTAGTTTTCAAGTAACTCTAGCATGCACTTGGGATGCAATATCCTGAGACAGGGAGAGACTGACTGATTTAAACAGCTTCTGTTCCAGCCCCCGCTGTTACCAGAGTCCTAGGTCAGAGGCCTGATTCTGGGGATCCAGCAAATCAGGTCCTCCATTCACCCCAAAAACCGAACAGCAAAGGTAGTGATGAAATGCATGGAAGGAACTTTCATATTGTAGCTATACCAGGAAGGCCAGGGGACCCATGTCCTTATCCCTGTCTTTGAGGGGCTGACGGATCCCTGTCCTGAGGTTTTATCGAATGGGAAACGGGTGCGAGGGTTGAGGGGTTTGCACAGCTGGAGGCTTTTCCCAGTTCCCAAAGCAGGTGATGCTGACGGGGTTGTGGTCTGTCCATCACTATCTCAGGACTGGCCAGGCAGGGCCTTGTCTGAGATAAGAAGGTTGCTGTTGCCAAGCAGGTAGCTTCGATGTCTGTAGAATTAGACAGTTTCTGGAAGCCAAGGTGACTGAGCAACAGAGATGGGTGCAGAATGTTGGTGGAGAGGCCAAGCCTTTAATCCACCAGGAGGACAATTGCAGGTGTTAGGTATAAAGCCACCTTTCTCTCCCGTTACAGGAACCCAGCCTCCCAACCCACCTGTCAATCTGCCCTTATGCCAGCCTCTCCCGGTTCAGGAATTTCCGGCTTACGTTGCTGTAACCTTCCTGCCTCCCACATTACGTTCTAATATGTCATTGGTCCATCAGTCAGTCTGTAATAATTCTCCTCCACGATTGGTTCCACCCAGCCCGGGAAATTCCAATATCTGAGAAGAAACCTGCACCATCTTTTTTCTTTTCTTTTCCCCTTTCCCCGAGCAGGCACGATTTGTCGGCATAAAATAAAAAGTTCCTTGTGTGGGACCTGTATCTGCGGAGCGTTTTTCTGGGAGTTATCCACAAACCAAACTGCCTCTAACATCTAACTAACAGCAGGCAAAACTGAAGTGTCTGAGTCCTTGTTACCCGCCCCAACCCCGCCTCCAGAACAGGGATCTTTCCACGCTCTATCCCAGGTGGGAGAAAGTCTGATGGTTCATTTTCAAAATCTAGTATTCAGCCTTAATTGAATCCTGTGGTAGCCCTTCCCTTTGCCCGCCCTAATCCTAAAATGAGCCAATCGCATAGAAGGTAACCTCGAATTCCTCCAATCAGGTTGAAGGTCAGCCCTGCTAGGTTAGAGACCGAAGCAGGTGGCCTGCGGGTCAGGCGCGCTTGCTAGCCAGGCTGCTGTAGCAGCCCTTCCACAGAAGCAGAGGTTTGCCTAGCATACCCAGTTTCGGGACCTTTGATTTGTCACAGCACCTCGTTATTTCTAACACAGTGACTCTAGTGACCTGATGGATATAAAACTCAGGCTGGGTTGCTTTTCAGGGTCCCTGGGCTATGGGGTAGTGTAGGGAGTCAGACTCCCCACCCCAGACAGCTTTCCTAAGCCTGGAGGGACAGACTTGTAGTGAATCCTAGGCTTCTGCTGTCCCTTGCAGCCTGTCTGTAGGTAATGAATCTTGTAACCCCTTGCATGCAAGTGTGTTTTCTGTCTCACCAGATTCAGGCACATGGCTGGCCAATGCACAATGAACCTGCTTCACGATCTCACAACAGACCCCAGGCCAGAACCATGCAGCTGATCTGATCTGGAACTCCTGACTCACAGACACTGTCTGAGATAATACATGTTTATTGCTATTTTAAAAGTGGCGGGGGGGGGGGGGGGGGGGTGGGAAGCTGAGGAACCACAGGGTTGGAGAACACACTGTTCTTCCTGACCTCCTGAGGTCACTGCAGCGTCCAGCTAGAGAATGATGGGTGGGGCCAGGGTGGGGGTAGGGAGCGGGTCTCCAGTCAGGACCACGGGTGAGCCCAGGAAGGACCTTTGAGCACATTGGACCATTGAGTTCTGGAGTAGGAAACATTTGCATCTGGGGATCGTGGGAAGCAACAGACATTATGGTTGGAACTTTGAGGAAAACAAAAGGAGGAAACTATTTTATGCTTGATAAAACTTTATTTATGAACACTGGCATTTCATATATTTTTTTCTATGCTACAAAATATTACTCCTCTTATTTTTTTTTTCCTTTTTTTTAACAAGGAATTTTTTGGGGGGTGGGTAACAGGGATTGAACCCAGGGGCACTCAACCACTGAGCCACATCCCCAGCCCTTTTTTGTATTTTATTTAGAGGCAGGGTCTCACTGAGTTGCTTAGTGCCTTGCTGTTGCTGAGGCCGGCCTTGAACTTGCGATCCTCCTGCCTCAGCCTCCCAAACCGTAGGGATTACAGGCGTGAGCTACATGTCAAGCATCCACAGGGAAGAAAACCATTGTTCCTAAGGCAGCACCCTCAGCTCCCTGTGTAGTCTGGCTTTCCCCGTCTCTTACTCTGCTTCCTCCCTGCCCTCTGTGGGCAGTACATCAGGGGACTGGAGGCCTGGGACTGTTCTTGTTCCACTCTACGAGAGATGTGTTCTCTTCTCTGGGTGAAGCGAAAGGAAGACTCAACAAGATTATTGCCTATGTAAGAGCATTTCAGAGATTAAAACGGCCATTTTATTCTAAAATTCAGATTTTCTCAGGAGCATGTAATAAACAGTACGATCTCTTCAGACTTTGACATATGGAGAACAAACAGATTGGAGAAAAGCCAGGCCCAGGGGACACTACTTTTTTCTGAGAGATTACAGAGTGGAGGGGGGGGGGCTTGAGATGGGTACTTCCGCTGTGACCAGCCAAGGAGATCCCATTTGTTCCTAGAAAGTGTGTGTGTGCTTTGGACCAGACCAGGATGATGGGGTTCTTTTGCCTTGTCCATCTCCTCAATCTGTGCTATGTAACTGCCAGCTGCAGGTGCGCATGTACATTGCAGTTAAATTTAAATGGCAGTTTCTCAGTCTCAATAGCTACATTTCAAGGGCTCCACAGTACTGAGGCCCAATGTTCCCCTTCTTAAATTTTTTTTTTTTTTTTTTTTTTTTTTTTTGGCTAATTGACACTCCCCCATGAAATTTTTACAACACAGATGAGCTGTGTGTCTCTCCATGTACTGTACATTGTACCTATGTTTCATACATAAATACCATCAGGAACCAAGTTTCCACCCCTGAAACAGTAGTATCAGTCCATCAAGAACACATGTGCAGGGCTGGGGATGTAGCTCAGTTGGTAGAGTGCTTGCCCTGCAAGCACAAGGACCTGGGTTCAATCCCCAGCACCACCAAAAAAAAAAAAAAAAAAATTAAGAAAAAAACCCCGCATGTGCTATATGAATAGTTCACGTGCTGTATGAACCACAGCCAAGAGGGTTTAAGGGCTCCAGGCTTAAGGAGGCACTCACTCACCCAGGGTCATACAGACGGAGGTTGGTACCTGAAGGTAAGAGCCTCCTTAAATTTCCCCCTGCGTGCCTCCCACACCTCACCCTTGTCTCAGTCCTGATTTGAACATTGCTACCATCACAGAAAGTGGTATGTGGTTAGAATTTTGGACAGATGGAGTCAAAGAGACTTGCAAGTCCATTTGGAAAAGTTGTCATTTAGTCCAGGAACAAACCCAGGCCAGAGGTCCACGCTTCTTGAACTCCTCCTGCCTGGGCCCTACCCGCAGGAGGATGGGGTATGAATCTCTAGGAGTGAGGCCTGGGGAGGGGATGTGTTTCAAGCTTCCGGGTGATTCTAATGTGCAGTCTGGGCTGAGAATCCCTTCTCTGCATGTGAAAGGCTCCAAGTCCCAGCCAGTGAACACACCTAAGGGAGGTCCCCACAGACACCCCGCACATCTGACCGTGTTAAGTGAAGGTGCTACGGAGCTGGGGCCTTCTGAGAAACTGAGGCAGCATGAAGGCCCCAGATTTCAGACCTGTCACTCAGAGCAACAGGAACGAGTTTAATGAAGAAATAGGGAAAGGGGAAAGGGGACACTCTCAAAGTAGAGAGTGGGTCCTCTCAGAGAAGAGGATGGTGTGCCCCTCCTGCATTCCAGTTTTGTTGGGAATCCCAGAGAAGTTTCCAGAGAGTCCCACCCAGGTCCACCTCTTGACTTTTGACTGACAGCAGGGTGACATTAGACTTTCAGGTCCCCACTGTCATGGCAACTCTAGGTCACCTTGGCTCTGCCAATCTGTTCTAATTGGATTTTTAACCATATAGATTATAAGGTTAGGATGAACCATTCTTAGCTCCCAGAGTTTCAGGATCTGGTCACAAACGTCTCCTTCCTCAGGCTGTTGGCTTCCTCTTATCAGTGTTATTTGGGGTCTGCATTTCTCCTGCAGTGAACAGGTAGTTGGCTGAGGAATGTGACATATCCTGTCCGAGGCCAGGCAGGGCTGCAGTAAATTGCTTCTGAGGAAAGAAAGCCTTCGGGGCTCAGCAGCGTGGGCCCAGTTTATAGAATTATCCTCTTAACCTGGTGTTGCCGCCATCCTCCTCTGTCCAGCTCAGTAACAGAGGAAGCTACCGTTGCTCTTTGGGAAACAGGGTTTAAACTGGCAAAGGAAGACTCGTGGTGTGACCATGTACCGTAGTGCCGAGTTTAGGGGATTTCACATCTTAAGTATTACATGGCCGAATCTTGTTTATTGTATTAAACTTTCTCTGCAGGACTTAATCGTACCAGTGAAATGACAATTAACCTGGGGAGGTTCTTAGATCCAGTGAAGACTGTGGCCTTGGGGTTAATTTATTAACATTCTTCCCTGACCTTCTTCATTAGCTTCTGAGGCTGCACCAAAGAAACATTCCTAAATGCCTTTAACAACGTGACCCTTGTTAAATCCCGTGGTCACTTTTCATTAGTCCCAAATGAATGATAGGATGAAATTGCAATGACTAGTGGTATTGGCAGGATTGTCCCTCCCCTCATGGGTGACTCTCCTATTGAGACAGGCAAAGCACAGGTACCTGATTTTCAAAGAAAAGGAAATGGGTAGACAGCACTTGCCCACCAAGTTGGCTGTTGCTAACAACTTCCCCCGGAAGGGAAGGATCGCACTTTTCAACACAAGCAGTCACCCCTTGGATGATTCTCTAGGGCTCTCTTACTGCCTTTTGGTCATGTAGGCATGAGAAGAAAGGAAACTAAAGTCTATAAAGGGGCAAGGCACCCCGACCCCCTCAGGTACCAGCTCTGTTGTGTCCCCCCTCTCTCTCTCTCCCCTCTCTCTCTCTCCTCTCTCTCTCTCTCTATCTCATCTCTTAAACTTGTTTTCTGGGTGTCTAATCTTCAACACCCAGGGAACAAGGACCTATTCCTGATTTTTCGAGACCGATGTCACTGATACCATCCTTAGTTGTTCTCAATCTACCAAACCAACTCATTTAAGAGAGCAGAAACTCACTGGAGAAGGCCAAAGAGTTCCCAGAGAGGGTAACCGTGGCCCACTTCACCTTTGGAACACAGCCCTCGGTGCTGTGAGGCTTATTTTTAGAAGGACATGTTTTTTCTCTCTCTTCTCCCTCTTCCCCATCCCGAACAGGATCAGGCCCCATCTGAGGCCTAGTTATCTGTCCCTGAGCACACACCCACCACAGGAAGGAGACGGCACCAGATCTAGGAAGTGACTGGCTCCCAAATTAACAAGTGAATCACTGTCCCCCTTTGGGGAACACCCGGACTGCAGCCTTTGAATAGTTTCTTTAAAATCCCTCTGTTCTCCCTGATGGGCAGAATCACGGCCTCTGGGACTGGAGTCCCCTGTGCGTCTCCTCTGCTAGCAAAGCAATAAACCTTCTGTTTCCTTTGCTCAAAACCGTGTGTCCTCGTTATAAAACTGGCATGGATTGACATCGGGGACAAGGACCAAGCTTTCAGTAACAGGAGGGGCACCTCAGTTCAGGATGTGAGAAACAGGTTCACCTGCCCAACCCCGAAAAAATGGGCTCAGAGAAATGAGATACAGGGGGAAAAAAGAAAGAGAGAAAAAGAAAAAGAAAAACCAGGAGGCTTTAATGACCATCAGGTGTCTGGGTGAGCAGGCACCCCCAGAGTGGTTACAATAAGCATTATTTTTTTTGGTACTGGGGATTGAACTCAGGGGCACTCGACCACTGAGCCACATCCCCAGTCCTATTTCGTATTTTATTTAGAGGCAGGGTCTCACTGATTGGCTTAGCACCTCGGTTTTTGATGAGGCTGGTTTTGAACTCGGGATCCTCCTGCCTCAGCCTCGGGAGTGTTAGGGTAACTGGTGGAAATATCCAGGGGAGACACAGCTCTGAGTTCAGGTAAAAGTTTATTAGCAGAGTCTGCCAGGCTGCCCTCTGCAAGGCGCAGCAGCCTGCAGGAAAGAACTCCTTAACTATGTAGTCACGGACCTTGGAGTAGTTAACAAGTAACTGGTCTGCCCTGTGATTGTTACCTGACGTCTTTACTGTGGTTTCCATAGTTAGGGACTCTTTTGATACCACCGTTTACTGGTGACGAGTTCTGCTTGCTCAGGTGTTGAAGTATAACATCAGAGAAGCACGCCGAGGCAGGCATATTAAGCAGGCTTTATTTAAAGGTAATAATACAGACTTCTCCCGGGAGGAAGAAGGGGGCCATGGCTGATGTTCTAGGATCCTGAGAAGTGAGCGCAGCCTACATCTTTTATAGGTTAAGGTCTCTTTTGTTCTCCAATTCTCTCCCTCCTTATCTCTCCTTCCTGCTACTGACAAGGCCCGGTTTTGCAGGTGAGATGGGCAGGGGGAGGGCCAAAGTGATTCAGCCAGGCAAGAGCCCAGGGGGCATTAATTAGCAGCCCCTTGCCTGCAGTCCCTGATGAGGGCAGGTAAATTTGGTAATCACTGGGCTCTGGAGATCCTTGGCATTCCATCCTCCCAGGGGCAGTCTCTGACTTCCAGAGGCAGATGGCTCTCATGGCTGCCATTTCCTCAATTGGACCCCATCTCCTACTTCCACACTAACTACCTGTCCCCAGTTCTGGCTTCGCTTTTGGGGTCGGCCTACCGGGAAGGTCATGCCTGGGTGGGCAGGTGCTGATTTTCAAAATGGAGTTTCTCTGGCCTAAGGACCTAACGTACAGCCGCTGGGTTTGCAGGCATGTGCCACCGCACCCGGCTACAGAAAGCCTCTTATCCCTGAGTGCAAGGTCCCTCCTCGTTCTCACACGCTGAGTAATCAGGTGCACTGTCCTCTGAACCATCGCCCAGGTCCGCCTGTCCCCTGCTGGGTTACTTAAGAAATACTCCTTGAGTTGTTCCCACCACCCTTTGTTCTTTTGCGGCAGGAAAGTCCCCTTGGATGAGTGCCTTCTGGCAGGTAGGTAGTTGGTCAGGTCAGCCCATCCCCGTCACCTCCCGGTTGTCAAGAGGCTGTGAATTTCTCAGGCTCTGGTTTTACCTGCCGGGAACCTTCCCTCTGGGCTCCCCTCTTGCTCCCCGTTTTACATTGAAGGCTAAACACCCTGTTCTGGAAATGGACCACCGGATGTTCTGTTTCTCACAAGGATGAGTGAGGTTCTTGACAAATATCACAGCAACTGAGTTGAAGGGTATGGCAAGGAGGGGCACAGAGATTTGCTAAGGGAAGCCAAGAATACACATCCCAGAGAGAAGGCGGGTCATCTCGAGAGTGAGAGACACTCTGGGGGGCTCCAGCTCTTCTTTTCAAGGAGACTTGGCGAGGGACAGGCATGGGAGGGTATGTGGGGATGATATTCGTCTGGTGATCACCATATGGTGGGGGTGGTCTGGTCGTTCTCGGGATTCTCAGGCTGACCTGGTCTCCATTATCTGATTCGTAGATAATGTTGGAACATCCCTAAGTTACAGGTTTCTTAAAATGTTACATCTCTCTCTGCTCAGTCTATGTATTATGTGTATTAACAGTGCACATGGTAATTTTCATAAGTGGGTGAATTTCCAGTAACTCCAGGATTTACAGATTTCCCAGAAATTTTGGAGTGACAGATCTGAGAGAAGAAATTACCTGAGGAGAGACAAAGGGAGAAATGTACATGGAACTGAAGACAAAAATTATATTTTCTTATCCTTCTGTTTATCTCCTTTTTACCTTTATTCTTTTTATTTCTTTTATCCTACCTCAATGCTATGGAGGGAATGTTTTGATTCTAAGTACCAAAAACCGTCACCTTCCCACCAGTCTGGTCTCTAACACACACACACACACACACACACACACACACACACTCATGTAACCAAAACCCTAGACCAGAGACCCAACTCGGAGACCTAAGGATCAGCTACTTGCCCCAGAAACCAAACAGATGGTGAAAGGCAGGAAATGAATTTATTCAGTATGACTGTATCAGGACCAAGGATGTCCCACCGGCCTCATCTTCCCCATACAGATACCCTGAATCAATTTCCTTCCTGCCTTTTACCATCCATTTTTCCACTTGGTTTCTGGGGTGCATGGCCAGACCTGATTCATTGAGTTGTCCTCCGGCCTAGGAATTTGGTTACAAACTAAGGTCAGGATAATATGGATCCTGGGTATCATGGAGCGATGTTTTGGCATGAAGAAAAAAGAGGTAAGAATCTCTAGCAGCATTCTCTGGGTATTTTTCTTTTCTCTTAGGATTCATATTTATGGATCCCAATCTTGGTTTCTTTCTCTCTGATACCAGGCCACTGGTGAGATAGGAAAGTGTCCACTTCTTTTCCTAAGAAGAGAACCCAAGGAGATCCAGAGTGGGGTGCAGGAGAAGAAAGCCTGGGGTAAGTTATACAGGTTTCACCAACTTGAGGAGGGGTGTTGTTACCAGGAGGCACAGCGTCCCCTCTGGGGGGAAAGAGGCCAGACCTGAAGGCTCTCTGCTCCAGCGATGTTCAAGGCAATTGGTAGGAAAGTAGGTTTTATTCAAAGTCAGCTAGCTTTGAAGGAAGATGGTAGAAACTTCATTGTTTTAAAACCTCTGGGAAGAGGAAAGCTTTTAAGAAGGTACAGGATGCAGCAGGAAAAGACAGGAGGTTTCACAGGCTCCGAGTCCCCAGAGCGTCTGCCTCACATCAAAGGGAGCTAGGACTTCCTGGGGCCAGTATCTGTGTCCTCCTTTAGATAAACACATTATCTTCTGAGGAGAAGAAAAGGTAGCACACAGGGCTTTCTACAGAACCTAGAATTTCCCTCTCCGCATGAGGAAGCCATTCCCAATTCTGTTTCAGAATGTTCTAGGCTCCCACAAACACCAGCTAACCAGGCCAAGGGGACAGAGTGGAGTCTGTGGCCAAAGCGCTCACTGAAGTAATAAATAATTCCTCCGACACTTTTTCTATCTGGAGGAAGAGGGTGGAAGCGGGGACAACGCTGGCAGGTGAGGTCCGGCCACGCTGCAGGCCCCCCGCAGAGAAGCGCTGAGCCCCTGGAGGTGGGCCACGCCCTCCCGTGTTCCCGCAGAACCTAGCCGCTCACCTCAGTTTCTCCTTCTCTCGGGTTCTTATCTCATGAACTTGATGAACGAAATTCACAGATGAGGATGAGTGAGCGAAGAGCAGGATTTATTCAAGTGTGCATAGAAACAAAACTCTCACAGGGCGAGAGGGGACCCAAGAGCGGTGGCCGTCTGTGCTCAGCTGGGGGTTGATAGAGCACTTGGGTTAATGCTATTGGTCCAGACTTATGCTAATCAGAGTTTGAAAAAGGACCAATGCTGTTGGTCCAAAATGATGCTAATTAGTTTAGAAAAGTACCAAGGCTATTGGTCCAAAATGATGCTAATTAGTTTAGAAAAGTACCAATGCTATTGATCCAAAATGATGCTAATTAGGGTTTGGAAAAGTACTAATGCGACTGGTTAGTGCCAAATCCCATTCAGATTGGCCTTACTTCAATTTTCTCCCAGCTTCTTGAAGTGCGGGGGGTTGAGGTCAATGGGTTGCACGTGCTAC
The DNA here is from genome assembly GCF_902686445.1 of Sciurus carolinensis. Lineage (NCBI taxonomy): Eukaryota > Metazoa > Chordata > Mammalia > Rodentia > Sciuridae > Sciurus > Sciurus carolinensis. The sequence goes on along the minus strand of NC_062230.1, from coordinate 23,843,703 downwards.
CACACTGGCCCGCCCTACCTCAACCCCACCCCGAGGAGCCCACCCAGGGGCTTGCTCTGCCGCTCCTCTGCCACTTCTTGGCAGGGACCCGTCCGCTAGCTGCACTGATCGGCAGCCAAGTCATGTCAGCAGGATAGTCAAGAACCTGAGTAAAAGTTTATTTCTCAGTTTTCTCTGACTCTTCTCCCCAGATTCAAAACCCACAGATAACAGCCAGAGGCCTCGTATATGTTGGGTCTCAGAAAATGATACTCCAGGGTATGGGGCCTTGGCAGCCTGAGTAGCTGACCTAAACAGCCAAAGTCTCGCTGACCTTTGCCCTCCTGCATGGCACCCTTCTTTCTTTCCCCTTGCATAGGAGAGGTTTTATCTTCGGGCTTATCTGCTGAAGATAGATCCTGTACAACAGAACTCGACAGTAAGGTGCAACCTCCCTGGGAGTCCCATCCACCAGGGACGGTTAACTAGTAGGAGAAGAGATAACCACATCCGGCTGCCTATTGGGCTGGGCTCCTCTTGTTACAGGGCTGGGCATTTTGGGAAACTGAGGCAGCATGAAGACCCCCTTCAAAGCCCAATTCTTACATTCAAGACAGAAAGATTTCAGACATGTCCCTCAGAATAGCAGGAATGGGTTTAATAGAAGGGACGGGAAACGGGGAAAGGGGAAAGGGGAAACTCTCAAGGGAGAGAGTAGGTCCTCTCAGCATGCCTCTCCTGTGCTCCACTTTTGTTGGGGATCCCAGAGAAGTTTCCAAAGAATTCCACCCGGGGTCACCTCTTGATTTTTTTTTTTTTTTTTTTTTTGGTGGTGTGGGGATTTGAACCCAGGACCTTGTGCTTGACAGGCAAGAACTACCAACTGAGCTACATCCCCAGTCCACCTCTTGGTTTTTGACTGACAGCAAGATGACATCAGACTTTCAAATCTCCAGTGCCTTGACAACTCCAGGTCACTTTGGCCCATCTGACTGGTTCTAATTGGATTTTTAAACATGAATTCTTACAGATTTTATGATTAGGAGGAATTATCCTTTTTTTTTTTTTTTTTTTTTTTTTTTTTTTTTTTTGCGGTGCTGGGGATCGAACCCAGGGCATTGTGCTTGCAAGACAAGCACTCTACCGACTGAGCTATCTCCCCAGCCCTATCCTTATTTTTTATTCTGTGTAAGTACTACAAAGTTTCCCCATCCCCAACTTCCCCATCACTTTAGGGTAACTTGTGTTCCTCTTATCAAAATTACTTTGGGTATAGCTAGATTGTGGAACCAACTGAGATGCCCTTCAGTTGATGAATGGATAAAGAAACTCTGATACTATACACAATGGAATATTACTTAGCCATAAAGAAGAATTAAAATTATGGCATTCGCTGGTAAATGGATGAAGTTGGAAAATATCATGCTAAGTGAAATAAGCCAAGTCCAAAATTCAAAGGCTGAATGTTTTCTCTGATAAGTGGATGGCGATACATAACGAGGGGGGATGGCAGGGGGGAAGAAAAGAATGAAGGAACATTGGGTAGTGTAGAAGAAAATGGGATGGGAGGGGTTGGGGGAAGGAAAGATAGTAGACTGAGACAGACAGTAATACCCTATGTATATACATGATTACACAAATGGTATGAATCTACATCATGTACAATCATAGAAATGAAAAGTTGTACCCCATTTGTGTACAATGAATCAAAAGGCAGTCTGTAAAATTTTTTTAAAAATTTAAATAAAATAAAAAATTTAAAAAATTGTTTTGGGTAGTTTGCTGAGGGGTGTAACATACCCTGTTCACTTAAGCTAGGTAGGGCTGCAGGTAAATTGCTTCCTGGAAAAGAAAACCTGTGGGGTCAGGACGCCCACCACTCCCTTCTGTCTGTCCCCTGTCACTCTAAGGAACTTCGAGTGCCTGATAGATTCTATTTGCATAACGAGACGATTTTTATTCACCATGCATGTCCTCCTCTCCTCTCCGCAGCCTTGCCTGCACCTTCCCCCAGGAACTCCAAGCCCCTATTCCTTCCTGTAGCTCAGGGTGCCATAAGAGCTTCAAAGACAGGGCCCTTCTGTGACACCTGTATTTTGTGGGACTCCTGCCATTATGCGCATAATTAACATTTCCTCTCCTAGTCGTGTGTCTCCTGACAGTTCATTTCATAGACTCAATTAGTGAACTTCCATAGGGTAAGGCAGAGGCCTTAGGCATGGAGGAGGTTGCCAAGGCTTGGGCATTAAACCCACTCCCCTAAGCTCCTCCCAAATCTGTTGGTCCTTCTGCGTCCTCTACTTAAACCAGGGGTAAGCTCCTGACCCGCACATGACGAGGTGGGAGACGAGCCAACCTCGGACCAGCGAGCTTTCCTTGTTCTGCAGCGAAGTCAATCCATCAGGCACGGAGGGCTCGTCTTCTGGGTATGGAGCTGGCCCAGGTTCCAGAAGGAGTCTGGGTTTCGTAGTTCACGATGAGGGTGGATCAACCACTGGAGACAGCGACGTGCCCTTGGGACAGTCAGGGACCTAGCTGTGCAGGTAAAAACTGTAACTCAGGAAGGCTGCTGGGAAAACCTGAAACTCACTGTCCCTGGGAAAAGCTCGGAACTCGGTGTTCAGGGCTTGCCTTCCTCCTCTGGGACCCGCTGTTACCGCGAGCGTCGCTATTTGCTTTTCTCCTTCCAGGACTCACCTGCAATGGGGGAGGTCCCAGTCCAGGGCCCAGCGGTTCAGTCTCCGCCTCCTCCCTTCAGGACCCACTGGGGTTGGGGAAGGGTCAGTGTTTGCTTGGGTGGAGATGCTGGGGATGAACCCGCGAAGGGATGGAAGTTTGCTTTACCCGTTGTTATTGGGAAACAATGCACTGGAAGAGGTTTAATGTTTGGCCAATGTCCCCTCCCTCTTCCTGAGCCACACTGTCCCTCGGTTTTCCTTGGGGAGCTTTCTGGTAGGAATATTATTTTCCATGACCCTTCACCAGGGACACCCCGTCACTCCAGCCTCCCCGTCGCTCCCTTCGAATAGGTGCTTAGAACCCCTTGGTTCTCACATTCCTGACCCCGTTGACCTCCATCTCCCTCGCCGCCCTGTTATTTCCAGCCTCGTCACCCCTCTTCTGCATGCACAATCGTCTACTTTATTCTTCCAAAATTACTTTCAATTGCACAAAACATGAATATATTATCATTTCTTTAAAAAAATTCAAACAATACAGATCATCAGAATTCAAAGTGGAATGATGGTAATTTGTTGGGAGTGTTCCAGATATTTTTTATGTATATTCCTATAGAAAAAAAAAATGTTTTCCAATTTTTGGTATGGGTTTTTTTTTTTTTTCCCTTAATATCAATGGTGTCAGAAATGGTTTGGTCTCTTTCTTTTATCATTTCATAGCTGTTGGAAATTTCAGTATGTACAGAGCTACTGTATTTGGTCTGCTGTCTAGAATGCTTGATGTGACCAGCACCCTCTACAGTGAGTCCCGTTTCCTATTTCCTGGTATTCACAGCCTTGTGTGATCCCCTCTGGGTGTGCCTGTGAGGGCATTTCCAGAAGAAATTAGCATCTGAATCAGTAGACTGTGTAAGGAAGATCCACCCTCACCCACGTAGGCAGCGTCCGCCAGATCAGAACAGTGTCTGCCAGATCAGAACAGAAAAGCCGAGGAAGGGAAAAGGCTGCCCCCCTCTTCTTGGGCTGAGACATCCAAGGCTTGTACATTTTCAAACAGAAAAAAAAAAAAAAAAAAAAAATGAGAACCTGAGAATAGTCAAGAAAATATTGCTGCTTACTGAGAAACATGTTCACCCGTCCAAACCCAAAGACAAGGTCTAGCAAAAAGTGAGACTTTACTTCAATGATGGTCTTGCAAGATCAGGAGTCTGGGGAAGCAGGCCCACACGTACTGGATGCAACCAGCATTTTATCCCCTGGAGTGCAAGGTCCCTTCCCTGGTTTTCCATTGGCTGAGTGTTATGGGATGGACGGTCTTTCTAAGCATCGCCTAGGTTTTGCATCTCCTCTTGGGTTATTTAAAAAAACTATACCTTTAGTTGTTCCCATCTTTCTTTTCCTCTTGTGGCCTGAAAGCCTTCTTGGTATGAACACAGCTCTTACTTCCTTACCTAAATTGCTATTTCCTTTTTTTTTTTAATTTTTTTTTCTAAAGACTGCATTTTGATTCATTGTACACAAATGGGGTACATCATTTCTTTTCTGTGATTGTGCATGATGTAGATTCACACCGTTTTTGTAATCATACATGTACGTAGGGTCATGATGTTGGTCTCAGTCCACCATCTTTCATACCCTCCCCTCATTTCCTTCTACATAATCTAAGGTTTCTCCATTCTTCTCTCACCCCCACCCCCTACCCCCTTTATATAGCATCATCCACTTATCAGGGAAAACATTCGGCCTTTGTTTTTTTGGGATTGGCTTATTTCACTTAGCATGATATTCTCCAATTCCATCCCTAACAGGGAGGTTTTTGTCGCTGTTGGCTAGGACCATCCTTCTGTCCTTCCTGTTTGTCAAGGGGCTGTTCAGGTACCTGGACCCGGATCAGGCCCATCCACAGGCTACGGTGCTGTTGTGTGCATGATCCGCTTACGACTCTCCACTCTGGTCTAGTTCCCTGTCGGCTGCCTTTCTAACATCCCAATTTCACATTTAAGGCTAAAGACCTGATTCTGAAAATGGATCACTGGACTTTCTCACATTAGCATGAGTAGCTTCTTCATCAGTTTGGGCCTTATGATTGCACCAGGCAGATGGTGGTTGTTTACTTGTACTAACAAGGTGTACAGTCATTCCACCTCAGCACTTAAGCTCAAAAAGAAGCGGGCAGTGGCAAACTATGGCTTTATAAAATGGAACCGCGGGTTCAGGCACCGCCTGCTCTCCACAGCCAGATAATAAATTTACTGTTTAAAATTAAAAAGTGACATATGAAGGGTTATGGAAAATAGTATTCCTACAAGGAAGCTCCCCAAGAAAAACAGAGGGACAGTGTGGCTTGGGAGGAGGGAGGGGAATTAGCCAAGGATTACCCTCCCAGGAAATCCTTTCCTAATAACAATGGGCTGTGAAGAGAAGGGGCAGATACCAAATGCTGGGCCCAGGACTTTGACCTTTCCTCATTACAAATTAGTCCTAAATGGAGGCCCAGCAAATATTGAAACTCTGGGAAATAATGGATCCCAGAGAAAGAAAAGCAATGGGCAAGATTTGAGTTCTCATCCCTCAGGATCTGGACTCCTATCCCCCCAGACAATAATGAGTTTCAACCTTCTTTACAACCACCTTTCTAAGTTAAAGTTCTAACCTGTACAACTAGCCTCTGACTGTCCAAACTGCACATCCTTGGCTTCCAATGATTAAACTATCCTCACTGTACCCTATAAAACCAAAATCCCCTCTGCAACTGGTGGCCATTTTTGCACCCAGAAAATGAGCCCCAACGGTGCCAGAGTCTGCGAAGGAATAAAAGGCTCCTCTGACTCTGTTGAGGTCTGCATCCCTCGTTCTGTGCTTACACCATAAACGACACCAAAAAACAAATGGGGTTCTGACATTGGACCAGTTATGTAAGATGTTACCCTGGAGGGAAGCTTAATGGCCAGGGTCCTAGGCCAGCAGCCTGACTCTGGGGGTCCAACAAATCAGGTCTGGCCACTCACCCCAAAAACCAAACAGAAAAGGTCATGGTGAAAACAGGAGAGGAACTTTCATCAGCGTAGCCACACTGGGAAGACCAGGGAACACACGTCCTTATCTTCCAGAGACTGGCAATGACTTTGAGGTTTCATACAAAGGAAAATGAGGCCAATGGTTGGGGGTCTGTATAGCCAGAGGGATTTCCCAGCTGCCAAAGCAGGTGATCTTGATCAGGTGTGGTCTGTCCATCATAATCTCAGGACTGGCCTGGTGGGCCCAATCTGAGGTAGGGAAGTTGCTGTTACCTGGGGGTAGCTTTGACTTATCACGAGCAATGTGTCAGATCAGACCCTGTTCCTGGAACCCAAGGTGACTTTGAAGGAAGGCGATGGATTAAAATGGAGGCAGCGATGCCAAGTCTTTAATCCTTTTAGCTACCCATCAGACATTTATAGGCCAGAGTGAAGAGTGTAGGTCCTTATTACACATGGACCTCTCTGTACTGTTCCTGCAACTTCCTGTTAGTCTCTAATTATTTCTTAATAAAAGTCCATTAAAACAGCCTTTTTTTCACCCATCGTATTTTCCAAAATGTACAAGTGAGAGAGTGACAAGACGCTACCTCACTGTTGGAGAAGCAATCTGAAGACACCTGCTAAAATTCAAAATGTGGACATCGATGGGCCCAGAAATCTCACCTGTGGAAATCTACTTTCCTGAAATGAAAGCCCCAATATGCCTAGAATCACCTTAAGGAGTCACACGGCAGGACTTTCTTCATTGCTAAAGATGGAAAAAAACTCGAATGTCCACCACTGAGAAAACGGTTGAATAAACAAATGGGTTAAATCTAACTCATCTGAAGGAATATCCACATAATATGAAGAGCAACTTGCATAGGACTAAGCATATTGTACCATTTTTGTAATCGAAGCCAGCCCAGAAAAGCAAACCAAATAATCCTGCATAACCTAAATATCAGAATATGCCCCTGATTACCAGCCCTGGATAATTCCAGAATTCCAGAAAAGAGCAGAAATCATTTACCTTTTACATGATTTTTAATTCTTTGAAATAAACACCTAAGCTGGATGTGGTGGTGCACACCTGTAATCCTAGAGACTCGGGAGGCTGAGGCAGGAGGATGGCAAGTTCAAAGCCAGCTTCAGCAACTTAGCGAGGTACTAAGCAACTCAGTGAGACCCTGTCTCTAAATAAAATACAACAAAGGGCTGGAGATGTGGCTCAGTGATCAAGTGCCCCAGAGTTCAATCCCTGATTGAAAAAAAAATGAATAAAAATTTAAAAAAAAAAACCTATTAATGTAATTCTTACAAATCTAATAAAATGAAAGTTTGTTGACTCCCACTTGGCTCTGAAGGACAAACTCCTCAGCATGACATATGGAATCTCCCTGGCCTGGCCTCTGCCATTTCTATGGCTTCACGTCTCACCCTATGGTTTCCTAAATATGAAATCTTTTATCTGGCCTCTGAACCTTTGCACACTACTCCTGAAAGCAGCATTCTTTCCCTTCCTACCTGAAAAACTCATGATCATTCCTCAAAACCCATCTTAAATGGCCCCGCCCCACTGCCTCTTCACACCTTGTTGGCACTTACCCTGTGTTGTGCCTTGTGTGTATATGTGTGTGTGTACCTGTGGTGCCACCTTCTTTGTGCTTGGTTGGCATTCACAAAGATCTTGATGCTGGCTGAAGCAATTAAAATTCATCGAACTGGTGTTTTATGTCAGTTGGACCCAACAATAGCACCACTGAGGCTTCATTTCCACGGCCTGCATTTCGGATGGGGCACAGTGTGTGCAACATTTTATAAGTAGGCAGATACCACTTAATTGAATATTTTCTCAAAAGTTGAGGCACTAACAACCACAGTTTTCAATAGCTAGAATTCATTTTTAGTTTGGACTAAATTCATAAGGAGAGAATAAAATATGAATAAGAGAAAGCAATTTGGAAAGTTCCACCGATAGTTCCACCTCCTTTTCTTTCCCCAATGGATGTGGTACAGGTCCTCAGCCTAGCCGCACTTGGATCCGTTCCTGGACCTTTCGCTGCTCTGCTCTGTGTTGCGGAGAAGCTGACTCCTGATTGCTACTTCTCCAGGCTCCTGTCCCAACTGGTTGCCAGCTCAGCTCTACCAATGGCAATTCCTGGGGGAGATTGGAAGGCAGATAGAAGGGAGAAGCCAAGGTATCTCTCCCTGCCTGTCCTTCTCCACCTCCTCCAGGCCTCCCAGCCTCCATGGGACACCCCAGCCCTTATTTCTCTTTTTTTTTTTTTTTTTTTCTTTTCTGATGACACTGGGGTCCAGTTTTATTACTTTCTTTCTGTCTCTATCACCTAAGAGAGGAGTTGCTCTCTGCCATGGCTAATCGCTGGAATTTCATGTATGAGTTTGCATTTGCTATGAAACAAACTACCCCAGAACATATAGGTTTAAAACAAGCATTTATTTGTAGCTCACAATCTGTGAGGCAGCAATTTAGGCTGGGATCAGCTGGTCAAGTCTTCTGCTGCTCTTAGCGATGCATGCTAATGCACCTGCGGTGAGCGGCCAAATCAGCAGGGGTCCCGCTTCGGCAGCTGGCTGCCCAATTCACGGTGGGTCCATGTGTCTCCCATAATTCAACTCTCTGGCCCAAGCTATTCAGTCGGTTCTAAGAAAGGGAAGGAAAATAGGGGGAAAAAAATCTCCTGAAGCCCAAGCTTGGAACTTGCACCACATCACTCCCTCCCAAAGGAAGTCATGGACCTGCCAAGATTCAAGGAGTAGAGAAGTAGGCTTCATGTGTTTCAGAAGAGGAATAATTTGTGGCCATGTGTTTCAGAAGAGGAATAATTTGTGGCTATGTTCGCAGTCCACCATGCCTGTCCGTTCTTTCCTCCATCATCTCTTGAACCAAGTCCCTGCATCAACTTCCTCTGTGGTGAATATGTGAAGTGGTTATTGTGCTCTGGATAGACCCTGTGTGTGTGTTTGAATGTGTTTGGAGGAGAGAGGTTTGGAAAAACAGGAAAATTCTATTCCTCGTGGGGACCCTTCACTTCAAATGTTTCTGTGATACCACCAGTTCATGCTTTTTTTTTTTAATTAGTGGATTCGACAAAACGTGTACTCAGCAAAGATGAACTGAGTGTGTCCTGTGTGGCAGACATGATGCTAGGTATTATAGCCATGGGGGAAGGGGCTGTTCATGGAGTTGAATAAGGCATGGTGCCGGCCTTAAATGAGTGAATACATGTAAGACCTGAAAAACAAAGTCCATAGCCAGTACTAAATAGGGTATGCTAAGATGAGGTGGAGGGAGAGGATGACCATGTGTTTCATAACTTACAAGTGTGTTAGTCAGCTCTTCATTGCTATGACAGAATACCTGAGACAATCTACTGAAAGGAAAAAATATTTATTTTGGCTCACAGTTCCAGAGGTTTCAACTCATAATTAGCCCATTGCTTTGAACCTGAGATAAGGCAGAACATTATGGCAGAAGGACATAATGGAGGAATACTGGACAACTCCTGAGAGCAGAAGGGGACAGGGACAGGATATAGTCCCTAAGGGAATGCCCCCAAGGACCTAGTGCCTTCAAGTAGGTTCCACATCCTACAGTTTTTACCACCCCCAATAGTCCACTCATCAAGAATCCCTCAATGGATTAATCCACTGACAGTTCACAGTTCTCACCAATCACTGCCCAGAAGCCCCACCCCACACTGCTGCACTGGGAGCCAAACCTTCAACACAGGAGCCTTTGAGGGAAATTCCAGATCCAAACCATAACAAGAGATAAATACTTCGATGAGAGATTTGTTCTGTCTACAGCCTAGAAAGTCGGTGCCAGGGAGAGGTATGCCTGATCTCTGTTGCTCACCATTCGTCTCCACTCCTGACAGAAGACCAACACACGCTCACTGCTAAGTACACAGTCATCGAATGCATGAATAAAAGATGCACACTCAACGCTAACAGACTGCGGATGCGAAAGAGGTTAATTATGAGAACAGGAGAAAACTTCGTGAAAACAGGTGAGCTCCGAAATCCAGACCGAGAAGAGAACAGGACTGGAAGGAAATTCAGTGGTCCGGCTTGGACCGTGGGGCAGAGGCTGCAGAGCTGGCCATCCTGGGATGATGGGGCGACTCCGCTTAAGTTCACCCAGGTTCAATCGGCACCCACACATATGGGCTTCAGGGTTAGCAGGGTAGTTTCTTCGAGCCCATCTCACTGAGTATTCAGAAAGCAATCATTTGAGGTCTGGATTGCCCATAGTTGGCAAAGGACGCTGTGTGGACCTTGGGATTACTGTGAGAAGGGGCCCCCAAGAAGCTGTGTGGCTTCAACTTGAACTTGGGCAAATTCGTCCTTGGAGTTTGGGTGTTTTTGAATGTGTGCCCAGAGTCTGCTGCCATACAGCCCTTTTTAGAATCTAAACAAGCACACAGGGAGGTGGGGCAGGGGAGTCAGAGGCTATGGAAAGGCCTCCTGGGAGCTTGGGTGACAGGGAAGACAGCTGGAGCCAGGGAGGAGGGATGTTGATAGAGTCTGAGAACTTGGAGACCTTCAGGGAACCACCCGGCCTGCCTCTCCAGCAGAAGTAAGCCCCTCCTTCACATCTAGGACCCCAGAGAAGACCAAAGCTCCAGAGAGGGCGTCACTGCCCAACTGGGACGCCCACTGCCCCACCCTCCTGCAGGACTAACCCGCGTAGGAGGTGAGGTCATTCAGAAGAGGGGACACTTCGGGGGTCCTTGGTATTAGACTGGTGCTTCATGGTTCAAGGTCATGCCGAGCCTTCCATTCTCAAGCCTGAGACTTTTCTCTTGGGTTGATGCTGAACTTCTTTTCTATCCCCGTAGGAGCAAAAGGAAAGGCTTCCCTTCACCCACTGAAGGCTGCCTGGGATGAACCGACAATAGACAGATGGGAAAGGAGAAGAAGAAACACAAGTATGCTCATCGACACAAGGGAACGAGATCAGAGCCCGGGAGTCATGCACAAGGTGTGAACATCAAAGACGAGGTCAGCTGTGCGAGGCTTAAATACTCTCTCCTAAGGGGAAGGGAACTGGGATGGCAGGCAACGGCTGTTTGAGGGATGGCAAATAATTTTTTCCATAGTAAATTATACGAAGGGCTTGGAGAAACATACAGCAGCCCGGGGCAGAGTTCACTGAGCGTCAGAACAGACAGTGAGTGGGACACAAACGGTTCTCTTTGGAATATTGAATGGGACCCAAATAGAAGACAATGGTGTGTGACGAGAAGCTGTCCAGGGTGCTGACAGACTTCCACCTTGCTTCCGGTGACATGAGTATAGTTGACAAAGGCACAGAATTGTCTTCTTCCCTGAGATCTGGACTTTGAGCAGAGAAGGAGATATCAGAATAAAGCCTCTTCTAGCCTCTGCTCTTTTTCTTATTGCTTTGTTTTGGTTTTTCTGTTTGTTCTTGTTTTGTAGTGCTGAGGATCAAACCCACAGCCTCCCGCATGCTCAGCAAGTATGCTACCACTGAGCTACATTCCCAGCCTTTAAAATTTATTTTTTATTTTTTATTTTAAGACAGGGTCTTTCCAAGTTTCAAAGCCTAGCCTCAAGCTTGTGATCCTCTTGCCTTGGCCTCCCAAGTAACTGGGATTACAGGGGTGCTCCACCACACCCAGCTCTCTGCTGCTCTTTGAATTCCTTTAATTTAAAATAACCCCTGTATCAGGACACTGTGTTTTGGGGTGACAGTCCCCAGACTCACCCCCTACTGATTCTTTTTTTTAAATTTTTTATTGTAGTAAAATACACATAACACAAAATTGCCTATCTTAAAAAAAAAAAAAGAAGAAGAAGAGGAAAGAAAAAAAACAGTAATAAAATTTACCTTATTAGTAATTTAGAGTTCAGTGGTATTAAGTACATTCATGTGCACCCACCACCACTGCCCAGCTCCAAAACGCTTCATCTGGTAGAACTGAAACTCAACACCCCTTAAACCAGGACTCCTCATTCCAACCCCCCATCCACCCCTCCACCAGCCACTGGCCACCAGCACCTACTGGTCTACCTTCTGAGCCTCTGATTTGATCGCTCTGAGGACCTTGTGTAAGTGGGAGTCATGCAGTTTGTGCCTTTCCATGTCAGGCTTATTTCACTAGTGAAATAATGTCCTCAAAGCTCATCCGTGTTATAGTGGATGTCAGAATCCACTTCCTTACTAAAGTTCACCGGTATTGCATTGCAGGGATGTACGTTTGCTGGTGCATTTACCCACCAGTAACCCTAGGCTTTCTTCCCTATGTCAGCCGTTGGGAATATGCTAATAGGAACATTGCTGGATATGTTTCTTAACAAGGTCCTGCTCGCAACTGATAGGTATACCTAGGTATCTGGTATACCCAGAAGTCAAACCCTAGAAATTCTTATTAGTATTCCTGACCCACTATCCTTAAGCGATGGCGGGTTCTCCAAAGATTAGAGGAGATTCATAGAGGTGTGGGGTTCTGTTTTTAGAAATTGGGGTTCTTAGACATCAGAAAGTGGCACAAGTGAGAGAGAGAGCTGATAACTAGGACAGAGAACTGGCCAACATTTCCTTGTCCAGAACATGGATGGGGTGCCTTTGGGCATGTGGGGAGCTGTCTCGGGTAGCCAGTGTTTCTATTTTCAGGTAAGACAGTTTCCAGAGCAGATCGCCAAACCTTCCCCTCGGAAGGCCGGCTACACGATCTTTTTGTTGTTCCCACAGTGCCGAGCTGGTGTTTCTTACTGCAAAAGGTCTTACAAAAGCAAGAAGTGACCCTGTGAAGATGATACCCGTGAATGGGAAAATGACCTTCAAGAAGGAAGGCCTCCTTTATGAATTTTTAATGTAAATAGAAACAGAAAAGAGCAGGTTAGTTATGGGGAGTGGGGAATAAATAAATAAGTGACTTAAAGGACAAACTCAAGAAAAGCACCTACAGGAAAAAAAAAAAAAGCTTCCAGAATCTCTTTATTTCTTTTAACACAGAGACATAAAAGTTTTGAGAAAAGAGGTGAGACATAAAGGATAGATATGTGGCAACTGCTTTCATCAGCTTTTTTCATCACTGTAACCAAAAGACCTGAGAAGAACAATTTTAGAAGAGGAAAAGTTTATTTAGGGCTCACCGTTTTAGAGGTCTCAGTCCACAGATGGCTGACTCCCTGGCTCTGTGTCCGAGGTGAGGCAGAAGTTCAAGAAGAAAGGCATGATGGAGAGAAGATTCAGGACCTGACCATCAGGAAGCAGAGAGAGAGAACTCCGTTCAATGAGGACAAAATATAAGCCCCAAAGAGATGCCTGCAGTGACCCACCTCCTCCTGCCACACCCGACCTGCCTACAGCTACCACCCAGTGAATCCCATCAGTGGATTAATGCACTCATCAGGTTAAGGCTCTCCTAACCCAATCATTTACCTTTGAACTTTCTTGCATTGTCTCACAAATGAGCTCTTGGGGGCACGCCTCACATCTAAGCCATAACCACAACCCAAACCAAGTACCACATATGCGCTGTATCAGAAGGATGAAACACAAGAGCCGAAACTATAGCCTTCAGCAGTTCAGCTTCGAGTTGAAGAGAACAGGCTTCAGAACTAGAGATACCCAGGCTCACCTCTGAGCTCCGGCACTCTGAACTGTGAACACGTGGGCAACTTCCTTGACCTCTCTCTTTGGGGTTCTTGGATTTTCTGAATGGGTTGTAAGAGTAGTACAGCTCTTAGGGTAGTTAGGAAACCATGTCAGGTGATATTTGTAAGAAGATGCATGAGGTTTTAACACACTCAGTAAATGTCACCTGTTATCAGCTGAATTGTGTCCCCTCAAAATTCCTATGTGGAAACCCTCACACCCAGTACCTTAGGATATGACTGTATTTAGAGACAGCCTTTACAGCATTGGTTAGGTTAAAATGAGGCCATTACAGTGGGTCCTATATCCAATCTGACTGTTGCTCTTTTCAGAAGAGTAGGTTAGGACACAGAGACACCAGCAACGCCCAAGTTCCAAGGAAAGACTGGGTGGGTACAGCCAAAGGGCAGTCATCTGTGAGCTAAGAAAAGTGGTCTGAGGAGAAGCCAAACCTGCTAACACCCTGACCTTGAACTTCCAACATCCAGAATGGTGAAAAAATACATTTTTGCTGTTGAAACCACCTGTCTGGGGCATTTTGTTAGGACAAACTAATATGTCACTGTTTCAGTCAGTTTTTATGTCACTGTGACCAAAATACTTAACAAGAACAACATAGGGGAGGAGAAGTTCATTGGCGGCTTATGGTTTCAGAGGGCTCAGTCCATAGATAGCCAACTCCATTTTTTCTGGGCCCAAGGTGAGGGGACACATCATGGCAGAAGGGCCCCGGGGAGGAAAACTCAGGTCATGGTAGGGTCAGGAAGGAGAGAGAGAGAGAGAGAAGGAGAAAGGCCACAGGGAAGACGCATCCTTCCATGGCATGTCCCCAGTGACCCACCTCCTTCAGCCATGCTCCATCTGCCTACAGCTACTACCTGGTCAGTCCATTCAAACTGGGACCCACTGATTAAATTGCAGTTCTCATTATCTAGTCATTTTATCCTGAATATCTCTGTCTTAACAGGAGCTTTTGAGGGACACCTCATATCCAAATGTAATAGTCACCTACCACTGTTATTATTTAAATCCAAATACAAAGCTGAACACCGAGGTGCCCTTGGTTTCCCATGCTGATAAAGGCTCCCAGGACAGTCATGCAGAGGATACCGAGGGCCACCCTCCTTCCCAGTCCTGCCACGTTGGCTGACTTGCTGCGGAGACCATTGCTGGGTGACTCACGGTGCTTCCGGCTGCAGCGTAGCGTGCAGAGCTCTGCAGAGACCCTCTGCAGGTGTGATGAGCCGACAACAGGAACTCCCTAAGATTCTAAGACCTGCTCCACCCCAGCCCTCAGCCCCTTAGAGCCCGCCAAGAGGACGTCACCCCTAAAGGATGAGGTTCTTCCTTGGCTTCCAAACCATCAAGTTTGCCTTCCCTCCAGAGGTCAGAATCTCAGATTCCACCAAAGGCTACCCCAGATGTGGTTTTAAAATAGTCCTCTCCGAAGCCCCATAATTAAAACCTAATTACATATTCTTGCCAATTAGAGAAGGAGTCTCCTGCCCTAGTAATGGCAGAGTCCATAACAATTCATAGTCGGTAGGTGAAAAAAAAAGATGTCTGCCTTCTCTTTCTCCTGACTCATCCTCCAATAGCAGATAGCTTATGAACTTCTGCCATTACTCTAACTTTGGAAGAGTTATTCAACCTCTGACCCAGGTGAATTATCCATAAGATGGTGTTAACAACAGCTGCTGTTTGAAGGATCGAATGAGATCATTCATTCATCCATTCAACCAATATTTATTGAGTCTTCTCCTATGTACTTATTCTTTCCTTCAACAAATATTTGCTGAACATCTACCATATACCAGCCTTCCGGGGATATAGCAGTGAATATATTCACAGGCTGTCATTTCTCAGCAGTAAATATTTCACTCGATCAGGGGTCTTACAGGACATGAAAGGTACTCTACACAGACCAGAGAACTAAAAGACCCGAAACTTAACCCCAGTTAAGACAGAGGATGAATTTTTGTAGGTGAAGTCTGAGAGAAAGGCAGAGTCCAGATCAAATAGGGCCTTCCTGGCAGCTGGTCAGATTTGGGGTTTAATTCGGGGTATGATGCACTGGTTCTTCAGATCGACTGCACACAGAAGTCACCAGGAAGTTTGAACAAATACCGTCCCGGTAACTGTCATAGAACTGGTCTGAGGTACAACCCTAGACATTTGGAGTTTTTCTAAGCTCTCCAATGATTCCAAATGGGCAGCCAACTTGGAAGAACTGAGGGTTGAACACAGGGGAGGGGATGGAGGTCCCTTAAGGAGGGTGTTAAGCAGGAGAGCGACAAGATCTGAATTGTCTTGAGACATCACTCCGGCTACCCCACAGGTACAAGGCACTACAACCACAGTGCCCAGTATTAATCACTGCCCAGGGTTTTCTTCCCTCCCTGCATCTGGAATTGCTGAGCATTGCACAGGGAAAACCCAACCAGAGAGTGAGAGGAAAGCATCTCCCTGGGTCTGCCTCCAGTTAGTGACTGTTTTTTTGTTTTTTTGTTTTTTTCCTCTCTATTCCTGGAATTGTCCATCACCCCCTCCAGGACTGGAGTCTCATGTCCTGTGCTTTTTCAGATCCAAGCTTTGCACCTTCCTTAGCAGCCCCGAGGAACACCCCCCAACCCCCAGGGGAGCGGCTCCAAAGTCTATTCAGAAGCAACTTGGTGAGTTTATTTTGATGAAATACAATAATTATCATGCTTAGCAGCTGTTGCTATTTAAAATAAGAAAAACCTGGGCTTGAATTTAAACTGTTGGGTAAAGCGTGTGCCCCCCCCCTCACCAATCTGGTCCAACAAAATCAGACATTATGAAATCCACAGAAGAACTGGAGCTTGTTACAGGAAGTTAAGATGCAAATCATATTTTGTTTCAAATGAGCCCGATGAATGCATAATTTTCCACAAAGAAATACTTTTGTGTCAGGATCCTTTTGCCAAGAACTAAAGTTCTGGGCTGCAGCTGTTAGCAGAGTCTGATTGTCCATTTCAGACTCAGGGAGTTCTGCTTTTCTAAGGAAGATTTGGAGCAAAGGCAGGAAGAGGACAGAGCTGCTCTTATCAATTGTCTTCCGGAATATTCCCTATGAGATCCACCTGTGCTTCCCTGACTACCATATTGTCCTCAAAATACACAGAGACTGAATCCCAAGTCAGATTGGCACTACCCCCAGCTCACTATCCATTCAGAAGGGGCTTTCCCTTCTGCCCTCCCCTCTTCCTCAGCATCTTCTCTGAGTTTGGAATCATTCATTCTATTTGTAAAGAGTCTTTTGATTTCAAGTGGAAGAAACCTAATTTAAAGAAACAAATTTTTTTTAAAAAGGCAGAAGAGCAATTATTTGCTCTTGCAACTGGAAAATCCAAACGTGATTTGGGTTCCGGCACAATGGACCCAGGTTGAGGTCACAGGAGGAGGACCCAGTCACAGACAAATAAAAGGATGCAGGTACAGCCCTCTGGGCCCAGCATTCGCTGACATGGATTCTCCAGTTGTGCTGTTTTTTCCAGGTATAGATGCAGTCATGGCCAACGGAGGAATCAAAATGAGTGTGGCCTGAGAGGTTTGGTAGAAAGATAGGACTCAAGTAATGAGAGGCAAAGGCTCATTCAGATGACCTCCCCTGAGATGGGTCTGAGCTGACGAGGGGAGACAGGTATCAGCAGCAGCAGGTGAACTGGAAGAGAATGAGGTGCTGACAGTCACCACAAGGTGGAAGGATAGGCATGGTGGACAAAGAGAGGCATGACCTGTGGTTTGAATATGTTTGGTCCCCTCCAAAACTCAGGCTGAAGTCGAGTCCTCAATGTAACAGTGCTGAGACATGGCGGAACTTTCAAGAGATATTTTTGGGTCATAAGAGCTGTGCCTTTGTGAAAGGGTTAATGCCACTCACGAGGGCCTAAGTCATTTCTCACAGGAGCTCTAGCAGAGGTAGTTAATGTGAGAGTAGATTGTTATAAAATAAGTCCCAACCTCTGTGTTTTGATCTCTTCTGCATGTACCCACTGCCCCTTGGCATTTCCACCACGTTATGATGCAGCACAAGGCTTTGCCAGATAAAACTGCCTGACCTTGGACTTCCATTCTCCAGAATTGTGAACTAAATTAACATCTTTCCTTTATAACTCACCCAGTCTATAGCAACAGAAAACTAACTAAGACACCTACGTGAGGGCATTAAAAACAAAAACAGAGATCCTATTTGAGGAAAAGAAGAAAAAGAAGTTGAGAAGAGGCAAAGGAGAACTAGGTAGGCGAAGTTTTGAACAGGATAAAAAGAGAGATGGAGCTTCTAGAGGGTGTGGCATTTGGGGGAGAGAGATGAGGAAAGGTCATTTTTAGGAAGACTTCTTGTGTATTTTTTGATGTCTATCTCCCACACCTCCTTTGCTGCCATCTTAAGACCCATTCAGTAAGGAACTGAAATACTTTTCAAGGTTCTTGGCAGAAGGAGTCATGTTTGTTTTACTTGTAATACCATGTTGAGAAATAGGCTTGCTGAAGACTGACTTTGCTGTGTTTAAAGTAAGATATCAATCTGTAAGATTCTTAAGATGAAGCCTGTTTGGACTCAAGAACTATTAGGCTACAATGTCAGATGAATAATGCAGATTAGAACCCACATTTGTCTGGAAGATGAGGACATTGACCCACATCCCAAAGTCTTCCACGATTTTAAGTCCTTTGGGTATAAACCAAGAAGTGGGATAACTGGGTCAAATGGTGGTTCCAGTACAGGTTTTCTGAGGAATCTCCATACCACTTTCCATAATGGTTGCACCAGTTTGCAGTCCCATCAGCAATGTATGCATGTAGCTTTTTCCCCACATCCTCACCAATATTTACTGTTGCTTGTATTTTTGATAATTACCATTCTGACTGGAGTGAGATGAAATCTTAGAGTAGTTTTGATTTGCATTTCTCTAATTACTAGAGATGTTGAACATTTTTTCATATATTTGCTGATCAGTTGTATTTCTTCTTCTGTGAAGTGTCTATTCAGTTCTTTTGATTGGGTTATTTGTTTTTGTGGTGTTAAGTTTTTTTAGTTCTTTTTATATCCTGGAGAGTATACACAATGGAGTATTGCTCAGCCTTAAAGAAAAATGAACCTATGGAATTTGCCAGTAAATGGATGGAGCTGGAGAATATCATGCTAAGTAAAATAAGCCAATCCCAAAGAACCAAAAGTCAAATGTTTTCTCTGATAGGTAGGTGCTAATTCACAATGAGGGTGAGGCTAGGGAAGAAGAGAGGATTAGGTAGAGGAGAGTGAAGGGAGGGGAGGAGGGAGAGAGGGGGAAGGACAGTAAAATGAATCAGACATTATTACCCTATGTGACTGCATGACAGGTGTGATTCTACATTATGTACAACCAGAATGAGAAGTTATACTCCATTTATGTATGGTGTGTCAAAGTGCATTCTACTGTCATGTATAACTAATTAGTACAATTAAAAAAAAAAAAACTCTTCCATGAATGGAGGAGAGTGTCCAGGAAGTAGGTAAATGACAGTAATGAGAGGGAGGGTGTGGTATATTCCAAAGACTGGTCTTTCAAAAGAGTGGGGATGCTTCCATGTCTGTGGAAAGTGCTCTAGGAAGAGAGCACCCAACACCTCCTGCTCCTGACCCAGAGCAACCGTGTAGAGAATAAACAACCCCTGTTGGCAAGAGTTGCAAGGGGAAATCATCTCCTTCAAAGAGAGTCAAGTTTCAGGTAAAACGGGTTCATGAGGTTGTTGAAGTTCATGAGCGAGTAGGATTGAGAGAGAGAATGGTGGGGATTTGGGTCAGCAAAGCAGAGTCAGAGAGTTGAGCTTGTTGGATGGCAGACTCCCTCTCGGATTCTGAAGTAGCTCCTGGATGTCAAATAGCCCTGTCTCCCCTGGTCCTATACGGAGCCTTTCTCCCTGTCTATTCCCATCTTTATACCACATGCCATTGTATTTTTTAATTTATTTATTGTCTGATTCCCCAGTTGGCAATTAATACCACCGCAATGGTGTAAACTCCATGAAAATGGGAACTGGGTCTATTTATTCTCTGCCTTATCCCCAGCACCACGCATATAGTAAGTGCTCAATAAATGTATGTCAGGTGAATTCATTAATGAACAGATGAATGAATGAATGAATGAATGAATGAATGAATAGTACTAAAGAGAAGAAGATAGAAGAATGTATTTTGTTGGGGATGAACAGCTATCCCTCTGAGGGTTTGGTATTTGAGTCAGTGAAATAAAGGGGCAATAGACAGACTAAAAGGAGAAAAGATACACATATTTATTACACATGTGGGGCATCCCAGGAAAGAAAAGTGAATACCCCAAACCCAGTGAGATCTATATTCGAGTTCGGATGTAAGGTGTCCCCCAGAAACTCACCGGTGGGACAATGGAAGAAGGTTTAGAGGAGAAATGATTGGGTCAGTCACCTGATGGGATTAACTGAGTGGTAACTGAAGGCGGGTAGGGTGTGGCTGGAGGAGGTGGACATTGGGGGCGTGGCTCTGGGTACATAATTTGATCTGGCAAGTGGAGTCTCTCTCTGCGGCTGAGCATCATGTGAGCTGCTTCCATCCACCACACTCCTCCGCCATGATGTTCTGCCTCACCTGGAGCCCCAGGGAATGGAGCCAGTTGCCTATGGATTAAGACCTCTGAAACCGTGAGCCCCCAAATAAACTTTTCCTCCTCTACAACTGTTCTGGTCGGGTCTTTCAGTCACAGCAGGGAAAAAACCAACTGAAACAATCTAGAAGCTTATGCACCCTCTTGATAGGGGCTGGGGGCTGCAGGGAGCTTAGGGGAGAATAAGTGGTTTGCAGGGAGGATGAATGGGCCCTTGGAAAGCAGGTGTTAGCCTGGGACGGAGTCTGGGTGTCGGGTTGACCTCCGTCCCCTCTCCTGCCACCTTCCCTGATGGCTGCGATTCCTGGGAGGGGGAATTGAGAGAACTGAGCTTCCTTTGAAGGATCTGCCTTTAGACAGCAAGAGAAGCTCAGAAAGAGCCCCAAGTGCCCTCGGTTTGAAGTCCAAACAGCACATTTTGGGGTGTCATTCCTCGAACCCCAGTATCCACAAAGCTTCCATATTCATTGAGGTGCCCTGGACTCAAAGGATGGGATTTGCTCCCCACAGGACTGAGGACATGGACCCTCCCCACTTGATCCCGATGGACACATCCTTCCTGGCCTGGTGGCCATGTCCTAGGAAGGAAGCCTTCCAGGGAGACACTTGCTGAAGCCCACACTCCCGCACCGGGATTTGTGAGCTCCAAGTTCCAGCCTAAAAATACTCCTCTCTGATATCAAGGACAAAATTTATAAACATGAAAGTGGTTATTATGGTTTAATCACAGGCTTGGTGGTAGTGACTCTTGGCAATCTCTCTGGGGCATTAACGAGAGCAGAGTAAATATGCCATGGAGGTGGTATTTTTAGTCTCACCCACCCTTCCAACCCGAACGGGAACATCCCTGCAGAAAGTCCTTGTGACTCGCTGGGCCCCACCCGTTTTAGGCTCAGGAGCCGTAATACAGGGAACTGTGGTGGCAGTCGCTAAGCAAAGGAGAGCAGGGGCCGGGACACGGCCCGGGACACCGCTGGGGACCGTCTCATTCTTTGTCAGATGAGCCCCTGAGTCCCGACCCTGGAGCCAACGGGCCAGGGATGCTTCCTGGCTTCTGTGGCAGGGTCACGCGCCCCTTCCCAGGATGAGGTTCAGTTGAAAGTTAAGTGTACCTCATGGAAAGGGAGAGGACTGTCCCCAAAGAACGTTTCTCTGTTCCCACTTCTCCCAGGATTGCCAGCTTTGACAGACGAAGAGGGCACCTGTAGTCACTCGAGCCCAGAAATTCAGGGCCCATTTGGGCAAAGTAGAAAGACCCTGTCTCTTAAGCTGGATGCAGCAGCGCGCGCCTATAATCCCAGCTGCTTGGGAGGCTGAAGCAGGAAGTCTGCAAGTTCAAAGCCGGCCTCCGCAAGTTAGCAAGGGACGGAGATCAGCGGTAAAGCGCCCCTGGGTTCAATCCCCAGCACGAAAGAAAGAGAGAGAGAGAGAGAGAGAGAGAGAGAGAGAGAGAGAGAGAGAGAAAGGAAGGAAGGAAGGAAGGAAGGAAGGAAGGAAGGAAGGAAGGAAGGAAGGAAGGAAGAAAAAGAAAGAAAGAAAGAAGAAAGAAAGAAAGAAAGAAAGAAAGAAGAAAGGAAGGAAGGAAGGAAGGAAGGAAGGAAAGAGGAAAGGGAGGGAGGGAGGAAGAGAGAGAGAGAGCGAGAAAGGTAGGGAGGGTGGGAGGGAGGGAAGAAAAGAAAAAAAAAAGAAAGAGAAAACAAAAGCCTGTATCTTAAACAAGAAAAGAGAAGAAGAACAGAAGGACAGATAATCCCGAAGGCCTCTGAACTGCTTCGGGACTGAGCCCTAGAGCCAGGATCCCATCTGAAGCAGTTTCCCAGGCTTATCCGTTCCATGCTGGAGGGTTGAAAGGTGACATTCGCACTCCACAGCGGAGGGTGAGGTCTAGCCTGCTCCTTCCCGCACCCCCAGGAAGTGCCTGTCCCGGATGCTCTGCTAAGAGCTTTGTAGGTGCCGACTCCTTTGGTCCTCATGATGTCCCTGTGAAGTGGGTACTCACAGTGGAGGGACAATGGGTGCTCTCACATAGTCTCCTCTTCTTAGAGCTGTGGTTACAAAGCTTTCCCAGGGTCACATAGCCAGTGGGATTTTGAACCTGGACAAGCTCCCTCCGAGGAGTTTACACGTGTACACGTGAGGTGGTTCTACCTGAGCCGCCCATTATCATCTCCCGGCGAGCGTCTATACCAGGTGTGTTTCAGGCCCTGCACCTACCGGCGGCCCCTCTTCCACTTACCTTCCCGTGGGGACCTGTGATACTGTGATATAGTAAGAAACACGGATTTGGTCTTTACGCCCAGTTCCTGGCAGGAGAGTTTCTAAAACCCAGGGAATTTCCTGAGTTGTAGAAGGGTTAGGAATATCTATTATTATTTGCAATAAGCCCTTGAACCCCACATAAGTTTAAGCGAATGCAGTGACTCCTGGTGAGCCCTGGATAGATTCAGGATGGGGGCTGGTGGTCGGAAGGTTGGAACTTGCAGCCTCTCCGGGGATGGGAGAGGGGCTGGAGATCATTAATCACCAAGGGTCGATAATTTCATCAGCCAAGCCGACAAAAGGAAACTTCTATAAAAACCCTTAAATCATGGAGTTCACGATGTGTGCCACCTGGCTCCAGAGGCTGAGGCAGGAGGATGGCAAGTTCAAGGCCAGCCTCAGCAACGTAGTTGCCTAAGCAACTCAGTGAAACCTTGTCTCGAAATAAAAAATAAAAAGGGCTGGGGGTATAGCTCAGTGGTAGGGCGCCCCTGGGGTCGATCCCCAGTACAAAAAAAAAAAAAAAGTCATGGCACTCATAAAGCTTCTGATTTGCTGAATATATTGCACCTGCTGTCACCTGATGTACCCAGAGTGGACGTGGACACTCACCCATTCCAAGGCATCTCAGAGGCTCTCCTGTGCCACCATAGGGCTGCAGGAAGTAGGGAGAGTCTCCAGCTCTCTCTGCAAGGCCACAACTCAGCCACCATTCCTAGGCCACATTCTGGGTTGTGCACAGAGCTGCCAACTGATAGACTGGAAAATCCAAGCTGGAACTGCATCTGCTGGTCCACAGCTATGTCCTTGGCTCCCGGCCCACAGCTTGGCTTATGGTTATTCATAAGCAAGGCCTGCCTCCTCCTGCAGGGCACCTGGGTATGACAGAGAAATCCCCAAGCCTGTCTTGGAGTCTGCTTTAGCCTGTCTGGGTTCCCGTAACAAAATACCAGATTATGTGGCTTAAACAACCGACATGTACTGTCTCACAGTCCTGAAGGCTGGAAAATCCAAGATCAAGCAGGGATTGGTTGCTTGCAAGGGCTCTCTTCCTGGCTTTCTTCCTGGTTTGTATATGGCTGCCAGGAAAGGATCCTGAGCACCTTTAAGGTAGGCCAGGCTCTGCCATGGGGTTTGGTAGGCTGGGTGTATCAAATGCGTTTTCAATTTACAATGGGTTTATTTGAATGCGACCCCCTGTAACTCCTACATTTATATAATTCAAGAGTCATTACTAAAGAGAGGATCAGAATTAACTAAGACAATACTGTCTGGAAAATATACACTTTCAATGCCTAAAAATAAGTATTATGTGAGATGGTCATGATTCTATTTGATGTTTCTTGTTTGTTTTTATCTTGGAGATTGAACTAAGGGGTGTTCTAACACTGAACTGCATCCCCAGCCCTTTTTTATTTTATTTTTAATTTTAAGACAGGGTCTTGCTCAATTGCTGAGGCTGGCCTCAGATTCCCAGTCCTCCTGCCTCAGCCTCCCCGAGTCACTGAGATTACAGGCATGCTTCACTATTCCCAGCTCTGCTATCTCTTCTTAAAAGGATCCTGGTTCAATAGGATCCGATAGGACTCTGATCCAAGAGAATTATGATCTCATTTAACCTTAATTTCTTCCTCATTCCCAGAACAGTCACACTAGTGTTCAGAGTTTCAGTGAATGTATACACTAGGGAGGGGAACACACCGTCCTTATTAACTTCCCCTTCCCATTTCAGTGGCCCACATTTCTGTTCCATGATGTTCTCTCTTCTATCCGTCACTTCTTTTCCACTCAGAGAATATTTCTCTACTCAACAGCTGGAAATTTTGGTTAAGCGAATAGTCTTAATCTATGGTGTAGACCTTGACTTCAGTTTCAGAAGCTCAAAAGTGCTTCTGAGATAACATTCTTCCTGAAGGCAACAGGCAACAGATTTTTCTCCTTTGTTGTATTTTGGTTTTGTTTTGCAGTACTCGGGATAGAACCCAGGGACACTCTACCACAGCGCTACGCCCCCAGCCCTTTATTTTTTATTCTGAGAGTCTCACTAAGTTGACCAGTCTGGTCTCGAAATTGTGATCCTCCTGCCTCAGCCTCCCAAGAGATCACACACCTGGCCAGATTTTCCATTTTTGATCGCCCGAGTGAAAGAGGATCAGGGAATGAGGGGAAAATAAGGAGAAACTATAAGAAAAACAATTACTGGCCAAGAAGTATATTATTCCTCTGGATAACTAATCAAAATATAAAATAATCTCAAAATAAATAATAAGAGTGATATTCTGGGGTGCAACTCAGCGGCTGAGTACTGGCCTAGCAAGAAGGAGTCCTGAGTTCCATCCCCAGCACCTAAAGAAAGAAAGAAATGTGATAATGATGATTTTTATTTCATCTTAGTTAGAGAGGGAAAAACAAAGGAAACAATTTGGGTTTCAAATCCGAACATGCATAACACATAAGAAAAAGCAACTGCAAAGCAGTAAGATTGAGTGATCTCCTTTTTATAAAAAAAAAATAAAAAGTTAGATGGTGTATTCATTTATAAAAGAAATAAAAAACCCTGAATGAACCCCGAGCTATTATTCACAGTAGTGACTTCTAAGGAGTGGAATTTGGGAGGGGGGGATCTTTATTTTTTATTTTCTACATATCTGCATTTAAATGAGTCTGTTGAAAGTTAATGTGAATAATAAAATGCTAAAAGATGACGAAGGGAGAGGGAACTAAAAGACCAGATTCTCAAGAGGAAATGTTTCTTTTGTTAAAATCCCAATAAAACGAGGTTAAGATTAAAAATAGTTGGGACCCAAAATAAAAGAATGAAAATCAATATGAGAGTTATAACAATCCCGCATTCAAAGTATAGAAAGAAAGAAAGAGAGAAAGAAAGAAAGAAAGAAAGAAAGAAAGAAAGAAAGAAAGACACACCAGGAGGTGAAAAGTTAAAGATGGAACAATGAGAAAGGAAGGATAATCTATATTCGAAAATTATAGGAGAAAATTAGACTGAAGTGTTGTCGAAAGAAAGCTCAGTCCTTGTCCCCGATGTCAATCCAATAATAATGACAGGGTTTGAGAAAAAGGAAACAGAAGGTGTATTGCTTTGCTAGCAAAGGAGAAACACAGGGACTCCTGTCCCAGAGGCTGTGATTCTGCCCATCAGCAGGAACAGGGGCTTCTAAAGAGGCCACTCAAAGGCTCCATCCCACGTGTTCTCTTAAGAGTTCTGATTCACTTGTTAACGTGGGAGACGGTCATTTCTGAGATCTTCTGGTTCCATCCCGAAAGTCTGGATTACTTTGTTCCTGGGTGGTGTGTACTCAGGGACAGATAAATCTACCTAAGATGGGGAGGAAAGGTCATCCTGTGTCCCCTGAGATTAGGGAGGACCAGGGAGAGAAGAAGAGAAAGAAACATGTCCATTTTAAAAACAAGTCACAGTGGCCAAGCAGCTAGAGTTGTATTCAAAGCCTAAAGTGGACACTGTTGCAAAAGTTTAGAGACATAAAAGAAAATGGAACCGGGTGCAGTGACCAGGCCAGTGATCCTGCAGCTCAGGAGGCTGAGGTAGGAGGGTTATAAATCCAAGGCCAGCCTCAGCCGATTTAGTGAGACCCTGTGTTAAAAAAAAAAAAAAAAAAAGGACTAGGGATGTAGCTTGGTGGTAAAGCGCCCCTGGGTTCAATCCTTAGTATAATAATAATAATTAATAAATAATAAAAGGAAGTGAAGGCTGAGCATGGTGGCACACTCCTGTAATCCCAGCAACTCGGGAGGCAGAGGCAGAAGGATCACAAGTTCAAGGTTAGCCTCATCAATTTAGCTAGACCCTGTGTTTAAATTTTTAAAAATTAAAAAAAAAAAGACCTGGGGATATGGTTCACTGGCAGGTACTCTTAGGTTCCATTCCCAGTATCAAAAAATTTAAAAAACAAAAAAATAAAAAGAAGCCTGATGGTGGCTCATGCCTGTGATCGCAGCAACTCATTAGGCTGAGGCAGGACAGGAGGATCACAAGTTCAAGGCCGGCCTCAACAATTTAGCAAGGCCCTAAGCAACTTAGCAAGACCCTGTCTCTAAATTTAAAAAATAGAAAACAGAAAAATATCTATGTTATTTTTTGTTCTGTTTTGTTTTGTTTTTGGTACCAGGGATTGAACTCAGGGGCACTCAACCACTGAGCCACATCCC
This sequence comes from Sciurus carolinensis, assembly GCF_902686445.1. Lineage (NCBI taxonomy): Eukaryota > Metazoa > Chordata > Mammalia > Rodentia > Sciuridae > Sciurus > Sciurus carolinensis. The sequence continues at coordinate 23,817,302 of NC_062230.1, read as the reverse complement.
CAGCCCTTTTTTGTATTTTATTTAGAGACAGGATCCCACTGAGTTGCTTAGGGCTTCACTAAATTACTGAGGCTGATCTCAAACTTGAGATTCTCCTGCCTCAGCCTCCCGAGTTGCTGGGTTTACAAGCATACACCACCATGCCCTTCTTAAAATAAAAACTTTTTTTTTGCAAATTATTTCCTAACAATATGCCAAAAGCATTTATCCCTCATTATTAAACGTCCATCCAAAAATTCATTTTATCACACTGGGTGGATGCACCTTTGTGTATTTTTCTCATCTTACTGGGTTTGAAGGTCATTTCTTATCTTTTGTTCTTATAAGGGCATCCCTGATCATCAATTGCACATAATACCTCATACTAACTGTTTTCTCAGAATAGAGAAATAGTTGGAATTGCTGGGCCAAAGGCTAAACTCCTGCTCTCTATTGCCATATAGATTTCCAGAAGTTTTTCCAAGTTCTATCCTTTACCAAAAATGTGAAAGGATCGACCTTTCGTTAACCTCTCCAGAACTGAGTATTATATAGTGAGTTTTTCTTTAATCTTTGCTCACTCAATAGGAAAAAAAAGTTTCTGTTATCTTGTACTTAGTATATGACCAGCAGGGTTAGAGGTTTATTACGATTATTAGCTATTTGTGTACATGCCCGAGAATCCAAGTCCTTCCCTGAAGTTCCATATTTGGATACTGTGCAGGTTTTTCTTATTGAATTCCAACACTACTTCACTTATCAAAGGTGTCTCAGTGGCAGTATTTTTGCCTTTTCATTTTATTTAACACATTTGGTTCACAGACACTTGAAGAATAATATAGTAAAATCCATCCTTCTCTCTATGATTTCTTTCATTATTTTATGTTTAACAGGGTTCTTCGTGTTTTCCTGTAGCTTTTCTAATCACTGTTTGAACATTTGTGTCTTAAGACCCATCCCTGTTCTTCAGGGGATTTTTTTTTCTCTCTATTACACTTTAAAACGTTTTCTCCCTCCCCAGGATCTGATAAAATGACCACCAGCATTTTCTCATAGTTTTTTTTTTTATAGTTTTACTTTTATGATTGGCTTTTCTTGAATAAATTAAAATTTATAACATTTTATTATTAAAAAATAGCATTTGTGATAGAGACATATACAAGGTACCATATTTAGGAATGATATGCTAGCAAATTTAAACAACAAAAGAAATGGTGTGTGATCCCAGTAAATGAGGTTATTTAAACAATCCTTTGGCATTGTCTAATTAAGAGTACATATTGCTTTAATTTAAAAAAATAAACCTCCTGGGGTCTCTTATTGCTAGCAGCCAGTCTCATCTTAGTATAGCAAGCCCTTCTTGTGTGTGGGTCCCCCTTCTTTCTTTAACTCTCTCTCCCTGCACTGCATCATTTTTCTGACCTATTTTTTTTTCATCAGGAAAGATTATATTTAAGACATTAATTATTCTACTTAGTGATTACTAGCTTTTAATATAACTGCTCTGATATTTAATCCCTTTAAGGGTGCACATCATTTCTCCTACAGCAGTTTCTCACCCTGGGAACTACTGGCATTGGCCCACAGAGAGGTTGTGGAGGACCACTCTGTAATTCTAGAATGTGTAACAGCATCCCTGGTCTCTGCCCACCAGATGCCAATAGCAACCCACCTCCAGGTGTGGCAGTCAAAAATGTCTTCAGATATTGCCTGGTGTCTGGAGAAAGGAGGGTCTTTTAGCTTTGCATTATGATAACAAAATACCTGAGGCAATTAAGTTATAAGTAGAAAAGGTTTGTTTTGGCTCAGAGTTCTGGGGGTTCCTGTCAAGGGCAGCACACTGTGGCAGAAACACCTGATGGAGCGAGAATGGGAAAGCAGAGAGGGACGGGCCTTCTGGGGTCCTACCATCCCTTTCAAGGTCATACCCCCAAGGACCTAAGGCTGCCCTCTAGGGCCCACCTCCTGAAGGCCCATAGTGCCTCCCAGTAGTACCACCCTGGGGAGCATATTCAGTTCGGTGCGTTTCATCTTGCAGTGCTCCGGATGGAACCCAGGGCCTTGCACCTGCTAGGCAAACGCTCCACCGCTGAGCTACGTCTCCAGCCAGAACCAAGCTCCTAGCACATGGACCTTTGGGGGACGCTTCGCCCGAATCGCAAACCACAGCAGAGGGGAAGGCGGTGGAGAGATCTCCGCTGCTGGTGAGAACGCCGTCAGGCAGGGACACGTACCCGCCCTCAAGTCCTCCAGCCTGCAGCACTTCTGATCTTCTGAGGCTCCGCTCAAGCCTTACCGCCGCCTAAAATTGTCCTCCGACCTTCCGGGTGTGACTGAAATACCTGACAAGAACAACTTGGAGGAAGAAATATTCCCTTTGGTTCCCAGTTTCAAAGGGCTCAGTCCAAGGTCGGCTGACCCCAGGGCTCTGCAGAAGGAGCAGCAGATGAAGCTGCTCAGCTCATGGAAGCAGAGAGGCAGGAGCCCCAGTGACCTTCTTCCTCCAACTCTGTCCCACCTCCCAGTCATCCATCCGTGGATTCAGTCACCAGTGGATTAATCCACTGCTGAGGTCAGAGCCCTTGCGAGCCAATCACTTTCCCAAAGCCTCACCTGCAAGCACCTGAGACTTTGGGGAACATTCCAGATCCAAACCATAACACAGTAAGCAAGGTGCATCAACGCCACCCCAACACCGGGTGCAAATCCTCTGCCCCTTTTTCTGCACTCTGATTAAGCCGTTTCATAATCTTGGAGATTGTCCCTCTCCTCCCGGGACTGCCAGGTCCCCCAAGGGACTGCCCCTGCTTGCATAGTGTCTGTGAGTATTGGTGGAGCACTGTGGTTGAACTGTCCCCTCTACAACTCGTCTTGAAGTTCAGTTGCTATTAGGATGGTATTAAGAGATGTGCCCTTTAAGAGGTGGCTGGAGAGGTGTTGGGGCCCTGCTCTCCTGGAGTGGGTTATGGCTGTTTAGAGGGAGTGCATTCATGAACATGAGAATTGGTTAGTTAGAAGAGGGAAGAGTTCAGCCCCCTTTTCCCCTCTCTTCTTCACTCCCTTGCCATCTGATGCCTTTTGCCATGTAATGATGCAGCATGAAGGCCCTTATGATCTTCTCAGCTTCCAGAACCATGAGCAATTCTTTTTGTATATATATAAATTACCTGGTCTGTGGTATTCTGTTATAGTAGCAGAAAATATGCTAAGACATAGAATATATGCAAAAGTCCTGTGCACTGGGTAGCCCATGGCGATCCCATTATGAAATATCATTGGCCTATACATAGCAGGTGGGATACAGGAAGTGAAACATGGGAAGTTTCTAGAACCTCCAAACTCATGGCCACGAAATGAAAACTCCACATCTGCTTTGAATCCGTATAAAGACAATAGCCTCTGGAGATGTGCACATGGGATGGAGCCACCATCACTGTCCCTTCCCAAAGCCAGGCTATTCCCTGCTCACCCAGCTCCAGCCATAGAACCAGGGAACGGGTGGTGAGGCTGTCTTTCCCATCTTGGGTGATACGCAAGAGACTACCTGCCAATCAAACAGTGGGAAAACACCCAGGGGATAATTCCCTACAAAAGTTGCTTGCAAAAGTACATCTCTGGGCCGGGGAGATAGCTCAGTTGGTAGAGTGCTTGACTCATAAGCATAAGGCCCTGGGTTCGATCCCCAGCACCGCAAAAAAAAAAAAAGCTCATCAAGTGCATCTCCTTCAACAGATATTATGGTGGTTTGGATCTTAAATGTCTCTCAAAGGCCCAAATGCTAAAGGTGTGGTCGCCAGCCTGTGGCATTGTTGGGAAATGGTGGAACTTTTAGTAGGTGGGCCTTGAAGAGGATACTGGGAATCCAGCCCCTTCCTCTCTCCCTCTTTGATTCCCAACTGCTATAAATAAATCTCTCTACCATGTATGTCCCACTTGATATACTGTGCTGCCATAGACCCAAAGCAATGGGACCAAGCTGCCATCAACTGAAACCTCAGAAAGCCAAAATAAATTTTCCTCCTTAGAAATTGATTAACTCAGGCATTTTGTCACAGCAGTGGAAATCTGAATAATACCACAGAGCAATGAAACTTCATTGCTATAAGCCTGATATGGTGGCATTCCATGAAATCAGATCTTATCAAAGATTCATGGAACTCATGAATATTCCATCTCGTGTCTGGTACAAACTATTTTTTGGACTTCATACCATGTCTGGGTTTCCAAAAAACTGACAATAGCAAGTAAGGCCCAGCAGGCTACCTATTTGAAAATACCAATCTGATGAATCCAAGGCAAGCAACTATTATGCCCCCAAATATTCAGGGTGCCTACTGCATACTCGGAGACCATGTATGTTAGTCAGCTTTTCATTACTGTAACAAAATACTGGAGATAATCTACTTAAAAAGAGAAAAGTTTGTTTTGGCTTAGTGTTTTAGAGGCTTCAGTCCATGGTCAGTTAACTCCCTTGCTTTTGAACCTGTAAGAAGGCACAGCATGGGACAGCAAGTGGTAGATAAAAGCCACTCATCTCATAGTAGCTGGGAGGAAAAGAGAGCAAAAGAGAAAGAGACTACAGTCCCACAATCCCTTGATGGCCTAATTTCCCCCCACTAGACACCACTGCTCCAAGGCTGCACCACATCTCAGTAGTGCCATAGGTGGGGACCAAGTCTTCAAACACACAGGCCTTTGGGAGACACTTACCCAAACCATATCACCAAGCTTAATTTACAGCATAACGAGAAACTTTTCCTTCAAGAGCAAATAAAAATATCTTTTTGTTTGTTATTGGAAATCTGAATTTGATATTATTTTTCCCAAGGGGTGAAAGCAATCTTAGACTATTACAGAGAATAAGAAAATAGGAAATAGAAACAGATATTGATAAGACTTCTTTCTTTCCATTTTCATTTGCGTGGGGATTTTTAATGCAAAACAGGGACGTACAGCCTTCGTGCAAGTCAAAAGTTTAGTGAACGACTCTATACTAATCACAAATGGAACAGGTAAGATTTTTCGAGACCATGTCAGTATGTGGACTGTTTTAAACAGGTATTTTTTTTAATTGGTAACATCTAAATGCTGGGAACACATTAATCACAGAGAGGATTCCAGTCATTCACTTAAAAAAAAAAAAAAAAAAAGCAAGCTATCCTCCATGGAAGTATGTGTTTTTAATGTATTTCTTTTCTGTGGATTTGATATTAAAATGCATCAAAATATTTGTTTTTAATTATTTTTTAATTTTTAAATTTTTCCAGACTGCATTGTGATTCATTGTACACACATGGGGTACATCATTTCATTTCTATGGTTGTGCACGATGTAGATTCATACCATGCGTATAATCATACACGTACTTAGGGTCATGAGGTCTGTCTCATTCCACCATTTTTCATACCCCCCTCCCTCTCATTTCCTTCTACATAACTTAAAATTCCCCCATTCTTTCACTCCCCACACCCCCACCCCCATTATATATCATTCTCCACTTATCAGGGAAAATATTCAGCCTTTGGTTTTTTGGGCTAGGCTTATTTCACTTAGCATGATATTCTCCAATTCCAACCATTTATTTGCAAATGCCATAATATTATTCTTCTTTATGACTGAATAATATTCCATTGTGTATATATACCACAGATTCTTTATCCATTCATCTGTTGAAGGACATCTAGGTTGGTTCCACAATCTAGCTATTGTGAACTGAGCTGCTATAAACACTGATGTGGCTGCATCACTGCATACGCTGATTGTAAGTCCTTTGGATATAAACGTAGGAGTGGGATAACTGGGTCAAAAGGTGGATCCATTCCAAGTTTTCTGAGGATTCTCCATACTGCTTTCCAGAGTGGCTGCACCAATTTGCAACTCCACCAGCAATGTATGAGTGTGCCTTTTCCCCCACATCCACGCCAACATCTATTATTGTTTGTGTTCTTGATAATGGCCATTCTAATTGGAGTAAGATAAAATTTATTTTCCTTTTTTTTTTTTTTTTAACAATGCCGGAGATGGAACCCAGGCCCTCTCTCCCATCCTAAGCACACGCTCTACCCCTGAGCTCCACCCCCAGTCCTGAATGATTTATTTTTAATGCAATGGAAAGCCTGGACAGTTTTTAAATTTTTTAATGAACTAAAAGCTCTTGAGGTTCAGGGTAGGTGCTTTGCAAGCTGCAATGTTCATGGCGATCATTTGGGAGACGTGTTAAAATGCAGATTCTGGTTCTGCAGCTCCAGGGAGGGACCTGAGAGTCTCCATGTCTGAAAAGCTCCCTGGTGAGACTGATGCTGCTTGTTTGGGAGTCAGACCTTTAAGAGCAAAGGTCTGTCATTGTCAAACCCACATAGCCGGTATGTGACCCAGCAGGGATGAGGATCCAGGTCTCCCAAGACATCTAGTTGTCTTTCAACCAAGGTTATCATAAAACTCATCATCTAAATCGAGACTTTTTTTAAGTAAAAGGGAATGCCTTTAATGATCATCAGCAAAGAGGGCTGTCCAAGCCACCTCAGGACTTAGAGTTCCCTGGCTTTCACAGAAGGAGAGACTACCTTCAAATGAATGAAAAATTTTGCATTTATTCATTTAAAAAAAAATACCTACTGGGGAAAAGTATAGTGCTTACTCCAGGAGGAAGTTAATCATGAATGTTTCGCAATTGCTAGAGATGTTTGGAAGCAGTAAATAAAGAGAGAGGATAAGAGGGATAGATTTAATTTATGTAGTTGTTCAAAAGGCTATTGATAAGGTTCTCCAGGAAAGGCTGATAAAGATGAGTCACCAGAGGATGGAAGGAATGTTTCCTAGTGATAGGAAACTGACTTAGAGCCCAGAAACAAAGGCGAGGATAAACAAGCTAGGGTGGGTGGCAAGCCTGCTGCAGAGCTGGGGAGAAGGGAGGGGTGATGGGCTGGGCTGTAAGAAGCTGAGAACGTGCACCTCAAAGTAAGGAAATGAGTATGCATTCAAAAGGCAGCTTCAAGGTGTTGCAGTCTAGGTGTGGGCGAATGTCAGATGACAATGTCTTGAAGGGGGCCACACTTCTCTACTCAAAGGAAAACTAACTTCAAGGCACATGCAATTAAAAACAAAATGCTTAGCTTGTCACTTTGGATGAGTATTGGGGTAAAGTGAGTGACAAAGGGAAATACACTATGCAGAAATTGCAACAGGCTAGCAGAGTTTAGAACAGAGGTGGTCTGCTTTAAAGCAGAAGCTGCCCATCACCACCGCCCAGGGAGTGTCCACAAACTACCAAGACCAGCCTAGATCTGCCGAGTCCTAAGAGGGTGGGCTCAGGCATTGGTGCTCCTGAGGGAGAAACACTCGGCAGGAGACCCTGCTGCACAGCTAGGACTGACTACTAATGAGCAGGCTGATAAGGACAATGTAAAAATGAAGGCCAGGGGCTGGAGGTATAGTTCAGGAGCATGCAGTCCACTGTGCTGGGCAATACTCTGGGTTCAATCAACTCCCCGGTGCCCTATAAATAAATAGATGTTAATATTTATTCATTAAAGGAAACCATTTTCAGTTAGTGAATAGAACATACTATTTGGATGCGTGATTATTTATTGTTCTTCGAGGTTTTATTGAGAAATAGAATGCAAACACAGAAGACAGCATTAAATGCAAACATACAGGTTACCAAATTATATAAAGTAAACACCCGTGAAACTCCCACCAGGGCAAAGAAATTAGACTATCACTAGCACCCCAGGGATCCATCAGGGGCCCTTCCCAATGACAGACCTACCTCTCCATAGGCAACTACCATGCTGTCTTTTTGAAGACTCAGTTCCTAGCTTTGCCTTGTAGTGTTACCACTCGGAGCAGCCCCCTGAACAATGCACTTCTGTGTTCCATGCTCTTGAGCTTTAGCTAAATGGCGCTTGCGTATGAAAGGGAGTCGGTGTTCTTTATGTCTGACTTGCTTCATTCAATATTTGCGGTTGCTCATTGCTGTTCCCTTTCACTCTCAATACTGTACAGCAGGGGTCAGAAACTACAGGGCCCCTGGGCCAAATCCAGTCCAACATCTGTTTCATAAATAAAGCTTAATTGGAACACAATAATTGCACCTATTTATTTCCATATTGTCTGTGGCCATTTACACACAACAGCTGAGTTGAATAGTTGTGCCGCATGGCCTTTATATCCTAAAATATATGCCATCTGGCCCTTTATAAAAAAAAGTTTGCCAAGCCCTGCTTGTATCATATTTCACCATGAAAATATACAAAAATTTATTTATCCATTTTACTTAATGATGGAGAGCTGAATGGTTTCCAATTTGAGGCTATTACAAGCATTGTGGCTATGAATTTGTGTGCAGGACGAATCACGTGCCATAATTACACATTTCTGTAGGGTATGTACCTAAGAGTGGAACCGTGGGGTCATATAATAGATAAAGCTTTAAAATTACAGACTGTGCCATCTGGTTTTGCAAAGTGATCTTGCTGAATTCAATTTCTGCTCGGAGGATATGAGAGTTCTTATGTCTCCACATCTTCACCAATGCTAAGTATGATGTTCAGGGCTCTTTCATTATGGTTACTGTTATGTCATTGTATTTGTTAACTATTGCTGCAGAATGGGTTGCCTCAGAACTTAGAGACTTAAAGTAGCAGACACATTATCTCACACAATTTCTTTGGGTCAGAAATCCAGGAGTGGCTGAGCTGGATGGTTCTGGCTCAAGGTCTCTCAAGAACTTGAAGTCAAGATGCTGACCAGGCCCAAGGTCATCTGAAGGTTTAACTGAGCTAGAGAATCTGCTTCCAAGCTCATGGAGGTTGGCTGGAGATCTCAGTTACCTGGTCCATAGTGCTCTCCAGAGGATTGCTTGTGACCTCCCAACTGGCTTCCCAGAGCAATTGATCTGAGAGAGAGAGAGAGAGAGAGAGAGAGAGAGAGAGAGAGAGCGCAACCAAGACAGAACCTGCAGTGTCTTTTATAACTTAAACTCAGGAATGGCATGTCACCATGTCTGTCATATTCAGTTGATCACACCAACCAATCCTGGTTTAATGTAGGAGGGCTTAGCACCCAGGGCTGGAGCTCATTGGAGATGATTCTGAAGGTTGACTACCACGTTCATCATTGTTTTGACTGGCTTTCCCTGCTAACTTACATGTCGAACATCTTTTCACTTGTCATGGCCATTAGAATTTCTTTGCTTTGTAAGATTTGGGACCATTTTTCCTATTGGGTTATATTTTTCTCATTGAATTTTAGGAGTGCTATTTATGTTCTGGATATAGAGCTTTTGTTGATTTGTGTTGCGAACACCTTCTCCCACCCTGTGGCTTATCTTTTTACCTTCTTAGCAATATCCTTTAATAAACAGAAGTTCTTAATTTATGGTTAGACATTTGCATCTTATTTAAGATCTTTTTTCTCTACCCTGAGGTCAGGAAGACGTTCTTTCATATTATCTTCTAACTTTTTTATTTTGTCAAAAAATTAGGACTATAATCCTCCCTGGTATAGATTTTTGGGTAACTAGGGGTCTAATTTTCTAACTTCTTCTCCAACCAATACCCAATTGTACCAGCACACTTTGTTTAAAAAAAAAAAAAAAAAAAAAAAAAAAAAAACCCTTTCCTTTCTAAAGGTTCGACTGAATCACTCTTGCGATAAATCAATTGTTGGTGTATGTGTACCTGTTTTAGAACTCCCTTTTCTGGTCTATTACTCTTTTTGTCTATTCTGGTTCTAATACCACACCCTGTTTTCTGTAGCTCTGCAATAGGTCTTATTTTGTACACCAAGTCCCTCAATCCTGTTTCCAGAAGCAGAAAGAAGAGTAATATAATTGTTGTCCTTCAAATGGTTGCTAGGATGACAAATTCATGGTCACTGCCCTTGGAATCCCTAACTCCTAGTATTCCTTTCAAATCTGAATTAAATTCTACCTTGTTCGTGACCTTTCCTCTAGACACAGAATTCTCCATCTGACCCCCTCTGAGAACATGGATAGTCTCTGTCAAATGGTTAGTTACACATATTGCCTTATAACTTCTTAATTCCTAAAGTTCTATATTTTCCATTCTAGAATATCGGCCCCTCAAGTGCAATTTTTATTCAAGAATTGCACCTCATTCATCTTTGTGCATCTAATGTAGGACCTGTACATAATAAATGCTCAATAATTGTTTACTAAATGAATATATTTTCTTAACTTCAGCTGCTCCTTATTATATATGTTAGGCATCAGGATGAATGAATGTTATTTTCCAAACAAAATCTCCAACAACATCCTAAGTGAAGATAGTCAGGGATCACCCACAGAATCAGAATTAAATATCAAGGGTTAAAACTAGTGTGGCATTCATCTAGCCCCAGGCAGGTTCCACTGGCTCTTACAGCCCTTCCAGTCCAAGAATTGGAGTCTTATTTGTGACCGCAAGCAATCAAAGAAAGAAAAGACTTTTAAATATCTGTACACAATCCCCCACCCCCGTCTTACACACACACACACACACACACACACACAGTTTGTTAAGAAATCTGAACCAAGTACAGATACAAGGGTGAAACAGGTTCGTTTTTCTCGAAACACTCACTGCCTTTCACTCTACTCTCAAATGTAACTCAGCCTTAGAGACATAGTCCCATTAGAACATTAAAAAGTTCAGTCCATTATGGTTTAGAGCTATAAATGTCCTGCAAAGAACTCATGCGCTAGGCAATGTAGTTCACAGGTGAAAAGACTGGATTACACCTTATTAGTAGATTAATCCATTTGATGGGTTAAAATGTTGGATGGAGTACTGGGTGGTAACTGTAGGCAGGTGGGGCATGGATGGAGGAAGCAGATCACTGTGGGTGTTTCCTTGAACTCTGCCTTGTCTCTGACTCCTTGCTCTGTCTCTGCTTCCCAGCTTCTATCACTGAGCTGCTTTCCTCCACCACACCCTTCTGCCATGATGCTCCGCCTCACCTCAGGCCCAGAGCAATGGAGCCAACCGACCACTGACTAACCCTCCAGAACCATGAGCCCCAAATAAACTCTTCACCTCTAAATTGTTCTCCTTAGGCATTTTGGTCACAGCGATGAGAAGCTGAATAACACACCATAAAATCCAATACATTTAAAACTCCAGTATTACATTCAATTTAATGGTGCTCTCCTCCTAGCTCAGTGTGACCCCCAGTCAAAAGGATTTTTGTCTCCTTCTCCCAGGGTTGTGAAATCTAGTGTGTGTGCGCACACACACACACACACAGGCACACATTGGGATATACTCACACTGAAAATTAATTTGTTTACTTGAAATTCAAATTCAACTGGGTGGAAGGGAGGTGACTCAGTGGCAGAACACTTGCCGACCCTACGCGAGGCCCTGGGTTCAATTCCCAGCACCGCAAAAGAATTCATTAATTAATTAACTGGGAGTCCCATGTCTTAGGTAACAACCCAACTTTTCACTGCCTCTTCTGGGTTTCCCATTGTCCTCCAAGACGTTGGGCTCTGGAAAGAGTGACAGGAAGCCAGGAAGTGGTGACATCTGTTTCCCTGTTGCTGCTCTACTCCCTTAGCTGCATCCACGGGGAGCAGCCTGTCCCTGCTGGCTCTCCTGGGGCACACACACGAGGTTCCAGGAGGCCCTTCAGGGAAGCACCGCTTCTCCAGGGGGACAAGCCACAGCCACCTGCCCAATGCCTGAGAGTTCAAGAGCTTCCTTCATCCCACCCAATGTTCTTATCCCCAACCAAGTGAGATGCCCTTTGGTTAGGCTGGTTTCATGCCCGTTATGAAGCTATTATCTCTCAGTTCCAAACCTGGTCCTCTATTTTCTGCTGTGTGACCCGGGGGCTGGATGGTAGAGAAGCACATCTCTGCTTTTCCAGATGCTTCGAGTTGGTTCTGATCATAGGAGCGTGAGCATGAGGCTGAAGGAAGAAGGAACTGACTCTTCTGTGCCATGAGCGTCCTCCTGGCAAGCTCCTTACCTCCTGCAATGGCAGCTCCTTCCCACGACAGCAGCCTGATCCAGTGCGCAGTTTTCCTAACCCTGGAGGAAGCAGCCCCATTGCGCCCCTCCAAGACCCCAGCCCAAGACTCCCCTTAACAATCTGAGGTCCAGCTCACAGAGCACCCTCTCCTAAGGTTCTAAGGCTTAAGTCCAACTTGTCATGGCTTTCCCAGACCTAAGGGTGGAGCTGCCCCTTTCTGTTGCTTCTTCTTGATAAAGTAATATTGTCTTTTTGCCTTTTTTAGTTACTGATTACCAACTTTAAACCTAGTTAACAATTCCTCAAATTAAATGCTCTCTGTTGACACAGTCATGTCAATGTTTGTAGCAGCTCAATTCACAATAGCTAAACTATGGAACCAGCCTAGATGCCCTTCAACAGATGAATGGATGAAGAAAATGTGGTATATATGCTACTCAGTCATAAAGAGAAATAAAATTATGGCATTTGCCAGCAAAAAGGATGGAACTAGAGACTATCATGCTAAGTTAAGTAAGCCAGTCCCCCCAAAAATCAAAGGCCAAATGTTCTCTCTGATATGAGGATGCTAACTCACAATGGGGGGCAGGCAGTAGGGAGGAACAGAAGTGGATTAGACAAAGGGGAATGAAGGGAAGGGAGGGGGAATGGAAATAGGAAAGATAGTAGAATGAATCGTACATTAATTTCCTGCGTGCATATATGATTACACGACCAATGTAATTCTATATCATGTACAACCAGAAAAATGAGAAGTCATACTCCATATCCGTATATGTCAAAATACATTCTACTGTTATGTGTAACTAACAAGGACAAATAAAAAAAGAATTTTAAATAATGCTCTGTTAAAATAACTGATGTGGTTTCTGCCTCTTGGTTGGTCCCTGACTGATACAGTCTCCCCAATCCTCCTCTCTGCCAGATGTGATGGATTGACAGATCTGGCTCCAGGAGAATGTTCTTGGCCAGACTCTGAGGGAAATGACTAAACAGACTCCATTTTGCTCTGACACTCCATGTTATGTAGGAAATAAACTTCTCCCATGGGAACACCCCACCTCTGTGCCCATCATCAGTTACTTAGTGTGACATGTTTAGCAATACAAAATGATAATTCTTACGTAATGAAAAATTGCTCTCTTTTGATTCCTATTGCTCCTAAACAATGTACCATGTGAACAGTGGTTGTGTGGATGTTAGTAACCATTCTTTAGTTTGTACCTAGGTAAGGGTCGTTTTGACCCACGTCCCCCTCTGTCGATGATCTCATGATGTTAATGTGTAATTTCAAATCATAGCAACAGACACTTATGATTAATGTGATTTTTGGTATAAGAACCCCTACAACCTTGTGGTTTGGTATAAGAACCCCTACAACCTTGTGGTTGGGGTTGTTCTCCCAATAGCCATTTTTGGGGGCATTGTGTGAGACAGTCAGCCGGCCGGCTTAATAAAGACTCTCAAATTTGGACTTCTCAGTGGTGATCCGTCTGTTCTTAAGTTGCGCCCCATAACACCAGGGTCTTCCCTATTCTCATCCACTTAAATCAATAGCACTGTTGTAAAAAATCCCAGGTGCAGTACTCAAAAAATGTGATCTCTCCCACCATTCAGTGTCAGACCTAAAATAAATTGCCTAAAATCTCTGGTCTCCACTTGATCAGTTGAAATGGGAATAGTTATAGGGTCAGAGGAGAGTCTGACCCTCAATAAGGATAGCCAAAGAAAGCTATTAGTTCAAGAAATATCAATTAGAATTTTTCCCATTTGTACTGGCTTTTGCATCTACGTTCCTTAATAAACATTTATTAGAGGCAAATACATCCCAGGTTCTAATTAGGTGCTGGCTCATCACACAGATTCTGTACAATGCTTACCATTCACCAAACATTTTCTCTGTGCCTTTATGTTGACCCTTGAGCCTTTACTAGCTTTTTAGTCTTCTCATGGCAGAGACCATTATCTTTCTGCCAAAAGTTTCTGTTCTTCCTTTTGCTGCAGAGAGTTGTTGCTGGAAAGAGGTTTTCCCAGCCAGACATGACATTTCCTGGCCACTTCTATGGTTAGGTGCCTCCCTTGACCAAGGTCTGACTTTGGAATCTGAGTGGGAGGAACGTCCTCCACTTCTTACCCTGGTCCACGCAAACCTTCCACATGGGGCTTCCTCGTGCTCTTTCTATTTTCTCTGCCTTGACACAGAAAATGCAAAGACCCAAGGGGTCAGGGAGCACTGTGTATATGCACTCTGGCCTCTCTCCCTCTTCTTATAAAGCCATCAGCATTCAGTAGGAGACCTGCCCCCGCCTGCTGCCATGCCCTTACCTAATCCTAATCACCTCCCACCTCTGAACACCACAGTTTAATTAAATTTCCACTCTTCTAATACCTCACAATGGGGATTTAAATCCAACATAAATTCTCGGGGGGGACAAACCACACTCACACCATAACCCAGCCCTTCTAAGAATGGGTTATTCTATTAGTTTGCTAGGGCCGCCATAACAAGGTACCCATTTCAACATTAGAACTGGACTTTGTGAATTCAACCTTAGAAATGTATTTTCTCACAGTTTGGAGGATGGACGTCCGAGATAAGATGTTGGCAGTTGTGATTTCTCCTGAGGCCTCTTCCCCTTGGCTTGCAGATGGCTGTCTTCTCACCGCGTCCTCAGATGGTCCTTCCTCTGTGTCCACACGTCGTTCCTGGTGACTCCTCGTGTGTCCAAATCTCCTCTTCTTGTAACGACATCAGTCAGACTGCATTAAGTTTCACCCTATCAACCTAATTCCAGCTTTATTACTTCTTCAAAAGTCTTATTTTCGAACACAAATCATGTTCTGAGGCACTAGACTTCAACCTACAAATTTGTGGGAAAAACAACTCAGCACATAACCCTTCTCTTTCTCTCTCTTTCTCTCTCTCTCTTTCCCTCTCTCTCTCTCTCCCCTCCCTCTTTTTCCCCTCCACTCTCTATCTTTGCCTCTTCCCCGCCATCCCCACTTCCCTCTATCTTTCTCTCCAGCTAGTAAATTAGCCTGAAATAATGTACACAAAGTAAGTCGGCATCTGTGAGGTGAACTCCTAGAAATGTAATTTGGTTGGGGGAAAAATAGGCTCATCAAAGTAGATGCAATTTGGGAGCCTCAGACATAACTCTGAATGTTGAAAAGACAGCGAAATTACGCAGCTCCAGTCAGAGTGAGCCTTATATTTCTGGTTGTGATTATCAGCCCTTAAAATCCAGTTCTTCTTGAAATGCCCGTAAGTTCTAAGACTTCCTTTCTTCCACAGGAAAAAGGAAGGTGATTTCAGTAAGCCGGAGCACAGCAGCACATCTCATGTTTAACCATTCCCTTCTCGCTTTCCAGGGAACTCTAGAGAAAATGTGTTCCTTTTACACTTTAATTAAACAATTTTTTAAAAAAAAGAGGAAAAAGGATCACCTTTTTTCACGTTCGAGAAGAATTAACAGGTCTGTCTGTATCTCTTCCCTTAGGAAAGGTATTGAAGGCAAATGAGAGGACGTGCCACACGTGAAGCAGATGTGCCTTCAAACCCAGGACGCTCAATGGCCTGGGAAGAGAGCTTGCCTGAAGGAAATAATTCCAGTGCCTTTCAATGCTGGTTACTATTAGTGCCATTTTCTCTTTCTTTTTTATCATCATATGGATACAGTTATGCAGCAGAAGTGGCGGGGTCGAGAAACCACTCTGCCTCATTGAGGATGCTTTTGGCTGCAAGTAACCTATTCATTTCAAGCAGATTTAAATTAGGGAAATTAGCCTCTCACATAGCAAGGATAATGGAGGTGTGGTAGTCGATTCAGCAATCCAATCACATCAGGGACGCAGGTTTCTTCTAGCTTTCCGGATCGTTTTCAGCAAAATCCCCTCATGGTCCCAAGTTGTCCACCACAGTTTCGGTGATTACCTACATCAGAACAGAGATGGTTTCTTCCCTGTGTGTCTCTCCTTTTCAATGAGAAAAATCCTGGATACCCCTCAGTAGATGTCCCAGTGTCTCACAGACAGAAGGGTCACACACACTTTCTTGTCTACACCAATGACTGACATGGGAAAGGGGCACAATTAGTTTGGACTAATCAATGCAGAAGTTTCTCCGCTTTATGTTCCCATGAACCCGTCATCAGTTGAAAACTATGATCATAAATCAAAAATTGATTTAATCCACCTCACCTGCCAAACATCATGGTTTAGCAACCCAAGACACTCTGGTGTATTCGTTGCTTCTCTTGTGATTGTGGGGCTGACCCGGAGTAGGGGCTCACAGCCACCACCCAGGATAGTGACACCGGATCATACCACATGTCACCATCCCAGAAAGAGGTCAGAATTCAAGGTATGGTTTTTACTGAATACGTCTTGCTTTGGCATCATTGGAAAGTCAAAAAATTCCTAAATCAAAACCCCGTAAGTCAGGAATGGTCTGTATTTTGCTTCTGAGCTGTTGAAGGAAAGAGAACATCTAAAATCAGCGTGAGCAAGATGGCATCCAAGTGCACGATAAAGCCTAAACTTCTTCCTTATGTTGGTGACTGGTCCACGTGCTCCTCAATGTGCTGTGTCCTGGATTGTCCCTTCCCTCCACAGGAATGTCCCCTGTCTAACCTGGTCATTGAGGCTTCTGCTGACCTCTCTGCTGATGGAGTAGCACAGTGGGGAGAGCGGTTGGTCGGTTCTCTTACTTTGGTTGTACTCCTGAGCGGCTGAGTCAGCACCCTGTGCTGCGTGGATCCAACCTTAGTGGTGAGTGGCTCTGCAGATCCCTCTTGGACTTGGTGGGGACTTCCATTCAGTCTCCTTGGCCCAGGAAATTCATCCCGTAGCACTTAGCAACAGGGTCATTTTGCCCTTGTGATAGAAAGGCAGCTAGGATCGTCGATTGCTTTTTACGTCTCTCGTGGGGATGGTGGAGGGGTGCTGGAGTAGTCCCAGGCTCGGGACACTGGCAGACTCAAGTGCCCTCTGCATGAACCTACTTACCACGCATGAACCTACCACGCCACCGTGTTCTTCTCATGCAGCTTCCCTAAGCTGGCACGCGGGGTGCCTCATGATGCATCCTCCCTCCCCGAGTCTAGCCCTTGCTCTCGTCATCCCCCCAAATTCCTGTAGTTATTTCTAATACACCCCCCAAGTCCACCCAGCAAGAGTTATGACCTAGGGAAGGGAGACAGGACACACGTACCTGACCCTTGTCCTTCTTCTACTCTTACACTGGACACCCTGGACCCCAAAGGAAGTACTTGTCCTGTGTCTCCTCTGTCTCCTCGAAGCCCCCCGCATCATACTATCTTGCTTTTCTCTCCCACGGCAGTCTTTGTTCTAGCAGGTACTTACCCCTCCCCTTTCTTGGGGAAATGAATCTCACGAGCTAGGCTTAACGGAGAAAATGGTTTCCCTTGTTAGGGAAAATTACCCAGATTGCCAAAAGAGGAAAAACACTTCTACAAAGCATCATCCGGCGGTATATATTTTTCCATGTTATTCCCACTCCATCATTTCAATTGTCTAAGCCAAATGCGTGTTTTTCAATTTAAAAGAGGCAATGTTTTGTTAAAGACAATTACTTTCACAAGCACACTTATTTATGATGGGCATTCAAAGCAGAGATCCAGAAGCTGAGGATTCATTCATAAAGATCTTGTAACCTGGTAGCAGTGCATTCTATTAACTGGCTCAGTTTAGTGGATCATTGTTATACATGTCACTTACTGAGAACAAAATTTCACATCCATTATTACAACTAATTTAATTCTAACCTCTTATCCATAAATATGAATTGCTGTCTTCATCTCACATCTTGATAAAGCTCAGAGAGGTTAAAGAATTTTCCCAAAGTCACACAGTAGATCTTTCTGACTCCCAAGTCCGAGTCATTTATCCCTCAGTGGAAACCGCATGGCAGCAGTGTGGATTAAGAGGATAGACTCTGGAATTTTACAAACTGGGACCTCAGTTCCAAGCAGCCAACTATTGTGTGACCTTGAACACACAGTAGGGCAACCTCTCACCTCTTAAAGGGAGTAGTCATGATTCACATCTCATATGCTCATTCAAGACTGAAGAGGCATACGAACCCCATGACAGTCCTTTACGTGGCTCCAAGGGCAACACAAGAAAAATTAATGTGAAGTCCTTTCCTTTGGTCTAGTACAATTCCTGAGTTGTACAAAAATTCCAGATCCTAGAGAAATGGTTTATGAAGTCACATCTACAAAATACAATAGTGCCAATAGTGCATTTCTAATTTAAATAGACCGTAGCCAAAGGACTTGGGTGAGCAGACTGGAAACAGGAGATGAAATCTGTGTTTTATAGAGTTTGGGTGTTCAGGCTCTGTTAGAGTTTCATGATCCACTGGGCTTGCTATTTTTTTACTTTTACAGACTGCATTTTGATTCATTGTACACAAATGGGGCACATCATTTCGTTTCTATGGTTGTGCACGATGTAGATTCATACCAATTGTGTGATTATACATGTACACAGGGTCATGACGTCTGTCTCATTCCGTGATTTGAATTCCTGCTCGGGTTAATGTCTCCATGTTTCACTTTTCTCATCCCTAAAATGGAGATTAAAAACAAGGGAGAATGGAGGTTTGGAAGACGATTTGCAAGATGCCTGGTTTGAGGGAAGTTTTTGTTATTGTTGTTAATAAAAAGAAAGTGTTACTGCAAAAAAAAAAAAAAAAAAAAAACACTGAATGAGATAAAATAGCACATATGTTTCGCATATGTTAAAGTTTAGAGTAGCGTCAAGAGAATACACAGAATTAGTTTTGGCCATTGAGTATTGTAGTTATACCTGGTGTGGCTTATCGGTCTTGGTGCATTCGGGCTGCTGTAACAAAGCATCAGCTGAGGCTTACACACAACAGAAATCTATTCTTCACAGCTCTGAAGATCCAGACTCTGGCCTATGTGGTACCTGGTGAGGACCTGCTTCCTGGTTCATGGATGGTGTTATGGTCTCGATGTGGTGTTCCCCAGAAACTCACGTGTGAGACAATGCAAGGTTTGGAGGAGAAATGATTGGGTCTCAGCCTTAATCTAATCAATGAGGTCATGGGATTGACTGAGTGGTAACTGAGGCAGATGGGGTGTGGCTGGAGGAAGTGGTTCATTGGGGGCGTGGCTTTGGGGTATATATTTGTATCTGGCAAGTGGAGTCTCTCTCTGCTTTCTGATGACCATGTGAGCTGCTTCCCTCGGCCACACTCTTCTGCCATGATGTCCTGCCTCACCTCGAGACCCGAGGAACGGAGCCAGCCTTCTATGGACTAAGACCTCTAAAACCGTGAGCCCTCAGATAAACCTTTCCTCCTCTACAATTGTTCTGGTGGGTCTTTTAGTCACAGCAGTGAAAAAACTGACTAAAACAGATGGCCGCCTTTACGCTGTGTCCTCACGTGGCAAAGGGAGAAGGAATCTCCCCGGGATCTTTTTTTATAAAGATATTAAGGGCCCCTCCCTCATGACTTAACCACCTTCCCAAAACCTGAACTTCAAATACCATCATTTTGGGGTTAGGATCACAACATATGAATTTAGGGGGGATATAAGCAATTAGTCCATTACATTCTATTTTTTTTTAATTTTTTATTTTGTGTGCATGTGCTGGGGATTGAACCCAGAGGCACTTAACAGCAAGCCACATCCCTAGCACTTTTTTTTTTTTTTTTTTTTTTTTTTTTGAGAAAGGGTCTCACCAAGTTTCTGAGGCTGGCCTTGAACTCGTTCTTCTTCTGCCTCTGCCTTCAGAGTTAATGGGAGACAGATGTGCATCACCACGCCCAACCCATTCCACTCGTTAAAAGGGTCTTCATCTTCATGTTGAAAATAGCTTAGTGCTTATTTCTACTGCAAAATTTACAGATGAGAAACTGAGACAGAAAAAGTCTACTCTGATTCTGTGAGTGTGTGTGTGTGTGTGTGTGTGTGTGTGTGTGTGTACACGTTCTCTGCTCTTTCAAAGATGAATATTGCAAATTCAGAAAGGCATGGATCCCACTGGAATTCTTCTCGAATGCATTTGGGTTTTGTTTGGCTTGGGGGGAGGGGATTCTGATCACAGGTAGTCCCTACAACACCAACTTCTGGGTCAGAGAGAGAGACACGGCAGATACCATGGTGGGGGAGGGGAGACACACTCATTGGTACAAGTTGACTCTCAGGCATCAACTAAGAGAGAAATGAAAGAAAACTACCAGAGACCATAATTAGTTCATCTATCATCAGAAGAAATCAGTTCATCATTTCAAAAAAACAAATAAAAATTGGGCCATAATTAAGTCCAATTAACTCAGCCTTCAAACACATTCTCTGTAGTGGACATCTGTTGTTTGGGCTGCCTTTCTGCTAATTACAACCCCGTTTCCCTTTGGAGGAGCATCCCTCCCCTAAATGACTGCCATATAGTTATTTGGGAGTGACCCAGTGGGTTCCAGTCGGCTTAAGCCAATCTGCTAATCTAATCTCGCAAACCACAATTCAAGGACACACGTGAACCAAATCAGAGCCCAAGAGACTCAAAGGGTGTATATGGAAGAGATGCTTCACTCTGCCTCTAAATATAGGGCAGACTTCTTGATTCCATAGGAGACGTGGTCTGAGGACGATGCTGACCTGCTGAAGGTGGGTAGGTGGGAGGTTCACACCATCCAAGCCTGAAGGTAGGTCACTTCCTGGACTTCTCAGTACGGAGTCAAACTGACCTACCTGCTCAGGAGAGATGTCATTTACCCCAGGCCACAAGAAACCTGGGGCCCAGGTAAATTAAGAGTTGTCTGGTGTCACAGAAGCCAGGATGTGCACCCAGTTCTCTTAGAGGCCCAAGCCCTGGCTCTTCCTCGTCCTGCAAGCTTGGATAATCCTCACCACAAACCCAAACTCAGAGTGTTCAGGCAACATGCTCAGAGTCAGACAGAAGGTCGGTGGTGGTGCTGTGATTCTTGTTCCCAATTTTTTTTGTCTCCAAAACCTTTGCACTGAGCCAATTTGGAGGTCAGACAGAAACATATGCTTTTAGGAGTATCTTTCTGGAGTCCATGGGGCTGCCAAACTCAGACAGTGCATTTCATATGCCTACACATCTTATTCTTAAAGTCCCTGAACTGATACAGGAGGAAGGGGAAGATAGATGAATATCATGATAAGCTAAGTATTCATGGAAAAACGCCTAATTTGGTTTGTCCCCTGGTTGGAGGGCCCTTGGATACCACTAGTTGCTCATCTAAATCCATTCTCTCCTTCTTCCTGGCTGTGGCTGAACTACATTTCCCAGCCTCCCTTGCAATTCAGTGTTACCATGTGATTAAGTTCTTGCCAATGGAATTCAAGCGGAAGTGATGTGAGCCTAGGTCCTTGCAGTGGGCATGGCCCCTCCCTGTTCTTTCTCCCTTTCCACTGGCTGGAGCCCTTGACCAGATAGATGATGCTAATGCCCTAGGATGTGGCAAAGCACATGGTAGAAGGAACCTGGCCCCTGAAAAGGTCCTGTAGATCAGAGACACCCCAGTGATCCCAGCTGCTGGCCTCAAAACCGTTCCACAAGAGAGAATAAACTGCTTTGTTCTTTAAGCCACTTATCCTTGGATATTTTTGTTATATCAGGTTAACTGTTGTACATGAAGGCAGGGCCCAGAGGTCTTGGGGGAGAATTAGTCATCCCACAGGTGAGCTCAGGGAGAGTAACTGAACTCAGATCTCTACCTCTACAAAAAGAAAAGAAAGGAAACTACAGAGTTTCATACCTCTTTGCTAGTCTCTCAGCGTGAACGCTCGCCGTAGTGAGTGAATAAAGCCACGTTGGGTCAGGGGCTAAGGGAAGCTGCAGAGTCCTTACAGCATGGAGCCAGCCTCTGTATCACAGCTTAGGAGGGGCTCCTGGCTTCCTGGGGCTGTGGGTTGAGCCTTGGGAGGAACCAGTGGACCCCAGAAACATCTGTTACATGAAGACCAAAGAGGAGGGGACTCGTCCACCTGGGCAGAGCTTCAGAAGATGGTCCTTTGCTGGGTGTCCTGCTGGGTTCAAGCTGTTATAACAAGATACAGAGACTGGGTTGGGGGGGGTTAAACAACAGACATTTACTTCTCCCAGCTCTGGAGGCTGGAAAGTCTGAGATCAAGGTTGAGGCAGATCCATTGTGAGGCAAAGGCTCTCTTTCTGGTTTGCAAACAACTGTCTTCTTGTACTCTCACATGGCTCAGGGAGAGAGAGAGGGGAGAGGAAAGAGAAACAGCCAGCCCTTTTGGGTCTCTCCCTATGAGGGCATTAAACCTATTGTGCAGGCTCGAATTTCATGTCCCAACCCCTCCAAAGGCTCAGATACCATCACATTAGGGATTAGACTTCAACCTACAAACTTTGGAAGGACACAAGTAAGCAATTCATAACTATGGGGTTTCTTTTTAATGTTCCTTTTAGTTGTAGATGAACACAATACCTTTATTTAATTTATTCATTTCTGTGCAGTGCTGAGGATGGAACCCAGGGCCTCACACATGCTAGGCAAGCACTGTACCACTGAACCACAACCCCAGCCCACTATGGGGTTTCTTGAAAAGAAAATTAAATAGGTCGTAACTCACCAATAACCACGGATTAGAACTTCTTTCCTCTCTCTCATGGTCTCAGTGCTCAGAAATCACCTTTGATGAATTGATTTTCCTTATATAAATATTGAAGTCACAATTCTTTTAAGCAGATAGATTTTACCTTTTGTGGGTTAGGGTACAGGAAAATAACCACCTCATACCCGGATCTTCAGAACGGTGTGGAAAGAGCAGAGTGCAGAGGTTAGGAGTGAGAACTCAGAAGCCACGCCCCCATCTCCTGGCTTTGCCAACCTGAGGTTAATTCAGCTTTTTTTTTTTTTTGCATTGCTGGGGATTGAACGCAAAGGTGCAAGCACTCTACCAACTGAGCTATATCCCCAGTCCTTAATTCAGCTTCTTGATCTATAAAACAGGGCTGATCAATAGCTTTATGCATATTATTAATATGAGGATGCACAGTTCTTAGAAAGAGCACCTATCAAGTAGTAAGCACCATGTAAATATTTGCTAAATAAATGTTGAGACCACCTTTGAAATGGGAATGGAATTTTGATAATATGCATCAAAAGCATTGACCAGCAATTTCACATCTAAGAATTTCTCCTAAAGACATCGTCTGGAGTATGAATATAGATTTATCTTCAAAGAAGCTCAGTGCAGTGTTAAGTGACCATCAGTAGAGGGCTAGCTAAATAAATGGTCAAGGAGGACAGGCATATTTTATGCGGAGGATTAAATGGCTGAAGACCTCACACGATGTAAAACTCGCATTATGCAAGATTAAATTTCCTACCAAAAATAAATGCAAAACAGGATTCACATAATTTCAAATTTGGCCCGTAAAACAAAATTTAATTAATATTTTATAACCTACTATTTCAAACTGTGTAATTCAAATTTGCATTAAATGTAACCTGACTGTATATTTATTATGGAGCCACACAAAAATTTACGATGCAGAAGAATAAGCAATGGCAAAGAGAGACATCCGTGATAAATCAATTTTTAAAAGCGTGACCCTATTTTCATCAGATAGACATTTTTAAACACTGGGAAAATATATATCAAAATTTAAAGGGTGTTAGCTGATTTACTAATAATATTTTTTTTTCTCTTTCTTTATGTACAGTTCCTTTTTAGGGGGGTGGGGGAATAGCTGGGGATTTAACTCCAGGGCAATTTACCACTAAGCTACATCCTCAGCCCTTTTTATTTGTTATTTTGAGACAGGGTCTCATGAAGTTGCTTAGGGACTCACTATGTTGCTAAGGTTGGCCTCAAAATTGACATCCTCCTGCCTCAGCCTCCTGAGCCTCTGGGATCAAAGACTTGCACCACCAAGCCCAACTATGTGTAGTTCTAAAAGTTCTACATGGAATGTGTATTTTATAAGAAATAATAAAGGGAACTTTTTCCATAGCATTATTGGTGCATTGTATTTGTACATAATGGTGGGATTTGTTATTACACTCATACAAGCACACAATATAGCAATATAATTTATATATAATAATATATATTTTATATTATAATATAATATCATTTCAGTATTTCCCCTTTTCCTGCCCACCTCCCCCACTCCAGTCCTTTTCCTCTACTGATCTTCCTTTGATTTTTATGATACCCCCAACTTTCTTTTCCATTTTCTTCTATAGCTTCCACATATGAAAGAAAAACATAACCCTTAACTTTCTGAGTTTGGTGTATTTCACTTACATAATGTTCTCAAGTTCCATTCATTCTCTTGCAAATGATATTATTTCATTCTTTTTATGACTGAATATAGCCCATTGTGAACATAAACACCACATTTTCTTTATCCATTCATGAGTTGGACACCCAGGCTGGTTCCATAGTTTGGCTATTATGAATTATACTGCTCTAAGTATGGGTATGCACATAATGACTTTAATACTTTAGGATAAATAACAAGGAGTGGTACAGCCAGATCACATGGCAATTTCATCCCTAGTCTTTGTTGTTGTTTTTTTGTTGTTTTTTTTTTTTTTTTGGCGGTGCTGGGGATTGAACCCAGGGCCTTGTGCTTGCAAGGCAGGCACTCTACCAACTGAGCCATCTCCCCAGGCCTCATCCCTAGTCTTTTGAGGAATGGCAAAGATGTTCCTTTTTTTCCACATCTTCTCCAGCATTTATTACTGTTTGTATTCTTGATGACTACATTCTAACTGGGGTGAGATGAGATCTCTGTGTAATGTTGATTTGCATTTCCCTAATTGCTAACGATGTGGAACATTTTTTCCAATGTATTTGTATTTCTCCTTTTGAAAAGAGTCTGCTTAGTTCACTGGCCCATTTATTAATTGGGTTGTTTGTTGTTAATTTTTGTTGGGTGTCGTTTTATGTTCTGGATATTAATCCTCTGTCAGAAGATAGCTAGCAAAGGTTTTCTTCCATTCTGTGGGTGCTCTCTTCACATTATTAATAGTTTCCAATAAAGGGAACTTTGAAAAAAATAAATGTAACATGAATACCAACTTATCTTTGAAAAGTTATGCAGATTGTTACATAAAAGAAGATAATTCCAACCTATTAGGTAGTACCTACAGCTTTAATGAACTGAGTATTTGGTTTTCTCTAATACTTGGTCCCAGAGATAGGTCTGGGTGGGAAATGTCCATATGGCAAAGATCAAACTGAGGCCACACCAGCCTAATCCAGAGCCAATTAAAACTTTCAGATTCAGTGTTAAAGCCCAAGTACACTGAATCATTTACTCAACATGCCTGCCTGTGCGCTTTTGAGATTTTACAGTATCTTTAAACAAAACAGAGAACAAATACTAAAGAGCCTTCAGTCAACTCCTGGCCCATTTCCCCCTAACCAAAGCAGAAAGGAGGGAATTAATGGCAATTCTTCATTCACTTCCTCCATTCCCAGGAGAAGGCAGGTGGAGATGTGGGAAGAGGTGAAGACCCAGGGGGAGCAAGGGGCCTAACAGGCAGGACTTCTGTCCTTCCATCCCCAGGTGGGGAATGTTGGTGTTCATGCTTGTTCATGGCCTTAGGGGTCTTTTTCCTGTATCAGTCTTTAAGAACACAGAGTTTTGATTTTTTTTTTCATTTTTTCATTTTTTGAACAATCACCCTCTACTAATTAAACACATTCCTATGGATTATCTTGTTTGGCCATCGGTCCTGTGGGGTTTAGAGATACAGTGGAATACAGAGGGTGCGAGCTTAGACTCTGGTGTGGGCCCTAGATCCCCAGCCTTTTGAGCTGGGTCACCTTCAGCCACTCGTTCAAACTGCCCATGTTTCCGAAGGAGCTGGGATGACAGATGCACACCAGTGTCTTTATCTGTACAGAGGAGGAGACGGTAACGGCACCTACGTAGTTCTGTTGTGTAGAACTCTTAGAACGGAACCTGGCACAGAACAAGTGCTCAATATGTTAGGTATTATCATGACACATGAGAAACAGACTCCGGGTGTGATAACACGCTCACAGTTGCATGACAAGTGTTGGATCCAGGATCTGCTTGGATCTCCTTGAGATTCCCATATCTGTGGGTTTCTAGTGTTTGCTTAGTCAGATTTGGACATTGCTCAGACATGATTTTTTTCTGATACATTTTCTGTCATCCCTTGAATCCATCATTTCTCACCTCTTCTTCAGGGACTCCAGTTATACATATATTAGGACACTTGTTACAGTTGACCACAGTTCACTGAAGCTCTGTTGTTTTTGTTTGTTTGTTAAGACTTTTTTCTTTGTTTGGATACTTCCTGTTGCCTCCATCTTCAAGTTCACTAATGTATTTTTTAGTGGCTAATCTTCTGTTTGTCCTACCACTGTATTTCCCATCTCTTGAAGTAGGACTTGGTCTTTTTCGTATCTCCAGTGTCCATTGGGAGCATGCTCATGCTTTCCTCTACCTTCTTGAGCATCTGAAGTATATTTCTAACAGCTGTTTTAACATCTGTGTCTGATTCTATCACCTGTGGAATTTCAGATTCTGTTTCTATTGGTTGATTTTTCTCCTCATTGTGGCTCATACTTTTCTACTTCTTTGCTTACCTGGGAGTTTTGTCCAACATGATGAATTTTGCATTGCTGAATTCTGAAGGTTTTTAGATTCCTTTAAATATTTTTAAATTTTGTTTTAGCAGTTAAGTTGCCAGAAACAAGTTGATTCTTTTGAAGCCTCCTTTTAAGATCATGAGGCAGGGATGCTAAGTATGGTGGTGTGCATCTGTCGTCCCAACTCCTTAGGAAGCTGAAGCAGGAGAATCACAAGTGTGAGACCAGGCTGAGCAACCTAGCAAGACCCTGTCTCAAAATAAAAAATAAAAAGAGTTGGGGCTACAGCTCAGTGGTAGAGGACTCCTGGGTTCATCTTCAGTACTGGGTGGTGGGGGCAGGGAAGATTGTTAGGCAGATACAGCCTTTAGTCTAGGGTCAGCCATTCCTGAGGCAGCCTCCTACTCAGGACTGCTCATAATGGATCTTTCCTCTCTAACTGGTAGGAACACAAGTAAGTCCAACCCTACATGAGCCCCACCCAATCATTTTGGTGGCCTTTCTTTGGTCTATGGTAGTCTCCTCACACTCATGCATTGACCAATACTCAGCTGAAGACTTGAGGGAAACCCTCTAAAGATCTCCAAAGTCCTCTCTCTGGTTCACTCCTCTCTCCTGTGTCCCCACCAAAATCTCAACTCAGGAACGCTGTCAGGTTCTATTTGGATTTCATCTCTCTACCTTGAGTCTGGTGACAATCTCAGGGTTTCCTATCTGGGGATCCCTGCATTGTCCTATCTGTTGCTCAATGTCTAGACACCCACTGCTTCACATATGTTCTCAAGTTTTTGAGTTGTTTGAGGCAGGAAGATAAATATGGTCCCTCTTACTCTGTGATGGTTAGAAACTGAAGTCTCTGTAGCCAGGATCTGAAACCAGGTTAGGTAGCCTGACTCCTGAGCTTCTCCCACCCCCATCCCATATCAGTTCTTCAGTTCCTCCTTGTGTTTACTAAAATGTCACTTGGCTATTGTGAGACCTTTGTAGATTATCCCCATCCCAACTGGCACTCTGTCCTCCTCGCCTGTCTCCTTCTGTATGGTTTGGCTGGGGTTTATGTGTCCCCCAAGGGCCCATTGTGATTGAAGGTTTGATCCCCAGGGTGGCACTATTGGGAGGTGATGGAAACTTGGGGAAGTAGGACCTCATGAGATGTCCTTAGGTCGCTGGGGTTGCAGCTTCAGAAGGTAGTTTTGAAGGGACTCCTTGGTGGTTCTCTCAAGTGGGTTGTTGTAAATGCCTGAGCCTGGCCCCATCCAGCTGTCTCTGCTCCTGGTTTGTGATGTGGCTGTTCACTCCTGCACAAGTTCCTCCATGGCCTGCTGCCAGCCACCACACTCTCCAGAGGCCCAACCAGTGGGGCCACCTGGTCCAGGACTTTGAATCTACAAAACCAAATAAACCTGTTCTTCCGACGTAGCCTATATCAGGTTGTTTATGAAAGTGACTCACAGCTGACCAATACACCTTCCACAGAATGAAATTTCCAAGAGAGCAGGGAATTCATTTTGACTTTTGCTCTTAAAAACAGAATTTGTTCCCATGATCCCAGGACCCTGAACCGTGCTTGGACAGCATCTTGAACTTATGAAGTATTCAAGACATAGTTGTTAAATGAATACATACCATCTGACTCTCCTTGAGTCATGGCTTCTGTAGCATCTGCCCTGTGGAAGGCATTCCACAATGGCAAACCCAGGCCAGAGTCTCCCTTAAGAGAGAACAACACTCATTCCTCCAGAAGAGATGAAGTTGGAGCTAAACTTAGCCCTGGCCTTGAAGCCAGGAGCGTCTAGAGTGAGGTCCCCAGAACATAGAGATCCAGGGCTCTTGAACTGCACTGTCCAATATGGTAGCCTTTAAGCCCATGGGGCTCTGAAGCATTGGAACGTGGCAATTCCAAATGAAGATATAATTCTAAGTTACCATCATGAACCATTATTTTCAAACATTTAAGTGTGAAAGAAAAACTAATCATTTTAATACTGCTAAAATGTCCAAGCAATGACAGTTTAAACATACTGAGTTAAACCAAACGTTACTAACATTAATGTTGTTGGTGCCTTTTTGCTTTTTTTAACGTGGCTAGTAGAAAGTTTAAAATTATCTGTGTGGCTCACATTATATTCCTATTGGACAGCACTGCTCTTGGGGGAGAGAATATTCTAGAAGGGCAGGCCAGGCTCCTAAACTCCATCCATCCTCAACACTCAAGTCTGCCAGGAAGAAGAGCAAAGCAAAGGTAGAGAAGTTGAGAAATAGGCTACATAAAAACAGATGTGATATACCCTCTCTCTCTCTCTTTCTCCCCCTCTCTCTTATTGTATTGTGGTAAGGACACTTAACATGAGATCTGCCCTCTTAGCAAATTTTTAAGAGTGCATATTGTTGTTGACTATAGGTACAGCGTTGAATGGCGGGTCTCTAGAGTTTATTCATTGCACTTGACAGTGAGTTCGTGCCCGTGGATTAGTAGCTCCCCATTTCCCTCTGTCCCTGGTTCCTAGCAACCACTATTCCACTCTTTAGTTCCATGAATCTGACTATTCTGGGTACCTCTCATAAGTGGCAGCAAGCTTGTTCCTCTGACACCCTTCCCCACACACTACTTCCCACCCCTATCCCCCAGGCAACTCGACATGAGTCACCCACCCATTGCCTGAGGGAGAAAGTTGTCACCATAAAACCCAAGAACAATGAATGGAAGCAAATTCTCCACTTTTAAGA
The DNA here is from genome assembly GCF_902686445.1 of Sciurus carolinensis. Taxonomy (NCBI): domain Eukaryota; kingdom Metazoa; phylum Chordata; class Mammalia; order Rodentia; family Sciuridae; genus Sciurus; species Sciurus carolinensis. Next base: position 23,787,993 of record NC_062230.1, on the reverse strand, counting down.
TCGAATGCGAAAGAAAAATCATAATCCAGGCTAGGTAAAAACCACCATAGGCTTTATCCTTTTATGGAATCATGGAGGAACACCCTGATGGGAACAGAGCTGGACTGGGGACCAGGTCAGTGTCTGGTGAGCATCAGGTCCCTGTGTGCGCCATGGCTCCCTTGGAAGGCCATACAGGGTAAGGGCTCGGTTTGGCACCAGGCGACCCAGATTCAAATCCTGGCTCTGCCACTGGCCTGAGACTAATGACCTGGACATTTTTTTTAAGTTACTTTTATTTATATTTTTAGTTAGATAGACCTTTATTTTATTCATTTATTTTTATGCAGTGCTGAGAATTGAACCCACTGCCTCACACGTGCCAGGCACACGCTCCACCACTGAACCACAACCCCAGTCCATGACCTAGACCTTTGTACCTCAGTTTCCTCTTCTGTAAAAGGGGCTGATGATATAAAACCCACCCACAAGGCTGCTGTGAGAGGTAACCTATGTAAGGCCTTGGAAAATGCTCACCCCTTAGCAGATATGACCTACATATTGATGTCACACCTGTGAGTGAGCCCTGTGCAGTGTCGGGTTGAAAGGCCACAGGACTGGTGTTCCACTTGTTTCTTGAGGACTATCCAATCTACTCCACAATGTCAAACCTGCCCATCTTTCAAGGAATCAGAACAGGCAGAACACTCTGGAAGGATGATCAGGTCCTGCATTCCTAGTGGTAGGTGTCTTGGGGTAAATCTCCTTCAGGGTCTAATCGGGTCCCTTTGTAATGAGATTGTCTCCCTTTGGGTACTAGATGCTGCCCTAATTAGCTGAAGCCTATGGGGGCGAGTGGGTTATCATGCATGCATTTGCATTTAGTATCTAAGGCCATTGCAATAGTTCATTTTAATCCTCAACTGAACGGAGGCGGATGCCCAAAGATCTGGTAAATTTTTACTTCTTGGTGTGTCTGCGAAGGTGCTTCCAGAGAGGACTGACATGTGGGTAACAGAGTTGGGGAGACTCACCCTCGATGGGGGCGCCATCCTCCAGTTAGCTGGGAGCCTGGATGGAAAAGTCCATCAGGAGCCAGGGGCTCCTTTGGACCTCAGCTCCAGGTTCTCCAGGCTTTTGACTCCAGGATGTGCACCCGCAGTCCCTGGGGGGCTCCCAGGCCTTCTGGATGTATTGTTGGCCTCTCTGGTTCTGAGGCTCCCAGCTCTGTGGCCCAAGCCACATGGTATTGGTTTCTCTGGCTCTCTGGCTTGCAGATGACCTACTGTGGAACCTTTCATCTCTGTGATCACATGAATGAATCCCCTAATAAGTCCTCCCTTACATCATACATTCTGTTGGTTCTGTTTCTCCGCTTCATCTTCACCTAATACACCTAATATGGATGAAATGTCGAAGCAAGGGTGACCTTCAGCAGTGGACTTTAGGAGGATGAGCAGGTAGCCTGTCCCAGGCCAGCCTGGTTCCTCCTTGCCTGTCCCTTCAAATATGAGCCTAAATATACCAACCTGCTTATGGCCATCTCTCCAAGGAAGCCCCGGAAGTGTCCCTGATTCTTGCCACTTCTGTGGCACCTGATTAGATGTTCTGACTTCTCTTCCCTTAACAGGAAGGTCCAGGCCTGGTCCCAGGGGACAGCAGGGTTCATGCGTGTTACCTTCACTGCATTTTTCAGACGTGTGTTCCACAAGCATCACTGACCTGGGATACAATTTGAATGATGCCCCAGAGTTATGTAATGTGACAGCTCTGCATTCCTTGGGGACTTTCCGACTCCTAGATCAATGCCCATTGCCCTCCTCTGCCACCGGCTTAGCCTGGTCAGCAGCCCAGGTGGTCTAGGGCAGTGGTTCTCGAACTTGGCATGCATCAGAATCACACAGGTGTGGGACACCAGCCCCAGAGTGTCAGAGGGTCTGGAGGAGGGCCTGAGTCTTCGCTTTCCTACCAGGTTCCTAGGGGACACCTATGCTGCTGGCCCAGGGATCACACTTGGAGAAACACTGTTGCAGCAGATGCTATTGGGACCGCATCCGGGCCTCCCCGCCCCCACCATCCCCTACCACCATAGGTAGTGCCTGCTCGCAGCTCACAGCTGTCCCTTTTCTGCAGCAGGGCATGGAGTGTGTTGAACTGTGTTCCTCCCCCAATTCATATATTAAAGTCCTTACCCCAATGCCTTAGGATGTGACCTCATTTGGAGACAAACTCTTTATGGAGGGAATTAACTCAAAATGAGGTCATTAGCACTCTAAACCAATATAATCACTGTGCTTATAAAAAGGGGAAAGATTTTTTTTGGCGGGGATTGAACCCGGTATGCTCTACCCCTGAGCCATATCCCCAGTCCCTTTTATTTTTTGAGACAGGGTCTTGCTAAATTGCCCAGGCTGGCCTCAAACTTGTCATCCTCCTGCCTCAGCCTCCTGAATAACTGGGATTACAGGTGTGCCACCGCACCTGGCTAAAAAAGGAAATCAGGAAACAGACACACACACAGAAGGCCAGGTGAAGATGAAGGCAGAGGTCAGTGTAAGCTCCTGACCCGCACATGACGAGGCGGGAGACAAGCCAACCTCGGACCAGCGAGCTTTCCTTGTTCTGCAGCGAAGTCAATCCATCAGGCACGGCGGGCTCGTCTTCTGGGTATGGAGCTGGCCCAGGTTCCAGAAGGAGTCTGGGTTCCGTAGTTCACGATGAGGGTGGATCAACCACTGGAGGCGGCGACGTGCCGTTTGGACAGTCAGGGACCTAGCTGTGCAGGTTAAAACTGTAACTCAGGAAGGCCGCTGGGAAAACCTGAAACTCACTGTCCCTGGGAAAAGCTCGGAACTCGGTGTTCAGGGCTTGCCTTCCTCCTCTGGGACCCGCTGTTACCGCGAGCGTCGCTATTTGCTTTTCTCCTTCCAGGACTCACCTGCAACGGGGGAGGTCCAAGTCCAGGGCCCAGCGGTTCAGTCTCCGCCTCCTCCCTTCAGGACCCACTGGGGTCAGTGTTTGCTTAGGTGGAGATGCTGGGGATGAACCCGGGGCTCCCTCGGGGCCCATTGTTACTGGGAAAGGTTTGACATTTGGTTAATTCCCCTCCTTCCTCTCCAGTCACACTGTCCCTCGGTTTTTCCCAGGGAGTTCTCTTGTAGGAATTAATGTCCATAACCCTTCAATCAGGATGTCAGTCAACCACCAGAAACTAGGGAAGAGGCGAGGGACAGATTCTTCCTCCCACTTTCAGAAAGAACCATCCTTGCTGGTGCCCTGATCGCAGAGGTCCAGCCCCCAGAGAATGTCTGTGGCTGAAGATGCCGGTTATGGTACTTTGATTAGGCAGCCCCAGCAAACCAATCCAATGCGCTGGGCCAGAAAGGTTCCACTTTGTTGAGACACCGTGGCCCCACACCTCCTGGGGTCAGACTGAGGGTGATGACCCAGCAGCTCGGGGCCAGCACATTGATCGTGGGACCAGCTCTGAGTTGTCGTGTGGCTCCCAGTGGCATGGATTCCTTTTCCAACCTGGTTCCTTACCCTCCTCCTCCAGAAAACTCTTCCCCCACAACCACTCAGTTTCCATCTTAGGATCCGCTCCTAGGGAACCAAGCTCAAGGCAAGTGGTGCAAATTTGCATTCCCTCCTCCCCTGTGGGCAAGAGATTATTTCCTTCTCTCTGCTGGATCAAAGAGAGATGGGCCTCGGCACTCAGAGTCCTGTGGCTCCGCTCTTTGTTCAAAGCCCACTCACTTAGGAGGAAAAGAGCCTGCTGCTGGGCCTACCTTTGGGATCCAAAAATCAGACTCAGCTCACCAAGACCAGAAGGGGAAATGCCCTCACCTGGTCACGTTAGGGTTAGGCCCGCTCTGCTCAATCTCTCCAGCCAGCCGGAGCAGGAACAGGGGTGGAAGGAGAACCCCACTCCCCACATACGCAAGCAGAACTCAGTGCAGCTGGACACATCTGCTTGTTTTTCTGCTGTTTGTTCGTTTGTTTTAACAACAACCCAGGGCCTCACACACGCCAGGCAAGCCCTCTACCACTGAGCTACATCCCCAGCCCATTTTATTTTGAGATAGGGTCTCACTAAGGTGCTCAGGTTGACCTTGAACTTGGGCTCCTTCAGCTGCAGCCTTCTGAGCAGCTGGATTGTAGGCGGGCACCACTGCGCCCAGCTGTTACACAGGTTTCAAACATTAAGCAGTGACTTGAAGAGCTTATAGGGCAGAGCTGGGTTCAGAGTGGACCCAGAAGTTCTGTTCCCCCATCCACCCGTTCAAAGAGTGGTGGACCCCGATAAAAGACTAGGACCAAACTGGTCTCCCACATGTTGCCAGGACTTCCGGTCAGAGCCTCCTGTGGGTGGCGGTGGTCTCTGGGGACTCTTGCGCCTTCACATCTCTGCCATGACCCGCTCACCCCGTTTCTTGCTCACTCCCTGCTAACCTCCCCACAGTCCAGACTGGAAGACCCGCCAGGAAAGCGTGTTGGACAGATGCGCACATTCTGCCACTCTGGGTCACGCAGGGCCATGCAGGAGGGAAAGAAAGGAAGAAACACGTCCCTGGGAGGGGAACGCCCGCATGTTAGTTAAGAACATGTCATTGTGAAAAGGGACCTTGGAACACGTTCTACCAGTCAGGATGGTGCAGCAGATCAGGTAAATGAGAGCCAGAGAGAGGACTAGACCCTCCCAAGGGTGCTCCTGCTGATTTAACCCAAATAAGGAAGGAGCAACCCATGGTGCACGTCGGGTTGTGTACACGTGTGGACACACACAACCCACAGTCCGGGAATTTTGGTCAGTGCACGTCACATGACCTTCAGTCTGCAGCATCTGAGGGAACATGACTGACAGCACTGACGGCAAGGTCAGAGACACAGGAAATGCCCCTGCACAGTGCCGCCAGCAGAAGACGGGATGCTGAGGCCCAGCTCCATGACCACCAGCTTGGCCCATCCGGGCGTGACGCACTCAGAGCAGGACCTTGTGCTTTTCCTAGTCCCAGGCTGCATCTGAATTAATGCACAAGTGTTTGGTGGGGTGGGGGGAGAGAAGGGAGAGGGAGAGGCAGATGGGTGGGCTTGTCAGTCATTAGGCAATGATTAAAGTCATGCACTTTGCTGTAGTTTAAATGTGTTGGAAACTTAATCCTCAAAGCCACATGAGTAGCATTTGGAGGTAGGGTCTTCGGGGGTAATTAAGATTAGATGAGGTCATAAGGGCAGGGCCTTGCTGCTTCATAGGATGAGGATGGGTGACCCCAGCTGGCTCGCTTGCTCTGATCCCCATGTGAAGTCCTCTACCATGTGATGGTGCAGCAAGGAGGGCCTCACCAAATGCCAAGCAGATGTTGGCACCGTGCTTTTAAAATACCCAGTCTTTGGAACCATAAGCTAAATAAACCTCTTTTCTTTACCAATCACCTGGCCTCAAGTATTTTGTCATAACAACAGAAAACAAACTAAGACACACTTTCCATGGGGATGTAGAAAGAGGTACACTGTACTTTAGGGGATATTTGGTAGGAAGAATCAGTCAGTCTTGTGTGTGTGTGTGTATGTGTGTGTGTTTGTGGTGCTGAGGATGGAATCCATGGCCTGTGCATGCTAGGCAAGTACTCCACCACTGAGCTATATCCCCAGACCTAACAAGATTTCTTTAGAATCTACTATATGCCAGACACTGTTCTAGGCACTGGAGATAATGCAGTAGACAAGGAGGAGCCTTCCCTCTAGGAACTCATATTCCAGAGGAGACAGAAGAGGACTCAGACAGACTGGAGAGTGGCCTGTGAGGAAGTGTCTACATTTTACAGAGGAGGAAATCAAGACATGTGGTTGGCAAATGGCAATGTCAGGATTTGAACCCAGGTTCATGTGACCCCCCCCAACCCCAGAGCCACAGACAGGCAAGAAGAAGGGGAGAGGAGAATGCTCTTGCTAGTGCTGGGCAAACCCCCAGATGTGTCCCAGTGACCAAGGCCACCAGTACCTGGCAAGTGCCCAGAGCCTTTGGTGGTTCACAAACCTCAGGTCTGAATAGGTCAACTAACTCCTAACTCAGTCAGTCGGGGCCCAGGACAGTTCCAGGAACTTCTGATGGGGACCCCAATGCTATGCCAGCTGTCCATCTGTAAAATAAAACCAAGAAATACCTACCCCATAGAGTTCTACAAGCATTAAGTCAGTTAGTACGGGAACTTTAAAAAGTTCCCAAGACACAGTTAACACTCAGAAGTTATCTTCCACTCTCTCTTTCAAAAGAAAGAGAAGTTGTTATGTTGCCTTATGTTGAAATAACTCCACATATTTGTCTTCAGGGCTCATGATAAAACCTGAATGCTGGTTGGGAAAGGCACAGAGTAACCTTGGAGATGTGTGTGTACCCAACTAGTATGGTTTCCTGGGATCAGTTCTCTTTGCCTCTTTACCCTTTGGAAATGGCCTGGGGGAGCAAGTGTTGAAACTTGGGGTTAGCCTGACCTCTAGTGGTCAAATCGAAAACAGCAGAAAGATGGTAGATGCTCCAGATACACCAAAGGATGCCTTACCCAGTAGTTTTTATTGAGAGTTAAGTAGATTCTGGATTGTGCTAATCCACAGAGAAGTTAAGCACCTCGGTGAAGCCCGCACAGGTTGTTAGTGGCAGGGTTAGGGTTTTAACCCAACCCTGTCTGGCTTCAGAATCCTCTTGTTTATCCACAAGTCAGAGTGCCTCTCTAGAGAGACCATCACGCCATATTCAGAGATAATCTAGATAATAAAATGCTTCACCCACATCCCTGGAACAACATAAAAGTAAGGTAGCAAAGGTTTTGACACTCCTTTTTCACACCTAGAAACAACTTCTCAAGGATCATATCTGGCTATTCATTCAATGCATATTTATCAACCAGTCTCCAGCACTATGCTGGACTCTGGGCACAAAGCACGCAGACCCCTACCCTCCAGGAATTTGGAAACGAATGAATCAGTGCCATAACCAGGGTCCCCTGCTCCTCGTGCAAATGCTCTTTTCCCTACATTGGAAAAGCCGGCTCATTTCAGTCTTCCCATCTGGGCTAGTCTAGGTCTTCCCATCGGCACTAGAAACTCAGCAAAGATAGTGAAACTGTGGCTATATTTCCTGTACTCCACCCACAGAGCCTTGCTGACAGCCAGGACCACGGTCCGTCTGTCCCTTTAACTTTATGGGATGGGTAGGGATTTATGCTTCGCGTACACTTCTAAGATTAGAGCAACCGTTCATTTACTGGGACCCTGCCTGGCACACGCTAAGCGCAGCCTCCGACTTAGAATGGTTTCACTTACAATTCTTCAGCTTTATGGTAGTGCAAGACAATACACATTGGGTAGAAACCGCACTTCAGATTTTGAATTTGGATCTCTTCCCGGACTAACACAATATGCAGCACAATCCTCTCTGCTGATCCTGGGCAGGAGCAGCCAGCCACCTTGTCAACCACGCAATCCTAAGGATAAATAGCCAATATTTGTCAGTACACTGTGCTGCTAAGCTATTATGTTCCATAAGCTTGGCGAATTGAGTGCACCTTCAACTTACGATAGGTTTATTGGAGGTAACCCCATCGTGAGTCCAGGGACATTGATATGCTACATGCAATTTAATTTACTTGCATTTAATTCTCAAAGCATGCTAATGAGGAAGGTTCTGTGATATTATCATTTTACAGCTAAAAAAAAAAAAAAACAGGTTTGGGACTGGGGTGTTGTAGCTCAGTGGCAGAGCGCTTGCCTGGCACATGTGAGGTCTTGGGATTCATCCTCAGCACAACATAAAAATAAATAAATAAAATAAATGTATCAGGCTGGGGTTGTAGCTCAGTGGTGGAGCACTTGCCTAGCATGTGTGAGGCACTGGGTTTGATTCTCAGCACCACGTATAAATAAATGAATAAAATAAAGGTCTATCAACATCTAAATTTAAAAAAAAATAAAGGTATTGTGTCCATCTGCAACTTAAAAAAATTTTTTGTTTTAATCGAGGCTTAAGGAGGTTACACAATTTGTCCAAGATAGAGCAAGAGTAGGACTTGGGTCCAGTTCCATTGGCTCCAAACCCCACCTCTACCTACCCATCACACTCTGTCGCCTGGTCCCCAACTTCTGGTTTTGCAGTTCCATCTGTCAACTTTCACGTGACCCTTTACCCGGGCCTGGATCCGGGAGTTGGGTTCCTGAGATAAGGAGGTGAACTCAAATCATTTACTAGGAAAGTGATCCCAGGAGACGCCAGAAGAGAAACAGAGATGTGTGTGTCCTACAGGAAGACAGGCATGGCCTGTCACCTGCATTCGCCAGCTCGGGCTGTCCTGACGAGATTCTATAAACCCGATGACTCAGACGGTGGAAACTTATTTTCTTTTTTCTTTCTTTTTCTTTCTTTTTTTTTTTTGCGGTACTGGGGATCGAACTCAGGGCCTTGTGCTTGCAAGGCAAGCACTCTACCAGCTGAGCTATCTCCCCAGCCCGGAAACTTATTTTCTCACAGCATGGTCAGGCTCTGGTGAGGGCCCTCTTCCTGGACGGCAGAGTCATCTTCTCACACGGGAGAAAGAGGGAACAGACAAGATACAGAGGGACCGACTACACGTTCTTCTCATAAGAGCACTGATTACATCGTGAGGTCCCACCCTCCAGATCTCATCTCAACCTAATTAGTCCCCAAAGGCCCCGTCTCTAAATACCACCACACTGAGGGGTTAGGACTTCAACATAGGATCAGGGGACCCAGTTGAGAACATGGCAAATTCCCTGCATGGACCGCATTGGATTATAACGTAAGAGAAATTTTAATGTATAGAACACTAAGCTCTGAGGGGCACTTGTGACAGTAACCAGCATTATTTACCTTAACTGACATATCTGTCCAATCTCAGCCCCTACTACTTCAACGCAGCAGGTGAAGCCAAGCCTGTCAGACCAACGATTCCAAGTAGGTGAAGGACACAAAATATGGGGTCCCACCATGCCCACGGAGGGCCTCTCCTCCCATCTGTTCCACACTCAAAATCTCAAGTCTCCTTCACAGTGCAGATATGATTCTATCGCTGCCACATTGGTGACGTTTTCCTTCCAGTCTAGCATGGATCAGCCCCTCCACAATCAATGTATTGGTTAGTTTGAATTGTCAACTTGATTGGATTGAGAGATGTGAATGATTAAGGAGCTTCTGATTGTGTCCATGAGGGTGTGTCTAGGAATGATTGGCATGTGGGATAGGAACGGAAGTGGAGCCCCTCCCTAAGCGTGAGCAGCACCGCCCAATAGGATGGAAGAGAAGCTGGAAGAACAAGGAAGCAGATGAGATGCGCTCGGCTCTTCTTGAACAGGTTCTTGATCGCTGCTTCCATCCTCTGAGGATACTGGACTCTAGTTTCTTCACTCTTGCAAAGCAGACTCTGCCAGTGGTTCTCCAGGGAGTTTCCAGAAGCCTTGGTCTTGGACTAGGGTAGCAATGTTGATCTTTCTGTTCTGGGACTTCTGCGTCTTGGACTGCGCAGCTGCTGGTTCCTCCAGCTCTCCAGCTGCAGACGGGCATGTGGACTCTCCAGCTTCTGGTCGTGTGAGCCAATCTCATAAATCCCCCTTTATAATCATGCTTCCTGTTGATTCTGTGCCTCCAGTGACTCCGACTATTACAATCAGGGATACTGCATCTTGGCTGCCTGTCACTCAGAGAGGCAGAGCACTAGGCAGTCACCTTGGGGCTGCTCCTTCTTTGCCAACTCAGAAAGCCGTTGGTTTTGAATCAGGCCCAGAGCGAAACAGAACTTTGAGTAGGTCCCAGCTGCGGTACAGGTGGTGGTGCAGTTTGAGTCATGTGACCTGGCAGATCTCACGGCGCAGAGGCGTCCATGGGGTAGAACATGACATTGCTGGAATCTCTGGCAAGCCCCAGTAGGCTGAGTTCAGGCTTTCTGTGGACTTCTCAGTGGGCATACGGCTTAATGGTTGGTCAGAGGCAGAGTGGAGGACAGGAGAGCTTGACGGCTAAATTTGTAGGAGAGGTACAAAGCTCGTGGATCCATGTCTCGTATCAATGTCCACCAGACAGCATCCACCAAGAGAGGGACACACAGTGGACAGGGTGACTTGTCCAGTGGAGACTAGTCGGCGGTGTACTTGGCTGTAACTGTGCTGGCGTGGTGAGTCCTTAAAGACAGTAACTCTGGCGACAGAGGCGGAGACCCCAAATCATGGGCTCTCTGCCCCAGAGACCCATCTAGTTACTGCAGTGACTGAACATTCAACCAGTCAACCCCAGATATTGACACTAAATCCTAGTATCACCCCGGAGGAACCCAGGTGGCAGTTGATTGCATTGAGTCCCTTCTACCCTGGAGGGAGCAATGATTTGCCTCTACTGGGGTTCACAGGAGCCCAAGCCTGGGTTTGTTTATCCTTTCCTGGCCACAATATCTTGGCTAGCACCACGCTTGAAGACTCAACGAGGACCTGATTTGCTTTCTTAGGACCAGGGACTCATTGTATAGGGTGAAGGAAGGCGACCGCAAATGTGTTATTCCACATCACACAGAAGCTATCTGCTCAATGGAAGACTGAAGTGGGCGCCATGAAGACACCGGCTTGGGAACGCCAGCCTGCAGATCGGGGTGCTGTCCGTTAAGATGCAGCACGCACTTTGAACCAGCAGCTGCTGTGTGAACCCAACAGTTAGAATACATGGATCTAAGGACCAAAGGGGGGTGGTGGCCCCCCACGCGGGACTCCCATCCCTACATAATGAGGATGGAAAGGAGGATGTCTGTGACTCAGAGGACTTCCTGGAATGCCTCTCAGTGTCACCACGCCCAGGTTTTTGTTTGTTAGATTTCCGGTGCTGGGGCTCAAACCCAGGACCTCACACATTTAGACAAGCACTGTACCACTGAGCTATCCCAGCCCACATGCCCACTTTTAACCGTGAAGAGCCCACAGGGACTCAGAGTCCTCAGGGATAAAATCTGAATTAAAGCACTAGACAAGCAAAGAGTGTAATGTATAAAGCTGCTCCCCCGCCCATCGGGTGCAGTCATTGTCCCCACCTCCCAACCACTTGTCAATCTGTGAACATCCTAGCTAGCTATTGGTTCATCAGTCAGCTTGCAAGTATCCTTCTCCGATATTGGTCCCCTGTTAGCCCGGCGGAATTCAACTGTTTTACGGTAGCCACCCTGCCATCTTTTCCCATCCTTCTGTCTGTCCTCCTCACTTTTCTCTATCCTCCTGGCTTTCCACTCTCTCTAGCCTGCGCCCTTTCTTTTCCTTTCTCTTTTCCTCTCATTTTCTCTCTTACCCTGCAGGGAGACACTGTTTGCTTAATAAATTCCCTTATGTGATTTCCCGGGTCCGGCGTCGTTTTGTGGAAATTCCCTTACAAAAAGGATGACCCAAATAAGCACATAAAAAGACGCTGAGCATCAGCAGTCATTAAGGAAAGGCAAATCAAAGCCATAGTGACCTACCCCTTCCCACCGGCCATGTTGGCCATAATCAAAAAGAAGGACGCGCCTTGGTGAGGATATGAAGAACTTGCAACAGAGCCCTGTGAACGTTGCTAGTGGAATGTAAAGTGGGATAGCTGCTTTGGGAAAAGTTTAGCAAAAAGTGAAACATATAGGTTACCATATAACCTAGCTGTGTACCCTAGCTGTGTATTCTGCCATACGACCCTAACTGTATATTCTACTCCTGGCTATCTATGGCCATCTGGAGAGGAGAAATAAAATCACATATCCATTCGATAAAAGAATCCAACCAGTGCTGATACATACGTATTACAACATGGATGAACCTAGGAAACATCGCGCTAAGTGAAAAATGTCCAATGCAAACACCACTATCATAAATGATTCATTCTCTGTGCAATGTCCAGACTAGGCGAATTCCTAGAGACTGAAAACAATTTCGGGGGTGCAAGGAAGTGGGTGGGATGGTGGAAAAACGAATGGGGAGTGACTGCTAAGAGGTACAGTTTGCTGTAAAAGTGCTGAAATTAGCAGTGATGGTCGCCCAAGTTTGTGAATACGCTAAAAACCAGTGAACCGCACACTTAAAAGGCTGGCTTTTGTGGTTTATGAACTATATCTCAATAAAAAGAAATCTTGCAAGGAAAAGAATTCTGGGCAAAAATTTGAGACTCAAGAATGGTGTGTGAGAAGAAATCACAGTCACAGGGCTGACCGAACAAGCAGATGTGGCTTATCCCACTAACCCCCTTCTGGCGATCTTTTTTTTTTAATTAAAATATTTTTAATTTCTTTCATCCTTGCACAGGGGCCATGCTAATCTGTATCATTCCAATTTTAGTATATGTGCTGCCGAAGTGAGCACTGGCGATCATTTTAAGAAGTTGCAGTAATGGGCCACCACCGGGAAGGACCCGTGACAAGACAGAGTGAAGGACTTACTGTGAAGCACGTGCAGATCTGAGTGCACACCCACCATGGCAGCTCCCCTCTGCAGGCAGCTGCGGTCTTTGCCTGAAGTCCCTCCCTGGATGTGGAGACCCTTTGTTGCACCTACAAGGAAGGCTGGAAGTGTCCTCAACAAATGCAGATGAGAGGCGATGGATCCAAATCCATCTATCAAGGGAACTTGGTTGGGATAACTCAGAGTCATGTTCTACACTCTCCCAGGGTTCCCCAATGGGACTTGAGCCCCAGTTGCCCCCAGCTCCATAGAACACCCTTACCTGGCTTCCTGGCCTTCCCTGTCCCATGTCTTTAATCCCCCACTGAAGCTTCCTGGGATCAATTACCAAATAAGCTGCTTGTTCTCACATCTTAGCTGCAGGGTTCATTCCTAGGGGAACTCCTACTCCAGTCCAGGCAGGGTCTCCAAGATGGCGCCAGTACATTGAAACAGATCCTTTCAGCAACCTGAACTGAAGAAAGAAAAACAGGTTCTTTCTCCTGAATTGATTTATGACCCTGGGAAGGAGGGAGAGTTAGGATCTCCCAAGGCAGTTGGCATTTACAGATAGTAGGAGTACCTTGTTGAGATTTCCGATGTTTCCCCAGCGCATTTCTAACTACCAATGTTCCCAGACTGCTTTGCCCTCTAAGAAGCCAGCATGTCTCAAAAGAATTTTGGTGTCCTCTTGAGATGGAATCATGACCTGTATGAACGATCACCTTCTTGAATAAGGTGGTGTTTGTTCTCTATTCCTCACCTTTCCTTCCAGAACTTTCACCCAAGGTCTAACAGCACATGTGAGTGTTCAGATAGGAACTACATTTCCCTGACTCTCCTCCAGTGCCCTGTGCCCTGGTAACTTGGCTCTCCACAATGGAAAGTGCATAGGAATCATGCATGCAGCTTCTAGTTTTCTTCCGTAAAAGGTAAGTACTAATGCAATCAACCACATTAATAGAACAAAGAGGGGAAGCCCACATGACCATCTTGGTGGCTGCTGAGAAACATTTGACAAAATGGAACAGCATTTTATGGAGAAAAAAAACAAAAAACAAAAAACAAAAAACACTCAACAAACCTGGAATAGAAAGGAATTTCCTCAACATGCTAAAGGAAATGGTTTTCATCAATGACTACCATTATAGTCAATAGTAAAAGACTGAAGGTTTTCCCCTAAGATCCCAAATAAGACAGGAATGCTGGCTTTTACCACCTGTATTTAATATTCTTGCCAAAACAACTAAAAGAAAAAGAAAGAGCAATAAAAAGAAATAAAAGACATCCAAAATGCAAATGGAGAGAGAAAATTGTCTTTATAGATGATATGATCTCTCTATAGAAAAATCTTAAAGAATTCACACAACACATCTATTAGAGCTAATAAATTCAGCAAGGTTGCAGGATATCAGCACAACACACAAAAATAATCAGCTCTATTTCTATACATTAGTAATGGATAATCTAAAAATGCAATTAAGAAAATAATTCCATTTATAAGAGCATCAAATTGAATAAGATATTTAGGAATAAATTTAACAAAGGAGGCATAAGACTCACACACTGAAAACTGTAAGACACTGCTGAAATTTTTAAAGGCCAAATAAGGAAAAAGACATCTCGGCTTCATGGATTGGAAGATGTAACATTATTAATATGGCAATACTATAAAAAACAAGAAATTCAGTGCAATCCCTATCAAAATCCCAATGATCTTTTTAAGAAAAGAGGGAAATTGATTCTGAAATTCATATGGAATTTTAAAAGATCCTGAATAGCCAAAACACCTTAAAAAGAAAACATTAAATTGGAGGATTCACATGTCTTGGTTCTAAAACTTACTCAAAGCTGTAGTTATCAAAACAGTGAGCTACTGATATTCACATAGTTACAAAGAACAATGGAACAGAATTGCAACCCCCCCCCCAAATTAATTCAAAATGGATCAAAGATACAGATGCCAAAGTTAAAATTATAAAACTCCTATAACAAAACACAGGAGTAAATTTTCATGACCATGATTTGGGCAATGGAGTCTTAGACATGATACCTAAAACACAAAGAAGAAAAGATAAAAATAGATAACAGACTTCACAAAAAAATTTTTTAAAAACTTGCACATTAAAAGACACTGTCAAGAAAGTGAAAAAAAACTTAGAGAATGATAAAAAATATTTGTAAATCATATGGGTGATAAGAGTAGGACTGAGATTCAGGGCTGGGGTTGTGGCTCAGTGGTAGAGCGCTTGCCTGGCATGTGTGAGGCACGGGGTTTGATCCTTAGCACCACATAAAAATAAACAAAAGAAAGGCATACTATCCATCTATAACTACAATTTTTTTTTTAAAAAGAGAGTATAGGATTCAGAATATATATTACAAGATTCCGGGTCAATAAGAAATCAAACTTAAAAATGAGCATGGTGCCAAAGAACACGTACAAATAAGGAACTGTCAATCAAAACCACAATCAGGTACCACTGTACACCACTTGCCATGTGGCAGGATGGCTACGGTAAAACAGAACAGAACAGAACCCAAGTGTTGGCGAGGAGGTGGAGAAACTGGAATCCCCAGAAACTCCTGATAAAAATATAGAATGGTATAACCACCATAGAAAATAGTTATATAAAGCCAAAGTATTTGGTATAGCTTTTTGGTTTTTTTTTTTTTTTTTTGCATAGCTTTCTTGTCTCCCAAAGCTGTTTCCAGCTGAAGAAGCTGGACCTCAGATGGTGGGTAATATTCATCACTTCAAGCACTTCCACACGGTCCAATATTGTAGCTGTGAGTCACAGGAGGTTATTTAAATATGTCAATTAAAATTAAAGAACATTTAGGATTCCATATCTCCATCACACTAGCCACTTAAAAATGCTCAACAGCCGCATGTGGCTAGTGACTACTGTACCACAGAGTGTCACTTATGGAATATTACCATAATTATAGAAAATTCTATTGGGCAATCCTGTTCTAGCCTCAAATATGGGCAATGGAGTATTCCTGGAATACATACAAAAAATCTTCTATGAAATGTCTTCCCTTGAGTGCACTGCCAATTTAAAGGACTCTTTTATTAGTCCTTAGCTCATCCCAGGGTTCTGCTGGTCCTCCTGAAAAATCCTTTATTCCCCCACCTGATGATAGATTGAAGCAGTTGGCAGTTTGGAAAAGAAATAATAAAACAGGAATAAATACGGATTTTCCTGTATACTATATATTCACATTAGAGAAATGTTTAGTGTCTAATATACCCTTGGTAATAATAATCATGCACTGAATGAATGATTAATAATAATGGCTAACATTTTTCAAGTACATAGTGTGTGTCAGGCTTTATTTGTCTGTTTTTGTTGCTGTAACAAAATTCCTGAGGCTGGATCATGTATAAAGAAAAGAGGTTTATTTACCTGGCATTCTGGAGATTGAAGAGCACTGTGCCAGCATCTGCTTATCTCTGGTAAGGATCTCATGACAGATGGCTTCTCAATGACAGAGGTACATGTGAGAAAGCTTACCTAGCAAGACAGGAAGTCAGAGATTAGGGAGGGACCAGGCTTAATCTTTTACCACAACCCTCTCAAGGGAATAACCAGGGCCCCGGGAGAACTACACTGACCCTTCCAAGAGCAATGACCCATTTCCTAAAGGCTCCGCCACTTCCCAACACCACCACTGAGGACCAGCCTTCCTACATACCAATTCTTGGAAGGACACACACAACACGTCCAATCCAGAGCACAGACGCTGTGCCATCTTCACTCGGCACTGCTAATAAGTTTAGAATCATTCCCATTTTTCAGATTAAGAAACTGAGACCTGGAGAGATTAAGAAACCCTCCAGTTTGTAAGCAGAGGAGACGGAATTGGAATTGAAGAGTCCTACTCCAAAGTCAGAGCCCATAACTCACGCAATATGCATACTGTTAAGTGGGGGGGGGGGATATTTTATGGACAGGAGCAGAGGAAGGGTGTGCAGCTCACCCCGAAGTCTAGTTTCTATGGCCCCTGGAGTTCGTCAGGAGGAGCAGACAGCAGTCTCAGACGAGCCTGCTGGGAAGCTACACAGATGCTGGTAGACACAGAGGCCCATGATATCCTAATCTGGGGTGTCGGGAGCAGGGAGTGGGGGGCGAACAACCCCTCTGCAGGGAGCGGAGCAGCCATCGGCCAGCCCTAATTGGCAGCGAAGGGGTTTGTGGCACTCTTGGAGCTCATGACCTTCAGGACTAGACTGGTGCAGACCTAAGCCAAGTCTGGAGACATTTTCCGGTTGTCACGGCTGGTGGAAGAGACGCTACTGACATTGAGTGGGTAGAGGCCAAGGAGATGAGCGCTTCCCACAACCAAAGGTTATCCTGCCAAAAATGTCAATAGATGAAGAGACGACTCCATGAAAGTCCGTGGTGTCCCCTCAACTCTGAAACCTGTAACTCAGGCTGCAAAGCTAGAGGCAGACCCCGATGGGACCCCGAGAGGACACCTGTGCGGCAGGGGGGAGTGATCATTTCTCCCTGGCCTCGCTAGGAATCATCCATTCCTCTACTCTCTGCTGGAGGCGGGGGCTAATACAGCCCCTCCGCAATCACAAGGGACGGGTTCCACGACCCCCAGTCCAGATGTCAAGTGGCCCAGGACTTACTACACAGGTCCTCACATCTTTAGATCATTTATAATGCCTCCAGCAAGGCAGGTGCTGTGGAAACTGTTGTTTTGTTATTGAGGGAATAATGGCAAGAAAAAGTCTTTATGGATTCAATACAGGCACAGATTTTTAAAGATGTTTTCAGCCCTCAGTTGGTCGAATCCATGGATGTGGAATCGGAGGATAGGGAGGGCTGACCGCACTGAGCAGAGGAAATTGCAGAGCAGACACTTCACAGAAGATCTACAACGAATATGTGAAAAAATGTTCAACCTCTCTAGGAATCTAGTAGTAAGAGAAATCAAAACTACCCTAGATTTCAACTCACCCCAATTAGAATGGCTCTTATCATGAATAAAAGCAACAATAAATGTTGGTGAGGAAGTGGGGGAAAAGGGACACTCATATATTGCAGGTGGGACTGCAAATGGGTGCGGCCACTCTGGAAAGCAGTGTGGAGATTTCTCAGAAAGCTTGGAATGGAACCACCATTTGACTCAGCTATCCCACTCCTCAGTTTATACCCAAAGGACTTAAAATCAGCCTACTACAGTGACACAGCCACATCAATGTTTATAGCAACTCAATTCACAATAGCTAGGTTATGGAACCAACCTAGCTGCCCTTCAGTTGATGAATGGATAAAGAAACTGTGGTATATATACACAATGGAATATTATTCAGTCACAAAGAAGAATAAAATTATGGCATTTGCTGGTAAATGGATGGAGTTGGAGAATATCGTGCTAAGTGAAATAAGCCAATCCCAAAAGATCAAAGGCTGAATGATCTCTCTGATAAGTGGATGATGATACACAACGGCAGCAGCAGGGGTTGCGGGGGGAAGGAAAGGGGTAAAGGAAGAATGGAGAAAGGATGGAATGTGTAGAGATAAATGAGGGGTGGGGAGGGGCAGGGGGAAGGAAAGATAATGGAATGAGACAAACAGCACTACCCTATGTGCATGTATGATTACACGAACGGCGTGACTCCATGTACGATCAGAGAAATGAAAATTTTTACCCCATTTGTGTACAATGAAACAAAAATAAATAAATAAATGAAAGAAAGAAAAAAGAAAAAGAACAGAGAGACCTAGAGGGAGGTTCTTTGCATCTTGCAGGCACAGCCCTACGGAAATCCACTAGGGGGCGCCCCTCAACAGCATCTGTCTGCAAAGGTGGCAGAATCGGAACAGGAGCCCCTGTCGCTTGCTCTCCTAAAGGAAATTGAAGTGTCTGAGGGAAAAGAGATATGTGGGTTAAAATTCTGGTCCACTTAGCCATATTTGCAAAAAAAAAAAAAAAAATTGCTGTTTTTACAAGGAAATTTTTCAAGAAAAAATATGTAAGTGCTTTGAACATATTTGTACAGAAAGTTATTTTTAAGTGGTTTTATAAAGAGAAATTTTCTTTTTTAAAACATATGTAGTGCAGTTTTTATAACTGAACATGCACGTGGAGCAAGATTTGATATACATGAAAGGATACACCTTGGAAAGTGGTTCTTTATTCTGCATCCATAAAATTGTCAAAGTTTAAAAAGTACAGTATAATTAATAATTATAATACATAATTCTATGTATTGGCAAGAATATAGAAGAACAGGCCACCAGTTACTGCTGGTAGGAATTCGAATTGGCACAACCATTTTGAAAAACAGTATGACATGATTAAAGTTAAAGAACTTTGATTTTTTGCATCATACGTATGTGCACCTAGGGAACGTAGCTGAGATATTTGCAATTTTTAATGCTATTGAAAACATCCCACATACGTTCAGCTATAGCAGAATGTGTAAGTTGTGGTACCTTCATTCAGTAGATAATTGGATACTGTACAGCAGTAACTCTCAACCTATTTGATCTCAGAACTTCCTCATATTCTTTAAAACTATTGAGTTCTGCCAGATGCAGTAGCACACACCTATAATCCCAGCAGCTCGAGAGGCTGAGGCAGGAGGATCACAAGTTGGAGGTCAACCTCATCCATTTAGCAAGGCCCTAAGCAACTTAGTGAGACCCTAACCCAAAATAAAAAATTAAAAGGGCTGGGGATGTGGCTCAGTGGTTAAGCATCCCTGGGTTCAATCTCCCATACCAAAAAACAAACAAACAAAAACTATTAAATTCTCCAAAGAGCACTGGTTTATAGGGGTTATACCTTTTCTTTTTTCTCTTTTGCAGTGCCAGAGATTGAACCCAGGGCCTCCTGCATGCTAGGCAAGCACTCAATCCCAGTCCAAACTATAGGTTTTTAAAACATGGGAAATTTAAACTGAGAAACCTTTGAAGTCTTCATTAATTCATCTAAAGATAACAAATCTACAACATGTTCACATAAAATAATTATGAAGAATAACACATTCTAAAACAAAAGTAGGGATAACATAAAGATGGCATAACTTTTAAATCTCGTAACTCTCTTTAATGTCTGCTTTACTACAAAACAACCACATTCTCATATCTGATTCTGGATTCGGTCTGTTGCAATATCATGTCTTACGTGGATTCTGGAAAGCCCCACAGCACGCTGATGAGATAGAGAAGATTAAAAAGAAGGCAAACAACTGCTTGGTATGATGAGTTCTGCATAGACACTGGGTGCTCTGGAAATAACTCTGACCTCTTGCATGCTCTGACCTTGAGAGGTGCTGCTGTATAACCGCGAAAGTGAATGAGCTACACGTTCATGAGTGTAGATCACACGTTCAAGGTCACACGTCCTACTGAACAGAAGCAGCGAAATGCAAAGGGGGAGAGAAATGGGCCATTATTATTTAATGGGTACAGAGTTTCAGGTGTGCAAGACAAAAAAAAAAAAAAAAAAAGAATCATGAAGACAGGAGATGGTGACATTTGCCCAACACTGGGAATGTACTTAATAGCACTGAGCTACACACTTGAAAATGGTTATGAGGGTAATTTTTATGGTGAGTGTATTTTACCACAATTAAAAAATGTTTTAAAGAATGTATTCGGCATGACTCCATTCATAAAATGTTCAAAAACTGTCAAAAATAAACTGTTGTTTACAGATACGTACAGCCAGGTGTGGTGGCATACACCCGAAAGCCCAGCAACTCAGGAGGCTGAGGGAGGAGGATCTCAGTTTCAAGGCCAGCCTCAGCAATTGAGCGAGGCCCTAACTTAGGGAGACCCTGTCTCAAAAATAAAAATCGAAAAGGACTGGGGATGTAGCTCAGTGGTAAAGCACCATGGGTTCAATCCCCAGCATAGAAAAGGAAAAAGGCACATACGTGGTAAATTTTTAAATACGAGCAGGGAAATTCGCATTACAAAATCAGAATGGTGGATACACTAGAAGAGAAGAATAAGACTGTGATTGAAAACTGAGCTGCATGGTACTCTTTATAATTATTATTTAACTTGAACATACATATTTTAGGTACTTTTATATTAAAAAATTTATTTGAATATAAATATTTTATTCAAAATAAGAACAAGCAAAAAGTACCTGTGTAAAGTCAATGACTCTCAACACAAATGAAAAGGCATTCAAGGAAGGACGGCAGCCCTGAGCAAGTGGTGCCGAGAAAACCATAGATCCATACAAAGAAGTCAGAGTGGTAAGTTTGGACCCATAATCAGAAATTAACTCAAGCCAGGCGGGTGACACACACCTGTAATCCCAACCACTCAGGAGGCTGAGGCCGGAGGATCACAAGTTCCAAGCCAGTCTCAGCAACTTAGCGAGGCCCTAAGCAATTTAGCAAGACCCTGTCTCTAAATAAAATATAAAAGGGGCTGGGGATGTGGCTCAGTGGTTAAGCATTCCTGGGTTCAATCCTCATACGCCACCCCCAAAAAATTAACTCAAAGGGAATATAGGCCTCAATGTAAAACCTTAAACTATGAAACTTCTAGAAGAAAACACAGGAGGAAGTCTTTGTTACCGTGAGTTATCTAGGCAAAAATTTCTTAATTTCTTTTCTAATCCATACGAGAAAATTGTAATTGATTGAACTTCATCAAAATTTAAAATGTATACCTTTTGGAAGACACTGGTAGAGAAATTAAAAGACAAGCCCCCTGATTAATAGAGTATATTTGCAAAACACTTCTTCAAGCTATAAAAATACAAAGAACTCTAGGAACTTAATGCTAAGAACACAACCCAGTTTGAAAAACACAGGGCCCCAAATTGCCAAAACAATCTTAAAAAAGAACTCTGGCTGATTTTTAGACTTACTAGTAAGCCACAGAAATCAAGACACTGTGCTGTCTTGAAGAGAAAGTCATAGATCCATGGAATAGATGCAATAGCTCAGAAATAAGCCCTATATTTACAGCTAACTGAGTTTGCAAGGGTGCCAAGCCTATCCAATGAAGAAAGAATAGACTTTTCAACCAGTGGGTTTCCTGCCTCCCATCATGGAACCCCACAATCCCAAGTAACCAACTGAAAATGAATCATGGGTGTAAACATGAAAAGTAAAACTATAAATCTGCCAGAAGGAAACCTAGAAATAATGCACACACTAATAGATGGGTGTGATCCCTTATACCACAAACATAAAAGAAAATATGTTCAACATTATTAACTATTAGGAAACTTGATGCTAAGACCACAGTGAGATCACCTTACATACCTGCTAGAATGCCTTAAAAAAAAAAAAAAAAAAAAAAAAAAAAAAACTCAGAAGACCAAGTACTGACAAAGATGTGGACCAACTGGAAGTCTCATATATTGCTTGTATTAGTCAGCTTTCCGTCACTGTGACAAAATGCCTGAGAGAATCAACTTAAAAGCAAGAAAATTTTATTTTGGCTCATGACTTCAGAAGTTTCCATCCACTGTTGTTCTGGGCCTATCATGGCAGGAATAAGTGCCAGTTCATCTCATGGTGGCTGGTAAGCAAAAAAGAGAGAGGAAGGGGCCAGGGGTTCCAAGACCCCCTTCAAAGCCATGCCCCCAGTGATCTTCTTTCCTCCCACTAAGTCCCGCTTCTTAAAGTTCTACCACCTTGAAATAGCACACAGGCTGGGGACCAAGCCTGTATACGTGGGTCTTTGGGGGATATTTCAGATCCAAACTGTAGCATTGCTGATGGGATAGCAAAAGGAAGTCACTGGGAAAAAAGGTTTCACGGATATTTTTTTGTGTGAAGTTAAATATATATTTACTCTAAGGGCCAATAACCTACTGGTTAGTATGTGCCAAAGAAAAATGGAAACTTAAGTTCATAGGGAATCCTATATGCAAATTGTACAGCAGTGCCCTTCCCAACTACGGGAACAAGAGATAACCCAAATGTCCTCAGGTGAGCAATAAACAAATCGTGTGGCATCCACGCAAGGGTAGATCACTCCGCAACAAAAAGGAATGAAGAGTCAGTCAGGCGTGATGGTACAGGCCAGCAATCCAAGCTACTCGGGAGGCTGAGGGAGGAGAAGCTTAGGTTTGAGGCCAGCCTCAGCAACTTAGCAAGAACTTGTCTCAAAATAAAAAATAAAAAACCTGGGAATGTAGCTTAGCGGGTTCAATCCCCAGCTCAGCAAACAAGGAGGGAAGGAGGGAGAGGGGGAGGGGCAGGCATGGAGGGAGGGAGCTGGGCGTGGTGGTGCTCGCCTCTAATCCCTGGGATTCCAGGAGGCCCAGGCTGGAGATTGCAAGTTCAAGGCCAGCCTCAGCAATTTAGCAAGGCCCTAAGCAACTTAGCAAGACCCTGTCTCAAAATAAAACCTCAAAAGGGCTGGCAATGTGGCTCAATGGTGAAGGGCCTCTGAGTTCAATATCCAGTATCAAAACAAAAAAATTCTAAATATTTACAAGTATATGTATACATATTTGTGTGTGAGCATGTATGTAAATAGTTTTTATATATACATAAGGTTGGGCACATCATTTAGACAGCTTATTACACCGTGGTTTTTACTGTGCTTTTCTCTACTATCTCTTTTGGACACATTTCCATATCAGAACTAAGCCGGTCTCAGTTTTTTTTTTTTTTTTAATTCCTTTTTCTTTTTTGTTTTTTTAAGCAGTTAACTGAACAAAGGCTCCCCTGTGGGCAGCCCGGGAATTATCGGTTGGGTTTGTTTAGCCTTGGCAGTTCTGGGTGCATGGGTTCCCTGGAGACTCGGGCAGAGTTCACATATGGAGCTCGGGGCTCCCCTTCTCGGGGTCCTTCCTTTCCAGGATCTGGCCCCTCGTTTTCCAGAGACTGTGTTTGTGTGCACCCTGACCTCTGGTTCTTCGGGCCAAGAAGACCAGGTCTTCTAGCAGCGTGGATCCACCCCTGCCCCTTGGCACTGACTGCTTTGCCATCAAACATGGGACATTCACCCAGGATGGTCCCTCCCTTCTTCCCAGAGACAACTCCAGCCACCGCGTGTCCCACCACCTTGGGGGGTGGGGGGGGTCGTTTCTGCCTTTTTGTCCAGGACAGTAGTTACCTGCGCCCTGCCCAGGGTGGATCTGGGCGCGGAGTCAGTCAGTGTGGCTGGGAGCAAAATTGCCTGCCAGTGTTACCAGTGGGTCGCATGAGGCCATCTGACCCCAGATGACTTGAACATTGAGGGATGGAATGTGTTGTTGGGTCTTTTTTTTTTTTTTTTTTTTTTTTTTTTTTGGCAGGGGTCTGGGGGTACCAGGGATTGAACCTAGGGGTGCTAAACCACCGAGCCACATCCCCAGCCCTTTTTAGATTTTATTTAGAGATGGGGTCTCGCTGAGTTGCTTAGGGCCTTGCTAAGTTGCGGAGGCTGGCTTTGAACTCGCGATCCTCCTGCCTCAGCCTCCTGAGTCGCTGGGATTACAGGAGTGCGCCACCAGCGCCAGGCTTGTTTGGTCTTTTCGTGTGTGTGTGTGTGTGTGTGTGTGTGTGTGTGTGTGTTGGCAAATAAAATACTTCCGTTGTGACCTTGGCCGGATCGCTTCAGTTCTCGGCCTGGAAAACAGGGGAGCTTCCCTTGCAGAGGTGGCTGAAGTTCCACGTGCGCACAGCAATGGCTGGTGCTTGGGCGGGGCGCACACGGTGCGGGTTCTGGATTCTGCGGCTCAGGGCTCCGTTTCCTGCCCCGCCTACGAATGAGGTCCCGTCATCACCAGCTCCGGGTGACAGGGAGGACCCTGGGGCCACAGCGAGTTGACGTGACTTCTCAGCCGCTCTTGCGGAGCTCCGGGTGGGTCTGGGATTGGAACCCTGGCTCTGGGGTGCCTGCTGCATGCACTGAACCCTGTGCCGCCCGCGGTGGGTTTTTGTTTTGGGGGGGCTTTTTTTATCCTGGCTGTGCCTGAGAACCACCTGGGAATCCCCCAGAGACTTGCTGGAGCTGCATCTCGGGCTCCTGTGTTGGGAAAATGCTCCGCACCTGCGGAGTCGGTGCTGAAACGCAGCCCTGCCTCTGCTGCTCTCCCTTCTCCTGACTCACTAGGAGGAATCGCTCCCTCCAAGCCCTCTGGGCCTCGCCCAAGCTGCGATCCTAGATTCCTACGTTAGAGTCACCTCTGACCCCTTCCTGACGGAGCCCTGTCACCAGCCTGCACGGCAGGTGGAACAGGCTCCACCACTACAGGAAGCGGCGGCAGCTGTCCTTAGGATCATCCGTCCCACCGGGTCACGTGACTGCTGGTAAAGATGCCGTGGGCCGTGATGTAAGTACCACTCCACCCCCACGCTATTGTGGGCCCCTGCAAGTTCCTGGAGCCTCCCAGGATGCTCCCAAAGGTCATTACAGTTCAGCTGTAACTTGGAGGTCTGAGCAACCGCTGGTACCAGCCACACTCAGACATTAAATAGGAATGCCCTGTGTTTCCACGCCCATGTTGGACCTTCTCCTCTCAAATTTTGGTCCTATGGCTTTCTGATCCGACATGATCTCGCCCCTTCTTATCTCCCAGCCTAGGCTCTCTTGCCGTCTGCATTAACTACCCATGAGCCACACTGGCCTTTTCTCTTTCCCTTGATCATACCTCAGGACCTTTGCACTTGCTGTTCACCCTACCCAGAAAGTTCTTGCCCTAGAACATCACGTGGCTAACTCTTGCCATTCAAATGTCAATTCAAACATGACCTCCCGTAGAGGTCCATTCCCCCCAAATCCAACGTTAAATCACCCTCAATTGCTGCCCCCCTCACTCCCCATCTTACCACCCTGTTGGCTTTCCTTGTCTACTATCTACGGATACCGTCTTTCCCTTGCCTGTCTAGAAGTTTATCGTGTCTCTCCCACATTGGGATGGAAAGAGTTGGACACAGGTGTGCCGGACACCACCTGGGACCTTGGGCCCATGTCTGGGCTGTATAACACGGAGGTGGCTTCCCTGAGCCTCTGTGGGCCTCCTCTGCAAAACAGGGAGAAGGAGCAGACCCCTCTCCCAGGGCCATCCTAAGGAGGGATGGGACAGTCACCCTCGGTATCCACAGGGGATCCGTTCCGGATATTTGCCTGTTGACCTACTAGCTTTCTCCCCCAAAGGGTTACTCCATCTCTAGGTGACTTGTGACCTCTCTTACCATCTAGGTGGTCAGTAAAGAACAGCGTGGTCTGTGGTGTAGAGCGTCACTTCAAGAACCCTTCTGGACCGTTCAGGGCAGACACAACTTTTCCAAATATCCAATCTGCAGTTGGTTGAATGGGTGGGGGTGGAACCCGGGAACCCTGGGGGGGGGGGGCGGGGGAAAGGGGGCACGTTAAGGATGTAACACGTCACCAGGGTCACTAGGGTCACCAGGCTGTGGGATCAGCCATCTCAGACACAGAGGGGGACAGGGGTGGACGGGCAGATGTTCTCAGGAGCTGCCTGTCATGCGCAGAGTCCAAGAGGTGACCTTCCCCACCTGCACGTCTTCCGGGGACATGGTGGAGCGTGACGCCAGAGTCAAGGCCGCTGCTTCTCTTTCATCTGCCCCGTTTGGAGAAGCCAGGAGGAGCCACTTATCAAGAGTCATTTCAGGCGGGGCTCCACGGATAATTACGCCCTCCTGCCGGTGCCTCGCAGAAGCCCGAGACCAGGCCCACGGAGAGTGCCCTCTGGGAGGTCAAGCTAGAAGGGAGACCAGATAGGAAGCGAGGCCCAAGACAACAGAGGAGGAGCAGGCCTGTTGGCAGAGGGCCAGGGCTGCTGCTGGGTCTCGGGATGGGGACATCCCTTCCCCGGACCCCTCCATTAGACGCCTTGGCCACGTGCTCCAATGGGAGGCAGTGAAATGGAGTCAGTGATTAGGAGGCTGCTCCTCCCAGCCACGCACACCTTGCTTTACATTATGGCTCCTGTGTGACCTCAAGCCTGTGACTTAACCTCTCTGAACCTCGCTGCCTCATTTATAAAACAGGGATAACACTGGGACACATTCACGGGATTCTTGGGAGGTTTTAAGGCGTAAACGTGATCAAAGTGCTTGGCACAGGTGTGACGCGTGGCAAAGGAGAGCCATTGATGTTTGGTGACTGTGTTTATCCAAGTTGGAAATACTTCAAAGGAAGGTCACCAGCCCTGGACACTTGAATTTCCCTGACAACATTTACACGGTGCTTGTATATCTGGACAGTCATTAAACCATTTCAAGAACGCTTTATGTAGGAGACTTTTTTTTTTTTTGTCTTTTTTAAACATCATTTTAATATCGTTTTTTACACCCAATGTGAAATCTATCGTCTCAAGCATTTTTAAGTGTGCAGTTCAATAACATCAAGTGCATTTGCTGTTATGCAATAGATCTCCAGAACGTTTTCCTCTTGCAAAACTGAAACTCGGCAATTGAACATCATGTCCTTAATGCTGCCTCCCCAGTCCCTACCCCCAGCAACCACCTCTCTACTTTCTGTTTCTACGAAGGCACTGTTTTTACGCTGTTTTCTAGCTCCAGAAACCAGGACCCGCTACATAATTTGCCGGACTCACGGCAAAATGAAAATGTGAGGTTCTGGGTTCAATAAGTACAAAGAATGTCAAGATGGTGACAGCAGTTGTTAAACCATGCACATGTGACTATAGCTACACAAGGCCCAAGAAGCAGACCCTGGAGTGAACGAAGGATCAGAAAGGTTAAGTAACTTTTCCAAGGTTGCACAGCAAATGTTAGAGCCAAAATTCAAGCCCAGACTTTAAAATTTCTTGGCTTTCCTTACCGATTGTAAACCCCCTGCACGCAAGGGCTCTGACTTGATAACCACTGATTACCCAGCACACACGGGCACTCATCACATCATTTCATATTTGGGGGAACGAATAAACAGGTCCCGTCCACTCAGAGAAAAGAGGTGCATGCCTGTAATCCCAGCGACTCAGGAGGTCGAGGCAGGAGGATCGCAAGTTTGAGGCTGGCCTCAGCAACTTAGCAAGACCCTGTCTCAAAATAAAAAAAAAAAAAATTTAAAAAGGCTGGGGATGTAGCTCAGTGGTAGAGCACCCCTGGGTTAAATCTTCAGTACAAAAACAAAAAAGAAAGAGAGAAAGAAAAGAAACTTCTTCACGTTTCCTCACTTTGTCTCAGCTCGGCACTGACAGAATAACATTCCCATCCTTCACATTTACCTAGGACCCTTAAATTCCTAGCATGAGCAAGAAAGTGTGTCACCATCTGTATACATATATGGCCCCCACACCAGACACCTTCACAAGGCCCCGCCTCTCCAGACCATTCCTAGTCTCTGAGTCCCACTTTTACAGGGTGGGGCAAATTTAGGAGACACTGGGTAATGTGAGGTCCCTGGTGGTGTGTTCTCCTTCCTGGTCTCCAACATCATCCGGAGGCTGATAGCAAGACCTCTCTCTGATCTCAACACAAGAAAACTAGAACCGAATTATCAAAATATAAGCAAAAAAATAAAAAAAAAAAAGAGCTTTAACTATGTGTATGACCTTAAATGCAAAAACAGCACCTGAATCATTTAATCTGAACCAATCAATTAGATGAACCTGGGGCTGGGGATCTAGCTCAGTTGGTAGAGCGCTTACCTGTCAAGCATGAGGCCCTGGGTTCAATCCCCAGCACCGCAAAAAAAAGAAAATAAATCAGCTGAATCTAATCTTCCCTAGACTTAAGAAACTAGCCTAACTTTTATTTCTTGAAAACAGGCAATATTTTCCTGTCTGAATATTTGTAAGGTTCTCTGCTGCAGTCAAAAGAGAGGGAGAAATGGAAACTCAGGGTCACATCAACAGATGAATCACATTTCTGACGTCATGACACTTGTCAGTGTTACTCTGCCTGGGGCTTCCATTTGGTTTAATAGTCGTTCTTTGTTTATTTTCAGTAAAATGACAAATACCTTTAAACCTCTTCACCCAACCAGCAACACAGTCACCAGCATCTCCGGGCCCGGCAGCTCCTCATTCCATGTCAAAGGTAATCATTGTCTTGAATTTTGTGTTTTCCAGTCCTCTCTCTCTTTTTTTTTTTTTTTTTAAGGTTTTTAGTTGTAGATGGAAACAATACCTTTATTTATATGCGGTGCTGAGGATCGAACCCGGTGCCTCACACACAGTAGGCAAGTGCTCTACCACTGAGCCACAACCCCAACCCCCCCCCCGTCCCCTCCTTAAAACTAAGTAACGTATTACTGAATTTCATACGTCTTCGAAATTCATAAGGATATTTTACAGTATGTCATCTTCTGAAACTTGCTTTTCTGACTCAAGCTAAAAATGATCCACTACCATGTTGGTGCATGTAGCTGTATGTTATTTCTCCTGGCTGGTGTGTATACGGATAGACCATAATATATTTACCCATTCTCCTACTGATAGCTATTGTGTTTGTTTCAGGCTTTTGCTACTACAAAGAAAGTTTCCATGGAATTCTTGGGCAAGGAATTGAGTTAAATTTCAACATGAACATATAACCAAGAGTGGAATTGCTGATTCCCAGGGTGTGGGAATGCTCAAGTTTGCTTATTCCAAGTCAATTCCCTAAGTGATTGCTCCAATATCCACCCACCAGAAAGTCAGCGGGATTTCTCTGATCTCTATCACACATGGTATCGTCCAACTTTTTAATTTTGCCAATTGGATGAGTGTTGAATTAATAAATGAATCATGGGGAAACAAAGGATTGTTCACATCAATTTTCAAAAAAAAAATCTGTTCATCTGATGACTTAATATATGACTGGTTTTCAACAAATGGAACATTCTTTAAAATGCTGCTAAGAAGGCAAATCAAAAAGTAGTCTTCTATAATGTTGAAAAAATCCATTAAAATTAAAACCATTTTGTCTGACATAAATCACCATAAAACATAGTTGGAAAACATAAAATTTTGTTAAATGTCACAAATTCACTCAGTCATTTATTAACATGAAATTGAAGAAGAATAATCTAGAAAAGGGATCAGGAAACTTTAAAGGGGAAGGTAGTAAATTTTCCTCATACTATTAAATATTCCTTTTTGATTTTTTTTTTTTTATTTCATCCTTTTAAAAAAAAAGAATCCTTCTGAGTTCAAGAGTCATACAAAAACAAATGGTAGACTGGATTTGGACCATGAGCCAGAGTTTGTAGATCCCTAATCTAGAATGGCAAAATCAACATGAAATTCCAAAATTGGTGCTTTTGCTAGATTTGTATGGGTTAGCTCTTAAGGGACTTTTAGTGAACTATCATGGTTTCAATGCAAAACAAAACAGTCTGCTAACTACTTGGAGGAAAATATCAATGAGAAAATAGCAGACTTCTCAAACAGACACATTGGGCATTCATATGTGGGCAATAAAATGAAATAGAACCCTACTTCACAACACAAAAATCAATTCACACAGGTAAAAGAATGAAATGTGAGAGGCAAGCTAAACAGTTTTAGAAGATGGCAGACTATTCTATGACATCTGTTTGGGGGAGGTTGTTTTTAATTTTGTTTTTGGTTTTTTGGTTTTGTTTTGTTTTGTTTTATACTGGGAATTGAACCACTTTACTGAGCCACAATCCCAGCCCTTTTTATTTTTCATTTCAAGACAGAGTCTCACTAAGTTACCTAGGGCCTCGCTAAATTGCTGAGACTGGTCTTGAACTTGCCATCCTCCTGCCTCAGTCTCCTGAGTTGCTCAGGTGACAAGCATGAGTCACTGCACCCAGCTCAGGGGAGGGATTTTGAAACAGTACATAAAATACGTCAACCATATAGGAATGTCTGTTAAATATGACAGTATTTATTTGTAAATTTCTAATCCCAAACTGTATCTCGACTGGGGCTAGGGATGTAGTGGTAAGATACCTTGCTTAGCATATGCAAGGCCCTGGATTTAATCCCCAGCACTCAAAAGAAAAATAAGTCTAGACTAACAACTGAAAAATTAAGAAGGGTTGATGATCTTCGAAAATCACAATATTGCAAATATCATAGTCATCATTCAGGTAGGAATCTTCATTGGATGCAAAAACTAGAGGGTAAAATTTTGATAAGGAACAAGATATTCATAGTCTCAAAGAATCCCCCACAAATTTCTTATTAACTACAAAGGGGAAATGAATACTCATAGTGGATAAAGCTAGAAAATATAACTTTATTTAAAAAAAAATCAGGGCTGGGATGGGTAGCTCAGTGGTAGAGCATATGCAAGGTCCTGGGTTCCATCCCCAGCACTATGAAAACTATAATAATAATAATTTAAAATAACATTCCCAATAATGGGCAACTATCACAAGCTTCCCACCAGAATGGTGTCCCAAGAAGGACACATCAATTCTATGTTTTGTTGTTTTTATTCCTACCAAAATTGCATAGCCTGAGTAAAGCTCTGAGGAAACCTTAAAGGAACCCAAATTGAGGGACCAAAGACAAATGAATCATCCTAGGCTTTTCAAAACTATCAAAAGACAAAGAAGGGTCGGGCGTGGTGGCGCACGCCTGAGTTTCCAGTGGCTGGGGAGGCCGAGGCCGGAAGATTGTAAGTTCAAGGCTAGCCTCAGCAACTTAGCAAGACCCTGTCTCTGAATAAAAAATAAAAAGGGCTGGGGATGTGGCTCAGTGGTTAAGCACCCCTGGGGTTCACTCCCCAATACCAAAAAAAAAAAAAAAAAGACCCGGAGGGGCTACAAAACTGTTTCAGATTGAAGGAGACTTAAGAGACATGGCAACTAATTTCTATGTGTGATCCAGGATTGGACCAAAGACCGGAAAAAAGAAATGAATGACCTGAGCGGGCAGCCAAATCTGAATCTGAACTGGATGAGACAATTGCTGGGTATCAGTGTTACATTTTCTGTTTTGATAAATTTAAGGCAGTTTTGTAAGAGACTGTCTTTGTTCTCCAGAACTATACATGAATAGTTTTAGAGATAAAGGAACCTGAAGTCTTGAAAATCCTCTCACGTGGTTCAGAAGAGACACATTGAGACAGACAGACAAAGAAAGGACAGATGATAAAAGGAACAGGGCAAAATATTAATACTTGGTGAATCTGCAGAGAGGCTAAATAACAGCGCTTGTGTTATTCTTGCAATTTTTCTATGAATGTGAAATTATCACAAATTAAAAAAAAAAAATAGCAAGGCAACGTTCCCATCTGAAAAGCTTATCTACCATATGATCCCGACTGCAGTAAGTCCTAGAAAAGGCAAAGGCGTGCAGGCTGCAAGACCAGCGGATGCCAGGAGTCTGAGTGTGGGGGCAAGGCGAGGAGGGACAAACAGGCAGGGCACAGGAGACTCTGGGGGCTGTGACGATGGACTATGTCACCATACATTTGTCAAAACCCGTAGAAGACTGGGTACAGTGTCACACACCTGTAATCCCAGCAGTTCAGGAGGCTGAGGCAGGAGGATCTGGTTAAGTGCCCCTGGGTTCAATCCCTGGTACCAAAAAAAAAAAAAAAAGAAAGAAAAGAAAAGAGAGAGAGAGAGAGAGAGAGAGAGAGAGTGTGCATATTCAAATCTGTGAGGCCTTGGGTTCAATCCCCTCACACACCCCAAAACAGACAAACAAATACAGGTACAACACAAAGAATGAAGTGTCGCATAACTATGGACTTTGGTTGATAATAATGTATTGATACTGGCTCATCAAGTCATCACTTCTAAAGACTATACCCCACAAAGACAAAATGTTAAAGATAGTGGAGACTGTATGAGGCCGGAAGGGGACATATGAACCTTGAACCTGCCACTCCATGTTTCTACAAGCCTGAAACTAACTCTGGAAAACAAAGTTAATTGATTTCCTTAAAAGTGAACACAAAGAGAGTAGAAGAAAATCCAGAGTATTGGAAAATGTACTCCCAACACACAATTGCCAAGGGACAGACACCCAGAACACAGCCGTTCCTGGGTATGAATGGGGGACTGGATCCAGGGCTCTCCACAGACATCAAAATCCGAGGATGCTCCAGGCCCTTACATAAGGCAGTGTATGCCTTACACATATCCTCCTATATCCTTTAAATCGTCTCTAGGTAACTTGTCATACTTAATACAAAGTAAGCATTGGGTGGTTAGATGTTATACTGTATTGTTTAGGGCATGATAGCAAGTGCGGAGGTGAGCACAGGTGTAGCTCATGTGTAATGCTTCTCCCATTAATTTCAATCGGAGTTGGTTGAATTCATGGATTCAGAGCCCTTGGATATGGAGCGGACTCTATAGAGATTTTTCCTATAACATCTCAATAGAAAAATGGACAGTGAGCTGGGGATATAGCTCAGTTGGTAGACTGTTTGCCTCTCAAGCATAAGGCCCTGGGTTCAATCCCCAGCACTGCAAAAAAAGAAAAAGAAAAGGAAAATGGGCAAAGGGTGCAAATTGGGGTCTTATATAAAAGAAAACCCAAATAACCAATGAAGATGGGCTCGGCTTTTGCAAAATCAAGGAAGTTTGTGTTAAAACAGTGAGAAACCTTTACTTTCTGAATCAATTGACAGGAACTAGGCCTAAGAAGAAAACCTGCTATAGCATCCCGTATTGCAGTGCGAGAATTCCGTTCGTGTTCCACCATAAATCCTGCTCCGTAGAGTTCAGTGGCATCTGTTCTTGGACTTGAGAGCTGCAACACTTCTCCAGGCCTGCAGCTTGTGTAGACTCCCACCCGCCAGAAGAAGCAGTGAACTGAGTTTCATCTCAGAACTCCAGTTTCAAAGGTGTTTACAGATGCCCTGCAGCTGCCTGGCCCAGGAGGACTGACTCAGTAGGAGTGTGTGTGCATGGGAATCCGGCATCAGGGATCATGGCCGTGCAGCTGGGCCGGATTCTGCTCGCAGCCTGCTGATGATTACGTCTCACGAGCATAGAAGACATCTCATCCATTCATTCAACACTCGTTCACTGAGCACCTACTATCTTCTGGACACTGTTCTGATGAGTTCCAGCAGGGCACAGTGGTAATGGCTTTTCTCTGCCCCACACTAAAAACTTAGCTGGAAGAGCCAGTGGCTGGGGTGACTTGAGAGTTGGAGTCTGGAATCTTCGGGAGGTATCTTCATTCACATGTCTGATGATCTGCCTTGAAAGAAGCAGAGAACAAAAGACAGGCTGATTAATTTTATGAAAAAGTTCAGGAAGAGTTAAGAGAAAGGCAAGAACAACATGCCAAAGAAGTTAAAGTGAGGCACCAACTCGAACATTCTTTTGGGATAGTGGACCTAGACTTGAGGGCTGTCAGAAATTATTCGATGGAGGTTGTCAAGGAAAGAAATGAAACCCAGAAGAAGCTCTATCATGAACAGAATGAGAGAAACAGTGCAGGAGATTCGGGGCAATCAACTTTGCTATGAAAAGAAGTTGGATGATCTTAAGAAACCACTGGAAACTTCATCTTCACAGTGTGCCTGTCTAGATGTAGAAAATCAATTCCCGAGCCAGGAGGTTCTATCTGGGAAAGGAATGAAAACAACATACAAAAAAACTGGGGGAACAGAAAAAGCATTTTGAAGAAGAAATACTCACCCTCCAAACACCCAGGGAGAAAAATATGGTGGGAGCTGAACAGTATGCAAGGGTGCAATTTTTACAGGCACAAAACTATTGACAGCAGTTAAGAGAGCATCAGGGTGCTTCGATGAGAAGGTAGATGAAGCTGAGAATTCAAGATAAGTCCCAAATCTGTGCTCTAGAAGAAATGGACATTAGAACATCCTTGTCAGTTTAGAAGAAATGGACATTGGAATATCTTTAACAGATGAACTTGACATAACAACAGAGAGGCTGGAGGAGGTCAATGCTGAACTTCTCAGGGAGAAAGAGCAGAATGTGACTTCACTGACGCCCTTCAGTCAAGGCCTGTCATCGACCATCCTTCTGCTAGAAAGAGTAATGGCGGTTTTGGGGTGAGCAGAAGGTGTTTGGCGGTCATTGGCCACACGTACTGCCCTGAAATGACAGCGTGCAGAACCATGACAGCGAGCTGCTACCGAGCTGGAATCTAGAACCTTTGGAGCTTCTCTCCTGGGATCTGTGAATAAGTGAAGGTACACTTTCCGAAGCTTCTGAGAGTATGGCGAAAATTTGGAGACAAGAATACGTGATCTGAATAACAATAACATTTTATATGTGAGACATTTTGCATAGCATTTTAATTGTCTCTCACTAAAACTATGATATGGAAACTGTAGGAAGAAGAACATGTTTATATTATAAATGTATAATGGAATTCATATAATATTAAGTCTGTCTCTTGGCATGTATAAGTAAATAAATACTGTTGTGTTATATGTAAAAACAAACAAACAACAACAACAACAAAAAACTAGGCCTGACCATCCCAAGCGTTGACAAGTTTAGAAGTGCCCTGACTATAGAAGTATCAATGGGTACAGTTGCTTTGGAAAACAGCTTGGCATTGTACTCCTAAGTAAATTCCCACAAGAATGCATGTCTCTGAACTACAGGAACTTGTGCAGAAGATGCCCAAGAGCATAGTTCATCAGAGTCAAATTTGAAGAGCCCAAAAGGATGTCTATTTACAACAGTAAGTTGTGACTGTTAATTAGTAAATTCTGATTGTTTTAGTCAGCTTTTTTGCAGCTGTGACCAAAATTGCTGACCAGAACAAGTTTATCTGGGGACTCACAGTTTCAGAGGTCTCTGTCCACAGGCAGCTGGCCCCATTCCTGGGGACTTGAAGCAAGGCGGAACATCAGGGTGGGAGAGAGTTGCAGAGGGAAGCAGCTTCAGACATCACACAGGATGCAGACAGCTCTGTTCAACAAAGACAAAATATCAACCCCAATGGCATGCCCCCAGGGACCCACCTCCTCCAGCCACACCCCTGCCTACAGTAGCCCCCAGTTAATCCCATCAGGAGATTAATGCACTGATTGGACTAAGGTTTTCAGATCCCAATTGTTTCAACTCTAAACCTTCTTGCATTGTCTCACAAATGAGATTTTGGGAGATGCCTAATATCCAAACCTCAAGAATGATAGGATATATTCCCACAACAAAATAATTTAGAAAATGAGCAAACAACTACTCACAACATGGATTCTTACAAGTATAATGTTAAATGAAAGAAATATGACATATGAGAAGACATGCAATAGGAATCCATCCATCCACATAAAGTTAAAAAAATGATTTTAACTTGCATACATGGAAACACCAAAAAGAAAGATGCCAGGATGCAGGCTATTTCTAAGGATATGAGAAGACAAAGGACTCAGAATTTTGTTTCTATTTGTTTGTTTGTTTTTTGGAGAGGGGAATGGTGCTCACAGTATTTTGTGCATTAACCCAGGTGGTAAGCACACAGAAACACCCTTTATAAACCATATGTATAGCTTGTATTAAACCAAAATATATATGTAGTGTGCTTTTCCTTATTAACAAATATAGTTTACAACTAAAAGAGAATAAAATTATCTTTGTTCTATAATATACTCAATACACTAAAAAAAATCAAATGCATTACAAAGTTTAAACTCATAAAGCAAAACATAAACTTCAAGGAAATGTAGGTAAATGAATGCCTCAGATGAGAGTTCGGTGCCTAGGAATTAGTTTTCCAAACATATAAGGAAAAAAAAACATGAAAGAAAGAGACAGGTGGATTTTATTTCATAAAAATGCAGAAGATCTTGTAGGTTGAATTATTAAAAATAAAATAAAAGGCAATATAAGGGCAATCAACATCTGGGGAGAGGAAGAGACTAGGCAATGTAGGAGGTGCATCCAGCTTTTGAAAGTATGGGCTGAGGGCACGAGCAGACTTCAAATCACCACCATTGATTAAATGAAATGTTATATCAGCCTCTTTTTTGATTTTTTTTTTTTTTTTCCAGCACCAGGGATTGAACTCAGGGGCACTCAACCACTGAGCCACATCCCCAGTCCTTTTTTGTATTTCATTTAGAGACAGGGTCTCACTGAGTTGATTAGGGCCTCACTAAGTTGCTGAGGCTGGCTTTGAACTTGCAATCCTCCTACCTCAGCCTCCTGAGGCACTGGGCTCTTTTTTTTATTATTGGTACTAGGGATTGAACTTAGGGGTGCTTAACTACTGAACCACATTCCCAACTCCTTTTTAAATTTTTTTATTTTGAGACAGGGTCTCACTAAGTTGTTTAGGTCCTCATTAAGTTGCTGAGGCTGGCTTTGTATTGCAATCCTCCTGCCTCAGCCTCCCAAGCCACTGGAGTGCACCACCGTGCCCATAATTACAGCCTCCTTGAAGTAGACCTCCTTCTAACTTCCTGAGCCTAGATACTGTGCCAATGGACAGCCAACAGGCAGAGTTTTTTGGGTCTCCCAATCCTGTTCTCTGAAACTGAAGTTTTGGCATCAAGACATAAGGTAGAGCATCTGCTAACTGTCTCTGATGTGAGGATCCAGAGAGTTTGAAAGTGACAAGTTTGAAATCCTGGGATCTTAAACAAGGATGCTTCTCTCATTGTAGATACAGTTTAAAAAGACTTTTCAAGGGCTTTTAAAAATATCAGTGGAGACGGGGAAAAATGTCCCGGAGAACATTTTCATCTTACTGAAGGAGAACTACAAAACTGAAATTAGTAAAGGAATTTCAAGAAGATCAAATATAACACCAATTAGTCTAGGGAGGACTGGATATAGCTCAGTGGTAGAGCACTTGCCTAGAAGGTGTGGCCTCAGTTTGGATTCCTAGCATTACCACGGAAAAAAAAAAAAATTAGCCAAGAGAATCGACTTAAATCTCACAAGTATATTTATGGCGGTTGTAAGTGCATTTGGGACTTTTTGATGCAATCAGGACTACTCCGTAAGTTTTTAGGTAAACCATGGTTGGTAAAGGGCTCTGGGCCTGGTGTGATCAAATTATAGAATTGACTACATTCTTTCCAAGGACACCTACTGTTTCTCTGGTTGGGTCTTTAATCCCGTCTACCCTGTCCTGAGGGTGTGGCCCGCTTATCCTTCAACTGATCCAAGTCGTCATTTTGGATATAAAGGGATTAGCTAAAGACTAGGTAGTGAAAGAATTTGGATTCACCACTTTAACAGTAATAATTTATCATTTTCTTTTCCAGTTTTTCTTTCATTAGATATAATTCATTCCCTTTCATTCACACAGATTTTTAAGAAAAACAGCTGTCCTGAAGTGGACCAGTTGGCAGGAAAATTATATCATCAAAGATAAAGGTGGGAGAAACTAATTGCTTATGAAAAATACTGATGTACATGGTTAAGTTGTATTTATATCTCTGGGGCTATCCTCGGCTTGCCAAAATCTTATTGTCAAGATATTCCTCTCTCGCTCTGTCTCTCTTTTCCATTTTCTTTTTTTTTTCTCCCTTCCTTCCCACCTGCCCTATGGTACTGGGGATTGAACCCATGGACCTTCTACCACTGAGCTACATTAATCCCCAGTTTTTAAAATTTTTAGTCTGTGAGACAGGGTCTCAAATTTGCTAGGGCTGGGGATATAGCTCAGTTGGTAGAGTGCTTGCCTCAAATTTGCTGAGGCTAGCCTCCAACTTATGATCCTCTTGTCTCTACCTTCTGAGTAGCCAGGATGGATCATACCCAGCTGAGTATCACACCAGCTATGACATTTCTATAGATCACATAAAAAATGTATCTAGTTATTCAATGTATCTAGTGTAGAATGTTCTCAAGAATCATTCTCATGAATGCTAAGAAGAAAATAAAGAATAAATGAATCAAAGGGAATGGCTATTCTATTTAAGTAAGATGACCTTAGGAAGGTTTCTCTTACAAATCAGTTCAGTCCGAATTTGGGGTGTGACATTCAGGAAGTTCTTTGGGAAACTGCTACTTCTTGATTGGATGATGTTTATTTGTTCTTAGTTGCCCAAATTCTCTGAGCATAGACCTGTAAAATCCAGAGTATGAGGAACATGCATTGTAAATGATAGTTATTATTAGTTTATTACAATAATTGTATTATATTATGAATTTTATAGATGCAATAGCTTCCCCATGTTGTAAGAAAAAAAAAAAATATTCCAAACCCCTGAGGGGCTTCTTGGTATTTGTAATTAAAAATGGGACTGGGACCCCCCAAAGGAGCAGACATTTCTCCTGCAAATTCAGAAAATGCATGACTGTTTGCTTCAGTTCTCTCATCTATCAATGGGAGATAATGGGAATATTAACAACTTCGGGAGTTTAATGTTGTTACATTGATATGTATTGAGTCACCTCTATTGAGACACACTGAACCATATGCCAGGCAAGGCCTCAAACCATGGAAATGTATTCATTCACTTAATCCATAACAACTCGGTAAACCAAGTACTATTTTTAACAGCATTTTACAGCCTAGGAAAGTCAGGCAGAGAGGAGTTGAATCTAGAAGCCCTGGACCAGGACGCCGACCCAGACAACTTGGCTCCAGTTCCTGGCCGTGCTATTGAGCGGTTAGCCCTGTGCCTAGCACACAGGAAAAGCCCAATAAATCTATAACGGTGCTGGAGCTGATGGTGGTACCTGACTATTTCTAGGCATTGTTCTAAAGGCAGGGAATTCAGCAAAAATAAAGATTAAAATCCCTGTTCGCATCTGGGGGACACAATTAAAAAAGTAAACATACACCACGTCAGTTATAGGTGCAATAACTTCTCCCATTCAATTGCGTTATCAACTGTAGGCAGAGGCTGCTCCGGAAATTCTGCTTCGGAAGAATTTAGGGTAGCCAGTTTGTCCGAAAAGGAAGTTAGGGAGTGTGCTTGCGTAGCCACCATCGTTCACAGCATAGCAAAATAATGCTTATTTAAATTGGGGAAGTTTCGGGGTTGCTGGGGACTGTGGGGCAGGGGAAGGTAGCCGGCCACCCCTTGGCACGCTGATCTGCAGCAGAAGCTACCCGGGCAGCAGCTGCAACGTGAGCTCCCCTCCCGGAACCGCCCCATGAGCCGGTCCTCGCCGAGCCTCAGCCTCACCCTCTCTTTGGAGGCAGATGGTCTGTCCCGTTCTCCGGCTAGTTCAGGTTCCGCGCTCCGAGTCACAAAGCGCAGGGTCACGTGGGCGGGCCGGTGCGCTTTGTGACGTCACGGCCCCGCCCCTCGGCCCGCCTATCCGCGCACACCGGCCCCGCCTCGCGCGCGCCGCCCGTGCAATCCCTGCTTAGAGACCCCGGAGTGGGTCGCTCGCCCGAAGCCAGGCCGCGTCCGCCATAGTGCCTGGCTTGGAGGTGTCGCCGTCGCTGGGTGAGGGCCCGAGAGCGGCAGGGGGGCAAAACAAAAAGGGAGCCAGCGAAGCCCTCACCGCCGCCCGGCCGTTTCCGGGCTCACTGTCGCGGTTCTGGGCCGAAAGGCGACGGGAGCGAAAGGCGAGCGAAGCGCGAAGGATCCGGCGAGAGGAAGCGTCAGGGAGCCTCGGCGGTGTCCCCGGGGTCCGCCGAAGCCACCCGGCCGCTGGCTGGGGCCCGGGGTGGTGAGGAAGTGCTCCGAGGCCTCGCTGAGGCCCAGCGCCGGCTTTGTGTCGCGGCGGCGGCGGCGGCGGGGGGAGGCGGAGCTCGAGCCGGGGGCGGCCTGCGGAAGGCCTCTCCTCCGCCGACCGCGCGCCCTCGGCCTCGGCCTAGGCCGCGGGCCGCTCGCGGCCGCCGGGGAGCAGGCGCCAGGGTGTGTGTGTGTGGGGGGCCTGGGCCTGGGGAAGCTGACGCCGGTCGTCCGGGAGCCCGCCGGAGGCGAGAGGCCGCTCGAGGACTCCGGCCTAGGCCCTCTCCCCGCAACCTTCTCCCGGGGCCTGGGTCACCCCATCCACGGAGAGAGACCAGCCGGGAGGTGCGGCCGCGCCATGGACCCCTGACCCCGCGGGGGCACCCGGACTCTAACGTGTGGACTGACCGCTACTGACTGCACTGCCGGCCTTTAGCATGAGCGAGGGGGACCCAGCCGGGTGACACTGTGCCCGTTGGCGGATTCTCGATTCCCCCTGCCCGGTCCTCGTCCTCCTCCTCCCACATGAAGCGATTCTGAGTGCCGGGGGGGTTCTGGATTATTGTGCTCACGAACCCCTGCTTGTGGTTGGGGGGTATTTAATCTGAGGCCTTAGGGTCCTTCGGTGTCTTTTGAGTGTTTTGTGTGTGTACATATTTTGCTCTTCCGTTTATAAATATACATATATTGAGAGTGTCCACGTCTCCTCGCTGAACCTTAGGAATCCTTTGGCACAATGTCCTGTGTGCATTATAAATTTTCCTCTAAACTCAACTATGATACCGTCACCTTTGATGGGCTCCACATCTCCCTCTGCGACTTAAAGAAGCAGATTATGGGGAGAGAGAAGCTGAAAGCTGCCGACTGCGACCTGCAGATCACCAACGCGCAGACGAAAGAAGGTAAGGGCCACATGGGCGCCAGGTATTTGCTGGGTGGAGATGGTAGATAAGTGGTCGTAAGGTGCCTGGCAGAAGAGTAACCGCCATTCTCGTTCGTTCTAATACTTCTGGTACGACTTTCATGGATAGCCAGGGGTTGCAGCAGCCGACCTTGGAGTTTAACTGCCCTGTTTGATTTCTGCATGCTTGGGTCTTCTGTAACAGGCCAATCCAAAAAGTTGAAAATCCGGGTTCTTCGCAGTGTTTTTAAAAATAGGGAGGGTGGGTCGAGAGAAGGGCGACACACGTTCTCCAAGTTTTTTGGGTGCTTGCCTTGTGGCATTTTCTAACTTGCTTTTCATCAGAATGGGAGGAGAGCCTAGGCAAGGTTTCTTTCTTGTTGAGGTCGTAGTAGACATAACGATTTTGGAGTTTAATAGCAAATGGTGCAGGGCCCCCTCCCCATTTATTTATTTACTTATTTTGGAGTTGCCTGAGTTGTGGAGAAGGGAGCCTTGCTTTAATATTTTTAAAGATTTTAATCAGTGTTGGAATTGTTTTTGGAATT
Organism: Sciurus carolinensis; assembly: GCF_902686445.1. Classification (NCBI taxonomy): domain Eukaryota; kingdom Metazoa; phylum Chordata; class Mammalia; order Rodentia; family Sciuridae; genus Sciurus; species Sciurus carolinensis. The sequence goes on along the minus strand of NC_062230.1, from coordinate 23,746,706 downwards.
TGAAATGTTCTGATGTCACCACTCTTGTCTTCTGTGTAAATTCCAGAATTTGTAATACCATAATTAAGTAGATGACCTCTCCTTTTATCATGACTCTTAAAATTTAGGAATTCAGTAAGGCAGAATACTGACATTTCTTTAAAGTGGTATTTGCTAGACTTTCTCTGACTCTGAAAAATAGTGGGCTTCTGTCGTGTGAGGACAGGTAAACGACTGATTAGACTTTTTTGAGTTCTTTCTCTGTTTTTAGAGATATTTTATAATATTTGAAATTTAAGAATAAATATGTGACCCAGGAGTCTTTCTCTGAATCTGAGCTTGTTTTGGTTTCTTTTTCTCAGTGTAGTAATGCTGATGTGTAGTTTTCAAGTAGGTCAGTCTTCAGAAATTTATTGTTGGGATGCAGAGAAATGGGAGTGACATTCTAATATGCTTAGGGTACTTTTTGATCACCAAATTTGGGGTAAGGTATGGCATGAGGTTTTTTTATTTGGAAATGGGAGGTTTCCACCTCACCTCTAGTTTAGTAGATAAAGTTTTGTCATGTAGTAGACCAGTTTTTTCCATTTACAGTGCAGACATAAGTATAATTGGCTAAAGAACAGCAGTACTGACATATCATGACTCAAAAATCATTCATTAATGGAAAACTTTATTACTCATATAATATGCAAAAACATATTGTCTGCCTCCCTTATTTTTTTTAACATGTGTCATACCCTTTAATAATCGTAATTATCTGTAATACCTCTCTATTTAGGGAGAAGGGAACATTGTTGGTCATCATGAACAGATGAGAGATACATTTTTGAAGTCCACCAGACATATCCCTTAACACTGTAGTTGTAGGTCACAAAACAAATGGGTTTTTAAGAGTTTTAGGCCATATTGCTATATTAATGCATATTTATGAGAGGTAAGACAATAGAGGTGAAATTAGAGGATATTAAGGCAATTTTGTCTCATACAGTGCAGTTTTCATTTTTGCCATTTTGAGTTATGTGGAGCTAGGCTTAATCCATCTTGTCTACCTTGCAATTATAAGCAACAAAATTTTAGACTGGAGAAAGTTAGGGTTGAAGGAAACTTGTCCAAAAATTGGAGAGTTTTGTGACTTTGTGTTATTTTTTTCCCTAGTCCAGGAAAAATAATTATATGATACATAATCCAAACCCTGAAATCCAGGAAAGTCCTTTGCCCAGCAGCACGTTTTATTTCATTTGTTGTGTGAGCTACATTTTGCTGGAGAAAGGTTAATGTTAGACTGGTTAAGAAAAAAGAGTTGGAGACAAAATGTGATTTCATGCAGTCGTCATACTAAAGGGTGAAGAGATACCGTTGATAGCAGTGTAGAGGTAGCAGCTTCATGAGTTGTGAGAAATAGTATCCATTGTTGCAAGGCAGTTGGGTAAGAATGCCCCTTGGTTTTAGCACTGTTCAGTAAAGTTGCAAAATAAATGTTTATAGTATAGGCAGTTGCATTGGAAAGAATGTTGAGCTCTGGATCATTTTATTTTCTGCTGTGTTTCTACAAAACATTCCTTATAGTTGTGTGTTTAGGACCCTTAAATCCTGGTAATACTAAAATGCTTCGATCAGAATTTTATTTAGACTTAAGTATCCTGTTTATTTCTAGACCCTTTCTGAATCTCTTCATTTCTCAAATTCATCATTTTTCATTCCATCCATGCCATTCATGTTTTGGGATCAAAACTTATGCTGGCAGGTCCTTTGAAGCTAAAAGACTACTTGTTAAGGAGTTGATTTAAGTGTAAAATACTTTGGGGGTTAGAAAACCATAGTAATTCGGGTAAAGTGGTCAGAACATCTGTTTGAAGGGCAGTGGGGCACTTGACTTTTTAGTATTATTTACCATAGAACTGTGCAGATTAAATTAGCAATTTGTCTTCGAAAGCTAGTGTGAACACATTTGAGAATTGTTACAAATTCAGAAACTTCCGGTCAGATATTTGACATATTTTGGTTTTAGAATTAACTTTTTAAGGTTATTAGAAATCCCTCATCCTCCCACTTCCAGTTTTTCTGACTCAGATTGCTTGGAATTTGGGATTGTAACAAGCTATCCAGCATAATGATGATAGTCTTTGGCATGCCTAATTCTAGGAGATTGCATCATTCTAATGTTGTACCTGTGAGATATTACCAAGTAGTTGAAATATACTGATAAGAACCCTTGCCTGAATAATTTAGTTTATAACAGGGAATAGTAATAGCATTATGACTAAAAATAATAAAGCTGGATATACATTAAAAATCTAAAAAGTCCACACATGTAATAAGCTTGAAATAATTGGAAGAGAGATAACCACTTTGTGCCGTTATTTAAGTGAAGCAAATAAGCTTAATACCATTAAAAGGGAACCCTGATATCTGGTTGTGGGATTAAGAGAGATGGATACATATTTGCATCTCTAATGAGTTATTTTTTCTTTTTGGTTTACCAAGATGCCTTGGCAAATCTTGTTACCATAGTGAAGTTCAGTTTGTTTCTTACTACTGTAAATTATAGACAGTACAAGGAGAAAGGAATAGCACCCATTCATTCTTTCTCAGTTTTCTCAAAAAGTGGCACCATTTGCTAAAATTAGGAACCTAGGAATTCACGCCTCTTTCTTTCTCCTTCATCTTCCCATTATTCAACCCATCGGCAGCTGTGTCATTTCTATCCCAGGAACACACTTGCTCTCCGTTTCTCTCTGTTCCATCCCGACACATTTTCTCTACCTGCACTATGTAGCAGCCTCTTTATTAATAATCACCCCACTTCTACTCTTCCTTACAGCTTATTCTTCACATAGATGCCATAATTTTATTTTTTAAATTAACTTGTTGATGTTTGTTTATATATTTATTTTGTCATACTGGAATTTAAACCACTAAGTTAAGTCCCCAGCCATTTTTATTTTTTATTTTGAGAATGGAGTCTCAGATCCTCCTGCCTCAGTCTCCCTAATAGGTAGGTTTACAGTCACGTGCCACATGTCCAGAATGGTTTTCTTTTACAACATAAATTGTAGTCACTTCACTGAAAATCCTCCAGTGACTTCCTTGTACTTAAAAGCAAATATAAATCAGTGTATGATCCATACCTTTCTAGCTGTTTTTTATGGCATTCTTTTGTTTCCTCAGCTCTGTGTCCTTTTTTCATGTTTTTCCCTCTGCCTAAAATACTCTTCATCTAGCTTTTTTGCGTACCTTGCTGACTTCTCAGTTGTGTTTTGTTGTTGTTGTTTTGTTTTGTGGTACTAGGGATTGAACAAATTATGCCACTGAGCTACATCACCAAACCCTTTTTATTTATTTATTTTTTACTTTTTTTATTTTTTGAGACAGGGTCTAGCTAAGTTGTCCAGGCTGGGCTGGAACTTGGTGATCCTCCTGTCTCAGCCTTCTGAGTAGCTGTTATTACAGACCTCTACCCCCGAAGCCAGCTGCTTCGGTATTTAAAGTTACAAATGCAGGTTCCTTAGAGGGACTTTCTTTAAATCAACATTCTATCCAAAGTTGTATCTATAATTATTCATTATATAAAAAGAAAAAAATTATGTTCATAATGTCATAATTTAATGCATAGTCTGTCTACTCCAGTAATAAGCTCCATGAGAACATGGTTTGGAATTTTCGATTCATTTTTAGGGACTGGAAGAGGCAGACTATCTACATTCTAAATAAGCTTTTCCATATATGTTAAACATTTCTAGCTAAATTCACTAGGAAATGGCTTAGTCTTAATGAGATTTGGAGTTCCATAAAGTAGAGGTACCAGATCTAAGCACCTGCTGACACCATTTGGTGTTCTTCAAACAGAAGCCCCCTCATGGCTTTGGATATCTGATTTAACAGTATTAGAAATGATGAAAGGAACATGCAGTTATTAGCACTCTTTTGTGGCTATGTTCACTGCCCACAAAATTTATATTTGGTTGAAGTTGTCTAATTCTTGAGTACTTACCCAAATCCCCAAATAGAAATTTGACTCTTTTATTCCTTTATTTACAGAATATACTGATGATAATGCTCTAATTCCTAAGAATTCATCCGTGATTGTTAGAAGAATTCCCATAGGAGGTGTTAAATCTACAAGCAAGACATATGTTATGTAAGTATTTTTAAATTTTCATGTATTTCTCAAAATAGACCTTTTTAAACTTTTTAATCCTATTTATATCTTTTTATTTGTTCTGATTCCTTCCCCCTGGTTAAGTTGACTTAATCAGTAGTTTACAAATAAGAACCATTCTTAGGGAAAATTTTTGCTGTTTTCTTCACCACAGAAATGAACGTATGGTATAAATATTACATATTTTGGCAGCATTGAGAATATTTAGTAATGCTAATTTATGCTCCTTATCAATAAGAGACTTTGGTTAGGAGGCCATAGAATATGTAGGATTTATGAGCAGAACACTAGAATCGGGCTTAGGTTTGACTTTGTTTATTCCATTATGCTACCAGTTGTGTTACTTTGGGTAATTTACCTAAAGTGTTTGGCACCTCAGATTTCTCTAAAACAGGGATATGATATAGTTGGCACCCTATGTCCTGGGAAGTTCTGTGTCTATAACTGCAGATTGAAAAGATTAGAAAAAGAAGTTACTATATAGGTCACTTAATGATTTCTTTTGTATTGAACATGTGCAGACTTCTTGTCTATTCCTCAAACAATACATTTAATAATTGTTTATATAGCATTTACATTGTGTGAGTTATTTGTAGTACAGGAAGATTACATACATTGTATTCAAATATGCCATTTTATATAATAGTCTTAGGATCCACATATTTTGATATCTGCAGGGTTTGGGGGTGGGGGTCCTAGATCCAGTTTCATGAATACCTAGGTTCAACTAACAGGGTTCTAAAAATTAAATACTGTTAACCATATGGTAAATGCCCATTATTGAAATAAGAACACAGCATTCTCTCAGGACTAGTCTAGAGCTTATATTCACTAGAAGGGTACAATTAAAACTTCAATTTCTCAGCTTTCTTGCAACTTTAATACCAACAACAGAACTAAAAATATGTGAATAAGGCAGCAGTTTGGGCTATTTAAAGAGTAGTGGTTTTTACTGAGAATTTACATAGCTTTGTTTGAAATTTTGGCAAATTCTGCTTTGGGTCAAAGAAAAATTAGGGAATTTGCTGGTCCTAAGAAATGGAATGTGTTTTTGAATTAAGGTAAAATAGTCATTTCTTAGAGTTTTACCTCATATGGGCAAGTGTTCTAAGATTTTTCTCATTAGTTTGTTGTAAAGTTACATGCTGTATCTTGAAATTTGAAGGTCCTCTTGTGTAATAACTGCAGAATAGTATCAGCTTTAAAAAGCTGAATACCTTTTTGTGATTATCAAGTAAACTTTGTGGTATGCACTTTTAACTGAAAATGATATCAAGAATTATAAATTAAGATAATGATTTTAAGAATTAATCCTATAACCTAGTAAGAAATTACATTTTTACCATATGCTTTTTAAACATCCCATTTCTCTGGATTTTTTTTTTTTTTTTTTTTTAGATTGGGAAAAGAATAATTTGAAGTACATGGCAAAATAAGTTGCCTCTTAACAGAAATTGCATGTTAATTCAAAATACATAGGATTTTGTTTATAATAAATTTACCTCAAAATGTGTCTTTGTTTAGCAAATACTAGAAAATTAAGTCTCTCCCTCCCAATTTTTTTAACCTCAGGACTTGCAAAAACTACATAAACCTGAAACTAAAGCTAAGCAGTTAAAGTTATATTTAGCAACTAAGCCCCTGTTTACTTTCCTGTGTTAGTTAAAGAAATGTCTTTTTGGATTTATTTGTATATTTTAAACATCAAATTGTCCAATTCTGCATTATCATTTAACTCACTCTTTTTAACTAAAATACTATTCTCAGACTAAGTTGCTTCTTCCTGGGAGTAGAATTCTTGCTCACTCCTTCGTCATTGTTTTGAAACTTTTTAAAAATGAAAATAACTATTAACCTGTCTTCCCAGATTTGAAAATTAGTTTTGGGAGGATAGCAGTTTCTCAGGGATCCAAATCGAATGGCAACAGCAGTAGTTTTGCTTTAAGAAAATAGGTATGGAAATTTTTATGTGACTATTAAAAAACTAGAGAATTTTCCAAGTGTGGAAACATTTTTTAAACCACAAATTTACCTTTTGAAAGGTGGTAAGGATTAAGTCTTTGTACTAAAGGAAAATTGTGTTACTAAAAACATGTGATTAGCAATATGTATTAATGTTTATTTGTACAAAAAGTCATAAATACTAATGTTTTAAAATTTGTGAAAATTAATGTTAGTTTTTGTTTTTTTTTTTTTTTTAGAAGTCGAACTGAACCAGTGATGGGAACTACAAAAGCAGTATGTAAAAACACAATCTCACACTTTTTCTACACATTGCTTTTACCTTTATAATGTTGCAGTGAAGTAAATCATTTTTAGTACTTCATATCCAACTGATCATAGTACATATTGTAAATAAAATGTATTTTGGTGACAGCTCAGTCAAATATGGATATATGTGGCATAATTTGCACACTTATTCTGTAGAAATGGGAAGTTTGTGCCCATAATACTGTTTCATATTAAAAATAGAATTCTCCCTGTATGACACTGTGTTGTACAGTAATGTATGATCCTTTTTTAGATCGTATAGGTTTTACACTAATGAACATGATAACATGTTCTACATCTGTCTGTCTATAGTTAGTATTTTGTATGTATGTACAGGCTGTTGTGTGCTTTTTGTTTCTTGCAATAAAAAAATGTTTGGAGTTGTATATTTTGCCATTTTCACGTTGTATCACTTAGTTTTTGTTAGTTTCCCCCCACCACCTGGCTGATTGATGGCTTTCAAAAATGCATTAGCAACATGCAAAGCTTACATTAAAGTTTGCTGCTTTCTCTAAGTTCAAACACGTAGAAAAGAGCTTTCCAGAGACCATTGATGCAGCTTTGTTATTTATTCTTGCTTTATTTGGCAATTGGAGCTCCTGTTCTTTATGTTGTATTATAAAGTAAAAACTACACCCTTCTCCCCATGAGTACATAAATGTCTCAATGATTTTGATGATTTCATACAGTTGAGTATATTGTTTTTAAAATTTAATACAAGGTCTTCAACTTCTATCTAGCTTGTTCAAATGTCCAAATGAAAATATTTCCCTTTCTCATAAGATACTAAAATGCTGCATTAATCGTAGGCTATTGAATGCTGTAGGTTTTCAAAGGTAACTCCTCTTGACCAGGGTAACATCTTAATTTTTATAATCCCAGATTAACCTTACGTGTGACACTTCTTTGACTTTAAGCTCTTAAGTAAAAGGTAGCAGCATTCCTAAATTGTGAAGTGAAACATCTGTTTCGGAATACAGGTCTATCTTAATTGAGTTCTGTTAACTTGATGGTTCTCTAAACATTTTACTGCTCAGGCTTGATATTGTACACAATGCAAGATGTCTGAAATCTTCACTTAGAATTTAAGGGTATTGCTTGCTATTTCATTTTATACTTTCAAAGTACTACTGATCTTTGTATATGAGGCATTTCACTAACCTTGGATCTCTGGATCTTAAACATGATAACGTAGAATATCTGAACTTTGGACTTGTTCTCTAAAGTATATGGCCTTTAGTTCTGATGGAACTAAATGTAGTGATTCAAAGATCAAAAGTCTTAGTGTTTTGGGTTGTTTTTTTTTTTTTTTTTTTTTTTCCTTCATTTTGGATATATGGGTTTTTTTTGTTTTTGTTTTTTTTTTTTTTAAAGCATAATGCTGTAAAAACTGTCCAAGTTTCTGTTTTGCTGGTGATTGGTTTAAAACTGATTTTTATGTATCCAAATGCTAGCACAAATTAGATTGATTCTCCTGGTGACTGTAGTAGTAAATGTAACACGTTTTGTATAAAGTACATTTTTATATAGTATTTAAACTAATTCAGATGAAATTTTATTTCTTGAAAACAATTATTTCCTTTTTGTTTATTAGCATGTGTATAAACACAAAATCACATGTTCATAAATAAAGTTAACATTCTTTAGCCTTGTGTGTTCCCTGGCATGTCTGTATTACATTTATAAGAAGCAGTTTATTTTAAGCTTATTTAGGCTTCTCTTTTCTTTTTATTTATTTTTTAATACTTTAAAATGGTTTTAGTTTTTAGCTAGAATTATCTGAAACGGAGATATTAGATAACTTGTTATCCCCATTCTTTATCTGCTTGGGGTGCATTGGCTGACATTAGGATGAGAAAGAATATATTCATCAAGCATAATTTGTGCTCATCTTAGGAAACTTAATGTGGATTGTACACATTCACAAAAGCAAAAATAAATAGAGGTACAGGACCAATTTTTTTTTTTTTATCCTCATTAGTAAACCTATACACTTTTTTGGTAATTTAAGGCAAACGTAATCAGAAATAGTTGTTTTATATTCCCCAGCCTTGTTTTATTTAGTCATCCCTCTGTGTTAGTCCTTCAAAGCTGGGTGTTTTTGCTGACTCAAAATAAAAATTACATTTAGGATCCTTTAATTTCAGACAAGTATACTTGCATAAAAATTTCAGGTTCTTGTTTCCAGAAATAATACCGTTAGATGCACGGAGGTGGGTTAATTTCATGATGATTATAGTGCCCATCAGTCACTTTGTGTGAAGACCTTTTTTTTTTTTTTCTTTTTTTTTTTTTAATGTGGTAGATTTTTCTTAACATTAATATCTTGGTAGTATGTTACTGAGAAGTCACTATATTGACATTTTAGTACATACAAATTTCTAATCATTTAAAGCCATTCTTTGTCAACATTTTTCACTCATTTCTTTTCACCTTGCTATATACAGAAAACAAAATTGGGTGCCTTTCTAAATTTGTATAAATTTGACTTCTTTGCAGATCATAATGTATTTAGGCGCTATAGCAGTTTGATGGGAAAACTTGATTGAGGTGCAGTGCATGTGTGAAACCACTTTGAACTCAATAAATATATGATAGTGGCAGAAAGTTAAAAATAAAAAAACCAAAAAAACAAAACAAAACAAAACAACCCAGCATAAAAACAAAAGATTTTTATTGTTAAGAGTAGAAAGATATTTTAAAACATTTTTGTTTCAATGGTAAGAATATAATGGATTGCTTTCTCAGGAATATTAGCATTCCTATTTTAGATAGTAACGAACTATTTTTAAAGGCTATTTGTTTCATTGGATAGAAACATTGTATAGTTGATTGGGTTGACAGCAGTTTTTCAGTCCTCTGTAGTTAAACTCAGATAATTCCTGGTTGATATAAAATGTAATCCTTTTAAAATAGATTGAATAGGTTGGAATTCTGTATAATAGGATAGTATATTTCATTTCATTTTCCTGCTATCCTTGAGATTAGTTCTTAAAGGTAATGAATGCTATTTCAAAGCCAAGCAACTGGGTGGATTGTGTGGTTGATACGCTTTAGGAATGTGGGATTCGTACATTATGAACTCTTTACAGTCCTTCAGTGTGAAGCAAAACTCTTTTATCTGAATAAACACCATAGTAATAATACCCATCAAATTTAAACCCTTAGATATTTGTAAGATGTAATGTAAATTTAGGCAACATTATTTTTCTATACATTTAATTGAGTCCCTTCTGTGGTGAGCTTTGGCTAAGAACTCATTCTGAAACTGGTTGCATTTCTATTTGAGGTTTTGAATCATGCTGCTTTTAATACTCTTAGAAAAATATCCTATGAAGACTTCCTTTGATCTAAACATCTTGTTACATTCTCTCCATTTTAGACAAAAGTTCTGACCAATAATGCATGAGAAAAAAGACTTATAACGTGAAATAACCTACCCACTTGCTAAATAGGAAGCTATAGGGAAGTCGTCTTCAAGGTGTCTTGATAAAGATATGTATGTGCGTGTGTGCAGTACACACTGAGATACACTTTTTTTTAGCTAATTGAAATCATTTTAGAGAATCAAATGAAAAATGTTTGAAGTTTACATTTTAAAATAACATCTTTTTAAAGCCCTCATATCCTTCATATATATATATATGCTTGCTCTTTGGTTAACCTTCTTCAAATATTAGAATCCATCATATGTGATAACTATTTACCCTTTCCCCAGGGCACCTTCAGATTTCTTCTCTTCCCCCCCCCCCCTTAACATCTTTGCCCTGATAAAGCTGTGGTTTCTTTGGCAAGGAGCTATTGTTACTCTTTATATAGAAGAATAAACAAACTTATTTAGACTGAGCAGTACATGCTCAAAGAGGAGAAAAAAAGTAGCAATTATGTGGGAGCTGTTATTTATTAAAGCAATTATCTGAGCCATTAAAGAGCTGCTTGTTTTTACAATGTTGTATAATGGCATAGGGGAGGATTAGAAGATTTCTTTTTCTCTCATCCAGTGTACATTGTCTTGAGCATTATCAAATTTAGAGACCATTGAGAGACACGGGACTCTTATTTAGTATTTAGTCACCACTCTGAACAGATTTCCTGTGTGATACAATTTCTTTACCCTGTTTTAAAATTGTAATTAAGTCTCCTTCAACTGTGAACCTTTGTTACTAGGTATGAAATGTGTAGAGAAAGATGAAGTAGGTTGAGCTACACTTTCAGGCTTAAAACAAATAACATTCTTTAGAAAACTAAGAAAATGCCCAATATTTAAACATTAAGTGACATTGGGGGCTAACTGATCACTTTCACATGTTTTCAGTGTGGAACTTGAATGTGTGTTTAATTTTTTGTGAACAGATTGATGACTCTTCTGCATCTATTACTCTGGCCCAGCTTACAAAGGTATATATATTCTTGAAAATATAAGTCTTTTTCTATCATCATATTCTTTTATGTGGAACAATTTTTTTAAAGATGGGTTGTGGGGGGAGGATGTATTTTGCGAAAGTATTGTACATATTGCTATCCTGTAAAGAGTAGTTGCCGTTTTGAGAAGATAGGGGAGTACTTTATCAGCCTCAGCGTAATGTTGGAGTATTGTTCATCTTCAAGACAGAAGAAGCACACGAAGCTACACTTAATCATTTTCCCCCCACACATATTGTTTAATTATACATTGGAAACTAACAAAGTTCTGGAGAATTCCCTGGTTTTGGCTGTAAATTATGTGGACTTTAGATCTCTAAGCAGCCAAAACAGAAGATTTCCTTTACATGGACGATTGCATGGCTATTTCGTGAATATTTGAATCAAACCCGTGAAGGTCAATATTTTAAATGTTATACATGAAGGTTAATATTATAAATGTTACAGTTGTTTTTTTATGCTATAGGCTTGTAGTCTGTCTGCATTAGAAAAAGTTTTAAACAACCTAATTTGTTTGAACACAGACTACATGAATTGTGTAAGTGTATAAGGCTGTTTGCAGGAATATACCAATGTGTATGTGTGGCAGAGGGGCAAATTGTCACCTTCTGAAATCACTGTGTATGCCATGTTTTGCGATCAGATTGCTTGCATTTTCTGCTCATCAGTGTGTATCTTTTGTTTGGAAAAGCACTAGTGATGGATTTTTTTTTTTTTTAACAACACATTTAGATTGCAAATTGTGCCTTAAAAAAGGAGTAGGTAGCCTTTAGGGTCAGAGGGAAGTTGTCCAGTTTTCCAGAAATCCTTTTTCCCTGCTGTCAGAAATGTGAAACCAAATTTAGCAACCAAAATTAAAGAAAAGATGGATTTTTCATTACTGCTTATCCATATCTTATCCTCGACTTTGTTACAAGTTGTATCCTTTTCTCCTAGGATGTGTCCCCCCAAAATGTCCAAGTAACAAATAATTCCTTTTTAAGCTCCTGTCCTAGGAAAATTAAACATTAAACTTACAAAGTGGACTAAAACCATTCTATTTTATCATTTTCTAATGCAAAGCGACTTAGCATAGAGTTAACATCTTTAGCAGGTAATAGTTTACTGTTTTTATTCTTATGTACTGTAAGGACCATATTTGAGTTTGGGTCTATTCCTACCATTGTTTCTTCATGGGGAAGAGTTTGGGGGAGGTTTGGGGGATTCTTTCCTTTCTTTTTTTCTTTTAAATTCTATTTGTAAAATAATGTTTGGGTTCAAACAAATTAGTTGTTAAACATCTGTAATCCAGTTTTCTGTAAATGTTGCTGTTGTTCTAAGCTCTGTTAATGTTAAGCATTCTTTGTATTTAAAATTACAATAAAATGTTAAAACTGGTTGCTTGTTTTGTGGATGAATGTAAAGAATAAATTCACGAGTGGCTGATATGAGTGCTAGATGCTTGAAGATTGAAGTTATTAGAAATCACTCCCTTAGACCCTGCTTATATCTAGACTATTATGTATAATTCCTTAAAGACAAAGTTCATAAAATTTATCTGGAGTTGAATTTAAAATTATAGTAAATGCTTAATGCACATCCTTCATACTTAATTTGAAACTGACACCACTACCTAAAGAGCCTCTGATTTTTAATTGCTGCACAATATGCTCAGTCATCTACCCCTCTCCCTACCTCCAGGTTGTATGTATAAATGAGCCTTGATGCTGTGACACTTGAAGTATCTTTAAGATTTAAGAACAAGTGTTTCTCTTCTAATTTAGTCTTTAACTCATAGAGTAAGTAGTATGTAAAACTTAATGGAAGGTACAAACAGGGTCTAAGGTTTGAGTGCCCCAGAAAGACTTTCTTCAGCCTCCCAAACACCCATACATCATATAATGACTTAGGAATTCCCATTGCCTCTTCCAGTTTATATGTGTAAATAGCTGTTTTTATGCAAGGTTAGTTTAGATACTGCTCTTTACAGGATGAGTGGTGTTGTCTTTGGCTGTGTGGTCTTAAATGTGTTTCTAATGTGTGTGTCAAATAATTACCTGTTAAACAGACTGCCAATCTGGCTGAAGCCAATGCTTCTGAAGAAGATAAAATAAAAGCGATGATGTCGCAATCTGGCCATGAATACGACCCAATCAAGTAAGTTCATAAATATTTTATGCTAATTGGAACTTTGGGGGTGAATTTTTCCCCCCAGTCAAAAGCTCTTATTTTTTTTAAAAGATCTTTTGTACATGTAATCATTTTTTTTCCCTTTCAGTTACATGAAGAAACCTCTAGGTCCACCACCCTCCATCTTATACCTGTTTCCGTTGTGGTAAACCTGGCCATTATATTAAGAATTGCCCAACAAACGGGGTAAGTCCAAAGTAGAAACTGTAGTACATCTTTTTCTTAGAAGTATTGTTTAGTCATCTTGATTTTCTTGGTAAATTGCTTTCTCTTAAAATGACAAATGAGTACAATCTCTGGAGCCAGATTTGCTAGACTTCAAGTCTGAGTTCTGCCATTTAATAGGTGAGTGGGCTTAGGCAAGTTTCTTGATCTCTCGAAGCCTGTTTTTTCCTTTCTGAAATGGAGATAACATTATTCACCTCACGCGGCAATTGTGGTATTTAAATAAGATCATAAGTGTGAAGTATTGCCAGTAAAAATAAGTAGTAAGCACTGCATTATATTAGCTAATTGTTAAATAAAGATGTCTACTTTTTCTCTTCTCTTTCTCTTTTCCCTCCAAATAGGATAAGAACTTTGAATCTGGTCCTAGGATTAAAAAGAGCACTGGAATTCCCAGAAGTTTTATGATGGAAGTGAAAGATCCTAATATGAAAGGTGCAATGCTCACCAACACTGGAAAATATGCAATACCAACTATAGATGCGTAAGTATGCAAATTATATATACGATCTGTGGAGAGCACAGTCAGTCCTAGGGCATAGTGTTTAATCTTGGGCTTGTAACTTGACTACTTGGATTCCTTGGGAACATTGTTTACCAAGATCATTAGTCTCCACATGTTGCGTTTCTGTGTTTAAGATTGAGACGCTGCAGTCTGCTCCATTTAAAGCAAATTTCAAATGATTGGGGGATTTTTGTCATCAGTGAGTGCCACTTCCCTTGTAGTCTTCTAATTTTTTCTATTTCTGTCATTCCCTGCTTTCTTCCTCATTCACATACATACTCCCACATTATCTTATATATGCTATTTGCATTCTATAATCATCTTAGAATAAAAGTTCTGCGAAATACTGAGGCAAATGTATTAACTACCAAGCATAAACAAAATATTGAAAAATCTAATAAGCTCGGAGATATACCTCGTTGTATTAAGATTCTACCATAGGGTTTATTTTTATAAACCACTAATTCAAGTCAGCTATAGCTTTATAAACACCTTCATGTTTATTTTTAATGCATTTTTGGATTTTGTTTTATGAACCAGTTTTTAATGAAAGGAACAGATGTGAAAATCTAGTGAGATGGTTCAACTAGATGACTTCCCATTTATCTACTCTTAATTATTATTATATGTTTAATCACTTTTGAGTACCTTCAATAGTTGTGAATTCACATAATATACATTACATTTTTAAGCGTTTCTTTGGACAGTGGTTCTAGGTACTGTGCCCTGAACCGCCCCCACCACCTGCCCCCCAGTTTTGGATTTAAAGGTTATGTGATAAGATCTTGATTCTGCATTTTAGCAAGTCTTCCTTCCAGAAGATTAGGAAATTAAGAGATAGAGCTTCAGGATATGCTTCAAGAAACGTTGTTTTATAGAATAGGTGTCTGTGTTCTCTCAATGACACAAGGAAATAAAAAAACCTCAGAGATCAGTTTCCTCAGTTTCATGAGGTGTAGTGCAGTGAGCAGGTGGTTATGACGCCAGTGGTTATACTAGAGAATGATACTGAAAAGACCTAGCATTTCTAGCGTTTTTTAGCATATGCTTCAGGATGAATGCAGTGTTAGCGTTCACAAATGAGAATTAATGTTTTCCTAAACTCACAACCCTGCTCTCTTTCTCAGCTTCACCCCCATCTATTTTTTATCAATCACCATCCTGTGTTGTTGTGATTCATCTTAGAGCAGTCTGTTGTTATGCCGTTTCTAATTCAGACACATTCCATAGATGCTTCCAAACAGTGATAGGTTGAAATTGATGATTTTTATAGTCAATAAAGAGCAGACTGCTATATTATGTAAAAGTTCTTAACAGAAGTTTGTGTTGGAGAAGTTAATGTCACCTGTGAACCTTAACTAATAATTAATTTCGTTGCTTTTTGAGTACTGAAATATAAAAGCCCATTTGTGTCAAACACACAGCAAATACTGGGGAGAGATGGGAGCCCAAATATTTTAAATGAAACTTTCACCCTCTCCACTAACACCACTGATAAGCAACTCAGACTCTTCTTCTGTTTCTTTTTCTATCCTCTGTTCTCCTCTTTTTTTTTTTTTTTTTTTCTTCTTTTCTTTTCTCTCTTTGGGCAGTGGGAGACTCCTCTTTCACAAATTGGGAACAATGGGGCATAAGCAAATTGATACTTATTTCTGGAATCGTGGTGATGTCTATGGAGCAACTGCAACACAAATAACACACCTAAGGTACCCTACTCCATACAGCTGAGATTCTTTGATTTTCAGCATGAGATATACACACTCTGTTCCTAAATGAAAATAGAAAAGATTTCTCTAGAAATTCCGATGTTTTACAAATTTAATTGCAGAGAAGATGGGGGTATGAAAGCACGTGTAACAAGTCTCAAGATAGCTCTTTTTTTATGTATTTAATATCCAACGTTTCTGCAAAATGCATTTCTACCAAAAAAAACTGGACCCAGAATATCTGACAAGGTGTTACTTCATATTTTTGTAACACGTATTTTGATCATTTAAATCATGATTTTAATTAACTACAATCTCTTAAAATAATCATAGGTAGATCATTGGTCTGAAATTTCATTCTGACAATTAAATGTGATGATACATTTCCTTGAACTGTCTACCCTTATTTGTATAACATCAGTACTAATTAATTTCACATCTTAATAGCATTCACTCTAATACCTTTACAGGTTTTAGAGACCATTGAAATATGAAAAGTTTTTGTTACTTGTTTTCAAGAAACAATGGTGGGGCAGGGAAGATTTGTGATTCAAATATCTCTCTAAGTTCAGATTCTTGCAATGTAAATAGCACTGAACGAGTTGCTTTACCTCTCTGGCCCTCAGTTTTTAGAGTTGAGGATTCTAAAATCCATTTAGCTGCTTTTACAACATTCTTTATTTCTTTTTGTTGTGCCTGTTAAGAATTTTATGTTTCTTGTTTAGGAGAAGGATGTACATTAACTGCCCTCTTATTTGAAAGATACACTTGTCTAAACTAATTGGCATTGTACTGAATTGTATGTTCCCATTATGTTACAGTAGAAATATAACATGAATAACTTTGCCTTTTAAACAGTGATAAAACACTAAAATTTCTTTTACAGAGAAGCATATGCAATTGGGAAGAAAGAAAAACCACCCTTTTTACCTGAGGAACCATCTTCTTCCTCAGAAGAAGATGATCCTATTCCAGATGAGTTGTTGTGTCTCATCTGCAAAGATATTATGACTGATGCCGTTGTCATTCCCTGCTGTGGAAATAGTTATTGTGATGAATGTAAGAACTGCTGAATCCTTAAAGACATAGATTTAGAATATTTGTATTTACTTAGAAATGTTCTTAACCAACATTGTGTATTTTTTAAAATTTTTTTTTTTAGTTGGCAGTGGACCTTTATTTTTTTAATTTTACTTATTTATTTTTTTGGTGGTGCTAGGGATTGAACCCAGGGCCTTATGCATGTGAGGCAAACATCCTACCAACTGAGCAGTATCTCCAGCCCCAGCAGTGGACCTTTATTTTATTTATTTATATGTAGTGCTGAGAATTGAACCCAGTGCCTCGCATGTGCTAGGCAAGCACTCTGCCACTGAGCCACAACCCCAGCCCAACATTGTATATTTTAATAAGTGAAATGTAGGTAACAAGGGTTGACTGAAGAGCATTTAATAGAAGTTTTTTTTTTTTAAACACTTAACCTCTTTTCCCTTTTAAACATTAGAATTGACCACCTCCTATACTGAGGTTTCTTTAATTATAGAATTTTTGTTGTGTATTTAACATGGCATATAGAATTTTAAAAACCTTTTAGATGTTAGGTAATCCTGGAAGTATTTTTAAATGGAACCAAAATCCCTTTACTAGATTGTGAATAATATTCTGTTCTTATTCTAGTATCATTTGACCTAGATGTGATTGTGATTGGTTTTTTTGTTTTTTTTTCCCCCAGTCACTTACATTAGCACCTACTTTTTTCCTGTTACTTACCCTAAGTATTTTCTTCTTACCCAGAAGATGGTATTGTCTGGAAAGTGCACTGCTCAGTCTTGCTATGGCTTTTTTCATTTCTAGAAGTAGTTTTGGAATATAAATCTATTTTCAGGCCTCTTCAATTAAAGACTAAGATCAAGAATAAGTCACTTAAAGGAACTTTGGCAGCTGAGACAGGAGGATCATGAATGTGAGACTCTGCCTCAAAATAAAAACTAAAAAGGATTTGGGATAGAACTCAGTGGTAGTGTGTCCTTGGTTTCATTCCCCAGTACTGCAAAGGAGAAACAGAAGAGGTCACTTAAGTGTAACTTGAATTTAACAAACTACTTTTTGAAGCATAGAGAAGCCTCAATTTAGTGTTGCTTCTACTTGCTATGTTGTATGTGTCTCTTCCTGACCTGAATAATGATTGATTTTAAAGCATTTTTCCTATGCATTTTCAAAAACTAAACCATATAAGGTGGTTTTTTAAATTTATTTATTATATCTTTGGGTACTGGTATTGAATCCAGGGTTACTTTACCATTAAGCTACATCCCTGGCCCTCTATTTTTTATTTGAGAATGGGTCTCACTAAGTTGCTTAGAGCATCTCTGAGTTGCTGAGGCTAGCCTCAAACTTGTGATCCTCCTGCCTCAGCCTCTCGAGTTGCTAGGATTATAGGCATGCGCCCATGTTCCCACTGCACCCACCAACCATGTACAGTTTTTATCACTCTTTGACCCTTATTTCTGTTTTTTTTCCTACAATATTCTAGTTATCAAAAAAAAGAACAGTATTCAGGAAATAATGTTTTTTCCCCCAGTTCAAGCATTACTTTAAATGTTTCTGACTTTTTGAAAGTAGGTGGTCAGAGAAAAACAGAAAAAGAGTGCTGTGAGAATGAGAGATTTTACTTAAGTTTCTTAATCTAAGAAGTGACTGATTTTGTGTGTTTGGAAAACAGTAATGTGACTGAGCAGATGTAGGCTGTCTTTTGTAATTCATTCTATAAACACTGAGTTCCTGCTATGCCTTTATTAATATTTAAAATCTTATACATAGGTATAAGAACAGCACTCCTGGAATCAGATGAACATACATGTCCAACATGCCATCAAAATGATGTCTCTCCAGATGCTTTAATTGCGAATAAGTTTTTACGACAGGTAAGTTAAGTTTTTTTGTGAAAAAAGATTTTTTAAAGGTTTTAACTAATTTGTTTCCTGAGTGAATACTACATTACATATTTTTGCATTTTTATGTTTGGTATCAATAGGCTGTTAATAACTTCAAAAATGAAACTGGCTATACCAAAAGATTAAGAAAACAATTACCTCCACCACCTCCTCCAATACCACCCCCAAGACCCCTCATTCAGCGGAACCTGCAACCTCTGATGAGATCTCCAATTTCAAGACAGCAAGATCCTCTTATGATTCCAGTGACATCATCATCAACTCACCCAGCTCCCTCTATATCTTCACTAACTGCTAATCCATCTTCCTTGGCCCCTCCTGGGCCTGGAAATCCATCTTCTACCCCAGCTCCTGTACCTGATATAACTGCAACAGTATCCATATCAGTCCATTCAGAAAAATCAGATGGACCTTTCCGGTAAGTTTTATGTATTTCTCATTGTTAGAAAACAAATGAAATAAATGGTATAGTTTTTTGTTGTATATTGCTTTAATTATTCTAGTGGTCCACTATGTTCAGTAATTTTGAATGAATTGTAAGAAATGACTTAAGTCTTAATGGAGGAGGAGGCAAATGAAGGGGATTCAATTGACAAGGATAATTAAGTATCCCACAGTCAAATACCACCATGCAAATTGCCAACAACACCTGTTAAATGTTGTCTCAGAATAGTTTAGCACTTCAGAGGCAAGAGAAGTCACTTCATAATAGTCATAATGATGGTATTAGGAAAGAGTAGATTTGAGCAAAACTAAGAACAATGCAGATAGTAGAGAAAGGAACTTAAGTCATTGATGGATATAGAGAGGTCAGGAATAATAATTGTTTTGGAGCATAATTATATAGCAAAATAGTGAAAATGGACTTAAATACCACCACTACAAAAATGTAAAGAACCTTTTGCCATGTAGTCTAATAACTCCATAACATTCTTTTACAAAAACCAACCAGCAATAGAGGCAGAAAGTTGGGTGCTAAGGTGCATTACCTGTAATCCCAGCTAGTTGGGAGTCTGAGGATTGCAAGTTGAAAGCCAGCCTTGGCAACTTGAGACTCTGTCTCAAAATAAAAGGGCTGGGGATGTAGCTCAGTGGTAAGCGCATCCCTGGATTCAATCCCCAGTTTTAATTAATTTATTTATTTTTGTAATGAAAAATAGCTTTTTAAAAATAAGTCATGGGTCTGTTTCAGACATACTGAAGTAAAATCTTTAGGATGTCTCTCGTACATGTTCATGTATATTTAAGAAATTCCACTGATCTGGTTTCCAGTTTAGCTTTTTCTTTGCTTGATGGTGGTAATAAAGCCCAGAGAGTTCTGGATACCCCTTCAGTTTTTTTAAGTTTTACTCTTCTCTTTCGTACTAGGGATTGAAGCCAGGGCCACTTAACCACTGAGCCACATCCTCAACCCATTTTATTTGTTTTGAGATGGAATCTCATGAAGTTGCTGGGGCTGGCTTTGAACTTGTGGTCCTCTTGCCTTATATTCCTGAGGCACTGGGATTACAGGCATGGGCCACTGTTCCTGGCTGAATTTTTTCTCTTCTTGCAATCACTTTCTTTCATATGTATGTATGTAGTATATCTTGAGGCAGTTCCTCTTTTTTGCCTTTTTATTTAATGTATAAAGAACTCTCCAGAGATTCAGTCCTCTCACTTTTCTCAGAATTTTTCCTCATGTTTGACTTAATTCATTTTAAGGCAGATGGTAGTGACATTGTTATTTTTATTCTCAGTCCTACATATCTGCAGACTTTTAAATGTATTGTGAATTGTATTGTTTTCTAGTGATTCTGATAATAAAATACTGCCAGCTGCAGCCCTTGCATCAGAACACCCAAAGGGAACCTCCTCAATTGCAATTACTGCTCTTATGGAAGAGAAGGTAAATTTTACTAGCATTTAAATTTAGTCTTTACAATAGGGTTTATCTTTTTAATTTTTTTTTAAAGCTAATCCTTTCTTTTCCTTTTTAAACTATTCTTGTTTACTTCTGATTATTTTAAAGGGTTACCAGGTGCCTGTCCTTGGAACCCCATCTTTGCTTGGACAGTCACTATTACATGGACAGTTGATCCCCACAACTGGTGAGTAAAATTATTTTGATTTGGACTTTTTTTTCCCTTTAAAAAAAGGTTTTAGTTTTATTTAACATGCAATTTTGTATTTACTTACTGGGTTTCTTTTGTATTTTTTTTGGTTTCCAAGGTCCAGTAAGAATAAATGCTGCTCGACCAGGTGGTGGCCGACCAGGTTGGGAACAGTAAGTATATATATATATATATTAAACTCAAGATAATTGCTCTTGAATTAATAATAATGGAAACTATAAAGTAAGCATTATGTTGCTGCATACTTTTATTAAAAACTACCTTTTTATATGCCAGGTTGATACATGTTTTATGTCAGGTGACAGAGATTCAAACTTATATGAGGAATTATTTCTAAAAGAATATGTATAGTTGATCCTTCAACAACTTTTAGATGGTAGGGGTGCTGATATTCACATGGCTGAAAATCCACACTTAACTTTCTAGAAACTTCTTGTAAGATTTGTGTATGTTTTATGATAAATGATAAAATAGACAATTGTGTACATTCAGCTTTTGCATTTAGGACACACCTTTTTACATTTTTGTTTCAGGATCTCTTAGGCAGTGCAACTTGTCTACAAGTTTTTTTCAGATTGTCACAAATTTCCCAAAAAATCCATATATCAATGGACTCATGCATTTCAAACCCAAGTTGTTCAAGGGTCACCTGTAATTTTTCCACAACAGTAAAATACAAAATAAAATTATTTTTTGCTTTAATGGCTTAACAAATG